>NC_090663.1:4815484-5467251 GCF_013368605.1 Nyctibius grandis | reverse complement strand
ATAAAAGCAAACAATACACTTTCAGATGAACTTGTACCACCACCCAATACTTGAAGCCAGATCAGAGTGAAACACTTATTTAAAGTGCATTATAGCTGCAATCAATAAAGGGAACCATGTTAGATCTTGCCACCACCTTCATAATTTCCCAGTGAAGAAAACGAGCTGAGACATCTGCAGCCTCAGTCTATCGCCTCCTGGTTTTATACATTGTTTGTCTATGGGACAGAGAGAGAGTCTTATTGCTGTGTTCTCTTCATGGTTTTTTACTCGGACAGTTCTTGTTGAAAATTTGCAAAACTGACTGCTCTTCTTTATTGTGGAGGCTTAGGATATCTGAAAAGCCAAGGCTATGGGGAGCTGTATAAAAAAATAACTCACTGCTTCATGTGATCTGCCAGATTCTTCCTGCTTTCATCATTGCTTTGTGTTACAAAAAATGAAAGGCTCTACGGGAGTATACCCAAAAACCTAAACCCAAAACAGCAACTCCAAATCCTGGAAGCATACGTTAGGAAGATCACAAGGGTATCTAGGTGAAAATTTGGGTTATTCATAGAAACATAGAATCATACAATAGTTTGGGAAGGAAAGAACCTTTAAAGGTTGTCTAGTCCAACCCCTTGCAATGAGCAGGGACATCTTCAACTAGATCAGGTTGCTCAGAGCCCCGTCCAACCTGACCTTAGACGTTTCCAAGGATGAGCCATCTACCACCTCTCTGGACAACCTGTTCCAGTGTTTCACCACCCTCATTGTAAAAAATTTCTTCCTTATATCTAGTCTTATTATATGCGTCCAGAGATATTCAGACATATATTTCACTTGTGGGTTCTAGGAAGCAGTTTTTTCACTGACACTGTTAGGATCTCAGTAATGCTATGCACATAATTAAAGTCTCTTGATTCCCTAGTCCAAAGTTTTTGAGAGAAGTCACAACAAAAAAATGTAAAAAAAAATCAAACAGCAGGCAATATGAAATACTGTAAGCTTCCTTCTGGTTTTTCTCCTTCCAAGAGATAGGGGAAAAATTGTGTTCAGAGATGGCTTAGTGAATGTCCAGCCTCACTATCTCAGATTAGTGAACTAGGTCCCAACGAAACTGGGAGTAATTTTTTAAATCTCTGTCTCTTTTAAAAACCTTAAAAGTTTCACCAGCAAACTTCTGGCTGTTTGTGTAGGTCATCTTCATTTCAGCTTCCTCTTTAAGATGTTATGTCTTTGCCCACACTACCCTGATTATATTGTGTGCTTTTGTTTGAACTCCTGTGGGACTTATTTTTTCTTGCCTTCATAGATGCCAGTCTAAATTGCATTGAGTGATGTCTGTGACCATCTAGGCTGACAAACTGACTTAAATGGGACAGTGTCAATTTTTCTCAGACAGGGAAAGGTCACTTCAACTTCAGAAGCCTGTACTGAAATGATCCATTGAATCTGAGTTATTGGTTTGAAGGTTAACATTTCAGTGATGTACGCTGTCATTAATATGATTAATATTTGCTTTGTGATTGTCCAGTAATAACTGCAAAAACAATGAGACTGAAGCTGGTTGTTGTTTTCTAAGCCATAACAATGTTATAAAAAAGAAGCTTTGAAAACAATTGTGACATGGTCTTGTCCTAAAGTCAGTGCCCCCAGTCAATAACAGGGTTTGAGAAAGACACTTGATAATAAATGCAGAAATAGGGCTCTGTCCCTGATGACCTTTATCACCACAATTCCTTTTGACTTCAGTGGGGAAGTTTTACCCATCTAACATTACAGAACAGACTTTTTGAGTTATTTTCTTTAGGATGAGAATATCTCCTGCAAACGAAGGTATGCATTTGTCCATGGATTACAAGCCCAGGTCAAGAACTTCTCAGAGCTGCTTATTGACGTTTTCACCATTCACACTGCATAAACATTAATCCTCTCCTGGTTTTTCTTTTAGTAAGCTACAGAACAAATCACATGGGTAGTTTTGATGATTACTTGCCCCAAGAACCCCTCCCATGAACCATCAGGTGTCAGGAATACATTGTTTGGCTATTTATGATCTAGGCAGTCCAACACTATCCCAGGATTTACTCACTTAAGCAAATATCCCATTATGCCCTCTTTCCACCCCAGGACACACAGTGTATATTCTTAATTTCACAGTATAAAGTGAAGTTCTGATAGGCTGAAACAGAAGCCTTACATAATCTCATGAATCTTATCTCTTATCAGAAAAAAAATGAAGCCATAATTTTCTAGAATGGTTGCTAAGAGAATAGAGCATTAAATAAGTCTGGTTGCAAGAAAACACACTGACATCTGGAAAAATATCACAGTTTTACAGTACAGATACAAAAACCAGGATTCCAAAATTTGTTTTTCACTGTGTATTGTAAAGATTAAAAGAACCAGTGTTTGTCTGAGACATCATGAAACAGGAATGACTGACTACTCTGAGAGATTTAAAATTGCCAGTCTCCTGAGATCTAATTATGTTGAATTTCTATCACTGTCATGATTTTTCAAATCTTTATGAACCTGACAATTGCTACAGATCGTGCTGCATTTTTCAGTTGGTATGCTTGTCCGCAGACTGACAGAAACTCAACTGTCCTCCCAAGCAGGAGGATCATCCATGACGAGACCACTCCAGTACAATTTTTAAGCTTTTTTCTATTAATATATTTCTGTGATTAGAGAAAAATTGCATTTTGCAGAGGTAAGGAATATACAGCAATACACTTAGGGATATGATTCAATTAAATATTTTATTACTTAATATCCTGTTACATTTTACTTGTTCTAATGTGTATATTATTATTAATTTCAGATTATGAGCTTGAAATCCAAGCTTTAATTCCAAAATTTTGAACTTCTGTGGGTTAAAGGCAAGGCCCACATCTATTATTGTGAGGATTTGATTAGCCCTTCTTATAAATTTGCAAGCTAATATAAGGGAAAAAAATGTCACATTAAAAAAAAAAAAAAGTGTTTGAAAATCTGCTGTCTTGAAACCTCTACTTTTCCTTGTGGAAAGTGGCTATCTGCTCTGCTTTCCCTCCAGTCCTGCATAATCTGGTAACTACTTATTCATCGTCCTTCAGTGTATAATTTACAAAGAATTTTTTTGCCATAGATTTGCTGGCACACACTGAATTCCAGGCAAATAAATATGTATTGATCACTGGAAGCCATTCCTGAATATTTTACAAGTAATTAGGGAATCCACAAAGTTTTAGTCCTGAACAATAAATCTGACAAAAATGAAAAAGGAACAAGAACAGCAACAACGCTGAAGGGGACTGAATTGTATTTATACAGAAAAACTTTTTAATCCTCTAGTGGTTTGCTAATATCTAACAGTGTCTAAATAGAAATGATCGATGAATAAATCATAGCAGATTGACTTAGAACAAATATTGGAAACACAACATTGAATTTGTGGTCAGCATGTAGAGTTGTACATTTAAACTATTTCTGTGAATTCTGCTCTAAGATCATAAACAGATCCACAGGGTATTCTGCTGCCACTTGAAATGGTATTCATAGCTATAAATATAAAATAAAGACTGTCTTTCTTGAATGCTGCTTCTAAATCTGTAAATCACCTGACTTGATGTTCTGACCTAACAAACGATAAGGAGGTCGGTGTTACTATCCAGAGAACAAGATTTTGGACTTAACCACTTACTCTAAAAGTCTGTCTAATTCATACCAATTACTTCTTGAAAGAGGAAATCTTGGATTAGTGACTTCTATGCGATCATCCTTCAATACTAATCAATTTTTAGCAGTAACTGGAGAAAGTTGTTTTACTGTTAATTAATTAGTTATTGCCGAGTCTCTATTATTCAGTGCAATACTATAATTGGATTTCTTTGCTATAGTTTAGCAAATTAATTTTTAATGGACCGTATTTCAGAATTTAATAATGATACAATAATATTTAAGTATCTAAAGAAAACACTGAAACAGTTTCAGGACAGTACACAGTGCTTATAAAAAACTAGCCATTTATCCTTCTGGAGACTTTATACATCCTCCTCTATATTGTAAATAGCAAGCAGTGCCTCTGAAGGTCTATCTTGTCTCTTTTTGCTTAGGTTTTCACATTGTATCTCTTCACTTGATGTATTCTGTCTGTAACACAAAGAGGAAAATACTGCAAATAAACAGCTGACAGTGAAAATGTCTTAGCTGGTTTTCTAAGGCAGTAAAAAAAGATCTGAAAAGTGCATCTTCTTGCCAAGTCTCGAGTGCTGTACTGGAAGAGAAGTTGAGAAAAGGTGATAGACACAGCATGACTTGATGATAAACTGCACAGAAAATCTGGAAAAGAAAATCAGACCTCATATCAATGTTAAAATTTCTAAAATAGTTCTATGAGTAAAAAAGTGCTGTAAAGCAATGCTAAAGGATACTTCTATACTTACTTCTAGGCTTTTGCCGAGCATTAGAAGGGGGTACCTGCACTCTCAGTGTTTTTATCCACACGGGTAGTGGTAGAAAGTTGTGATCTGATTTTGTTGATACTCCAAGTTGGTGGGACTGGACCTCAGCCGAAAAGGTGTGTATGATTTTTAGGGTTGTACAGAGTTCTAAATGTGGCATATATTACCTCTGAATAGGCCTCATTAACCTGAGCTTGGTGTTTTACCCATGTACTCCCATAATTTTAGTGACTTGGGAAGCCAGCAGAGCTGTGTGCATGCAGTCACAGTATAATGAATATAGAGTGACATGAGCGCTTGAGTGTTGACTATCACAGAGGAGTAAACATCTGTATCAGTATTTACACTGACAGCTACACCATCAAATTCACATCTGGAAAAGCCCGAAAGAGTCTGAAACAATGTTTATGATTTATGAATCCAGGTTAATGGTTTTTGCTGTGCTTGAGCTGGGAAAACTAAAGGAGCAAATCAGAAAGAAATACAAGTACAGCTGGGTCATGCTGATGAACTTTGCAACTAAATATGAAATCTCTAACATTTAGAAGACAGTCAACTGCACGCTTCTGTCCTGACCTATTATAGAAAAACACAGATGTGGCCCAAGAGTGAATATCACGAGAATACCATCCCCAAAATGCATCCCAACACTATCACTTTTAATTAGGCATTAAAGAGTAATTGAGATTACTTCTGCTATATAAGCAAGAGAAAAATGTTATGCACAGCACCCACAGTCAGTCTGTCCAGGATTTGTTTTCACTTATTGTTTTGATTCCCTTCATACACTGACTCCCTTCTGGAAGTAAGCTTATTAGAGGTTCCTCTTTCTTCTACTTTCATCTTCTCTCTCTGCCTGATGCCTTTCTTTTTATTTTCTTTTGCTTAGACAACACAGTAAAATGACACAAAAATGCCTTTCTTCTCACTTTCGGGAGGCTAAGGTTCCTGGCTGGTTTTTACGTTATGCCAATAAGCAATTCACAAATATCCCACACAGTACAGAGGCCTTTTTCCAAGCTATTCTTTTTTGATCAAGGATCACCAGAAATTGGTAGGCAAAAGATGCTGTGCTTAAATCAGACTTAAATGTTGCCTGAGCTTATAACAAGAGCTACATTTGCACAAATAAATCAGTGCCAGGACGTGGACCCAAACAGTGTTTCATCTTTGTCCATAGGGTTAAGTTGTTAGCACTGTTCTTGTCATGGTTTTACCCCATGATATGGTTTTACCTCATGCCACGGTTTTACCCCATGCCACCAGGATGCCATCAAACAATTCCTCGGTACAATTCTTCGAATCCAGATACTGTTTCTGGAGAGTTCAGATGTATGGATGCAATATCTGTTGTGTCCGTTTGTTGCAAAGACGTCAGGATTTTGCATTGGTTATTATTATATATGTACACTGAAGATACAATCATAAAGAAAATTATTTATTATGGTGTTTGGATCGATTATAGAGACATAAAACATTACCAACTCTAGTGGAATAGCTAACTGTTCCATTTATCTAATCTCATGACTTTGTATTGATGCTGTTTAGTATAACGTCAAATGTACCTTTCATGCAAAATAAATTGACTTTATTTTATATGAAATTAATCCTTGAAGACTCTAGCTTTTCACAGAATGTAAAAACAGTGGCAGACATTAAAATTAGGGGTGTATGTATGTATATGCCTGTGTTTGTGTCTCCACATGGTAAAGGCTAAAATTGTGGACTTGGTTTCCTTGGTAACTTGCCCTGTATGTTCTATATTTTTTTCCTGTTTTCTTTAATATTTTAATTATGCCTTCCAGGTCTCATAACCCTTAACAACATGTCAGTTTCTCTAAGTTTCTGTGTTCCTGAAGTTTTTGATACTGTGTAAGAAAAGTCTTTCTCTTAGCTCTTGTCATAATTTTGATTACAAATTAAGAGCATTCTACTTGCAGCTTCACAGATAAAAATGCTTTACTATTACTGCTAATATTAATAATATTGGTTATTCTTTCACTAGTACCATCAGTATGAAAACTCTCATATATATACACTCATATGATTTTACACCAAAAGACTTTTCATAAGGTTAAAAGTTCTTCACACTCTATTTCAGTACAGTAATAGATATCAACTAAAACTGATGTTTTACATCAATAGCAGCTTTGTAGTGTCAAAAATCAGGAGCTGGAACTAAAGTTGTTTGTGTAACTTCAGTTCAACATTTGAGGCTCGTTCGACCTCTTTTATCAGAGGTTTTGAGGTTCTGCAGTTCTCTTTTTTTCTTCAGTGGATGTTGTGAATATTCAACAGACACCAAAATCAATCTCCAAATGTCTCACTTAGAAAATGAGCAACACAATGAATGCTTTCTAGGAAAAGTATTTTTTTTTAAAGTGCCTTTCCCAGAAATTCAAGCAAAGCCAAAATTAAAACTTAATTGATAAATATCAAAGAGAAAACATCTTCCTGCTATGAATTCCTATCCCTTCTTCTCCATTTCATCACTCACAACACAACTGCCAATTTTGTGCTGTTTGTACCTGTGAAAAATGCTAACTTTGATGAGAATACTTATGCTTACAAAGGCCTTAGGGGCAGGTGTCAAGAGGATGGGGCCAGACTCTTCTCAGTGGTGCCCAGTGACAGGACAAGGGGCAATGGGCACAAGCTGAAACAGGGGAAGTTCCATCTGAATATGAGGAAAAACTTCTTTACTTTGAGGGTGACAGAGCACTGGAACAGGCTGCCCAGGGAGGGTGGGGAGTCTCCTTCTCTGGAGATATTCAAAACCCCCCTGGACGTGACCCTGTCCCACTTGCTCTGGGCGACCCTGCTTTGGCAGGGGGTTGGACTAGATGATCTCCAGAGGTCCCTTCCAACACTTAACCATTCTGTGATTCTGTGATGTTCACAAGGAGATGGATATGATTTTCCAAAACAAGACCTAAGAGCACAAGCTAGCTAATGTCTTTTCCCACAATAGTCAAAGATGCTATTCACTTTTTTATAACACAGCTCAAAACTTTGCAGGACTTTGATCAATGCAAGCTTCCAGAAAATCCCCTGGGGAAACTTAGCTCTGACTCTGCAAAGTTAACAGAAATTTAGGCATGGATTTAGCAGCCAGTCCCATGGGTTATTAGACTCTCCACAATTTCATTTCTCTTTTGATTGGGGCTGCAATCAGTCCTACAGAGGGTAATGTTTTATTAAGGTCTTCAACAATGCTGTGAGCAGTTGAATGTGACATCTCTTAAAACCTACACATAAATTCTTAATCCCCCACTGAGTAATTAAAAGGTGCCATATTAATATCATTTTATTTTCTTCTGCATACAGCTTTCATATAACTACGTATATAAAAGTGTCCTATTGTTATCTCTGTAATACATATATCAGGTACATTGCAATTTTTTTTTCTCCCAAAGGGCTGAGGATATATAAATTTGCTTCTTAAATGGCTTTGAAGTTATGAAAAATGAGAGATGTATTTAAACTATTTTCTTTCCCTTTCATTTAACAATTGTTACTAAGCAGTAATTACAAAAACACTGCTTGAATGGAGGCAAGCAGAAGAGAAATAATTTAACAAAATCAGATTTGTTATTCTTCAACAAAGTTGCAAATGCTTTTTCATTTGCTCATATCTTCACTTCATATTTTAGTGAGGACAGTATTATACTTTTACTCTGGAATATAGTATTTTATTATCAGTAGAAAATACTGTTAAAAAATTCACTTAATTTACTGCTTATATGAAGAAACAGATTTACACCAAAGTGGATTTCCCTAGTCAAGGTTGAGAACTGAGAAGACAAAATTGCTCACAGAAGGAAATTGTCCCTTTACAAAACGTCAACCTCAGGCATACATGCATCTGAGACATGTTTCTTATCACCTTTTACACTCAATATTAGAAACTTTAGGGCCTCCTTTACATGAAGGAGAGTGACCTCGTGAATGAATTCACGTCACCTAACCATCCAGAAGTTAAACGTAGACTTAAGAATAGCCTAGTCCTGAGTTAATACAAATTTAATATGATTAACTTTGACTGGATGCCTGACTCTTAGATGTCTGCAGCTGATACAAATCTAAGACTTGTACCTAAATTGAAAAAAATCATCCCAAAGTTTCCACTTAATCTTATCGGCTGTCACCTTTACATGATGGTCCCAGAGCTGAGACACTGGCCCAGGAAGTTAAGTTGAGGAAAAGTGTAAGCTTGCTATAGCTCTCTGCTATGTGAAAAAAACCCAAGGCTAATCTTTGGGTAACAAGCCATTAATTTCTAGTTTATAAAGTGAAATATTCTCTCAGTGATGCAGGGGAGGGTCTGACTTTCACTTTTTGTTTTTTTTTTAACCAGTCTATTTAACAAAAATGTACAAATAATAACAGGAACAGAATTTGCTCTTCACTTTCCTCCCCTCCTCTTCCCAATATGAACCTTCTCCAGACAAATACCATGAAATGTGCCCTTTCTCTCTACCTCTCCTTCTTCTCCAAGATCCAATCCCTTCCTGAAGCTGCTTTGAGACTCTCATATACTTTCCTGCACAGGATCACAGAGGAGAAAGGGACTCTCCCATAGCCTTACACTTTCTTTGGAATTCAACAGGTTTGAATGTCCTTCAGTTCCCCGTAACCCCATTCTGCCTCTTAATGAACCAGTAGGACAGCCATTAATTTATTCCATAGAAGACTTTTATCACCATCGCCATCATTATCCTGGACAAAGTCTGCAAGGAAAATAATAAATCAACTTAAGTACTTTGATGCAATAGAGTGAAAAGGAACCTGCTACCCACAGAGGTGGTCTTTGAACCTGAAAGAAGTAGATATTCGTTGTCTTCCATCTCTCAAGCTCATATGCAGGAATGAGCATTTTCCTTGTGGTTGTTTCTAGCTCCTTTTGCAGCTGTGTTTTTTTCCCCCTCTGGTGCTTAAATGTCTTCTTATGGAGGAAGCTGGAATACCTAGTAATATCATTTTGGATGTTGCTGTTTTAACTGGAAGTCCTGAGCACATATATCCTGCTCTGCCTTGCTTCAGATGACTCCTCAGCCTCTTCTCCTTTTTACTCCAAAGGTTACTGACCTTTCAGATTTTTCCAGCATGTCTGCATGCATAGTAACTCTCTAAACTGATTAGATGAAAGACAGGTTAGAAAACACCTGTATTGAAAGCATATATGTCATTGAGATTACGTGGCTTGAACCTGCCCATAAAGATATCACAGAAGCTGAAATGCTGGAAGACGAAGGTGAAGAAACATCCATTCCTGACACAGTAAACAGCAGCTGGGGATAAATTAGTGCAGCAGCTTCATTGTTTAATTCATCTGCAGACAGAAAATGACACATGACTACAGTATGAACTTTTAATCTCATGAACCTTGCTCATATCTTTTCCATGAGCAAAACAGTTCTGTATAAATCGATATTTCCCATTTATGAAGACTATGGAACTAGGTAACAGTTTTCTGCAAGCTGAAAAAGTAGTTATCTAACTATCCAGAGACACGCAAAAATGAAATTCTTGATTCTCCTTCCAATGTCATCATGAATAGATCAAAATAGGGAAAAGTAAGGAAAATACAGGGAACAATCAGCCACTATTGTGAACATGACTTTTATAATCCTCCAGAATATTATATGCAACATAATTTTAGTCAAAACAGCATCTCTCATTCTTTTTCTGTCCAGGAAATAATCTTCCAAAGTGTCTGACCAAGAGTGCCAGCTGAGAGAGGGAAGGGAAGTAGAATCAAAATGAATTTAGTTAATAAGTTTGTGATGTTCCTTTGGAAGAAATTCAGTGTTATTGACATTATTCACTCTGAGAAATTGAATAAAATGAATCACGACAACAGTGAAATCCAAATCTACAGTGCTAATACAGTCATCACCCTGAAATCCTTAGCAGCTGCTTATGGTCTCAAAAGTGCTAAAACTATTGTATATGCTTCATCAGCAAATTTTTGGCCTATACATCTGCTGCAAATATTTTACATTTCTTAAGAAAGATTTTTGGCTTTTGACATCTAGGTAACATCAGTTCAATATTTACCACATTTGCTAAGAATTCTCCAGATTAAGCATTTAAGGCCATGAAAAGACCAAAAAGCTAAATCAGCCAATCAGCCATTTTTCTCTGTTTCTGCTCACAAATAAATGATTAAAGCAGAGTTAATGTTTCTGAACAAAGTGAAGACTGACGGACAAGAGGTAGCCAGAATTACTGGCAATGAGGGGTACACTTACTCGTATCTCTTATAGCTCTTGAATGTCTTTTTCCATGGATGAGTTTCCCAAGGCTACATTTATAAATATATTGGAAAAGGACTTATCCTTAATCCTCCCCTAAAACCCCTTTCTGCCAGACAACCAGCTGACATACTGTGTTAGGAATATAGGAATCTAGGGTTCACAGTGGTGTCCAAAGATAGGTGAAAATATTATATTCAATAAATATGTTCATTTGCTGCAATTATATTGCTGCATGATGAATCTCAGGCCAGAGAATTCTGGGTAGTCAAAATGTAGTCCTTTGCACAGTGATGTGCACTGAAATATAGCTAAAGAATTTTCAAAGTCCTGTGAACATTATTAGTACTAAAATATCTTAACCTGATAGAACCTTTTTCATCTCATTCTAAATCTGGAAGTTAAATCTCTCCTAAATTTAAGAGTACACCATGACTATTTTTCAGCCTAATTTGAAAATTTAAACTTAGAATGTGTTATATCAATATAGTTGTGTAACTGGGGTTTTGCTAATCTAGTATCAACAGAGATTAGTATTTTTTAACAGGATTTTTTTCTCTTTATTTTTTAGCGTTTCATAAGTTAACCTAAAATCATCTAAAATTCTAGGAATTTTGCAGATATAAATGTATGAGATGTAAAAGTTGCAGATAAATCTGCTGGTGAAAGATGAGGTGGCCAGCCATATGTAGATGTGGAAAAAGACATCTATGCATAACCTCTTGTCAGCTTAGGAATGTCCACTTGTAGCTATGGATAACACTGTTTCAGTAATTATTTCCATAATTAGCAAATTTGTTTCTTCCAGATCAATCTTACTTTATTATTCATGGTGTTGATACAACATTGTAATGCACCTTAAAGAAGCTCAAATATAAATTAACATGCAAATGTTGCAATGTTACTTCTCAGAGACATGTGTATACTGTGTATAAAGAGGTAAAAGTGACAAGATGCCATTAAAACTTCAGTGAGGTTCAGAAATGAAGTTCAGCCAGTAGAAGTGCAAATTTCTGTGCTTTGGAGTAGCTCCAGGCATCATCATTGAATGGGAAGTGACCTGCTGAACGGTGTCCTGAAGAAGAGGGCCTGTGCAGATGATAGTTGATGTGTGGCTGAACACGAGCCAGTGGTGCATTCTCACCATGAATAAAGCGACCAGCATTTTGGGCTAATTTACAAGAAGCATGACCAACAGATAGGGAAGCCTCCTACAGGCTTCCCAAACATGTTATGAAAATGAATGGGTTTCCTCCAAAACATTGTCAAGCTTGTGCAACTTCCAAACACATTGAGAACTTAAGTCAACCAAAAAAGTGCACCTAGTAGTACTTTGATTATTCATTGTGCATTACACTGCCTAACTTTGCAACTTAATTCCTTCCTTGTCATCAGGTGAGATCTCAATCAGCATCACTGTGGTTACTTCCTTATGCAGAATTTGAGGTATCTTAGTGCATGTCATGGCTTTATGATATCTCTAGGATGTAATTTGTCTGGCTTGCAGCTGCTTCTTCAAAGTAATGGGCAGATCTGAGCCATCATGAAGCAGCATAACAGGTTGCCCAGTGAGGTTGTGGAATCCACATCCTTAGAGGTTTTCAAGATCAGACTGGATTAAGCCTTAAACAACCTGGTCTGAATTCATGATTGAGCTGATTTCGAGCAGCAGATCAGCCTAAAGACCTCCTGAGGTCCCTTCCAATCATGTGACTCTATATCTTCAAGTCTCATTTGGGTGTCTTGATTATACTTGGTTTATCTAAAAGGGCACTAGACACCTATGTTTAGGCAACTAAATGATGGAAAGACATCAGTTGCCTTGAATAGGACAAAAAATAAAATTGTAACTGTAAATAAAACCGTTTTTTAAGGGGAAAATTCTCCTAAAAAAAAGGGAAAACTTCAGGTCTAAGCCATTGTTTCAGACACAGCTAGCAAGAAAATAGATATGGTAGATTGAGAGCTGCTTTATGAAATCTGAGTCCTAATAAGATAGATAATCATTCTCATCATGATATTATTTGAAAGAAGCATGTGTTTTTTACCCGTGTAAAGATGTAAGGTGTAAAGATGGTTGGATGAAATTCTGAAAACAAATGTGTAGAAAAATTCCCCCTCCCACACATACTTTTCCTTCTCAGAGCTCCTTCCTTGAATAAAGGACTGCAAATGCTGTCTAGCATTGCAAAAGTTGACAATCTCACTTGATGTCAGTTAACACAGAATATTGTAGGGCTACTGCTGCAGTTCATTATGCAAATTGCTGTAGTCCCAAGGAAACCAACTCTTTTATGCAATTAAATTGTTTACAAGCCTATTTATTTCTTAATAATGGTTTAGCCTGGGTGTTTTTTGTTTCTGCTGGCACTAAGCATTTAAGCAGGATCTTTCTATTATCCATGTGTCCCACACATATTTGTGAGTTGTATGCTGTGGAAGTGATTGAGCGGCTCATTTCTATGCAGGGATTCTTCCCTGTATTCAAATGAGTTTTCAATCAATGAACCACATTTCCAGAGTTTAAGAAAAATTAAAACATTAAGTAACCGCCTCATGCAATTTCACCAGCAATATACAAACATCAGACAACTCACTGCAGAAAATTTGATGTTTCCTCAGATATTGCAGATATTTCTTCTATGTATTAAAAATTCAGTGAATGAGCTAAATATATTTTGCAAATGAGATTTTTTGGCCTGTAAGAGTTTTAATAGTAAATGTATGGAACCTTTAGATAATAAAATAGGTTTGGGTAAAAAAGCTAAATGTGCAAATTAATTGTGTTTTAATTAGGAGAAAGGACTTCATTAATGGACTAAACATTCTTGTGATTTTTGTATAAGAAAGAACTAGTTGAAAATAAGAGGCAGAGTCCATCCTTTTCGTGTTTCCTTTTCCATAATTCTAATCTCAACATTTTTTAAAAGAAAACATCAAATTTGTAAGCTTGATTTGAATAGAATGAGAAATAAAAGCAAACCAAAGCCAACAAGCATACACAAAGTAAAAAACATGCATGCACACACACAACAAAAACATGCTGATGCCCACCCCCTCATATTTTCCCCAGTTTTCACATTTTAAAGCAAATATAAACTGCTACATTTCAAAAGGTGCTTGGGTCACAAAGAATATAATAAGAAGATATTTCTTCCTTTACCTATTTTTGCATTCCGTGAATTTCTCAGTCCTTTAGCTACCATGTCCTACCTTCAACAGAGATAATGTCCTCTTCACTTAAATCATATAATTCTGCCTCTTAGCTTGACTGGGACTAAATTTATCTGAAAGGTGTTGGTTTTAGTCCTGTCAAACCAAGAGTGTGATAGCCTTTTACATAATTTTTTGGTCTGAAGTTTTTAACAAGACGCTTTATGGAAAAGAGAAGTGACACCAATATTAATTCCCTTTAAAAATAAAATGACAGTTACCTTCTTTCCTTTAGATGACTTAAATGTTAAAGGACAGGAAATCATTTTAGGCTGTCAATCCTGACCTTGTACAGGTGCCTAGGTATTACTATTGAGTACGCACAATACACTCATTGAGTGTAGCTTACAATTTATGTACACTATTGATATGTTACATGAACAGCCAACATGGTGTTGGGCATAAACATAAAGCCAAACTTTTAAATACAATGCTTAGCTTTTTCCTCAGGACAAGGCAATACACCTAGGAAAATCTCAAGGCATCTACTAATTTTACCAGAGTGCAGATAATTTTTTTAATTTTTTTTTCATGAATAGACTTCCAAACTTCCAGATTTATCTTTTTCTGAATTCATAAAAATTAAGCAGAAATACCTGATTCTGTCTCATTCCAACAATGGTAAAAACCTCAGAGACTTCAGGTTGTTCTGGAAAGGAATTAGTAGTAATTAATATGTCATTGGGTCCTGCTCTCAAATGTAAACCTAGGTAATTCAAATTGCCAGGGAAGAAGCAAAAAGAGCTGTGAAAATAAATCATTTGGCCCACTGATGTGAATTTCAGTCCCTTTCAGTCCATTGTCTCACCAACAGTGTTTAGATCTGCCTTTGTCTTTGCAGTCCATGATGGGACACATCTGTTCCATAGTAATGGCAACCGCAATAGTATCATTAAAGCTTTAACTTTGTTGAGACATTCATAAGGTTTTGTCCTTCGTGGACTCTCTGTTGCTGAGCCTGTGAAGAAACCTTTTCTTCAGTTGATACAGAAATAATTTGTCTTGTCTGAATTTGCCTGCCTTTTTCCACATTTGTTGTAATTTAACATTTTTCAGATCTGCATTACTCTCATGAATTTGGTTGAAACTGGAAAATATATTCAATAATAATGGGGAGCAGAAGGGCCAGATGGACTAATGGGAAAGAATGAACTCATAAACCTCATTTCTTAAGGGAATTAGGTAAGAAATCCCCGTCAGAGTATTTTTTTCTACTGTGAAGTCTACAAAGAGTGTTAATAATATCAATAAAGACATTTGTGTTTGCTTATACTTAACCTAATAAACACATATCGCTGTATGCTAGGCTTAGTGGAGTATCTATTTCTTCCTTACTTATTCTTGCATCTTGCTTTGCTCTGTTTTCTTTGGACCTTCTCATAAATAAAATTACAAAACTTTTGATCTTGGTGAAGATCAAAATTGGTGAAGCTGACATTTTGAAAAGCTAAAGGAAAATATTAATAATAAAAATAACTAATAGTGGAGATCCTCAGTGATGGATCTGGACAAAATTTTTTAAAGAAATAACTGAATACTACTAAATGAGTTTCTTCTTGCAAATTATTAAATTGTAACAATATTTAAGAAATGCCACATTCCTTTGCTTGTAGATTACCAGTATCAAGAACATTAAACTCTTGTAAAATTAAGGTTATAGTTTGAGTTTGACACCTCATGACAAATCTCCATCACTGGATGTCATAATAAAATTTCAAGTATTTGGAAAGCCAAACCACAGAGTTTAAGCAACAAGTCTAAGCTGTTTTTTTTGTTAAAAGACTGCCTTGTTTTTTTTTCCTTTTTCTGATGGTCAAGTTCCCAACATACCTAATCATACATTGGATTAAATTAAATAGTAACTAACAAATAAAAGTATTAGTAGTACTACAAAGCCTATCATGCTAAATGGTATTATACTAAACCCACAAATATCAGCTAATTCAAATACTTCATTCCTCCCTTTTTCTCTTGGGACTAATCTAATATGAATTGATGTGTTGAATCAAACACATAAAGGCATTGATTTTCTTGGTATTATTTTTCTTTCTGTCAGATCTACTTTTATTCTGCTACTTGTGGAAAAAGTTATCATCTTATGTCTCTCTGCTCATGAAATACTTTCTCTCTCCTTCTTCGTGTCTCCCCACATTACAGACACAGGTGTGGGCACACACATTATCATAAAGGATGGAAATGCAGAAAAAGAACTTGAGTACCTCTCCAATTGAAACATCAATGCACTGTCCAACCTATCTGATTGCCCAAAGGCCAAAACTATTAGTATTATTACGAACAACTGTGATCCATTGCTTCCCACTGAGCTGACTGTCCCTGCTTTCTTCTTTCTTCTCTACCAGGGAGCTATGAAATCAGAATGAGGACTCTTCCTAGCTTGTGCTATTTTTGTTCTGGATGCCAAAGGCTTTTTCCTCTTTTTGGAGTCTTCAACTGAATAAAGATAGCAATGAAAAAATAAAACATCTCTAAAATAACAGCAAATATATCACACACCGCTTGGCTAATGGAGCTGTCATGAAAACCAAAGCATGGAAGTCTGAAGTCTGGTGTTTTTATTTAGGGCAAGTGCAGAGGTAACCAGCATCCGTTTTTGCAAATCCATCTGTAGGGAGAGCACTAGTGTAAGTGGAAGATCCAGGTTCAGTGCTTTTTTTGTATTGGAGGGGATCCAAATCCAGTGCAGAGGGCTTTAATAGCAAAGTAGCCTAGATAAGGAACCTTATCTCTGCCTTTTGTTCATTGTGTGAGAGAAAGAGGGACCAGAATAAATTTGACATTCCAGCCTAGGGGTGAGGGCATTTACTGTAAAGTGAAGCCTGGATTCAATCTCCCCTTCGATCAAAACCATTTTAAAAAGTGTAAAAGATGCAGTTCTGGGAGTAAATGCTTGAACATTGATTTCTTTCCACCTAAGGCATTCCCTCTTGAAACTATAAAGGAGCCTAGTCTGAATGAGAGCTATTACAAATGCAGGAACTTGAGGGAAAGCTATCACCTTATGCTTAAGGAATGCCCTAAAGTAGCAGCTGTGTGCAGTTCCTTGGAGTGGTTGAACATGAATTGGGCCTATTGTGCTGAAAGTTGACAGCAAAACCAGACACAAAGGCAGATGTTCTTGGGCAATTCTCAGTGTAATATAACAGGATATACAAAAGTCAAGAAGGAAGGTCCTTGGAAGTGAAGCAACTTGTTAAAAGTCAAATAACAGGAAAATTGCAGGATCAGGTAACCAGTCTTCTTGAGATCTCATCTGTGCCATGAGACTGCCTTAGGACCACTTTCATTGAGACAGCACAATGAACCCTGACTTATCGCTTATTTTGATGAGGTTAGGGTTTGAGTAGGTCCATGAATGTATTTCCACTGGGTTTAGAGAGAAGCAATGATTTTCAGAAGCTAAAAATTTGCCCCTTCAAACATACAGTTCGACATTAAGAGATTTTCAGATAGTTTTTGTTATGTCCCTAGGTATCTTTATCATAATGTGACAAACCACATATATGTTCTCTGCAGGTTAGGTTTAACTGGATATCCTAAGCAGAATAAGAAGAGTGACTGGTGCTTAGGAGTATTAATATATTTGCGCAATGATCAATAGCTGCACAATGTGAGAAAATGTGAAGTACTTGGTGGAAATTGGAGGGTTTTATCAGCATTCCTGACACCCACAGTTGGAACAAAATATAGTGAGTATTATGTCCCATAATTCCTCTGCTTGATTCTCAAGCAAAAAATATGCTAAAGATAAAAACATGGCAATACATGCAGTTATTCTTCAATATGCTTTAATTCTGAACTGAGCTTACTGTACACAAGCCCGTACTTACAACTTCTACATCAATAATACTAGAATTTTATGCATTCTGTAATTCTTCACTGAATTAGTTTTTGAACATCATTGCTGAATTTGTAACTTTATGACACCTGAAGAAAGATTATAGCTGACAAGAAAGAAGGTGGAAGTGGATTCACCAACATTTTACATTTCTATATCTCAATGCTTTAACTTACTCTGTAGTGCCAGAGGGACAAAAAGATTAAGATTACTGGTCCTCATCCCACCTGCTGGCTACACTTACACATCTGTCATTAGAACAATATACCCAGAGAAGTGTAGGGAGAAATAAAAAAGAAAAATACACCCAAGGATCATTTTGCTGGGATAGTCATAATATTAATGGTAACTTAAAATAGGGCAGTGACCACCAGTTCCTGAGAACATCAATTTAACTCCTTCAGGGTTGCCCAACCACGTGGCAGTGGTGGGAGAGATGCCATCTCTGACTTATCTCCACAAACTAGTCAAGGTTTTTTCTAGTGTCACCTGGATGTTTCTGTGGCTCAGGGATCTAAATGCTGGACGTGACTTGAGAAGTATTGTGGTGGGTTGACCCTGGCTGGATGTCAGGTGCACACCAAAGCCATTTTATCACTCCTCTCCTCAACTGGGCAGGGGAAAGAAAGTATATCGAAAGTCTTGTGGGTTGAGACAAGGAAAGGGAGATCATTCACCGATTACTGTCACGGGCAAAACAGACTCAACTTGGGGAAAATTCATTTAGTTTATTACCAATCAAATCTGAGTAGGACGATAAGAAAAAAACCCGAATCTTAAAACACCTTCCCGCCACCCCTCCCTTCTTCCTGGGCTTAACTTCACTCCCTATTTCTCTACCTCCAAGCCCAAGTGACACAGGGGGATGGGGAATGGGGTTTGCAATCAGTTCATCACACATTGTTTCTGCTGCTCAGGGGGAGGACTCCTCACACTCTTGCCCCTGACATTTTCATGAATGCTTCAGTTTAAACACGGTATGAGAGTGTCAAGGTCACGAGCAACAAGGTGCTGTTGTGACTCCAAGTATGTGGAGATAAGTCTGCCTGATAACTTTCTCCTCAGAGATACAGACAAACATCCTTCTCTCTTCACTTGTAAACACCTGCACTGTACTGCATAGTCATGTATCACCAGGGTCTTCATCTGAGAGCTTCAGCTGTCAAACAAAAACATATTTCTGCAAAGGGAAGGGATTTTGTGGAAATAGCTAAATCTATCCTGTAGAGCTGTACCTTGACACGTACAATGACTTAGACTGCCAAATAAATGGTTTTGATGATGTACAGTTTGAAGCTCCTTTCAGCAATGTAATTCATTTAGTCAAAACCTTTAATCTATCTCAATGACAAAACTCCCTCTTTAGTGTATTGTTTAGAAGCTATTTTTGCTACTTCTCACACACTTCTGCAGGGGACATAGGCAGAAGACTGCCCAAGTTTTACTAGAGACATGATGGATATGTGCAAACAGTATTTGTGTGAATCTGTAATGGGTCATCTTTTTTGCTCCAAGAGCTACAGATAATGTTTTAAGGAATTCTCACTTGCTAAATTTTTCAACACTTTTCAAGGTTTTGAAATTTGGATTTGCTCCTCAACAAAGACAATACTTTGAATAGTATTCACTATTTTGAAATATTTCAGTTTCAACAAAGCGATATGTTTTAACTACATTTAATTGCCTTGAATATATTATTTCAATTTTAAGCTAAATATGTCTGTTCATGACATTTCAGAAGAACATAAAGAAAAAAAACAATAATTGCCCTCAAAGACAATAGGAATTTGTTGGCTAGAAACTGTACACATCTTTGAAACTTCTGTAGTGTTAAGGATGTCCACAACAATGCCTAAGTAACATACATTGTTTCATGTAAGAAAAAAGTAAGGTTTGAAAAGGTGGTTTTGATGGCAAAAGTGTAGGAATATGGTATCATGGTGTAAGCAAGCACTAAAACACTTAGAAAGCCCATCGATTAGGATCTGGAATGTTAGTTCAGTCTCGCTGTGATTTGACACCCGTTGACTTGAGGCAGGAATATTTATATTGGCTTTGGGGTGCAGCAGAGCACACTATGACGTGGTAGTTTTGACAATAAACATGACTGTACAGAGTGATGCTCAGTAATCCCTTTTCAGTTCTCTGTGTTGTCTGGCACCAGATCTGTATGGTGGCTACTACTTGTGATAGGTGCTGATGCAACCCTAGGGAATGTCAAGAGTCCTACTGAAGATGTAGTGCTAACACTTAATAACACAAGAATACGCCTTTGGAGTACCAATATATCATATATTATGCTTAGTCCCTTTTAGCCACGTGCACTACTGTACTCTTATGGGAACAGCTAATCCTGAAATACACAAGATAGCATAAAATGGGCTTCATATAGAACTGCAAACACACTTGATGCCATTAACTCTTTGAATTTACCTCAACAGAATATTTTTAGACGAAACAATTTGATTTCTTTTTTAAAGAAATACATACACATATGGGACTAAGCACTGCTTCTTCAGTTCTATGAGTTAGGGCAATGTTAAGTAGCCTGTTAAGCCTTGTGTTTAAGTGTTCAGAGGTTATGACTTTAGTCATAAGAACGTATTTTCCCTGGTTTAGCATTAGATGACATTGGGAGTTAGGGAGAGATATTTACTTTCCTTGAAAATATTAATCAGAATATGCCATACATCAAATGCGTCTGTCACTGCAATTCAATTCTCACATTTTAAGGCAAATGACATACCTAAAGTGGGTTTAAGGTTGGGAAGCAATGCTATGAAGAAATTAAGTTTCTTTTTGTTCACGTGGACAATCTGTGGAAGGTCTCAGTAGTAGTTTAAGATCTTCTGGGACTTGATCGAGAACTTTGAACAGTCACCTTCCATTTTAAAATTCACAGCAGTACAAGCACTGTATATCACATGTAAATCCATACAGCAGGTGAGTTCAGATCAGGATTTGCCTGGCTCCTGTTTTAAATGGGCAGTGTGCATCCAGCATTTTTTTCAGCTGGTCTCTAACAGGATACTCATGATGACAGTAAAAAGCTTCACTTTCTCTTGTGGAGCAAATAAATGGAGCTTCACAAATTTTATGTATCCCCCTATTTACCTATTTCTCTTTTTTCCCATTAAAGAAAAAATAGGCGGTGGCATCTGAGTCTGACAAACTCCATTTTAAATAGACTACTGATCTAGAGAAATATGCAAAATTATTCCATTAAGGACATACTTTATTGTCTACTGTTGAAGTAGCTGCATTAAAAGCAATCTGTATGAAAAGGAATGAATGTGAATCGATATCTACAAAAACTGTTTCAACAAGCAAAGACAAGTGGTTTTCTAGCATAGTTTGTACTGAGCTGCTGACATGCTTATATTTATATTCAGTGATGTCTAAAAAAGGGCTCTAAAAATAAGCATTGGGAAAGTAATCACCTGAGATTTGACACTTTAAAACCAGTGGTCGAAATTAGTATTCTGAAGCCATGAGGCCATAATGTGTGTGACTGAATAGCTGCTGTTATTGGAACATACTGATTTATCACCTTGTGTAAGGTGTAAGAGTAAATTCAAAAACTCTATAATAAAATCCCATATGACCAAAAAAAAAGAATTTTATTAGATTCTTTCTACATTGTAGCATTTAATATCCAGAAACTGGAGATGAAAATTAGTTAGAAAATAATGTTTTAAATCAGTTCATGCAGGCCAATAACACTCCCTTCCCTTAAAATAACTAGAAAAAACAGGTGTGGCAATATTATTCTCTATGCAAATGACATTTTCAGAGGCCTCACAGCATTAGACTTTATTGTTATTATTATTACTGTGGACAAATGTTTTTAGACACTTTAGGTTAGTTGTCATTTGTGGATGCCTTAGAAAATAAAACCACTCACAGTCTAAGTGGGTTTTGAAAAGGTTTATTTCTTTATACTCAAGGGTAAATCTTTTCAAGTTAAATTATTAAGTGAATGCAGAACAAATACCACTTACAATGACAAATTAAACTACACTTCAAGCTAGGAATATTTATTTCACCAGAAGTGTTTTCATCTAAAGAATTACATTTATGAGGAAAAAGAAGGCTAAAGAGTGTTCAGGTGCTGAGACAAGCCATGATGGTCTTCTTTCTAATCCCAAAGTCAAAGAGTTAGCCAACTCCGTATTTCTACATTCACATTTTATAGTTTTACTTAATATAACAATGGAAGGGCAGATGGAGACAAATAGATAGGGTAGATCAGTCAATAGATAGATAGATAGACACACACAAAGAAAGTAAGAAAGCTGAAAGAAGGAAAGAAAAATATGTGATTTTAGAGAACTTTATCAGACATTGTACAGTGGGTCCTTTCTCTGACAAATCTCATCATGGGAAATTCTGAGTATAAATTATCCTTTTAGTTCTTCTCAGAAGAATAGGTGATGGGTATAACGATACTTACAGTCTCAGATTTTAGAGCCATCCTCTAGTGATTGCAGGTACTGGGCTGGGAGAGCTTGTAAAATGAATTTGGAAACCTTTTTGGTTTTGCCTATATACACGCCAAAGCCCTACTAAATCCTGAGGTCTTTAGTAAGCTGCAAAGTTTGCAGTTGAGGACTCAGTGGTGAAAGCACTTGCACAGCAGCTGATGTAATCAGTGGGAGGATTATAACTAGAGCCATCGTGAAGTAGAGGAGAGACTGAAGAAAGAGAAACATGCTACCACCCTGATCACTGATCTATGTCCCTCCACGCAGGCACACCCTCCTTCCCTGAATGTTATCAAAAAGAGGAGGGAACACTGTAGAAGACCTTCATACAAAAGTTAATTTTGCAAAGTAACATTTTTATGGCAAGAAATAAGCAGCTGAGATTTTGGATGCAGACAGAAACTGCCAGCTAACTGGGGAAACACAAGGGCTGAAACATGGCACTGAACATTGCAGCTTTATTCGAGACTGTGCAGAACATTTGGATAAACTCTGGAAACTGCAGAGTCAGCACAGAGGGTTGCCAAGAGGTGAAATCATTAAATGAGACCAATTTTGCCATGAACTCCTGTTTTGTTTGCATAGAAATGAAATTGACATATGAAACTAATCACCAAATCTGGGGATCCTGTCCTGTAATGGGCTATTTTCCCTCAGGGCAAAAATAAGAACCTATATTTTTTTTGGTTTCATTTATCCTTTGATAGGGTGTTTGCAACTTACTCTTCTAGACAGTTGAGGCAAAACAGCTCTCTCTTAGTCCTGAAAGACAAATATTGGAAACTGCAATGCTTAACTCTAATTGGTCTTAGCAACTAAGCTAGTTTTATCATCTAGCCTATAGCATATCTAATGCACTATTAATACATCCAAAGCTGGATATCACACAGCCCTGGAAGCTTCAATAGTTGAAGCTCATTTATCAATAACAAGAAGTTTTTTCAAAGGTGTAATGATCTGAGAGAAAGAGAGATTGAAGGGAGCTCAGATTTTTATGCAACTGTGAACTCTTCAGGTAGCAAATGCCCAGAAGGGAACTGACCTCTTGAAGGAGAGACACTGGCCTGTGACAGTGCTCCCTTGCTGGGTCTTGCCCCCAGCCTCCCCCTGTGCATCCCAGCTCGTGGAAAGGAGGGTAGCTGGGTTCAGGAAGGCATGACAGGAGGTTAAATTTGTACAGATTCCTAACTAATAACAACCCTAATGCGTGCTGGAAATGAGTAAGTTTCCAGAGTTCACAGAAGTCAATTTTCAAGCATCCTTGAAGCTGTGACTATGTGCACATGAGGATGGCTGTGTTGGGGTGAAACCTTCTCTTGTCTTTAAAACAAAGGGACCGCGTGAGCTCCACTGAGTAGCTGTGATCGGTTTTCCAAATTAAGGCGCTCAAACTAGCATTTAAACAACTCTGATTTGGTTTAGACCCACTACTTATTCCAGCCCTTCAGTCTTTATTCAGGCAAAAGTTTTGCTGACCTTGAGGGCAGCTTTGCTGAGCAGCAGGCTGAAGGGAAAGGTAACTTCCATCCTATTAATGCTGCAAGGCTTACACAATACCTCCTTCACATTCCCTTCAATTACACCAAAGCATGTAAAAAGAAGAGTTTAATTTCTTTGACACTCACTGCTTCAGTTGCTGGCATGACAAGTTATTTCTCATTGAAGCTCTCTAAAATACTATTGATTTTGGCAGAATGGCTAAAATGAGCTATTGTCTGCTTCTTATTGTCTTCCATAGTCAGATTGGCTTTGGAATCACAGGGTTTTCACTGGCAGTTTCAAATAATGGGCAATACACATCTCGTGCTTTAGGTCCAATTTTGTTTTGTCAAAGAATACAACTGTCCTCTTTTGCCACTTTGAATAAGATGACTCATATTGCCTTGCCATTTGCAGCTTCTCCAGTGAATTATTGCTGCTGTCGTTTTTGACAACGTTCTATACGTAAATAGACTCCGTACTCAGGAGATGTGGCTCCCATATCTGAAGAACAAAGGAGAATTCATTGTTCACCATCTCATAAAATTCTGTTGTCTTTAGTAGAACAAATACAGATAAAAAATGACTGTCTGCTCTTTCTTATCTTTTCTTTTTTGAGGTCCTTGCAGTGGTAAAATTTCTCTTGTGAGAATATCAAAATGAAATATGATGCAGGAACAGAGACCAGAAATACACCACTCTGTTGACATCTTTGTGTAAACTTCTACAAGTCACAAACAATGGTACCTGAGTATGATTTTCTTTTTCTGATAAGCATTTGTTTTACTTGATTCTCTCTTTACAAGATGTCTTTTATTTTATAACTCTAAAAGGAGAAAGAGTTTGCAAAGAAATGCTTTGCAGCACAGGACTGAGAGATCTGTGTACTCTGCAGAGGTTTCCTGGGGGTTCACTCAGATGGGAGTTGTCTCCATTTCTCTGTAGAATGACAGATTTGGCATCATGATGGAGACACAGGCTCTGGACAGAGACAAGGCAAGGAACGACAGCAGGACCATCATCTCAGGTTTATAGCATGTAGGAAGCCAAGTTGTCATGTCGTCTACCCCTGAATATGAGCAAGGATCAAAGAACATGGCTGGTACAAACCAACTAGAGAGAAAATGCTGCTCTTTTGACTTTCAGTCTTTATTTCAAATTGTAGGAGCTTGGCTGGGTGTTTCAAATGGACACTCACTAGAACAGACCCTAGAGCAGTTAGTAGGTAGGTGCTAATGAAAGCAATGGCAGTAGGAACAAACCATGTGAATTCTTTACAGTACAGATGAGACTTGAAGTCCATGCAGCCTTAAACTAAACTAAGCACTCTGTAAGGACAGTGAAAAAGCAGGGCCTGCAATTTTTGTAACTTTTTGATATACTTAAGATCACGTTTATCCCTTTTCTTAATTCTGATTTTGTAGCTCGCTTACTTCACAGGAAGTCAAGTAATTTAGTAAGTATTTATCAGCCTCAGGATGAGCTGGGGTACATCGCACTAGGGAGAAATGATGATGGCTTGCCCTCCTGGCAGTCCCTACCTGAACTATCGTCTGCAATGTGTAACCAACCATACTTTTACTGAGTGAATAACAAAAAGTAACATTAGTATTTTACTGAACAAAGACTCTGCTTTCATAACTCTCATTATTATTTGATTTATTGACAAGTACATGGGAGTGCTTTCCAAGGACAATACAGAAAAGTTTGCAGTAGCCACAACAGCACTAGTATGTTACAGGCTGCAAAACACCATACAACAACAATGCTCCAGTGACAATATTCTTCAGCTATAACGCAATATGACATTGAGCAATGGCTTATGAGACTGGACAAGTAGGAAAAGGTCTTTTTGGTTTTCAGGAGTTCTTTTTTTGGGGGTCAGAGCATGAGTATCACATTGCGATTTATTCTAACTTTTAAATTTCCAGCTGTGAAACTGTTGTATACTGTAGCACATCTGCAATCATTTAGGACTTCATAGCTGAAGTTGCTTTTCATACCTTAGATGTTTCCTGTTTCACTGCAACAGTGGGGATACAGCCCAGATCATCTCACTTGTAGCGGCTATTAATATTATGGAGACTATTGAAGTTCTGGGTGTGATGCCAGTTACACACATGTGCCCTAGCTATTTACTTCCAGTAGTGTATTGTGAGGGCTGTACTTTGGATGTAACTCCAAAGTTACTTTGCTGGTCACACAATAAAACATATTGGAGCAAAAAGGTACTGACAATTTAAAAAACAGGCATTAAAGCATATGACAAATTAAACGTCTTCTACATTGGTTTGTCAAGCTTTCTTTCTAACACACAACCACATATCAACACAAGTAAAAGGATAAATTAATTACATTAAGGAAAATATTCAAATCATTTATAACATTCTGATCGAGGTACTAGAGACTGTAGTGAGGGTCTTCTTCTAAAAAGATCCCTTGACCAATTAGGGAGAGCTTTTTTGATAATAGCCTTTTGCATTCACTCTCTTTACTTCTCCTTTATAAGCCATTAAGAGGTATATCAGAGAAAAAAGAAGCCCCATAAGAATCAGCTTTGGAAAAGATAATCTGAGATCATCTAAGTTCATGTGCCATTAGTGTGAAATTGTTCTATACAGCATAGTTTAAGAAGCTTTATTCAATCTAATGTTAGGTAACTCAAGCACAGAATTATTTTTCTGTTTCTCCACAGGCCTCACCACTAACTATATGGATAGTTTAAAAAGAAATAAAAAGTTTTTTTCATTTTCATTCTGTTGTTTTTGATTTTCTACAACTTGAAGTCATGCTCAACCAACTTGATAGCCTTTTATGAGGATGTTACCCGGTGGATAGATGATGGTAAAGCTGTGGATGTGGTCTATCTTGATTTCAGTAAAGCGTTTGACACCATCTCCCACAGCATCCTTGCAGCTAAACTGGGGAAGTGTGGTCTGGATGATCGGGTAGTGAGGTGGATTGTGAACTGGCTGAAGGAAAGAAGCCAGAGAGTGGTGGTCAATGGGACAGAGTCCAGTTGGAGGCCTGTGTCTAGCGGAGTCCCGCAAGGGTCGGTTCTGGGACCAGTTCTATTCAATATATTCATTAATGACTTGGATGAGGGATTAGAGTGCGCTGTCAGCAAGTTCGCTGATGACACAAAACTGGGAGGAGTGGCTGACGCGCCAGAAGGCTGCGCAGCCATTCAGAGGGACCTGGACAGGCTGGAGAGTTGGGCGGGGAGAAATTTAATGAAATATAATAAGGGCAAGTGTAGAGTCCTGCATCTGGGCAAGAACAACCCCATGTACCTGTACAAGTTGGGGACAGAGCTGTTGGAGAGCAGCGTAGGGGAAAGGGACCTGGGGGTCCTAGTGGACAACAGGATGACCATGAGCCAGCAGTGTGCCCTTGTGGCCAAGAAGGCCAATGGCATCCTGGGGTGTATTAGAAGGGGTGTGGTCAGCAGGTCGAGAGAGGTTCTCCTCCCCCTCTACTCTGCCCTGGTGAGGCCGCATCTGGAGTATTGTGTCCAGTTCTGGGCCCCTCAGTTCAAGAAGGACAGGGAACTGCTAGAGAGAGTCCAGTGCAGAGCCACGAAGATGATTAAGGGAGTGGAACATCTGCCTTATGAGGAGAGGCTGAGGGAGCTGGGTCTCTTTAGCTTGGAGGAGACTGAGGGGTGACCTCATTAATGTTTATAAATATGTAAAGGGCAAGTGTCATGAGGATGGAGCCAGGCTCTTCTCAGTGACATCCCTTGACAGGACAAGGGGCAATGGGTGCAAGCTGGAACACAGGAGGTTCCACTTAAATATGAGGAAAAACTTCTTTACGGTGAGGGTGACCGAACACTGGAACAGGCTGGCCAGAGAGGTTGTGGAGTCTCCTTCTCTGGAGACATTCAAAACCCGTCTGGACGCGTTCCTGTGTGATATGGTCTAGGCAATCCTGCTCCGGCAGGGGGATTGGACTAGATGATCTTTCGAGGTCCCTTCCAATCCCTAACATTCTGTGATTCTGTGATTCTGTGATAACATATCGCCTAGGATGACATGTAGCTTCTTTCTTCTATGTGTGTTTATTTAAATGATTTTTCAACTATATTGTTGCAAACAGGAAATGGAAATTAAATTTTTAAAATTTAATTAGAAGACAGCAATTCATTTCCCTTGTGATATTAGAAAATTCAATCAAAATTCTATTTACTTTTCTATATATACACATACATCTCTTCAGTCTGCTGTAATGGTAAGAATCATGGAGTTTAGGCCCTATTTCTATTTGAAAATCTGAAGTAATTATAAATTATAAAATGCATATTCATAAGAATACTTGTGTTTATTATTCCATCCAATTCCTGAGACACATTCAGTGACTGACATGAACGTTCACAGAATTATAGACTGGTTTAGGTTGGAAGGGATCTTAAAGACCATCTAGTTCCAACCCCCCTGACATTGGCAGGGACACCTTCTGCTAGACCAGGTTGCTCAAAGCCCCATCCAACTATTGCGTGGCAGTGGACAGTCATAGAAGTTCTTCTAGTATTAGAACTACAGGGTTCTCATAGCAGACAGAGATGTGAATTCAGACTCTAAAATACCTCCAGCTTGTGAAAATCACTTTATAGTCAATGGAAAAAAGGTAAGAAGAGCAAGTAAAAACTTTACGTTAAGCTCCTGTTCTGTATTGCCTTACAGTAAAACATCTCTTTTCAGGCTACCCCCAAGACTAGCATAAAATAAGCACATACCTCCCAATAATTCTATTAATTATAATAATCATAGAAGTCTCTGGTCTAATCTTACTCCTTGTTTAAATCTATTACTACTACTATTCTATTTTTATTTCCTACATTTTTTATTTTTTTTTCCTCTCTAACTCCATCCGTGAGAACCCATGAATTCATAGCCCAAGGTAATAAGTAAGCTCTCTTCTAACCATAGCTCAATTTCCTTTTCACGTTGTTTCATGCTTTTCCTGATCTTAACATGGAAGAACTATACTTAAACATATCTCCACTGCTTCTGTAATTATGCTTTAGTCACTTATTAGGCATCAAAAAACACTACCCTCTCTTTAATATATCATAGAGATACCATGCACAAGCTGGTATCTATCACACATTACCTGAAATTTTTATTAGCTTTTCTGGTAATATATTGTTAGTTATCATACCTTGCAAATTGAAATGCTGCAATATGCTTTTCACTAGAAAGACAGAAGCTAGCAGAGATGCTTTTAATTATATTCTTAAATTAGGTATCTCTGAATAAGTTTAATACTAAAATTGAGTGTACTCAGGTAACCAGAGAATGGCAGAAAACAAAGTGTTGAGGCAAAACAGAACAAGAAGGAAACAGAAAGGATAACTGTATATAAAATAGTAGATACAAGACAAGAATAGATGGGAAAGAAAAGTACGTTACATAAAAGGTAGAAAGCAAATAACATAATGGGGAAGTACAGAGAAATAAAATATTTATTTGTGATCTGTTTTTCAGAAAGTGTTCTTCTGAAAAGCATGGTTCATCAGTTTTCATCCACAGAAAAAGCTGGATGGAGACCAACATAAAGCAGGAACAAGCTTCTCATAGATCTGATTTGGTGATATCAATGAAAATTTCAAGGTATTTGCCAAGACATAATCAGGGCTTCAAAATCATAGAAAGTGCTAAGGAGAGAAGGAACTGGTGAAAATATGGGAAGAAAGCATTAAAAATTTGTCAGGGCCAAATTTTCTGGTGATGCAAACAAACAAGCTTCTCAGGCTTAGTAAGATTCTGGACATATTTATTAACATAATTTCTCTGCAATGTCTACAATATTGCAATATTTGATTATGTAGTGTTCAACATGAAAAGATACTGGGGAAATTAAATCATTAAATAGAAATTATATTCGAGGAATTTAGGACAGTCTCTCTTTTCCTCTGATAGAAATTACTTTTCTTCACTGACTTCTATTATGAAATTTCTAATGTAAGACTATTTCTTCATCCCCAGCTTCAGCTTTTTAGTTAAGCTCTGGTTAAAGTCTTTGTGGCCTTTATTCTAGATATGCACCATGTGATCACCTCAGACTTTTCTAAGACACTGCTCAGTGTTATGTACAATGCCTGTTTGATGAATTCAGCTGCAGTAAACACATTACCACTTCTCCATGAATCATGTTTTTGTACTAATCGCCTCTTGTTAACAGACACCATCCATAAGTGCTTTGGTCACCGGATCTTGGTGATTTGGTCTAGGATCTGGTAAGGGGAAAGATACTCTGTTCCATAGGAAAAAGACAATTGAAATGACTGTCAAGGTTTCAAGGTTTCTGGAAAAGAAAAAAATAAGGAAGATGATATCCATCCTGGGTATCCATCCAACCCCAAATCTGTGTTAATGCTTCATCTTTTTGTGAAACCTAAGTTCAAATATTTTATCGACATTTTTCTTCCAAGCTGTTCTATCTAGCACGCTTACTCTTCCTTTTAGTGAATAAGACAACTGAAAATGACTTTAATTTACCCTTTTTAAATAACTTGACGTTACTGGTGGACATTTTTACCTAGGAATCTGCATTTCTGCTGTAACGTTTTCAAAATATACAGCAAAACCCATGCTTGCTCATCCTTACATGCATATGATTATATGGCATACTACAAGTGCATAGTTACCCACGATACAGGGTGCACATATAGAAGTAGATAGTCACATCTCTTGTAAATGTGGTGGCTCCTGAACTAACAGCAATGTTATTGCTTACACATGTTACTTCAGCTCAGTAATCCTGCAGTAAATGGGGGAGGGAATTGCCACACAGTGTCAATGAGGGAAATAAAGCTCCTATAGCAACTCCAGCTTGCTTATGTGTATTTGCCTGTATTTATGCTAGCTATACACCAAGGTAACCTGTCTATAATGCTTCCAGGACAAAAACTTATAACTCCACATTGCTTATACAGTACGATAAATACATGCTAAATCTGATGATAACTGTACAATCCAGCTTAATTAGCACATAATTTTTTTTTGGACTTGGTTTAAAAATAATCTCCAGGCTTTTTCTTCTTGTGGTTTTGCAACAAAAACCCCATATTATTCTTGGCATTCCTTCCAATTACATTGAAGAAGTTATTATTTTATGCTACTACTTTCTGCTTGTGCCAGCAACACGCCAAGCAATGTTTGGTCAGAGAGCAGGTTAAGTTTCATACCAAAGCACCAGCAAAGTCAAGGGGATTTTTCTGGGAAGATTGACAGTATAGCAGAGCTCACCGTGAAAGTGAAAAAGCTCTCATGGGTAAAATAAAACATTACTAAGTTTCAGGTTAACAGTTAATGATCACACAGTTCTTTGCAGGCAATTACTGCAGTCTTTTTAAAGCCCCTTCCGTGGCTGTTGAAGGGGCCCTGGGGGTTTCCTGTACTGCTGATACCATTTTACCAAGCAAGCAGTTTGCTTACATCTCAAAAATGCAAAGTTTAACATTCTTCTTTGGTGTTGTGTCATGTAATATTTTCCCAGTCATTCAGCTGAGTGTGCCACTTATTTTTACAATAAAGGGAAGCAACATCTGAGAATGCTGATATGGTCTCAGAGCACTGAGACTGGTGTCTCTGAACCAGTTTAAAATGTATATGTATCTACCAGTGGTAGCTATGATTAAAAAAAATAATGTATTTATTTTCATTATTTTGGGGATGTTTGTACTTTTCCATAGGTTCATAGTTAGCAGACAATTCTTTAGGAAATGACACTAAGAAAACATATAACAAAGACCAGTCCTGTCTTAAAGACTTTTTAATGGAAATGCATGCAAAGGAAAAAGATGGTAGCTGTTTCTGCACATGAAATGAGACCCAGAAAGAGCAATTAATTTGTCTAAGGCGACAAGAAGTCTTTACCAATGTTCATTGTGCATCATATCCTTTCACATGAGCCATGCAAGTGGAAGAAATATAACTGATTGTAGTCCTCTGTCCTCCTAGTGTATCTGAATATGTTTTTATCCTGGTGCATCACCAAACTGTCTGCACTGCTTCCAGGACTCAGATGTGCATCTCCAAGTTACATAAAAAGAATTAGGTTATTTCATTCCAATTTCTGTGTTTTCAGAAAATATATCTGTTCAGATGAGGCCAAGGAAGCAACTCAACTCTCCTTGCTGTAGACAATGGCAGTGTAACCATCTGCACCAGCCTCACTAAGCTCCTTTTGTTGGCTGTGGTGAGAAATAGAAACTACCAGGGCAAAAGGTAATTGATTCCAAAATGGGTATCTGAAATCAGTCAAACTATCTAAAAGCACCCAACTTGCTAAAAAGACCATAAAATATCCAGTGGGTTACTTGGTAAAGACCAGATATGTTCTTGTTTATATTTTGTCCAATGGATCACACTTCAGCTGTCCCATAAATGGCTTCCATCTTAAAATATAATCAGTTACAAAGCATGTTTTTTGTACTTACAGAAGTTGAAAGAGACAGAGAAGAAAAATATTAAAAGAATGAATATCTGATGATCAGCCTTGGATTACAGCTACATCAATGACACTTTACCTCCTGGAAACTATTTTTTCTTAAATAAGAGATATTTAATTACAAGTTGAATTACAACTTGTAAACAAAATTTCCAAATTGATATTCAGTGGCATATCATCATTCAAGACCGAATGCTAACAAAGCCTCTTTCATTAAATACTGCTGTATTAATATGCATACACATGTACAAATGTATATAATGCACAAAATGTCACCAGATATGAAAATCACAGCGTACGTAGTTTTTCTGCATTCACTTTTTGAAACATCATTAACATTAGCATTTGGAGTGTCTGTGCATGGACATAGGCTACATTTATTTGTCTATATCTATGAAATACAGAATTATTTAACTGACATCATATGCCTAAATGCTTATTATAGGAATTTACAGCTTCTAAAATTGTGTGCCTAAAAAGATTCACATTATTTAAGTCAAAATATTGCATTTATAATCCACTATAATTTTTTTCTTTCTAACTTGTTTTATTCTTCTGTAGATCCTTTGATATTCCATTAACGTCCTGAAAAGCAATACAACTTTATTTGAATCAAAGCAAGCATGGGGAAGATTTGATTATGAATGTATTGAAGCAAAAATATGAACTGACACATTATGGTATTCAACATTAATGTCTTAAAAGAGACAGAAATTTTTTTTGCATTTATGTGACTGCTCTTTCATTTTATATGATCCATTAGCTTTTCTTTTCTTGCTTCAGGGTGGATCTGATGAAGAAAATACAGTCAGATGACCCATCCATCCATGCATTTTGAATCATTGAATCGTTGCTTTGAGTGAGAAAATAATGACAGTTTCATAAACATAAGTTTTTACTGTTCAAGCATTCCATATCACAAAAAGCTTTGTTGTGACCTACTGAGCTACTTGGAATTCTTATTACCTTTGGAGAGATCAGGAAATTAATGAATCCATGTAGGTACAGTTCTTTGGGGTATGGTAGTAAAATAATACCAGAAGTTTGGAATTAACCTGAAATTATTTAGTAGTTAATATAAGGATTTAGGTATAATTAGAAAAATAATTCATTCAGTCTAGCCTTTTGCATAAATTTACAAACCGAAATCAATAAGAAAAAGAATGACATTTGATTTTTAAAATCCTGTTTGCGTTCATGAACACAAGAGTTTTCCCTTTCACCACATTTACCACTGATCCTGAAAAGATGAAAGCATCATTGGGCAGAGAACAGGTGGGAAGCTGAGCACCCAGAGATGTGCACTCTGGACAAAAGAGGAGCGGACTATGGCTCCGGGAGCAGCGAAGATCATTCCAAAGACAGCGTAGGTGTATTGTTTCTGCACTTACCTTTGCATGCTTCCCAACTTCTGGCGTCACCCTGGGTAGCACATCACCACCACTACTTTCTCTTTGACAGTATTCATTTATTGAAATAAAGTAGAAATGAATGTGCTCCAGGAAACCAAAGGTTTGCAAATATATTCACAGAGGAAAAAGTAAGTTTTTGCACCAGGGAGACCTAAGCCTGTCAAGAGTCTGGCTCTCTGCCACGTTCATTCCTGGCTGGCCAGGAGACACAGTCCAGCTCATCTGCTATACTGCAATCTTTTCCCTCACGCTACATTTTAATTCTGCCTCTCATAATATTTTCCTTCTCATTCCACTCACCTCACTGCAGTGCCTCTGTCTCCTGTTTTGTCTTCCTGTGTAACTTATTGCTCTATAACAAAATCTGCCTTATCCGCAAAACGAAGTCAATTAACCAAAATAAAATTTTGGAACATGTCATCACTCCTTTCACTCTACTTGAATCTTGCATCCTTTCCTTGGGTTTGTTTTACTTTTGAAGCTGCAAATTTTTAAGGTTTTCTACCTTATACTTTCCCAGATCAAAGCAGAATAAGGCTCTTGATGTCCCCGGTGTCTGAATTCATTGCAGGAAAGAGAAGCATGGCATCCAATTTCTCTTGATTCATGAGGTATTGTTAGTTATTTGTCTGTATCTGAATAGGTGCTTTTCAGTTGCAAAAAGGTTCTTGAATCCTGAGATGTTATTAAATCCAACATGGTTTTGTAATTTTAAAAAAACAAAGTGTATTATTCCTTATTCATTCCTCTTTTTTTTCTTGTTTTTAATATCTGCCACTTAATTAAGTCTCAGAAAAATATGTGGGCAACTAACATAATAAAATGCACACAGACTAGTGAATATGGCTTGACCCTAATTCCAGTGTAGAATAAGTTCCATTAATACCAGTATGTGAGAGACTGTATCTGTAGCACAGCATCTGAGAACGCAGTTAGCAAATGATTCAGAGCTTAGGAATAACTTAAAAGCGCATTTGTTTGGCTAAATCTTATGAATAATAAACATAGTATACTTGCAGAGTATCAAAACCAATTGTAAGCTATTTACTAACAGAACAAGAGAAGACATTTGCAATAAAGACTATCCACAGAAACCATCTGGTTTTACTTACTACAGCACTGAATCCTTCTCATTACCAAGGGAAGACCATTCCACAGGCGTATGTTAATGTATTTTCTACAGTTTAATTTTCAAGGTGTTAAGTTCTGTTATATTAGTTTTCTGCTGCAAATCTGGTTTGCAGCAAATGCCAGATAGAGTCCAATATCAAGAAGCCTTTTCCATTAAAGAAATTTTAAGTACATATCTGTTTTTTTTCCAAATATAACAATGTGAATAAAGTGTGACTCTACTAGTATGAGTCTATTTGACAGTTTCAAACCCTTTAATCACCTGAGCTTCTCTTACATAGCGTACAGTGACCCACAAGAACCTGCACACTTTGTGCTTATATTTTGTCTATGCACTATAATGAATCCTAGATTTCTTTGTGATATGCTGACTGCTTGTGTCTTCTAAGGGCTTACCTTCATATCTTGGAAGAAAAGGGAGAGGGAGACAGAGAGACGTACACATACATAAAGACCAAAAGATGAAATTAGGAAGCCGTGTCTTAGCTACTGGTGGATTTTCTGAGCTTGATATACACTGTCTAAAGAAGTTCCTGTAGGGTTATGGGAAAGGCTGGACCAAGAAGAAAAAGGATGAATTTAAATTAAGTTCATTAGAGTTTCAAGTTGTGCTATACCAGATGGTTGATGAATGTAAACTTATAGCAGCCCTGATGAATATGGGCTATAAGAAGAGCTTATAGAGGTAAATTGTCTCAAAGTCAAAACCAAGCATGTATCTCCGAACGTATTTCTTTTAATTGTAATGAGGCTTCAGCTCCTGAATATCTTTGAAAACTTACAACTCCTTACAAACTTCCAGGTTTTTTACTTACAGTCTTCTAGTTCTTTAAAAGAATTAAATACTTATGCTTCCAGCAGAGATTATTAAATGTCTAATTTGTGATTCTCTAAATCAACAGAAAGCTTTAAAAAAGTACATGTTCTCAACGCACTCCATATGTTCACTTATATTTGGTCTGGATGATATTACTACTGTAACTACTATTGCTATGATCATCTCTTTCCACCACAGTTTCCTACGGAAAGGACTGGGAATGAGACTACAAAAAAATGTAACATAGATCCAATCCCAGCTTATACAGTTTTTCCATGCTGTCTGTCATCAGGTCCCAAAAGATCAAAAGGAATTGGTCTTTTGCTAATTTTTTCAATTACCCAGCTGTTTCTCAGCTCTTAATGAAGATACTGATACATTTTTGCTAGCCTCAACATAAATGATCAAATGAACACTTTCACCAAAATGAAAAGTCTGTATTTTTTTATATTTACTGTATACATCATCTAGCACACACTTCATAAGAAATTGAAAGAATGGTTGAAAAATCCCTTTATTTACATTAACATTTTTTAACATTTTCTTAATATTTACTTTTTGCTTGAAGTCCATACCTTAGGGAGAAATGCTTCTGACTTGGTGATGCTCGATATAGTTATTTGACAACTTCATACCAATGCTTGAATCTGAGTATTAGTCTTTGGGTCTGGCTATCTTACTTTAAGAATCCTTTCTTATCCCATGCCTTTGCTTTAATATATCTTGTGACTAGTGTTCTCCTGTACCACTCTAACTAATGTCTCAGAATGAGATTCATATCACCTGACTCAAAATGTCTACAAATGTAGATATCTACGTATGAAGCAGGCATCTAAATTCCCTTCGTATTCATTGGAAAGACATAGTCAGTACTTGAGTGCAATTCCTCTAGCCTCATTTAGATGTCCTCATTAGGATGAAAGGAATTGTGTCCTAGAAATGTCCATTTCTTTCCACTGGCTATAAATGGAGTGACTACAGCTAGCTTAAATGAAGGTATACTTGTTGTAGATATCTCAAGTTTACAAGATAAATTTAATCATCTGTTCTATTTTCCATTGTTCTTTAATAATTCACTTTAATTATTTTCTTTTTATTACATAAGAACTATTAAAAAACAACCAACTACCTCTTCCCCACAGACACATTTTTCCAAATATTTTTTTACGTAATCTCTTCTACCTGTTTCTTTTGGTTACATCCATCTAACAGGTTACTCTCAGCAGAAATGTACTGCTCATTTGGTTTTGGAACTTGATCCAATATCCAGTCAATTCAGTTTTATCTTGTATATATTTTGCTGTAATTATATTTATGGCAATTTTAATTCTACACCTATGTTTCTCAACATCAATGATTGCACTCAGCCCTTCCCCTCCAGCTTTCCAATAAACACAGGAAGCCATATCTTCTGCATTATCTTACAGACTGTTAACTTCCTCTTTGTCCTCCTGTCAAGTTCTTGCTTAAAGCTTCAAATATATTCAGAGAGTAATTCAAAGATTAACCTCTACCTCATTCCAGCCATACAACTTCAGGTCATCTGTATAAAAGAGTTTTGAAATTGCTCCCTCTCCTCTTCTTGAATCATTAAATAGCCTTTTCTTTCATGATGTGCTGCTGAAAGAGGAATATAACAAATTGCAAAAGCAACAAGCAATCATTTTGGTAAATCTCACATTGTGCTTTTATCTTGTTTCATATTTTACCATTTTTTTTCTCTGGTGCACTAAATGCTTTCCCTTATTTGTCTACCTTTCTCCAACAAAAGATGCACTTTCATCATTTCAGATGGTCAGAATCCATTCATGTGATATGTTGTAAAACATTTTTCCTTCCTCTACCCACTGTGCAAGTTTTTTTTTAAATCTCATGCTCTTTAACAACTTTGATCCTGCAGCTGGTTCTTCACCCCAAAAGCATTCCTTCAGCATCCTTTTTTTCTTCCTCAGGAAACATATAATTATTTTCAATGTTTGTCCAGTTTTTTACTAATGCCTCCAGCAATGACTCCAGGTCATAGTCAAGGCAAGTTACATGTCTTAAATATTTAACATCAGCTATTTTCTCTTTTATTTTCAATTTAATAAACAAGGTCTTTTCTTCCACTGTCCAGTTAGTGGCATCTTTCCCCAACATTTCTTACAAATCTATTCTGGTTTGGGAACGTGTGTGGCAAGGACTCTAGCAAATACTTGTGAATTCCATCCATTCCAGGTTCTTTCTAATTTATAGTCGTACGCAATCCCCTTTGCATATCTTTTTATGGAATCTGCACTTCTTATTCATTAATCATTATTAGAATTATTCCCAAGGGGCTTCAATTAGATTGATTCTCCTTTTTGTTAGCACTTTATCTACCACAGAGAATACTGGCCCCATAAAGCCTATAATATAAAAGTTGGTTTTAAAGGCCAACCGTCAAAGGTAACAGTTGCAAGTCCTGCCAGACTGAGCCACATAAGATTAGAAATCCATTGAAATGACTAAAAAGAATCCTACAAGCCTGGCCAAATTTAAGACCATGGTCTCAGGTTTGTCTAAGTACATATATACACATTTATGTGTATATAAAGTTTCCTGAAAACCTGGGGTGAGATTTTTAATTGAAAACATCTTTTTATAATCTTTTAGTTTCAAAAGGGGAAAATTGTATTGTCTTCTAGTACATAGCACATATGGAAGCTGAGAAGTGATTTATGATGTTCTGAAGGCCTCCTGCATGAATATGGCTATATTGACATTTTAGTTCCTGACTGACATTTTATTTACTGACAGAATTATTGAAAACTTTGCAGCAAAATGTATTTTAAAAGATGTAAATCAGGTGGTGCCACTAAAGTGTAACATAAAATAGTATCACTAGGTTTCTGCAACCAGGTAAGTTGACAGCTGCACTTTCATTTCAGAGCTAGTCAATTTTCAGTGCAGAATGAACATGGGGTGACCCACAGACATGGCTGACAAAAAAGTTACTTACTCCTTTGACGGTGGTTTTGTGACTTGTCCATGTTTCTGTTTCTCCTTTAACAACATTGTCTGTGTAATGGCTGTATAACTTCTCTGTGTAAAACTTATTTTCATGAGCAAGCCCCATGGAGCCTTAATCCTGTACATCCAGCAACAAAGTTATACCAGAGCTCATGCATTTCCATCCTACATGGAGTCAGATTTTCTGTTGGTTTTCTGTGAAGCATCTGCCTACAGTTTGCTACTTTCTTTTATTCATTCTCAACACTTTCCATTCATCCACCATGAATCTTTTCCCACATTTCTCTAGTGAGAAATCATGTTTAAAGATGCCATAGATTCTTTTTTTTTTTCCAGAATGCGTGATAACAAGTCTAATACTGAAGGAGAAAACTGCAAAAAGCTATAGACAGCTTTTTTCTTTCCCATTTTTTAATTATCAAAGTCCAGTTATCACATGTATGCTTAGGGCTAGATTTTCTTGTATTTATTCACATTAATGAAATACTTTACACCAGAAATTATCACAATGACCACTATTAAAGAAAAGATCTATTAATCTAGAAATAAATTATTGGAATATAACTCTCAAAACAACATCTGCTCTATGATCTAAATGTTATCTTTGATTTGGTGGCTATTTTTACAGTCTTCTGAAAAACAGCTCACATATTAATGTGCACCATACATCCAAGAAGGTGTTGGTTTTTTTTTAAAAAAAAGTAGCACCTCTGCCAGTGACCATCCCACAAATGCTCAAATTTACAGCTCTCCAGTGCTATCAATATTTAACTTTAAAAAAAAACAGGATCCCACTAAAAATGCTCTATTCTGGTCTCCAGTCTTCTGCTCTCTTGCTCTTTTTTTCAAACTGTGTATTTAGTTCCTAAGCAGGTCTGATCCTATGAGCTAGATCTGTTATCACCAGAGAATCTACACTTAGCAAAGTCCAGAGAGATGGATATATCTTCCAAGTTATTCTGAATACTGAAGATACTTTTCAAGATCTTGTATCTGCCTTTTGCTGAAGATGATACATAACAGGACATGTAAAATATGACAAAGATCAAGGACTGGGGAAAGAGTAATGTGAGAACTCATCTGATTGCCAGTTCTGTTGCTCTTTAAAGAATGATGTAGCTGGTCATGTTGTACAGACACTCACAGTCAGAGTGTTTGTTAAAAAAAACCCTATAAAATTTTTGGGATCTTGGCACTGGACATTGGTTTCCCACATGGGGAATCAAGTCTCTTGAACTAGACAGTCTTTGTCTGAACAATGATGAGAGTGTTGCAGGAGTCCGTGCAGAAATCCTTCAGCTACACTGGCAAAAACTCCCTCAACCACTACTCTGCTGAACTCTTATGTACCCAACCAGCTGTATGCCAGCTTCCACATATGTGTGATTCATATTACTGATTATCTTAAACTACATACAAAAAATCTACCTTAGCCATGTACAAAATTTTTTCCCATATAACCATTTCTGCATCTGCAGGAACACTTTGTATGGATTATTTACAAGTGCCTTATCTGTGTATAATGGTCAATTCTGCAGAAAGAATTCCTTGGGGAGTCTCTGGGATGGCCAGACTGGAATGTAAAGTGATTGATTGTCTCAAAGTTTTGCTTGTGGTGCCGGTTTGACTGGTTTGAATCCACAAGTTTGTTGATGCTGCATACCACTCTCCTGCTTATCAGTCACCAACCATTGTCTGGGCTGAGCAAGCAGCCCACCAAGAACACCCTGTTTACTTTGAGTGGTAAGCAAGGCCTAAGGTATGAAAACAGAGCATGAGACGTATGCGCATATGACATTGTCAAGATGTCGAAACCCACTCCCTTGCCTGCAAGGTATAAAGGAAGACCACCACCGACACATGTGGCCGGACCACCACCAAAAAGACTGAACACCGAAGACAAACAGAGGACCTGCGGGACGCCGCTGGGTCCTGGGTGGTGACTATCCTATCCTTGCTATACTGTCTGTAATCTCAGCCTATTTTTTCCTTCTGTCTCTGTGTTTCTTTTCCGTATCTTTCCTCCTCTTTCCCAAAATATCATTATCCACTTACCATTCTCCAAGTAAACTTAGCCCATTGTGTATTAATACCATGCCTCGTTTGTGCTTTATCTTCGTCTCAAGGATCAACTAAGAACCCTTTCATAGGGGAGGGGAATCTTTTGCTCCCGAGTGCACCGGGAGTGAAAGGTTGGAGGAAATGTTTTTTAAGGGTGCTCTTACCAGTACGGGTGGGGCTGTCCGTGGAGTTTTTAGAGGGTTCCGACCCGCAGGCAGGTGGGGGCTGACCGTGCAGTTTTTAAGGGGGCTCTGACCCGTGCCGGCTAGGCAGGGCTGACCGAGGAGGGCTGCGATCTAATCCATCGTAGCTGGAGAACCCCCCACTCTGGTGGAACCTTAATCGGTTCTTGACAAAACCGCAAAAGATCTTGTGTATAACTTGAAAAGTAAGAGTAATTACTCTGAAGCTAAGGGAACATTCATATGCTTAAGATCTTTGTTATATTTAAAACTCTGAGTTCACCCATAGATTCATAGCTAAATAGCTGAGTTTCCTGTAAGTGGTCTCCATACACATTCAGTCAGTGAGATTTCATGTCTTACAGAAAGATTTAGACAGGCTACACCCCTAAGGACTTTACTAAACTTTAAATCCTTTATATTCAATAAGTTTCTCTGAGGATATTGTTGTAGAATTCAACATATGCCATGGTGCAAAAACATTATTTGTCCGTGTAATCTTGCTAGAAGCTGTAATAGCCTTCGGCTGTAGCAACAGAAGTTGCATCTCTTGCTTATGGCAACTTCAGAACTTGGAAACTGTGCTCTGTAGTGTTTAATATGCAGCCAACCAGAAGTCTATGACTATTCCTCACCAAATAGACAATATGACAATAGGTAAATGACTAGGAGGAACAGACTTGCCTTAAGAAATTAAGATGTGAAGCATATTAAATCTTGACCTATTTGATTGAAATACAACAAGCCTAAAAAGAAGACTGGAAATAAAAGTATTATTCTGATTGTATTATTAGGCATGCATTAGGAGGTTAAGAAGGCTACTGAGAAATGGAGAGATGCATTGACTGGATACATCTGGACTAGGGGGCTCAAGGATAACTTTCACAAAGTGTCTTTGCTAGACATGAGTTTTCACATGCAGCTAGAGGCAGCTGATAGCACTTTCTTTTTCTTGTTATAAATGGATTTTCATTGTATTTCTAGATTCTAAGTACCTTTCCATGAAGAAAAAATTATAGCCTTTATCCTTTTAGATATTGACTTTGACATCTTCCTTATTTATCCCAATCAGTGGCATTTTGTTCTTCTTAAATCCCTTCAAAATAATTTTGATAAGATCTTCCTGGTTTACTGCTTAAACATATTACCATCCCCATTCTGACCACAAGAACTTTAAACCTCATGGTTTAATTTCCACGGCTATCTGGCCATGTCCTTGGTGACAGTTAAGTACCTAAAACCAACGAGAACTAAAATCCTGGATTCTTTTGTGGAGTTATTCACTCAAATAAGTTTGACAATGGAAGGCAATGTATTGCATGCATCTGGCCATCCTTAAAGATCAATATCACAGATGCCTACATCTGAAGCTACTCACCTTAGGATGTCTGTATTTTTCAAGGAGAAAAAAAAAAAAGTGTTTTTAGTGCACAGACCATCTCATTCTAAGGAATAAGTCTGAAATTAATCATAACTTAAAAATGCACATTTCTCTTGCTATATATAAAAAGAACTTGGTGTGAAATGCTGAGATGTATGTATTTACTTCTTGGATATCTAAGGTTAAGGGTGATGAGCTAAAAGCATCCTTCTTCCTGTGCAAGTTGCTGAGCTAGTGCAATTTGTAACCCTACTCCACCAGTTTCAGAATCTGTTTCTTTTGGTCACCTTTTTATTTTCCTGCTATGTCCTCCTGTGCTCTCTCATGCATAACCAAACTTCATTGTCCACCTTCAAATCCCTCCTTAAAACTCACCTCCATCTTAAAACACTAAATAAAGGCTTAGCTGTTGGCGTGCTGGGATTGCTGTTTAGAGTGCTAGAATAAATACAATAGAGTAGATCCATTGGAAGAGACGTACAAAGATCATCTTGTCCAACTGCCTGACCACTTCATGGCTGACCAAAAGTTAAAGCATGTTTTTAAGGGCATTGTCCAAATGCCTCTTAAACACTGACAGGCTTGGGACATTGACTACCTCTCTAGGAAGTCTGTTTCAGTGCTTGACCACCCTCTCTGTAAAGAAATGCTTCCTAATGTCAAGTCTAATCCTTATTTTATCAGTATTTTCTTGCATTTCCCCTCTTAAGATACTGTGTCTTCCACATAGAGGGTTAGAGGCTTTTTTAAGGAGTTGATTTCTTATGATATGTATAAAGATCTGTCAGCACAGTTGGATCCAATTGCTCACTTAAGCCTTTAGCTTCTACCACAACAAAAAAAAACATCGTCAACATCAATAACAATGGTAACAATAAGAGCAATAACAATAATAATAATAATCAAAGTTTGACTTACCCTGCTATTTCCTGAGGTGCTACAGGTAAATGTTGTCAACTAGCTGTGGTAAGTCAAAACATGATTGTACTCACCAGCTGCATTATTTGAACTGTATTTTAAAAAAATGTTTTCTAAAAATGTCTCTTCTTTTTCATTTAGAATGGACACAATATTTGAAAATAAATGCTTCTTCATCTCTACAGAATTCTGCCTGAAGATTTATGCTGGGGAAGAGAACTCACCTTACCCACAGCACTCAGGATCCCTGTTAAGAAGCAAGTATGGGCCTTGTAAATGTTTAAGATCTGTTGACAATGAGCCAAGGACTTGAGGAAACCTTCAGTTTCTTGTTTCTTGCAAAGGCACATTCAATATCTATATTATATTTTAAAGGCATCTCTTCAAATTCAGGTTTTCCCTCTGAAAGCACAATTCCAAGTGCAGAGATGTTTTTTCAAATTCAAAGAACATTGTATGCCTAGCTATTCCTAGTTCATCCATAGGTTGTCTGTGAGATGACTGGCATGATTAGAGTGCATCCACAGCAACATAGCACTTGGATTTGTGCTCTCTCTGGGCTCCGAGTGGTAAACATGTGAGCTTATGACATAACTGACACAGTTTGTTGTGTTTCCATAACATGAAACCTTAGGGGTTTATGATGCATACCTTGGAGGTAGTTCAAGGGCTTTTCAGGATTGTGGAATGAAGTTTCATTCAGTGTTGTCCTTATTCCCAACTGGGAATGGATTTTGGCCTCTGCAATCCCAAGAGACACTCCTGGGCACTTTCTCATTTGCTAGTTTGTGCAGACTAAGAATTAAATAGTATGGAAGATGGAGGATACCCTAGGTATCATAAGCAGTATAGATATAGCCTCAAAGACTAGACTTATAGAAGAGAATACAACCAGTCAGTGGGACTCATGTACTTCATTTATTTATGAAACTAATATTTAGGATCTTAAAGAGCAGGTCCCTGTCTCTCATACTGATGTCATGCAAAATACCAGTCCAACCTCTGCATTATGTGTAATCAGTTCTCTACCTCTGCAATGAGATTTATATCAGCAGTGTCCAAAATGAGTTTAAAGTTACACAAAATTTGCTCCTGCCTCAAAATTATAGTTTCTTTTACAACATCAAATGTAGTACTTTACAAACTTCATGTACTGAAATTGCTCCTTTCAACACAGACTGAAATGTCTGTTATTTGTTTTAAAACATTTTACATCAGTGCTCTACAGAGACACTCAAATTAACTACAAACAAAATAGCTCTTGAGGTAGAAATGCAGTAGCTATGTCAGCATAATGTTGTTCCTGAACTAATAATCCTGCTTCAATGAGGATAGCCTTGCATTGCTCCCAGAACATCAGCTAAGATCTGTGCATAGCACAGAAATGTGCAGGTTGGAGGTACTCACATTAAAGCAGAAAGCTTGTTTCTTCAGCTCAGAGCTGCAGAGCCTAATGTGAATTGAGAATCATAGATAAATTGGTTGGAAGGAACCTCTAGAGACCTTCAGCCCTTTGATCAAAGTAGGACTGTGGGCAACCATGAACTGTGTCATTGGTAATTTTACCTAGCCCAGTCTGAAAAATTTAAGGGTGGAGATTTCAGTCTCTTTGATTAAACTTTTCCTGTGCTGCACCATCCTCCTACTGGAAAAAATTCTTCCTAATACATAACCTGAATCTCTCAAAATGCTTTTGTTCAAGATGAGAGTGTACCTTTGCCTCATGTTCAATTTAGCATCCACTGTAATTCTCAGGCCCTTTTCAGCAGTGTGTTCCCAGGCTTTGCAAGCTCTATCCAAGACGTTGGAGGACTTCCCAGTCCCTATGCAGAACTTCAGTTTCATCTTGGTGAACTTCGCAAGATGTCTTCTGGCTCAGTCCTCCAATCTATCAAAATTCCGTGGTCTGAAACTCTACCTTTTGGTATCTCAACCTCTTCCCATGATTTGTCATAATACGTGAATTTGCAGAAGGTTCACTCTGCCTCATCATCCAGGCAGTTGCTAAGAAAATGAACAATGTGGGCATCTGTTGTATTCATGACTACTGCCATCGATAAATTAACGACATCTTCCTTAAAACCACCTAAACCATTTCATGAATTAGGTCATAAGCTCTGAGATCCCCCATTATATTCTTACCTGTTTGGGCAGTATGTTATATTGGGTTATGGTCACTGTTAGCTTTCCTCAGCTGTTCTTTTCTGCACCACATCTCCACATTTGTAAGTGGTTCATAACCTGAAATTAGCCCTGGTCAGAACTCAACAGACGGATGCTCAAACTATTTACAAGTTGTGGTTCCAATGATTTAGAGATGTCATTCTGGTCCCCAGCAATGTTTAGAAAATGATGTTATGGCTGAACTTTTGTTATTTACATGCAGAACTGTGGATTAGAAACCAAGTAAAGTGGATTTGTGTGGAAGAAACAGCATTCTGTTCCGTAATGTCAGCACGGACAGTTTATAACTAGTTCAGCAACAGCCAAATTGATATGTAAGCCATTCAAATTCACACATACCAACAGCTGCTCTCCCATTTGTACTCTCTTATTACTCCCTCTATTGCTGACTCATATTCAATTTATACCTCATTGCAATTATCTATGTCCCTCTGTGTTTAAGGCAGATTTCATCAACCTACAATGAAGACAAGCAAAGCATTGCCTTATATATAAAAAAATAATTCCTGCCACTCATTTTTCACTCAATTTCTTCAACAGAAATTCTTTGATTTATTTAAATTAACTACATAAATAATTTAGCTAAAATTATTGCCGATGAATCCCCATAAGAAAGATTGTTCTGTTGCATTGCCCAGTTTTAAATTACGCAAATAATATACCTAAGGTATATCTAGGATTATTAGCTACAGTTTAAAAACTGGAACTTTAAAAAGAACTGTGGAATAGATTACCTGTCATAGCTGTTATTGATCCTAGAAACCTAAAACAAGAAAAGAGTGCATAGAACATCTACTGGACAAACTTTGCAGTAGAAGTGACTAGCTTCAGCTGGTATGGAATTAATTTCATATTAAAAAAAGGTCATTCAAAATACTATTTGAACCAAAGTCTTTCTCACTCATAGCAGCATTAAGACCACTGCAGCAATTCTGGATTTAATGCACCCTAGGTGCCAAACTTGTAGATATCTACTGTGGGAGTCTTCTCACCTAATATTAGATTGATGTAGACACCTGTACCTGAAGCGCTCACCCAAGGCTCCCTCTATAGCCATCTTACGCCCTGCATAAGCATATGATCTGGGAGACAATCTAACCATTACTAGTAAGCTATCTTCAAATGCAATTAAGGTAATTTGTGAGGCTTGGTCTATACATGTCTTCTCATAGCACAAAGCTCTAGTAGTGCCATATGATTTCAAACTCCAGAGAGAAATGCACTGCATCACCACAGGTAACAGCAACCTCCCTCATAGATGGAAAAGATGCAGGCAAATCTGAGTGACTATAAAATGGTGCAGCTCTTTACATGTCAGTTTCGTACCAAGGAAACTGAGGACAACTATTATAATCAGTCATAATTCAGGCAGAGAGGCTAGGTGGGAAACAATCATCTAAGTTTAAAATTGGCAGTGCTGAATTGCTTGTACTCCTGCTATTACAAAAAAAAAAAAGTGTACTTTACACACTCACATGGACAGTCCCCCTGAACTACATCATTTCTAAGAGATCACACTTTGGTAATGCTTAACTCCCCATTGGGAAGGTAATGGACCCTTCCACTTTGCACCAGCTGAGTGCCAGTGTGATTCAGTGTCCTGGGCATTGAAACACAGCTTGCAAAGAACATGCTGTTCTCAATAAATTTCATCCCCCGAAGGCAGATATCATAATGTGTTTTCAGACCCTTAAATCAGTGGTATGGTTTTCTCTATGTGTATAAGTCTCCGTGGGGCATAGGTACTGCAAGCAGTTCCAAAGGTAAAAGCAAGTGGTAGTCTCAGGGCACACCAAAGTGACTAAGCATGCACATCAAGAAACGCTGCCTTGACTGTCTCCTGCTTTAATCTGTTCTGTTATTAAAAAGACATAATAAAATTCATCCATTCATAGATGTCATAAATCTTAAGCAGGTCTTTCTATACCACAGTGTAGGTGCAGTTTGTCTTATTACAAGCTGGAATTTTTTCTTATTAAAAATGCTTGCTATTGCAGGTTTGAGGATTACTGTATGAATATTAATATTGATATTAAATTCCAATACAAACTTCTTCAAATCTACTTGGCTTATTAGCAATTTGGAAACTATTAAAGTTTACCAATACACATAGTTTGGTAAGGCACTATAATGTACGAACAAGACAACCAATGTGAAATACTGGTATTGCTCATATTTACACTTCAAGTGTCTCTGCTTAGCCCACACCTGGGGCTAAAGAATAACCAGTTGTTCTATCACCTAATGTCCCCTCCGTGACTGAGAAAGGGAAGTGGGAAAAGGAGGGAGACTTGTGGGTTCAAATTTAAACAGATTTAACAAAATAACAAAACCAACATCAATACTAATACAAAAGACACAAAGTTATACTCAGCCCATAGAGCTGAGTCCCTGCAAGTCCCTGCAAGTCCCTGCAGGGATAGCAATCATTGAAGAAGAAGAGAAAAGAAAGAAGGGGGGGAAAGAAAGAAGGAAGAAAGAAAGAAAGAAAGAAAGAAAAAAAAAAAAAAAAAAATGTAGAAGAGAATGAGCAAAGAACCACACCCCTCCCCACAAGCTTTCCCATTTATAGTGAACATGACAATGTTACAGAATACACCTGTGGGCCAGCCTGGGGCAGCTGTCCTGGCTCTCACTGCTAATGGCCTTGATCACCATCCCACAGCTGGCCACAAACTGAAACAAAATGAAAAGTGATTCTGTAATTTTATCTCCATGAAACCAGGACAATAAGACACTACAGCTGAAAGTGAGCAGCTTAAAAATCAACACACATCGGTCTTTGTTATAAGTAAAGAAATGAAGGACACTGGAAAGTGAATAACTAAATGAGTAAAAAACCCTAGAATTTAGGCATTTCTGAGCATGAAAAGAACTGAAGGGAGAGTAAAGGGGAATGTGGGATAGAGAAAATTGGCCATCATATTGATTAAATGAATAAGTTGTTTCTTTTTGACTCTGACTCCCGGAATGATAAATGTGGGACTCTGAAAAGTGGCAGAACAATACCATTTGCTTAAATGTAGCATAGGTAAAGGGTTAAATAGAAAGACCTCTTGATTGACAGTAAGGAATAGCAATGTAAGTCCAATAACATGACTTCAGGTTAATCATACACACACAGCATAGCATTAAGAAAATGCAATGCACAGTTCCAATGCATTTGTAGTAAGCACGAAGGGCTGTCTTCATACGGAAAGTCCATTTCGGGATTCGGAAGATGGGGACTAAGTTGTCAGTTCTGCTACTGCTGTGTTACTTGCTGTCTTCCTGATTTAGCTCTCTGTAAGAGGGAGATAATAGCACTTTTCTATCTGTTCTCATCATTTCTGTGGTGACACTTATGACCCTTCACATAAGCCAGGACCTGACTTTAAGAAATTTTTAAATATGGAACAGGTAACAGTCTCTATCTAAAGCATATTTTAATCTCAGTAGGAGACTAGAGGCAAGAAATGGCTATAACACAGATGGGAAAGTACAGGGGAATACTGATGTTTTATTGTTCTGTAAGGGAAGTAGGTCTTCTTATACACCTGAACCTCTATCAAGATTTTTTAGAAGCATCAAAGCAATGGTAAATCTCAAGGAAGGTTTTGACCTGGGATAATGGAAAGAAAGGGCAATTTCTTCCCAGCATGTGGGAGGTAGTATCTCCCCATGGAAAAGGCATGAACATACCTATCTGCAAATTGAATAGGTTGGAAATTAATATTTGTGCAATGGGCAGGATGAAAGAGGGAATCAATTTCTGAATACCTAATAATATAGAGCACTAGAATGGTGGTAATGAAAGAATTTGAGATAAAGGACTTGTCAGATGTACCAGAGACACTCGAGGAAGGGTATATAGAATAGTGTGTAAAGCCCAAAATGAAAAGGTGAGCTGAACAAAACAAGACTCAAGTTGTCAAGGTCAGAGAAAAGCGATAATGCAGATGCAACAGCTTGGGAGATTGGAAGATAGTTTTCTGTATCTGTTATTTCTATTTAGATTGTAAAATCTCCAGTGCAAGGACTCTTCCTGGCTTTGAAAGGGGAACTGATTAGGCGAAAAGCTGGATCTTTTAGCTACCAAGACTTGGATTTGAACTTTTTACTTGCAATATTTTTTTCCTTTCCTTAACGCAGGTCAGAGATGCACTGTCTTTTCTGGTAGCACTGTGGGACATGTCAAATGTAAGCTGGAAAGCAGCAAGTTTGCACTCTGAGTGCTGATCGTAATACAGAAATGAAGACAAAGATTCTGGATGTCTGCATCCTGGAACCCACTACATTTTTGTCTCTTTTTCTATGTGCACTGTGAGACATAGAGGTGATAGGGATCCTTCCTATCCCATTCATCTCTTCCCATTCCACTTTCTTCACTCCTGCTCCTGTACAAGGGACAAGCACAGAAGAGGGCCTGACACTATCAACGTCTGTAGGCTGAGGACTTGTAGGTGGGCATAGCTGTGTATTAAGAACCACAACATAGATACTTATGATGCTAAAATATATTACCAATGTAACAGTTTTCCCCATTTTTAAAATAAGAAGCACTTACAAAAGACAGTGAGAAAAGCTAAATTAGATAGTACCTGCATTTGAAACTCAGGTAAAGTTTACAATTAGCATAGACATCCTAGGTTGTGGCTTATAAGCAGTATATAGGCCAAAGTGATGATAATTTTTTCTTCAAGATTTAATGTAAGACATATGGTATATTTTAATGTTCATATATATGAAACAGTATATGCACAAGTGCATGTTTGTGTTTAAAATATACAAAGGGATGTAAATGTATTTTGAGACTTGTAACTTGCTATTTCTGTCCTCTTTAGCTATGTCAGAGGTTGGAGATGGAAGATTTCCTTCCCCAGTTGTACCAGTCCAGAATATAAACATATCCGGAGCTGTAACTGGGGTGAAGTAGCAGATATTCTACTGCAATTCTTAAGTCCTCATGTCTGTACCAAGACATACTCTTTCCTATATATATTAGAAACACCTATCTTCAATTTAAATTGTTGTCTTTTCTGCAGAAGGCTATAAAGACAAAAAGAAAACAAGGCAAAAATAATGTAATAAAAGAGGTACTGAGAGAAAGAGGGAGATTAAGACAGGAGGGAGGCAAAGGACAAGCAGGGAGAAGTACACGAGCACAGGCAGAGATGAAGTTTTGTAAAAGAGAAAAGGTGATTGCAATAATGAACCCCTCAGTGGGCAAAAACTTGCCCTAGATTGTGAAAGTTAGTCATAGCAGCTCCAGCTCCAGGAATCTGAGGTACCAAGCTGGGCTACTTTGTATGCTTCCTGGTACTCTGATACCAAGATTGCACTTTGAGCTCCCAGCTGCTTCACAGCAGTGCTGGTGATTCAGTTCTGGGAGCAGAACCAAATATTTGGTTGTGTTTGTGTGGGAAATGCACACTGAGTTCTTTTCTTTTGCTCTGTGCAAAACTGTAAGTTGGAAAAAATAATTCTAGACAATTAAAGCTACCAACAGACTGGCTTACTAATTGTCTGTAATCTTTTTTTTTTCCTGTTGGGGACAAAGAAGAGTAAAGGTCCTTTCTGCAGAAATAGAATAGAACAAGGTATTATATATCAAGTTATACAGAGCTAAATTATGCTATATTATGCTCTGCTAAATATAATAATAAGTAATAAAAATTGTAAGAACATGTACATGTTACTGCCTGGATGGAAAGCCTGCTTGTCTAGTACTGGAAAATAAATTCATGGCAACTAACTGAGGTTGGTAGGCTCAAAGGACTTAAGATGGAAAGCAAAAATATGGTTCATTTAGCCTTTGATTTCTGGATTACACTCATTTGACGTTTTCAAGCTTTCTACTACAGCTGAGGGACAGAAAACTTTTATACTCTCTGCTTTGAATGAAAGCTGAGATTCCTCTTCAGTTTGTTGAGGTTTGTTTTTTTTTTTTTCAGTTGCTGGAACTTTCAAGGAAAACAACTGCAGAGAGACCCACAGGAAAATTATGTGAGGTGGCAGCAGAGAGTTTCATTGATATTTTGTTGGTGTGACTGGAAGGAGCTATTTTCAGTGTGTACACCCAGGGTTTTCCAATCACTGAGGTTTGCACACCCCCTGCATATTTTTCAGCAGAGATAAAGTTCTCCTTGTAGCAAATTTAAGACTATGAATAGCATGTTTTTCTTATTTACCTCCAGTCCTAACTAGTACCCCACAGGTCCATGGAGCACAGGTTGAATACAGCAGTTTTGGTTTGTCTTCCCTTCATAACAACAGATCGAGACTTTCCAAGTGTAATTCTTCACTGAACGAGTTCTTATCTTTCCAATACATACTTACATATGCATTTCATATACATATGCTTCTACTTATATCTCTCTAATTTTCCAGCTTCAAGTTTTACAAAGACCAATGCTGGAGGATTCTAGTAAGTTGTTCCAATGATCAATTATTTTCACTCCAAAGAAATGTGCCCAATGTTAAGTTTGAACAACTAGAAAAAACTTCCAGTCACCGTATCACTTATTATGCCTATTTCTGCTAGAGAATGCCTAACTGTTAAAGTATTTTTCCTTCTGTATATGAAACTTTTTGTAAGTATTGTGAGTGATGTCCTGTGTGAACATCAGAAGATTGGAAGAGAATCACAACATTATTACCAGCAGGAAGAGGAAGAAGGGAACTTCCTATATTTGAGGGGTTTTGGTTCTTTTTTCCCCTTTCTGACACTTGCAGCTGCGGAGCTGTGAGATGTTTGTGTGAAGAAGCATGTCAGTGTGTCAGCTTGTAAAGAAGAGTGAAGAGTGTTTGAAGAAATTGTTGAAAGAGAACCAGTGGCATGAGAGAAACATGCAAAGCTACATGTAGCAACAAAATCATCATTGATTAGAGGAAAAAGCAAGAGGAATAGATCACAGTCAAGCCAGTGAACTGCCAGTCTTTGTCTCTTAGTAGTGTGAAAGACTGAGACACAGCTAATATCCATTAGAATAACCAAGCTCGTATACTGACTGACCTGTTCCATTTTGAGGTACTCTTTCCTATGCAGGTTATGGAGATGTTCACTGTTATAGTGCACTAGATCACACAGAAGATTCATCCTTCCTGATAAAGAAAAAAACTTGGCATTTTATGTTGTTTGGAGTGTAAGTCATTCTTTGTGTCCTCGTACTGGGCCAGAGTACATAGTGATGTAAATTGGTGTTGCTCAAATAAAGTCAATGCTAATTTATACCAGCAGAGTCTTTTTCCTTCATTTTTTTTTTGTATTCAGGGAAGCTGAATGAATCACACACTCTTAGTTTTGGTCTTTAGGTATTATTGTACTTACCTAATTATTTAAACAGTTTATCTATCCTGTGTAATTTGCCAGACATAAATAAGACTGTGCTAAACCATCAAGGATTATCATCTTAGACACTCAAGAGAGATGGAGGGATCACAGCTGGGATTTCAAGGTTTCTGCTTCGTAGACTGAATGAGTCTCCTAAGGACACAAAGCAAATTCATGCAGCAAGTGAGGGAACTTGAAGAATTCCTCAAATGTGAATCAGAATGGCTCTTGGATGTCACTCTGTTCAGTGTTGCTCTGAGTTAGTTGTGTCTGGGCTAGAAGCAGAGTTCACCATTCCATGGAAATACGTTGGATGAAACATAGATGATTTCAGTCTAACAAAAACTGCTATGGTGACCTGGAATAATGGATTTTGAAGACCAAAATGGCAGATACTTTCAAGGAAGTTGGGTGGGACTCTAGTTACACCAGCATGCATTTCTGAATCTATCCTCATGGCCTCACAGCTCCAGTTAATATAAAAATTAATGCTTCAATGTTCCCAAAGAAGGGCACAAAGAGATTGTAGGCTATAATTGCCACTTCTGTACATTGCATGCATGCAGGGATTTTTTCCTCCACACTTTGGGACTGTCTTATTTTGGTTTTAGTTAAAGTAAAAAAATATGGTCTCACATGCAAACCATATTATTTTAATTCCATTACGATAATAAGACATCATAGTCATAGATACAAAATTTCTCTGATTTCCTTTACCAGCCGATGTGAAAGATGATACAGTGGCAAGAACTTATGCCTTAAACTTTCTAAAGCAACTTAAAACTTCTAAAGCAAAAACCAACTGTACAGCAACTAAATTGAAACATCTTTTATGTGTCTATGGTATATGGAAAATCAGCAACAAATACTCAGTAAATGCCTAAGAAAGTTCCTCTCTCCCAGGAAGCAGCTCATAGATGATTTCTGTTCATTCTGACTGTCTATTAGGAACTTCTTGTCCTTTCCATTATTTATTTTGTTTTATACTATAACAGGATAAAGAAAAACTTCGGATAATGCAGCTGCATTGAAGGTAAAGTTTGGTCTTGGTGAGAAATATGTGCATGTTTGCTTTGAATGGTACTGAAGAAAGAACAGGAGGACACAATCTCTTCTTAAGCATTGAGCAGTGTCTACAGTTCTGGAAACAAAACCAGAAATGGACCCACAAAATGAGGAAGGGAATACAGCCACTCAAATGCACCAAAGTCAAAGGATTCCTTTCAAGTGATTGAATTTGGTGAGATTGGATGACGGTCTTTGCATTCAAACTTTAAGCAAACAAGGAATGCTTAATTATACTTCTTATTTAGGTGGAGGCTGAACAGAAATGATCATCATTGACTTAAAGACAGGTGTTTTTTCTCTCTGTGATGTAGGAAGACTACGTTCTTCTTTGAGTGGAGCAAATCACCAGAAATCTTTGGCTCGTGGCCTTTCCTGCTTCCCAGCAGATGTCGCAAACTGTGTAGATCTCCCTCTTACCAGCTCTGAGTTGTTATATCATTTGAAGTTTGAAAAAATTGTCTTCTGACTCCTACACAAGGCATTATGTAATAGATATTGTGCAGCTACATGTGTCTTCTTCCCAGTTCTTGTATCTGCTTCTCGCTTTTTTTTTTTTCCTTCCCTTTACAACTGTTTGAAATGTTTGTGGGATTTGTCAGAAAACACAAAACTTTTTTTTTTTTTTTTCAGTTCTGGCTTCAGATAAAAACTGAATTATCAGCCTAAATATTTGCTGAAGAACAAAAGGTATTTGACATGCTTGTTTCCCAGAAATCAGCATTAAAATCACAAGTCCAGACATTTTATATGTCAAGCTTGATGAATGGTAACTTTTCTCTGAGAAATAATAAAAAAATACACTGCAAATGAAAAGATGACAAGCTGTGTTTCTTACTTGTCTCAAGAAGAAGAAAATATCTCTTTTAACCTTGCCAGATGATAAAGGTGATTGAAGAATGTCATTATTAGTCTTTGTGAGTTTTAATTGTTTCTTTAAACTCAATGCATGTTCCGATCTCATCATGAGCTGGATGACAGTATCATGACAGTATAAAAAGGTTTGTATAATCTATGCCTTGATGGATATCTCAAACCTGTTATATTTCTCTCCAATAAAAACAGTGATACTAGTCCATATTTTCAAATATGCGAGAGTCCTACCCAGTCCTACCTTACTTGAATTTATTATCATATAGTGCTTCAGGATGAAGGGAAAGAGGGGTCTTCATCTTCTGGTTTCTTTTGTTTTTCCTACCTATTTTGTTTGAGATTTTCCAAGCAATGCTTCAGGCTTCTGTCTTGCAATCATATCACTACATTTGACTGCAAAACTTTCTCAATTGCATGAGCTGAATTGCTTTTAGGCAGAGGATAATGAGTTCCTTCTCCTGTGTTGGCAACAAGGTTTGGAGTTGCTTTCTGGTGCACAGGTGTACATCTCTATGCAACTTGCTCATGAGAGAAGAGAATGACATCATTTTGCAAACTATGTAAGAATGGGCACCTGAGGATCTGGAAAACCACACTATTCAGTCTGTTTTCCCTTGCCTGATATTTTATTCATGCCAAAGTAGATCCAAACTTCAGTTAGATAGCCAACCTAGAAAAGCACTGTATCTATTTTTTTTTTTTACCCGATTTGCTTCTTACTGGTTTTGCAACTACAACGGAGAGATCTGGTCCTGATCCAAACCAGTCACAGAGATGATGACCACTAAAGACAGTAGTGAGATAAGAGTGAGTAGGACTGGGAAGAAGTTTATCCATGACTTTTCTTTTAAGATTTCAAAGTACTTTTTAAAAGTGAACAGGTCACTCAGTGAAAACGTTTGGTAATTTTCCAACTTTTCCTCTCTTTTCATGTTGTATATGGAAAATAAATTAAGTGACAAAACAGAAGAAAACAAGAATTTAATTGCAGAGTATCTGAACAGGGGCTTCAACCGCATCACCCTCCAGTAAAAAGTAAAATAACTACAAAAGCTAATTTTTCTTAAATTGTGTTCAGATTTTAGAAATTAACATTTCTGCTGGGAGCCTGTTTGAAAGGTCTTATCTGCTGGAAACTGACAAAATAGTCACAAATAGGTGTGAGGATTGAGCCCACAGTCCCTGCATTTATTTTGTGGGCAGTGTGCTTCATGCTGTCAAAACAGTTTTCGATACCATTTTAAGTAACATAGCTTCTGAGACATGACACAATAGGGATCTTTCTGCTACGTCGTAACCTGAAGTTATGTTTGAGATGTTTTGTCGCACACTTAATAGGCATGCCCTTCTTTTTTTCCATAGCATTTTGAGAAAGATCCCTATTCTAGCTGTTACCAGCTTCAGGACCTCAAGCAAAACCTTTTTCACAGAGATGACTTGATCAAGGCTGCAGCCTTGCAGAGTTACATGACCAGGGCAGCAAAACTGAATTCTTTTTTATATTTTTTAAATAGTGCTCTTCTAAGCATACTTAACTTGCAAATATAATTTTCATGTATATTTCTAAATAACTAGGAAAGATCCATCCTCATCCCTTCGTAAGCAAACAGAGCTTTGGCTTTGAGCTTATTGGGGTTGGAAAGCTGCTGTAAGTTAACTCTGGATAGAGGACAAAAAACCTCTCATAAATTAACAAACTTTGGTATGCTGTAGTATATTTATCTCTGTCCAGATTTTTTTATTGTTGTTTTTTTATACACCATTTGATGTGTACCAGTTCCTAACAGAACATACCACATGTCTTAAATTTCATGAAAACTTAACGGAGCTTGATTTCAAAAGCACAGACATAAAAATAGATGCTGGAAGAATCTCTTAACATTGACTGTTCTGTTAAAACATTCCATGTCTCATAAGATAATATCTTAAAATATGAATTCTGTCCTTGTTTTCTGTTAGTTCCATTCTGCCACATTAACTTTAATGAATTTTCCTTCTAGTTTGCTGACCTGATTAGTGACACTTTCATTTTCCAGGTTCAGGAGATCAAGTAGAAACAACCAGCAGATGACATCCAGTTATCCAGATAACATCCAACTACTGGAGGGACTAAGTCAACAGGCCTCTCTTCTTTCTGTGTCTTTCAAACTGAACATGATGATCCCCCACTGCCATTCTGGATAACCCCAGAAAAGTCCAGTGATGTAGAAATGGGTGAAGTTGACTAAATATTGGCACCTGTCACTTAGTGAACTGGAAGGAACCAATCATCTGATCTGGCAAAAATGGATAAAAGAGAGAAAGATAACTCATCCATGGTCACCAAGTTGTTCACTGACAGTAGTGATGGGTCAGGCCCCATGTTATCTAGCTCCCCTCCTGCTCTGTTTTACCTCTGACATCTTCCACCTAAATTTATGTAAATTAGACATTGACAGAAGTTTTCCTCCTCCTAGCATGTGAATATTTTTCAGATTTTCCCATGGCTCTCCATCCTTTAACATTATACTACAGTAAAATATAATCTTCCAAATTTCATTTACTGTGGACATTGGAGCCTGGAGAGCTGTGTGCCTAAAATAATTTTCAATGCTAAGAGAAAGTACCACACTTTTTTTATAGTGCAGTTATCCTAATAATAAAAAAAATACTAAGTACACTGTTTACTTAAATCAAAACCTCTGAGTTTATACATACTTTGAAATCTTTTTAAACCAAGACCATTTATGGGGCATTTAATATTTACAAGATTAAGACATTGCTGCTTGTATGTAAAATAAAGTTATCACTCAGAAAATACAGAGTTTAAAGATCTACAGAGTATTGTGGATCACGGATTTTTTTTTTAAGTTAATTGCATACACCTCCCCCAAAGACCTCTGAGTCCTATTTTGGATCAGCCTAAGAATTTGGAGTTGTTTCTCTGCCACTTCCCTGGAGCTTTAGAATAAAATATGTCTACTCCTATGCCATTTTCTACCTATATTACCAGTAAGTAGGTTAAAAATTTACCTAGATATCAGCTTTAGAGGGCAATATGGGGAGGGTGGTAATTTTCAGGAGGGAAAAATAACCCACAACAAAAACCAGCAGAAAACAATTCAAACCAGGCTAATATTTAGCTACCTTAGCTTAACTACAATTTGGCAAGTATTCCTCAGACTTCATAGCAACATTTCATTTTATCTTTATATTAAGTGACAATTTCCCAGATTTAGCAAATGCATGTAGGCTAAAATACCATTTCATAGCAAGTGCTCTGGAGAATCATCTAGTATTGTTGGTTAATTATGCATTTATTAGCAGAATTTGGATAATTCACAGATGGAAAGATGGAAGTCAAGGAAGTTAAAGTCTATCCCTTATTTTCCACCGACCTAATATATGAACTCGATCATAGCACCTGGCTACTCTATTTCAGGTTCCCACCTTCTTCCTATGGACACATCAATTAATGCTTTTCCTCTGCCCGACACTTCATTAGCTGTAAGTCTGTCAGTCCCAACGTAGCAGCTCTGGATGGGAAGGAAACGCTGCCATGGACTCTTGAAGGCACAGGAAATATTAGACTGCCAATCTCCGTAAGCTGGAGCTGCATTCTCATTTCCTTTTCCATAGTTGTTTTATCCTAAAAGAAAAGAATTAGAATTTAATACAGAGGGAAAAAAAAATAGACATTTAATTAGCCAAATGATTTATTTCTTGTGCCAAAGATTTTCTCCCACCGGTGTCTACATTCCATTTTTTTGTTTATTTAAAAGACAGAGAGTGAAAGGAAGGAATTGAATTCATCCACACCTGACAAGATTACTTAACAGGATTTTTGCCATAATGCTCTTCCACCTGAAACCAGCTAAGAGCCCACCTTCCATTTATAAGCTTTAAAAAAATTGTTCTGTTATCCTGTTCTTTCTATTTAGGGAATTTATAAATAGCAAGAGCAATCCAATGAATTCAATAATTTTTGAGCAAGGCGGTAGTGTCTATTATGGACTCAGAATATAAACGGATCTCACTTTTATTTTTTCAAACATGGAAACAAATATGAAGACTTTATAAACATGTGATTTGCAGTTTATCCTGAGATTGGAGCACATAATTTTTTCAAAAAAAGATAAGATCTTCCCAAAGTATCTGGATAAAAACACGTACATACAGCCCAGCTCTGCCATGCATCAACATCACATTTTGTATTCAGTGTGTTTTGTGCTGATCACAGCTTTCTGTCAGGTCAACCTCATCTGCTTTGTTTACTAAACACCACATGTATCACACCATGCAAGCTTTTATTGATTTGAATTTCATGCAATTGCACGGAATGCTACAAAATGCTATAGCTGAGATTAGCACTTGAGATTAAAGCTGAAGAATGCTGCATATAAACAACATTTTTAATAAAAAAATATATTTAAGTGCTACTGTGACGACAGGCTGAATGGTCGATGTAGAACAGGTTCTTGTTCTTAGCTGACGTTATGCATTATATGATGTCTCACCAAACTGGGCCTGGTCAAATTATGAAAATCATTATCTAATTAACTAAACTCAGTCCAGCATCTTTTGACATAGTCCTGTATTCTGTTAGCAGCCAAACTGCAAGTATGTAGGTTAGCTGCAGAGAGGGAGAATAAAAAGCAAACAAACTAAAACTGAGGCTGTTTAGCACAATAGATGCAAAGGGACTCACCTGCAAAGGCCCCCTAGTTCAAAGCCTGCAAATGGTTATCACACCAGGGACATGGTAAACAACTGCCTAAAGACAACTACAACTTTTATAAAAATGTGAAAGCGACCCTACTAATCTGAGCTGTTGAAATTCTGTATCTCCCTGGATCTTACATAGTCCCTGGCTGCAAAAGATCTCTTTTTAATAGTTTGTTGACTAAAAAGCATTCTGCCCTCAGAAATCCAACCTTCTTCAGGGACTCAACTGTAAACTAACCACATCTCCCTTCGAAATGCAGCTGGGATGGTAATGAATCACAGAACACAATTACAAATATAAAGTTTTAAGGTAAATGTGAAATTATTTTTCCCCATAGAATCTGACATCTGAAACCACTCTGCTTTTACCCCTGTCCTTCACAGAGTTTTAAGATCCTGAAATGGCTTTTCCTGACTGCTGGCAGCATGACCCAGTGAGGACACACCTCTCTTCACTGAAACTTAGCATATATATACTGATAACTATGTACAGAACAGAATGTGATTATCACGCCATTGGAAAGGTAAATGTAGAACAAATTTTAAAAAGGTAAATTCCATTAGTACAGCCCAACAACATTAAAGTTAAAATTACTAGTTTTATTCACCTGTCTACTTCCTTCTGCTGTGCTAGCTTCTATAATCCCCAAGACTGATCCCAGATCAGAATAATAGCTCCTATACAATGTGAAAATTTCAATACTTGAAAATAGTAGAGGTGTTTGAGAGAGTTATTATGAAACTCAACCAACTGAAAGAGAAAAATTTATTTCCTTGTTAGAGCTGTAATTTCTGTACAAAAAAAGGTTTGTATGTGTTCAAAACCAAAATTTATTACTGTGCTTGGAAACAAATAGTTTGGAACCAAAACTCAGTTTTTAAGTGAGCATGAGCTAAATCTCTTCCAATTATTGTTTGGATTGCAGTCAGACATTACTTTCTGAAACCCATGCTGAGTTTTAAGGAGTGCTGGCACTCTATGTAGCTGGTGAACTGCAACGATGGCTTGTTGGTTCTGCAAAAGTCAGGGAGCAGACTGCTTTCAGCTGCACTTGTTGCATGTCATTGCCTGAGCTGGTCCAAGATACCTCCATATGAACATTTCCATGCTCATCACCTATATCATGATCATAAAGCTGTAGTGGTGTCGGTTATGATGTTCCTCCTAATTGAGTAACCTTGTGTAACCTACAAGTGTGTTGTAGTTTGTCTCTGTTTGGAAAATTAGACCCACGAATTTACCTGAAGTTCATTGAGCTTAACTGAACTGAAGGGGAACCCCAAATTGGGTACCTGGGGTGCCAAGTTTAAGGTTTTACATCAGGGAAAAACAAGCAGCTCTGAAAGTAAAATGAGTGAATTTTCCATTGCACCACTTGTCCAAAGAAGATCAATTTGTTTGTTTATTTAGAGAAGCAAGGTATTGTCAGTCATCAACTGTGTAGTTTACTCTAGCACTGGTTATTAGCATCAGCACACAATCTCGAAAGGAAGGATCAGAAGCACATTTACCATGTGACCTGATATGCTCTGTACAATTTAGTTATCTATTTGCAAGCTCAGGGGCACAGAACAACCAAGTGAGTATCCAACCCCCTTTCTATAGTGTACAGCCTCCCCCTTCTGGAAAGTGCTTTGGAAATTATGTCTGAAAACGTTGGATAATCACTACCTTAATGTTTTGTTTGCCCACTCTTTTTAAACCTTGCAACCATTGTGACCAATCCCCATAAAAATCCTTATGTTTCAAATTGGAAAGAAGATGGTTAAACAAAAAACACATCTCTCCAATGGAGCCAGAAAAATCACTTAATCTCTGCAGTTAAAGACACTAGTCACTAAGATGCATGCACCATTGGACCCTTAGGTAGCATAATCACTGCTCTGAGATTTTCTAGAAGCTATTTTACCTATATTACTCTCCAAAATAGACCTTCTTTTAGGAGTATTAGACAAATCACCAGCCTATTTTCTTGTCTCATTTACACCTGCTCTCCTGCATTGTGCTCAGTTACAGAACTCAGAGCATGGCTTTCCTGACATAAAAATGAAATACAGGATACAAGAAAGGTTTGGTGGGTTTTTTTTTGTGGAGACAAAGAATAATAGAATGAGTTTTCTTACAAAAAGCATCCCTAGGTTAATTAATGATAAACTAGAAATTAGTTTTCACCCCCAAACCAAAGATTTAATTTCAAATTCCATATTGTATTAATCTTTCCATTTACTTTATATTTTAAAATAAAACTGAGTTTTTAAAACATTTTTTTTTACAATAACAGTATAAAGCGCCATGTCATTTTTAATACAACATTTCAAAAATTTCCTCCTTACTTCTTCCCAAATAGTGGGAATAATTTAGCCTCCTCAAAGAAATTAACTTTTGAAAATATTTACTCAACTGTATGTAACTAAAATGGACAGTTAACCCAAAGTTCTCCACAGTTGGGTAAGAGAAAAATAGGGTTTCTCCTCTTTGGCACAAAAAGATCTAAAGTGTTACCTGGATTATGCACATAGCAGCCAAACGGTAGGCACCTCAAAAAGAATGTAGTTCCTAAGAATGGTTTAGACAACAAATGATGCTGAAAAATTGAGGGTATATTTTCAATATATCTCTTTCCAGGAAAGACTACGTTAGAAACATGAAGCAGCTGGAGGAGCAGCCAATGGATATGCACATAGTCATGAAAGGAGATAAGGTGACAGATGGAAGTATTTGAGAACTGCGTATGATTTTGTCTGACAGTGGTCTGAGCTGCCATTTATGTGATCCTGGCTTAGGAGATGTCTTCATAAAGAAGATTCCATTTTCTGACTTTTACCTTTTTTTCATTCTTAAATGACTATACAGCATGCTGTTTGGAAAGAAAATATAAGAAAAATCTCATTAGAATGATGCTTTTAGATAAAGACAGTTATTCTGATGCTCCAAATGTAAAAAAAAAAAATCTCCTAAATAATGCAATTTTATCGTAATTTTTTTTATTTGCCCATTTTTCAGTAGATAGAGATTTTGATTTCATAAGATCTTGTAACTATAATGAAGATACTTTTTCCCTCTTTTTTGGGCTTGAAGATGAATTCCCAAGAGAAAAATGTTCATGGTCACACTAAATCTTATTTTGGCATCCTGAAGACTTCAAAGATAATATGACTTATTTAGGCTCACTACCAACTCCTTTGAGGCACTTATTTCTCTTACAGAAATAGGCTGACAATCATTTCAAGAGGCATTTGCATTAAGCCCGGAGCCAGCAAAGCACTTAAGTTGGTGTACTTAATAAAACGCATCTTCCATTGAAATCCCTGTGCCAGCCTGCAAGCTTAAAATTAAGCATATGCTTAACTGCTCTGATGAGTTACAGCCGATCAGCAGTTTTATTATCACTGAAGTCAAGAGAGGTCCTCAAGTTTGTTATTTCTTTTCTCCTTTAGCCCATTATTAAAGTGAAGCTTTATAATGGGAAGGTTTTGGACTGTGATTCAAAGCCAGTCACAATCCATCATGGGAAGGATGTGGACAAGACAGTCACTTAGTTTTAACTTTTAAATAACAGTAATAAGTTTTTGCAAACAATCTTCTCTTTGACTGCCTGAGACAGTGATTTCTAGGCCAGCAGTTGCGTTCATGGAGTCACCAGTTGCTCTTTTTTTCCGGCAGGTGAAAAATGGGTGAGGTGTATTACCTTGAGCTCAGCACCTACCTCCAAAGCTTTAAATCTGACAGTGGCCTACGGATAGCTGATGAGTGCAGAGTCATTCTGCGTCAGTTCTGCAGAAAGTGGTGCTGGTGGGATGTTACTTATTTTGCAGTAGTACCTTAACACCTTGCACAATATGTTGAGTTTCATGTATGTTAAGTTGACCCTTGTCCATCGTTAGTATCTCAGTGCTGTATAAGACTTGAGCAATACTAACGATATCAAGATCATTGAAGACCTAATTCTCTGTGAAGTTAGTTACCCGGAATAGGACTTCCCTTAATTTTAGCCAGCAAGGAGTGAAACAGAACTCCTATTGCCTGGTAATCTAATGTCAAAAGAGAAGAACAGGATAAATCACCTTCTGGAGATGCATCTCTCCAGTGTCTAGTGAGAGAGTTTAGGTAAAACATGTAAATCTAGACACAGCAGTGGCAAAATGAGTTAGTTGCAAGGCCAAGGCATAAAGAATGTTTAGATATTCAGCTTCTATCAACAGATTATGTAACCAGCAGTGCAATTATTTGGGCTTAAAGGCACTTTTTGAGATATTTTTCTTGGTAACTAATTAGACTAAAGGTAGAGATGACTACAGAGAGAGAATTTTGAGGGTTTTTGCCTTTTGGTCATAAAATTCCATACGTCATACAATATCTTTTATTCCATTAGTCTTTTTTATGATGAAACATTGAATGCAACTGCTCTAGTGTGATTCTTGCCTTACAATAGATGGAAATTGAAAAACATTAAAGTTTATAGGAATAATTCTTCAAATTATAATTGACTTTCCATACCGGAGATTTGTTTTTGTGTGAAGCTATCAAATATTTAATAGCAGACCTTTACATAAAAGCAATTTTATTAAACAAAATGTAAAAATACAGCTGCTTAAATTATTGGCATCAATCCCTTAGAAGTTTGCTGTAGTGCAATTACTGCTTATTTCTAACAGCGAAGAATAGAATAACTTCAGGAAATATATTATTTGATATTTTTCAATATCATATAAATGTAAAAGTAAACAAATAATTCCTGAAAAATGACAGTATGTAAAGAACAAAATAGTAGTCTCTAGTTTACAGCTGCAATATTCTCATCTGAGATATAAGACAGAAAAATCTCTGCTGCTTTTGTTCACCCACTTCGGTAGTGGCTGAAGACTGTGTAAGACAGAATAATTTCTATGATGGCCAAACAGAATTTTCATATATGGTCAAAAAGCTACTAAACCTCTGCTTTAAAGAGTCTGGTGCGCAAGTCTGAGGTTGGTTGGTTTTGGTCTGAGGCAGGGAGATCTGGAAGCTCTTTTGGTAAGCTGTCTCAGGGAAAAATACTCTGCACCAGCTCACCTCTTTAGTCCTGAGTCACAGCAGACCTACATCTTGAAGAAGGAAGCCTTGACATCTTTTGGCAATATATCATTTGCTCTGTAAACCTGCAGGTCAAAACCAGCTTCTTTGGTGTGAGTTTTTCAAGTGGATTATTGGCAATTCTCAGCAGTGGTGCAGAAGTTATTTTGTAGAGTCAATGATCAATCGTTCAAATTTCCTTATGCTTTTTAAAAAGCCTGAAGACTTTTTCACATTTCATGTTTCAGACATAACACATTGGAAATAAAAATCGGTTGCCAAGTTTGAAGTTTCCAAGAGTTTTATATGCGAGCCTTGAGTTCACATCCATGTACTTAACTTAAAAAAAAAAAAAAGAAAAGCTGATAATGTTACAAAGAATAAAGTCAGTCTGATCGCAAGTCACTTAAAAGAGGAATTCTTGAATAAAAACTTGTGGCTAAATTCTAGGCTATCAGCATCTAACAGGAAGCAAAATACTTCATACTAGACGTACTGCAGGAGAAATCCTGAAAATGATATAATTGCATCTTTTATTCAGTTTATGCACTGACCTTCCTACCAGACATTTCTCTGAATTAGGAGGTTTTGCCTTTCCTTCAAGCACAGAGCAGAGGTTTTCCTATTCACATATCAGGAAATGCCTTCTGAGAAGCTTGGAATTGGCTGCCTGGGCTGGACTTTCAGTATGTCAATGGCCGTCAGAGAGACATACTTTTCACAGGAAGGGCAAGATGAATGAGTGGAAAGTTACATGGCACCGAAGGTTTTTAAGGCACAGAATATACCATGCTTATGTGTCCAGAGAAGAGCAACAGCGCCAGCCCTTGGACCATTTCCCAGGCTGCTCTATGTCTCTTGTCTCATCAGGAGCAACTTGTTTTGCTTCTCTTAATTTCTTCATATTTTCAAGGCCTTGAGTAAAAGGCTCAGCACTGGCTTGAGGTTAAGCAAACTAAAGTGCACATGGAAAACTACTGGACATGACACAAGAAATTGCTGGATATGGCATACAGCATTATCTTGTGATAATACATGATACTGACAGAAATTACAGACAGGGCCATGAGAGATTACTGGATTTCATAGGTGGTTAAAGGGGAGGTATGCCAATAAATGGGCAAACGTCACAGATAACAGGAAGGGAGAATTGGGGACCTTTTGAGGAGTAAAACCTTATAAGAAAACCTAGGTAACCATATTAGTAATACCATGTAAGGTCAGATTGCCTAGGTAACCATATCAGAAATACCGAATTTGGATACAGAAGTAGCAAAACTGGTACCAATGGGGAAAAAAGTAATTAGGATAGGTTAATTCTCTGGGAAGAGACTAGAATGGAGTAAGGGAGGTACACAGGCAGAGAAAAGGAAGCCCAAGAGACATGAGAAAAGGAATAATAAGATATGAAATAATATTAATGAGGCCATCCAGAGGTAAATCAAACCTGCGTTCCTGGTCAGGAGGGCTGGGGCAGGATCCTGTCTAACAGAGTATCCAGACAGATGGAAGGAGCATCCCAGTATCACCATGTCTGTGATACCATCATTTCCTACCACGCGCCCTATATAGTGCCAGTGTAAGGGAACTGTCTTCCAAATCAGTGGGCTGTGCTGAGCTCTGCTTTTCACAACGCTTCAACCATTCAGAACCAAGTTTGCTGCACAATATATGGAACCATAGATGAGGTATCTATTAGGTTTTGTATAGAGATGAGTTTCTTTCTCTTCTTGTTCTTATTATTCCAGTGCTTTCTGTTGTTTCATATGGTAGCACTTCAATATTTATAAGCTGTATTGATTGCTCATATTTTTTTCTGCCATACATCAGAACCCACCACAGCTAGAACATCAATTTGCACTGTCAAGCCAAATGCATGCTTAGAAAAATGAGATATTAACAAAATCAACACGTCAGACTGTATGTGCCTATACTCAGTGTTGTGAAACACATTGGCTAAGTTGCTTGCAATTCTAGCTCTTCTTGCCTGCAAGTTTATAGAGCAACAGTAACAAGGATTCTTCCTAATGCCTTTCATAGTGCAATTTAATGTAGCCGTATATTAAAAAAAAACCTGAATAAAGTGGAGAACTGAAAGTACTGTGGGCTGAGACAACTAAACTCATCCTATTTTAAATTCATTTCAAAGATCAAAGCTTCTAGCCTTTCTGTTGATTTTGATAGGCAGGCTCAAAAACAGTAAGGCAGTTATGAAGACAATGGCAAAATGAAGTCTTAAAATCAAAAGGGATGGTTAAGAGACCAAAACTTGTGCTGATGATGTTTTGTGAATTTGAATCTGAAGTATGCAGAGTCCACCTGATTGTCTGAGTCTTCTGCTCTGTACTTAGGGCAAATATTTTCAAACTTATCAACCAGATTTTCAAGATTTTGGAAAAAATACAGGACTTGTTTCCAGACTGAGATGTCTGTGTCCATGCCTGATTTTAGCAAATGAGTTCACTGAAAAAAACATAGAGGAAAGGTTTTAAAGATGTTAAGGGCACTGTAGCTTCTACCCTCATTTACCAATTTCATTAGCATGACCTGAAGAAAGGCTGGTTCATCTTGGGATAGCTGTACCTATACCCTCATCTTCTCTTCTCATCCTTCTGCTTGGTTTAGAAGCACTTTGCCAATTACAGATTTTGCTTCATCATATTCTCACAGTTGAGGTTCATTGCAGTAGTTTTAAGTTGTCTTCAGCTGAAAGTTTACCTTGACATCACCTGCCTGAACAGCTTTCCTCTTATTGAGTCAAACTCTTTTTTATGTCTAATGACCTGTCAAATGCACTGAAAGCTGTTATTGCTTTTAAGGTCTTGCATGCAGAATACATGAGGTGGTATGCATTTCAGTCAATGCAAGTTTGTAATTAACTCTAAATAGTAGAATAGTGCGGTTCACAGTGAGTGAGAAGTAAATACACACCATCCTGTTATATATTCCAAATATGTAAACTTAACAAATGCATTCTAGAGAACATATTTTTAAATGAGATTTTAATAACCAAACTTTTACAATTGAAATATCTATTTTTGATAAGCCTTGACTTGGAAAGCTAGGTGTCTCAAGTCACTGTTGATTTGTCGGGAGCTGATGTGTCTTTCACTTTGGCAAAAAAATGTCTTGGTTTTTGACATGTGGGTATAGTTTTAAAAGGTAGAAAGTGATGCTAAAAATAAATGCAAAGTAAGCAGCTGATAACTCTTTGGATCCTGGAATATTCTCTTTCCTACAATTTTGCTCTGAGGCACTCATATCCGAACAAAAGACAACTGCCCTGAGAGTAGGGACTGGATCCTTTTGACACCTTCTCAGCAGGTGGATGCCCCAACAAGTAAGTAAGTCCTATTGTCTGTGGTCCAGATATGCTGAAAGCTCACACGGAACTTTGGAGTATACGCTGTTATCTCACTCATTCCCCATTCCTCAATTAATAGGTTTATCAGAGAGAAATAAGGCATGAACAAAGGTCTCCCACATATCAGTCAATGCTGTGCGTAGAAAAGACTCTTCTCTCCAACTGTAGGGTAGAGAAAGTCTTGCTCAGCAGTTTCTGAATTTAAACTATACCTTGTATTTATCTTTATAGAACTCTCACAGCAAATATGAAACAAAAAGAGGTACGTATACTTCTATACCACAGAGTATTACACTTAAATCCCAATGATTTCAGACATTCATTTCCTCTTTTTGGAGTTAGCATTAACTATTCTAAGCATTTTTCCATCTGTCATGTTGGGAACATCAGATCCTGTTCTACAGCATCCAATTGTCCCCCTATGGTCCAAATCTCAGAATTCAGGTATATCTGCTAAGTCGAAACATCTAACTCTCTTCCAACATCTGGCCTGTCGGGCTGCGAGCCAGCTCCAAACTGAGAGCTAACTAGTTCAACTGGTTCACTTGAACTCACCACCCAGCTGCAGAGCACAGCTAGTTAACAGGAGGCAAAGAAAGCCAGCATGTTATCTTGACCAGAAGGACATCGGTGTGAATAAGCCCTTTCCAGCTCAAAGGTGGCTTGTACTCATCCTGCTTGAGTTTAGTCTGTCTCAGCCTACCAGTACAAAAATGACTTTCTAAGGACATTATTGTTACAGTACATCAAGTCCTTACACATTTTTTTTAGCCAGCTGGAGAGATAGCATAAGCTTTCCAGCCACAGAACTAAAGGAGGACAAAAGACAAACCTTTCTGGTGAAGAACTCCCTTTTCGCCAGACCTACAGAGAATTTTCTCTACTATTCCTGCCCTCAATCAAGAGGTCAACATTGCTATGACCCTATGCACGCTGAGCTGTTCTCCTGCAGATTTAAATAAAACACCCCAAAGGAAATTCTGAAGCGGAGTCACAGACCACAGATGATTCTTCCTTTTTAAAGTTAATATTTAGATAAGTACTGCAGACTTTAATTGTAAGAAGGTGAAGGTATTATTGTGAGGTCTCGACATGAAATAGCTGTCTATGATTTAGAAGGTTAACTTTAGTGACATATCAACTAAGGATTAAGTATGCTAAGAACACTAAAGAATAACTCATTTTATAGAAGAATAATAAGAGGAGAATCAATTGTTATGCAGTACTGAAGTTGAATTTGGAATATGGTTCATTTTTTAAAAATCTGTATAAAGGTGATACAGCTGCTGTAGAACAGAAGTCCGCCCTTTTGGAAATGAAATTAAGTCATCCTTACTCTGTCCTCTCAGTTGTAAAATTTCCATTTAAATACAACACATCCAGGTAGCACACACAGAGAAATAAATATCCATAAGGAATAAGTCTGAGTAGTAACACTGGATGTCTGCTGGACATTTTAAAAGGTGAATTTTATCCAGGTTGGGAAAGTTAATACAAAATGAGCTCCTGTTTTCAGAGAGAGTTCTATTAGATTTTGTTGTTAAACCTCACCCTATGTGATAATGCATTAGTGATGGTTTTGGACTCAGTCACTCTAGTGAGGGATGCTGGTTTTATTCACAGCCATCAGAATAAAAATCCAGCAGTGGTGTCTGGAGTCAGTGAGGGTGTTTAGTTAGAATATAGTGTATTGATTTAGTTAAAATATATGCTACTGATTCCTTATTATTAATATTTATACCAGAAGTAAGGTTTTTACTATAAACACCCAGCACTGTGTAAAACAGAAGAGATATCTTATTGGAGGGACCGACTAGCAATAACGAAGATATCATAGAATTACTTGATAAGGCTGTTAGTTGAACATTTTTGAAAATGCCTTGTTTATCTTCTGTTAAAGAGCTTAGTTATGAAAGCTTTTTTCCTCCAGGACCAGAAGGTCAAAATTTGCATAATTATCTTTTTTTTTTTCCAGCAGTTGTAATTATTAATCTTTTATACCTCAGTCATGATAAACATGAAAAAAACCTGGAAACCTGTCTGTAATAGAGTGTTGAACTACGTCCATTATAGAGAATTGTGTTTGGTATTACATCTGACTGCTGTGGACCTTGTAGTACCCAAAAGTGGCCACTTCCAGCTGAATCAACTACCATGTTATAAAGCATGCCAAAAAAACCCCAAACCCTTCAAAAAGAAGTCTAATAGTTGTCATCACTGCAATTTCTGTCCAGCGTGGTTTTCTTTCTGGTACAGATTAGCAGTGTTTTTACAGGGGCAGTGTTTGAAAGTAAAACCAGTGTGCAAGGATTATTTATCTAATTGTAACAGAACCAATTAACTAATTATAACACATAAACATAGTTTGCTAGGAAAACAGTTTATGAGAGACAGTAAAAAGGGCAGAGCAGGCAAGAACTGGACAAAGAGTTTATTATAAACATGAAGTGTGGAAAAAACAGTGTCTTAATGTACATCTTGGAGACAGGGACAGGAACATGAACTAACTTGACATCCCCCAAATCTCAGATGAAAACCATGACCAAAACCTCACTTTCCTAGCCACTGCTGGCTAAGGCATCCCCTCTGCTTGCAATGTGCTGTTTAAACATTATTCACAGATATTATTGTCTATAGTTAACAGCCTCCTATAGATTTACTCCTGCTAGTAATGTACACTCCCTCCTCCCAAAAACAACTCAACTGTGAACCTCCAGACCGATCAGTTGTGACTCAGTTCCATTCTTCTAATATGGGCACTACCAAAAATCAACAGGAATATATCACAGTCTAGCCCAAAGACAGTATAAGTTCTTTCCTTTTAATTAAGAAGTTGTGCAAGTCTTGTAACTCTGTAATTCTGTGTCTGAATTAGAAACTCTTCATTAAGCACTTCCAAAAAATAAATTTATCAGCAGCTGAAGAGCAGAACCATGGAAATTTAGGCACCTAAGCCAGAAATGACTGTGTGGAAAGCCCTGTGACAGAAATCCTTGCTATCCTTTCATGTCATGAAACGAGCAGAAATAGTAAAGGCTTTCAAGATGTCTGCAGCTCTTGAGCTATGAGTTGTCCATCCCAAAACAGACAGTACTAGTATAAGGCAGACTGCAGTGCACCACTGTTTTTAAACTGGGAGAGTGAGGAGAGCTTGCTCAAAGACAGAAAATAATTATCTGCTTTTTCAAGAAGTCTTCTAACTATCCATGATGTGCAGACAGGCCTCAGCCACTAAAAAGGAAAGTTACATACACACCTTGTCCTTTGTATTTCATGTTGCCCAGCTCTTAATTAAGTTATGTTGATCAGGTTGCATTTCCATAACTCCCAGTTCAGCCAGCTGACTGTTCTGAATCCCATCTGGGGGATACACAGATTCTCAAAACAAAAGAGACTGAACTGGGTCCAGGTCAGAAAAGCCGTATTACTACTTTCTTTTGCAAAGGGACATGGCTTTGCTAGCTTAGGGTTCAGAACCACATTAATGCAGCTTCTGGTTCTGTCCTAACATCTCTACATAAGGGTGTACTTTGCCGTTAAACTGTCCCAAATTAGGCTGTTTCTGCCTCAGACATTTGTGCACCAGAACACATTTTACAGCCTACACATGCAGAATCTTTTCATACACTGTATGAAAAACCTATGTACTCAATAAAGCATCCTGGATTTCATTGTGAGGGCCAGACACTTAGCAGTTTGATGCTCCAATGCACAGCTTTTAGGCACCAAAGTCTTTACTGGATTCAGGCCTAAGTAATTAATTGTACCAAAAGTTTAATACTAAACCAGTCCTTTAGCTATTGTATATACTCTTCATTCAAGTGCAAATCATTACCTTCACTGTACCTATTTTACAAAAGAGGAGAAAATATTTCTTATTCAAGCTTTAAGCGAAAATGCAAATTCGAGAACACCACTTAGAGTTCTTCCCAGCCTTAGGACTTGTTTGCTGAATAATGAACCCCTACTTCGGATATAACTTTTCATTTAGAAAACACTGTAGCCACATTTTCTTATCTAAAATTATAATATTTTTCATTTGAAATACAAACCAAAACAAGAAGAGGCTTACCAAAGTCCTGTAGGAATGCCAGGAAAGGATTTTAAAACACATTTTAAATTAATGTTTGAAGACTTTGTGTTTCTTCTTCTGATTTAGTTGATACCTGTGCACCAATTTCAGCATGAGAATGATACAATTATAAGCATCGAATATCCTGATTTTGAGACTAGCAAGATTATACGAGCATCGTTCTTAGTTTCAACATTTACTGAAAGAAACCAATACAGCGTTCATTTGTAAAAGTGTAAAAATTTTATAACTAAATCTATGAAATAGTTTGAGAAGAATTTATTTAGTACAGTATACACAAAATTGTCTGAACATCTCTAACAAGGAAAATGGAATATAAAGTTAAATCTCATTGACACTCTCTTATGTCAGAGTGACTAAAACTCTGTCTTGTTTTGTAGCTAAGTTAAAACTAACTTTATTCAGAACTAAGTGAAAACCTGATTCCGTTAAACCAGGTGAATGCATAAGATGACTTCAACGTTGTTCAGGATTTTACTGTTTTAGGCTTCTTAATATCCAGAGGCTTTTATAAATTGTTATCTAAAACCATATATCATATCTACTTCAAAATGTACTAATTTTCAGTTATGCTAAGCAATCTCATTTCCCACCATTATGACAGCTGCCTGCAACTGTTCAGATGTTCTCTGAGTTGTTTGGAATATATATTGATTCCTCCACATGTAGATAAAGGTAAAAAGCTGCTGCACAGGTTATAAAGACTCTAAGTCTGTTTTTCAGTACTCCTATGGACCCCATAAGATTCAGAGTTTTATGACATAAAATTTCAAGCCAGTAACAACAACAACCAGAACAGCAACAACAACAAAAGTTAAGATGTGTAATGAAGATAATGTCGTCATAAAAGTATAGAATAGACAAGATCTTTTCTTGGCTCTGGCCTGGATAAAGCCTCTAGTCTAAATTCAGGCTGGCATATGTAATGTCATTCTCCTTGGGAATCTGCAGGATGAGGTTTCTTCCAAGAAGCCTATTAACATCAGTCTGGACAGAGTACAGTTATGCAGGAGAAATCTGATCGTTCATACAACTATCTTAAAGTAAGATTTTTCCACTGAAAATTTCATGTTGCCAACAGAGAAATCCAACAACAGCTTGTAATTGGTGTTTTCACAGTACACTACCCTAGACACGATGTATCCAGGGAGATCAATCCATGGAGGGAAGCCAGCCTGTAACGGGAACTTGATAAATTTGATTCTGATTTTAATTTGGCATGTTGGAAAGACAAGTACAGGTTGGTATTTTAACTTGTTTTCGATAGAATCTCATTTCATTCTCTACTTTCATGGATCATGTAACTTTATTCCTTTTTCCTTGTCCTTCTCTCCCTTCTTCTTCCATTAAACATACGCTTATATTTTGTCTCTAGTTAAAGGGTTATGTCATGTCCTGCACATAAGTAAAATAGAATTTATTGTTTCTGTCTTTTAAAGTAAGGAAGTTGGATATCTGAGCTCTGATTACAGACAACAAAATCTATTGACTACAGCAAAAAAACATATAAAATTTAAGAGATATAAATCCCTCCAAAAATTCAGTAGGGTAAAAGCCACATCCCAGAAGTCTGAAATAATAGTTGCTTTTTCCCTGTGGACACTTATAAGCATTGCTCTGGATTATATAGTCTTCAATAAAAAGACTTCAGCTAACATATCTTGTACCAAGCCAAGAAACCTAAATGTCAACTAGAAAAAAAATAACAAAAGATAAAAAAAATAACTCAAGAAGAGGAAGATAATAAACAGTACATTCACATTATCAGTCATGGTTAAGGAAGGATAGTGAAACAGCCCCAAAATATAATTTTCAGCATAGTTGTTAGACATCTTGTTTAAAAGTTCATGATCTGAAAATCCCAAATTCAAAAGGTGTTCCAAAGAATTAAGAACCTGTGGGTCTCATTTTAACATTACTTGGAAGCCATCTAAAGGAAAGGAAGAGCCTTGCCAGTCAGGGATGTCCTCTCTCTCATCTTTTCTATTGTTGAAGTCTTGGATATAACTACAAGAACCCTTTATAAAAAGAAGGTTTTCTGCCCTTCTCACCTCTTCTTCATTCAAACAGTTGTGTAGATCTTAAAATATGAATAAAAACCCATGGGGCCAATTTTTCAAAATGAAGAGGCTGACTTCCACCTCTTGACTTTGCGAAGTCAGAGTTCAATGAGATTCTTCTGAAGACAAGCAAATCTTGCTCTCACATGTGGATTGTGTGTATTATGGCGACCAGAGACCTGTACTCAGAGACCATCTTCCAAGAGGCATTTTATTCTGGGTCTTTCACAACTGCAGAAAGTCAAATGCCTATCCAGTTTGATGTATCATCATAACGGTAGTTTCAACTAAGGAGCCACATCTTGCACTAGCTGACCCGTACAACAGTCTTTTCCTTAAGTAGCTTTTGATTTGTGTATAAATAAATCCCGTTAATGCCTCTGATTCCATACCAACTCTTGAGAGCAGTATCTAACTTCTAGCTGAATTCTTCTGCACCATCACTTATAGTGAGATTATGCCTCACTAACTAAGAAATTTAGGGTGAGAGTTGACATGGAGCAGTGGAAATCACTCAGGGTAAAAGAATTTGAAAGGCTCCAGAATCTGATTTTGCAGTTTTGATTACATCAGTATTTCAACAGGCTTCTCAAAAGATTGCAGACAAGTCATTATAAGAGACAACTACTCAATAGACAAAATATCTAGGTAGAACTATGCAGAAGTGAATTTTGTGTGAATTAGGGTGGCCAAATTTTTCTGGTATTTGCACTCTTGAGTGAATATATGATACTTGCCCATTCTCAGGAGAAATGGAAATGCTGACATCTGCATTGTCAATACAACAAAGCTTATAAATTGATTATGTGTCACTGGAGTTGTTAGAGACCACACTTCAGCTGAGGCAGAGACAGTGACTGTCCTAGTTCCTTACTTCTTAACTTTCTCTCCTAAAGGTGTACTGTGTGGTTTTGGTTGGGTTTTTTCCTTTCTCATTTTCCCAAAAAGATGATTCTTCCCATTACAATGCAAGTCACCAGGTCAGATATTGTTCACATTGTTCTCTTTTTCATACAACTACTAAAAAAGACAGTTTTTCTCCTACTCACAACTTACTTTTTACCTGATCCAGTTCAATTACACTTAATGGAGCACTAGCAAGAACCTCATCTGTGTATTAAAAGTAGAATTATTCTTATTGGACCAAATTTACCATACGTGGGTAAATTAGTGCAGCTTCACTGATGCAGGGAGCTTGATCCATTATACTGTCAGAGAGTTTGGCAGAATACATCACATTAGAAGCAAAATACATAATGGTGAGTATTTGCCCTCATATAGAGCCTCCCATCTGAGACTCTCAAGGCAAACCAACAATTTATGGTGTATTAGTTCCAGGGACGGGCTTGAGATTCAGGATCAGTTTTGAAAAACACCATGAATTTTCCTAGCCAAAAATGTAGAGGAAAGTGGAGAGAAAGTATGCAAACAAGATAATTTACTGCCCTTTTATCACCAGGTAAGACAGTGCTTATGCCCACACAAATGATGTAGTAGTCACTACGCGACCTCATTATATCCTGTGAAATCTCCTGGTCAATATGGATTATTTAACACCACTTCATTAAAAAAATGAACAGAGGAAAATTACCCAGCCCAAAGTCACTTCTCTGCCACTGAAGACCACGGCACAAGCCCAAGAAGCCCAAAGTCCCGTGTCTGCCATTGAAGACTGTGGCATAAACCCAATTTACATTCAGAGTCATCCAGCTCTTCCTTCAAATACATGGTAACAGCAACCATATTGGTTTTTGTGATTAGTCCCTGGAAACACTGGCTCATGATGCTTCCCTGGCAATTGTCCCAGAAAGTGCTCACTGGTGCCTAACATAGCCCATGTTAGAGACTGTGCTAGCAGCTAGTCAATTAGATAATCACAGGTCAGTACTTGAGCCCAGGCCCTGATCCTGTTTTATGAATTAGCTAGTATGGATACAGTCTATGTAACCCAGGGTAAATCCGCACAGGTTTAATCCACAGAGAGATTTAACCACCTCAGTCACACCCAGATCCTTCCAAAACCCTATATATCATCACTCACTTGCCAGGAAAATTGCACAGCATGTAAACTTCCACTGAAGTGCACGGATACTATTACTTACATCTGTATACCAGGGCAAGTGTCTTAGTCCCAGAGTTCTCTTGGGTTGCCCTCTTTATTTGAAAATACTCACCTTTTGATGAGTTTCAGCATAGGTGGTGTGAGGCCTGTTCTCAGATCTTACTCCTACTTGATCTGGAGCAAAACCTTGAACGTTATCCCCACTGTATGGCTGTTGACCTAAGACAGTGACAACTGAAAGACTTGCCAAAAGGTGTCCAAATGGCATAGCAGAGGCTGATCCATATCTACTGAGGCCAACACGTCTGCCTACACAATCAATTATATTCTCAAGTGATGCACCTCAGCTCTCAATGAACAAATGGGGAAGAGGTGGGCAAAAGATGGAAGTTTTGTTCTGACCACAAACCTTTTCCAACAGCAGCCATGGAAAATGCACGAATGTGCAGAATTAAGTACATATGATATTCTAAAAACCTGACCCTACCAGTCACAAGAACTCATGAACAGGACAAAGGAGATGAAGCAGTATAACTGAAGATTTGTAAAACTACCATCTTTTTTTGACTGCTAAATAAAATACACATGTTCAGGTGTCTTTCTTTGGAAGGTCGATCCCTTTGCATATCTTAAACTGCCAGTCTGAAAGAGATTATATTTGTCTAATTCCAAAGAACTGATTAAGTAGGATGAGTTAAATATTTTTTTGTCTTGACTTTGCTGATGTTCTAAGTAAGGGCTGGAACAGTCCCCTGGTATTGTGAGTTTTGATGAGATAACCAGTGAACTTGATCACTCATGATGGATGTCTTTGTTGTGGAATTAACTAGTGAGATTGCTTTGGGGGGTGCAGTTAATTCTTTTTCTTTCTCTTTTTGAAAATATTACATACAAATCAAAGCACTTGAAATTAAACTTTCATATGAGAGACTAAAAAGCTGGGTGCTTAGATTTCAAAAAGAACTTTTATGTTGGTGGATTTACACTTTATTTTCTGTTTGCTAAATGTGATTAAAGATGTTCATTCTCTTCAAACAACCTGAAATCAAGACTGTACGTCACACTAAGTGTTGGAATATAGATCCTCTCTCACCACCTCCAGCTGCTGAGAACCTCTGATGTGATCAGAATTACATACCCAACCTTGGTTTTAGCCCTACGACTTCACCTCTCTCTCCCTGTCATTATATTTGTCCGACATAAGGTCATGGACTTTGTCTGCCACATTCCACTCAGCTAAATTCAGAGCATATGTAATTCTGGGAATGACTAGCTACATTCATCCTGGAATTTCTAACAGACAGACGTGCAGCCTTTCATCTGTTTCTTCCCCCATTATACCATAGCCTCACTCATTATCACAGACAATACCCTGGGCCTAACTTAACATTAGCTTTGTTGAGCTCAAGGAATGGAAATATCCTCATCCAGTTCTATAGACCATGGCAAAGACTGATAGAGCCACAGTTGGTCCTAAGGTTTTGTAATAAACAGAGTGGGATGGAGTTTTCAGATGGCAGAAACCAACATTGCTTTCTGGATATCAGTGCTTTTACAATAATAGCAACTTCAGAGAGAGATTTCCAGCTGTCCATTTCTATCCCCAGGATCCTGCATTTGGATTTTGTCCATTCCAAATGGAGTCAGTTTTGGGAGGTCTATTAAAAAAAAAAAACAACAAAAAACAAACAACAAAAAGTGCCCGTACACTCTTACTCACCTAGACATCTGTAATAAATGCCAATCAGACCATTTAAAAATATCTCAGAGCTCTGACATTACCTAAAACCCTGTAATTACTTATTAATCACAGCAGATTCAGATTTTTTGATGTGGAGTATCTCTGCATCTTTCAGCGGCATTTGACCTCTTAACCAGGAGATTTCTTGCTCCTTGTGAACAGCTTGTTTTCAAATATTTTGCGTTAAACTGCCCCAGAAGGTGGCAGCAGCAGTTATACTTAACAGCTTGTAGCATCAACTAACTATTCATGATCAACCTGTGCAGCTTCATTGCTGCCAGGGTAGACTTGTGTAGTATTCTTGATCATGACCATGTGGCCTCTTCCACTCTAGAGAAAGTTGGTAACTTTTCCTTGCCTAAATTCCTATCCTTGGAATCCAGCTTGTAGGATATTTTTCTCTGAAATATGCCATGTAACAAAAGCGTTCAGATAAGACATACTGTGATGACATCCACTCCATCACGACTGGACCTCACCCTCATGTCTGTACTGACAGGAATGATTTGAGTCCCCAAAGCTGCCTGAAGTCCAACTCATCTTTGATGTCTCAGGTAAATCCCATCCCAGGTGGGAGGAACCGTAAAAGGCATACATGGACCATAGTCAGTGCCATCACCTTCAGTCCCTCACTTCTGCCTACAACCTACACCGCCATTTGGGGCATTCACTCTTTCAAAGATCCAGCTAAAGAGCAGCCTGAAAGTGTCTTCTCTGTCCTCAGTAGACCTCAGATGGTGAATAGCAAATGCCAGCAGATACAACACTGGGCCTAAAAAAGGCCTATTTGAAGACCTGTTCCCTTCACACAGTTCATCTACTCTGGTTCTTACTGGCATGAATCATCCATTTAAACTGACTCTGCAGTTAAATTTTCCTATGAGTTTTCAGGAAAGTAAAATAAAATTTAAAAAATCTTCTCCATAGTTCTCCATTCTATTAATGGAGGAAAAGTTATTTAGTTCAGGTGATAAAACAACTAGTGTTTCTCACCTCAAACAAAATTTCTTGTTTTCTTTAATGATTGTGTAAACACAAATGCTTATATTATTTTGGATAGAAACTCCTGCATATTGGAAGATAACTATAAATTCAAGTTATTTAGTCATATCTGTAAAGAGCCAACATATCTTTAAAGTAGAAGAACTACATGTGAGGAAGGTTTTGGCAAGGGAATTAAGTTTATTCTATTCTGGGAGAACAAGAATGACTATGCTAGTTTACTGTCTTTTTTTATTACACATTTGTGTATGTTCTGTAAGTGTGTGAAATACAATTCTTATTAAGACAGAAATCTGTAACAAGGTGTTCAAGGGAAAAACATCGTCTGTATTACCTAATACCCTACGATATCTGTTGCAATAAAAGCGGCGGGGGGGGGAGGGGTGCGGCGGGCGGCAAGGAAGGCACAGACTCTGAGATCGAGGATGCAAGGGCCTGAAGCCGAAAGGCCTAAGGCTTTTTATTGTTATCCTACTACTCTATTTAACTGCTACAATGCAGGAGCCAGACTAGGCAGTTCAAGATAACATTAACATTCACACGCTAAGCACTCATCACTCATCCTGGGAAGAGCCAGTGTTCTGGACTCAAAACATCAACAACCATTCCTTGTTTTCAGCTCTGTGTTCAGAACTGACCTTCCACACATGTTTACTTCTTTCACGCCTCAAAAAGCCCTGTGAACTGGTCTCGGCTCCTTTATCTTAGAAGCAAGCAAAAACTATTCTCAGTGCAGTGTTCCCAAGCAAATCTTATGCTCCCCAAGTAAAGCACAGCTGTTTGCAGACTGAGGGTCTTCCACAGAGGGGGGCAGGGAGAGAGAGAGAGGAGAAAGGCTGATATCCCTTTGGTATACTGTGGTAAGATATTGTCACGTACAACAACATTAAACATAAACCATCAATCAGGAATCATTGAGTTGTCATCCTTGGAGGAGGACAAAAGTCTAGATAATTTCTTAAGGTGTATTTTACTTCTATTTTCTATGATTTCCTGAAAAACAAAAGATTAATAGCTAGGTGAATGATGTCACACTTCTGACATCAAATCGTTCTAGCATCCTATTCAAGATAGTTTTACAATATGGCTGCAATTTGTACTCTTGCATAGTTTCATAACAGGATTATTCAGTGTAGGATTTGCTTATATCGATAGAGATCATAAAGCCAGGTTCTTTTTCTTACATCTTTTTTGTAGATAATAGTATCTAGTAGTCAGCAAAATTCATGCAAGTTGTTATTGTATTTTCCTAGTAAATTGTCTGTAGTTCCTTTAATTTTTCTTCCTTAACTTCCTGAACTTCCTGAACACAAGATAATAGAATAATCAATATTTTACCACTCTCATAATGGTGTGGAATGTGGAGTTTTCTTCTTGAAGTACTAATGGACAGATTATTTGACAGGCAGAAATATCATTTCTACAGATTATTGCATGAAAGCTATAATGTTAATCAATGTATTAGAAACAGTTGTAGAGATTGTTATTGATTAAAGAAATGTTTCAAAATATTAAATTAAATCCTTTTTTTCTTTGAATATTTTGTTTGAGTTTTATATTACACCTATAAAGAATTTCTTTTGTTTGCTTTTAAAATACATTCCCTTGAAAGACGAACACCACGTTTAATTTCACATTATATACTGACTTATAATGGTGAGGCACATCTATTCTGTAACAGAGCATTCAGTATCACCAAGGGAATTTTTTCTGATGAGCTGTGGTGAGCCTTCAAAGTATGTCTACCTGCAGCTGACATAGAAATCCTTGGAGCTGTAGATAATTGCCAACTTCAGAAATTGTATAATTAGCACTTTTAATAGGATTAAGGCATCTTCCAAGTGCGAAATCTGGGTTTTCATCATTGTCAGTATACCTTGTTCAAGAGGTATCTATGAAGTCAGTAAGAATACAACATTCTTCAGCTGAGTTGATATTTGACTATAAGAGAGACTATATGTCTTATGGACAATACTGAATTTTGTGTTGAAGCTGACCTGTAGTGAATTCTAAGCTTGCCGTTTCAAATTTTAAATCATCTTACTGTACTGTTTATAAGATAACACAACCATGATTAAAAGTTTTTAATCAAAAACGTTTTACTGGCATAAATAGAAAATTGATCAAAATCTTGAAATCAACATGTCCATTTCTACTAATGGTAAAAATGAAAGGAAAAAGTATAAGCGGATGGTTTGAGGGTTCAAAAAGTAAACAGAAAGCAAATTATTATTTTAAAGAAAAATAGATTTTGCTAATCTTTGGTTTTTACTCATGAGGTGAAAATAAGATTATAAAATATTTGTCCCATCTTCTTCACCCACCGCAGGTGAACAACCTCTTAATTGTACCTACTCATCTATTTGTGATACATCAGGAGAAAAGAAAAGAAAACAGCAAGGCAAAACAACCCAAGCATTCATCTAATATACAGAAATTAAAAAAAAAAAAAGTGGGAAGTGGTAGATATTGCACACTTGCTCATATTTGCTTCTGCTTTCTGAGCAGCCCTTGTTTGGAAGTGCGGCTGGTAGTTTGAGCAGGAGTTGGCTGTTCGTGCATGATGTCCAGAAATATAGAGGTGTCTGACTTTAAGGCACTTGCCATGCCCTTCTAGTTGGAGGAACGTAAATAAAATTGTTTCAGACAAAATTTGGATGATCATTATACTAAGTAGCCTCAAATCACTGAGGAGAAGATATGGAGTGGGGTAGACTCAGAGCTGGAAACAGCTAAGGGAGTGGAGAGAGGCATTTTCTGTGGAACTGTGTGAGAGTACTACCATGGATAGCAGAGATGGTGAATGTGTATATATATATGCATCCCCATCCAGCTTAGAATCTTTTCTCCTCCACCCCCCTAATATCTTCTGTAACTTGAATTTTCAAATTTGAAAACCGTCATGAGTACCTTTTAGGCATTTTTTAAAAGCTGTCTTACTGCCTATACAAAGAAGATGGTGTCAGGAAGAAAGCAAAAGTGTAGACGGAGCTGATCATTCCACGGAGCATCACTCTGTTGTGTTCATGAAACATTGCTTTCCTATAGAGGTCCCACTAGATCTCCATTTTGAAGGAGTATAGCCAATATCTGGGGTGGACACTGCCCCTGTTTCATGAGGTGCAAGTCGGAAGAGATGTTCAGCAACATCTGCATAACGTGACACAGGTATGGAGTTGAACCAACCATTACTCGTGAGTAATGGTTCACTGAGACAGTAAAATCAAATTAACTTGGAATTATCAGGACTTTTTTCCAATTTTTGTGGTTGTCTAGGAAGCAAGAAAAAAAAAAGTATTTCCACTGATCTTACCACAATTTGTTCATGTTTACCACTCTTATGAGAGAGGTCTGTCATAATCTTAATTTATTTCACAACCTCACAACCTTCCAACATTGACTTTTATAGACCAGCAAGTAAGTGAAAGATGAATCACAATGACCAGCCCTTTTGACCTTTTTTTTTTTTTGTGAGTAGCCTTCCCTGGTTACCTTTATTGTGGTATTGTAACAGGGAAAGGATTCCCTTCTAGAATATTTTGTTTTCTCTTCTGCATTTGAAAGATCTTTGCTTGGGATGTAGGCTCCTGACAGATGATACTTTAAAAACTTGTGCTTACTTTTTTTCCCCAGGTCTTACTACCTACCTTTTTCATATCAGTATCTTGCAAAAGATTTATCTCAAAGAGTAAATGTTTAAAAATGATTTATCACAGAAAATGGGGCAGGATGGAATTTCAAGAGGTCATTTGTGCTGCCTCCAATCTTTTGCACAGAGATAGGATTAATTAATCATAAAAGTTCATGACAAACATCTGCCTAAGTTGTTCTTACAAACATGGAGTTGCAAATTGCAGAAATTCCCGTGATGTCCTATTCTAGTGCTTTTTCTGCAGATAAAAAAGCTCTTCTTGCTGTGTAATGTAGATTGCTTTTGGTGTTGCTTAAGCTCTACTCCTTCTCACTTTCTTCTCATAGAACATGAAGAATAAGTTCACTGTCACACCACAAATGTAGAGTCTTGTTATCTCTCTCCTAAATTGTAGTGTTATGATCTGAGTTGAATCCTACTGTTTTTCTCTTATTTTTCTGGGTGAGTCATATTTGGCATCCCAGCAAGAGAAAAACTATATAAACCTCATACCCATCAAGAAATCAAAAGAAGAACAAAACGGATGAAAGGAAAATCAAACATACAGATTTATGAACTTAATAGTATAATTTACACAGTGTCTTGACTTCTGTGTTTTATTATTTTTTTATTTATCTTTTTGTTCTCCAGTTAATCTTATATTCATTTTTCCCAAAGATGAATTCTGGGTTATTAAAATATGAATTGGATCAGGGCACATGCTGTCTGAATAAACTAATATCTGGTTACTACATGCTGATATATACCCAGGCTAAAATCCAAATATTCAAGATTATTATGTAGATTATCAATCTACAGCATGTTTTAACAAAATAGCCTAAAACTTCTAATTGTATTACAGGATTTAAGGGTTGTTTTTTTCTAAATGGCAACAGCAAATAATGAAGTAAACAATTTAGCAAGTAGAGGATCTCTCGGGCTATATCTTAATGTATCACTGGAGAGAGTCATGAACTTGTGTTCAGAAAGATATGAGAACTCTCAAAAGTAAAGCCTCTTAAAAATGCATGTATGCAAGAAATCAGAACTTTTGAAAGATAATTTAAGCTGATTAATGTCTAAAACATTTATTTTTAAAGTTTCTTGAAGTACAGATAGGGGAGATAACCTTTATTGCTATTGCAGTAAAATCTGTGTGTCAGACTTTGATTAGAAAGCAATGTGCTATATTTTTATTATCATGCTAAAATTGATGTTTCATTCATTTCTCCAATGCAATAAATAAAACTGATTCAACAGTGATATGATGAAAACATTTTATTCCTTACCCAGTGTCATAACACATAGCCATGGGGAACCTGCTCGAATCAAGTTTGATTGTGTCAGAAAGACTTATTTTTCAAAAAAATCTGTGCAATCCAAATAGATTTCCTTTAACTTCAAATTGCTGATTTTGGAACTGCAGGGAGTATTAAAAGAAGTATGTTTGCTTTCTATAAGAGCTCGTCTACTTGCTCCTATGGATCAAGAGCCACATCAGCACTTGGATTATAATTGAGTCAAGGCCACCCAGAGCTCAAACACTGAACTTCAGAAGGTCCAGTAAAATGTGTTATGGAAGCTGAGAGAGGAATCTCTTATTGATCTGTAATAAATTCAGCTCTTCATCCCTCCTCACTCTGAATTATATAAACAATCCTATTACACTAGATACATTATTTTAAAACTTCTTTTACTTTTGGGAGGATGATATTTCCCGGAGTCTTTGGGCATGATGTTTGTTATAAGTACAGAGATCATGGTCTTCCTGATTCTGGATCACAGCATAGGCTTGTTCAATTAAAAAAAAAAAAAAGAAAGAAAGAATACATGAGGAAAAACAACCTCCTTTATAAACTCGTTATCAATTGAGACATTATTGAATTATTAACAATGCATTTTTTGGAAAGGGAGAAATGGAAAATTACAGCATCTTTATCCCTTCCAATAAACCCAAAATTACAAAAATAAAATCCCACAAACTGTGAAACAATTTAAAAAGGAATTTTGTATCCTTGCATTTCCCAAGGCAATGGTGAAAATGTTATTGCTCATTAGGAAGCAGTTAGAAAGTAATCTATAGTGTTCAGAGTTCAAAAGAACCATACACACCAGGAAGTGCATTCCTGGATGATTCTGGCAAATCACTGTGCTATGTTCCTTGATTTGCAAAAGCCTTTGCACAATGATCTTTAATTACACAGATTTGCATACACAGGCTATTATTATGTGATATTGTTTAATATAATTAACCAATATGTCAGTCACTCAATTGAGTGAATATGTCTCCTTTTGGGAGTAGCTACCTGAACTAGAATCAGAGGAAGAAGAGGAGAAGAAAGACAAATAAGGCCTTAAGATTAAACCCTAATGAGTCATTCAACCACAAAAAGAATGAAAAGCTAAGGTGTTAGGAAAAGTCTCTATTTATATCTATATTTTCTACTTTTTTAAAATATATGTTTTATAGGGTCAGAGGAGTAATACACAAGTAGTTTATACAAGTAGTTCTTAAGGTTCGAGTGGAATGGCTTCAAGGTGCTGGATGTTCATAATGGTTTGCCAGTATGAACATTAGTACCAAAACAATCTCCGTGTTCCACGGATGTGGAGACAGGAAATAAACTTTTAATTTTATGCCTCTGGTATAACTTTATGTCCTAAAGCTCCATTTTGTTTAGATAAGATAGATAATGGCCGAAGGAGGGTGGAATAAGTCCATGATGTCCCAGTGGATTTCATCAACATTATATTTTAAAGATCTTACTCAGGTCATGAATAGGATGACCTCATACCTGTATCTCATACAGGCAGAACTTGCTTTGTAGAAAAAAAGTGTGCGACAGGACTCCTATTTTCCCATGTCATTCCCTTGCAGATAGTTTTATGTTATAAAGTACAAAGGAGTCCCAATCAGGTGGACAAATTGTAATGAAATACGATTTCCTTGCTATATTCTCCAGAGTATGATTTTATGTTTCCTTCTTCGGATTACTTGCATCAAAGGATATTTTCTTGTCCTTGTTCAATTCAGAACAAAGAACCAGATGGGAAATTTTAGGCATAGTTGTCTAAATCTCATTCTGCCACTAGGGTACAGAGACCTGTGAGACCTGACCCCTAAGCTCTCATCTGGTCCATAACCTCGATAGCAAAGTCTTGTGCAGTCGAGCCGCTCCTTTTCTGGAAGAACACACACCCCATCCTACCCCACCCCACCCTCCTTCTTTTTTGCCAGTCTTTCCTAAAAAGCCTGTATCAATCTAGAATAGCACTGCATGCCGTGAACCCAGTGAGCCACCAGATCTGTGACTCTGAACAGACCTCTAACTCCTCCTGCTTGGTTCCCATGTTGCTTTCTCAAGGACAGTGTGAGTACCTCCCAACCATCACACTGTCCTCTACAAGCTTTCTTCCTCTCCCTCCTGTACCTAAACTTCTCTTTGGCCTTTGGTCTCCACCCTGAGACTAACCTAAGCCTCCTCACTAGATTAGCAAACCTGCTAGCAAAGATGGTTTGGTCTGGCTTTGTCAGATTGATCTTATCTTTCTCCAGAGGTCTTTGTTCTTCAAAGAGTGTCCAAGAAACATAAGAGCAAAAGCTTTACCTGTGACACCAGATGCATAGCCAGACAATGGTTTGGAGTTTCCTCATGGCAGAAGAGGGAACAGAATGAGGATATTTGGCTTCTTGGATTCCTCACTCCTTTGCTGATAACTAAACTACAGACTGTGAGTCACCAAAGTCTCCCTATGCATTGCAAAAGGAATTCCGAGAGGGTACTATGAACTCCCCTAGATGGTCCTACAAACTGAAAAATCAGGATTTGCAAAAACAGACAATTTTGTTGTGTGTTAATGTCATGTGTTCATTAAGTTAAGATTTCGTGGGGCCAGGAAAATGATGCCCTGCTTGCTTGTCCAGTAAACAGAAGTAGAATAGATATGGTCTGAATTTACTTTAATTTGGTTCCATGCAGAGAGTCCCATTAATTCCAAAGAAAATGGGCTTAGAATTTTATTTTATTCACTTCTATTTTAAAGGGAACATAAGGAATCATGAAATAAGATAAAAATAAATGCTATTTTCAACAACCATTTTATTGTTATAACTTCCTGCCTCAATTAAGATATTCATTATAGACTTAATATTGCAAGTTTTCTTTTGTAATGTAATTAAAACTACATGATTGCTGTCTGAGAAAACTTAGATATAAGGTCATTAATTCAGAATCAGACATCAGAAGGCAATCTGTTACAATTTTATTAACTTATCAGGCATCTAGTTATGTTAAAGCATTTTGCTGGTGTTTCAAAAACCATTTAGATATCAATAAAAAGGTAGCTAAACTGTGCTAATTGACACTTTGGAAGCGGGTTGGTTGGTAACTTGTAGCTGCTTTGAAATATCCCAGTTAAAGCCTAATTATCTCTTTTAAGTAGATTCAGCTTAAAATATTTAAATGGACATAATTAAAACTTAATTGTTTATGTGAATTTTTCATCATAATTGGCAAAGAAATTAGAGATGGATCTTCATATTACTGTTTAATAGGTGTTCTTGTTATCAGTTGGTGTTAAAAAAATGTTGCTGTCATTGTTCTTTCATGTTTTGAAATACAAATTGAGAATTAGTGCTTTGGAAAACAAGGGATTAATATAATTGTCCAGATTTTATGTAACAGTAGAATTGCTATACTGGGTCAGATCTATAGACTGTTATCTTCCCTGATGTTTGCGAGTACCAGATGTTACAGAAGAATGCATAAATCCTCCCATCCTCAGTCAACAGATGTGTAATCTGAGACCCATGAAGGTCTCATTATAATCTCAAGGGATTTGGTTTAAACCATTAAGTACAGGGTTCATTTTATTTTATTTTATAAATCTCTGACAGTTTTAACTACTACGAATATTTCTTCTCCATATAACTACACAGTCTCTGTTACAGCTTCTCATACCCAAGTCCCCACTGAATTCCCAACTTTTCTGTGCTTCCTCCTATTTTTCCTAGTCAGTGCTGTGAGCCTTGAAAAAATGTTCACACTGTGCCATGAGGCTGTCTGCAAAGTAGGCACTTGACAATGGAAGATTAATTCATATGCACTGTCATATTCACTACAAACAGAATACATACAATGGCAGGAGAGAGTCAGACTTTCAGTCTTAAGTAGGAAGCATCCAAAATAGGATCAAAAATCTGATAGCACAAGTCACCAATATAACACAGGGAGAGATCAATGTACCTCAATAGAAGCATCAAAAAAATCTGAAAAAAAACCCACCTGTGACATGACCAGAGACTTGGAAAATGTCTTGGATATAACAAGTGGGAAACACTGAACACAGGTGTAAATGTTAACTCATTCACTATCTGGTTCCTGAGTCTAGAATCCATTCTCAAAAAAAAAAAAAAAAAGAGATCTTTTTTAAAGAGATTAAAGCTTCTACCTTCTTCCTCCCATGGAAAAGTTCCTAATTGTTGCCTTTCACTGGTAGTAGGTAAAGTGTACAAGAAAATCTTAGCCTAATGGTTAGAGATCTTATCTAGGAAAAGAGATTTCAGGTTTCATTTCCTGACCTATTTGCAAACTTTATACTGGACTAAAAGAGGAATGAACCCCTCAGAGCAGGCAACAGCATCCATCTCCTGCCTAAGCTTCCTGACCACCTGGATGCGAAGGAAAGTCATACAATTCTAAATATCCTTCTGCCCCTGTATCCTCTGAACAGTAGAGGGTGCTTAAGAAATTATAAAAAACAGGAAAAGCACTGATAGGCAGAAGAGCAGAGAGTGTTAAGCTTCACCTTGCTCTCCTTCTGACCCTGTGGTTCCTCCTTTCCTTCCTACACAGTGACCCAGCATTAACAAAAGGTACAGTTCTGTTGGAATAACCAAGGACACATTTTCTTTGAGACAAACATGGTTATTCATGCTGTGATAGATACATAATCTTCAAAGCCATCTTCAGCCTATCCATTCATCCCACTTCAAGGCATAGTGAATGCTATATTTAGTCTCCAGCTTCCCAGATATAGCATGTAGACCGGCAGCAAAGAGGGAGAAAAAAAATAGGCTGTATTGAAATTGTTAAGGGACGTATTACATAGTAATTCATGACCCTGCTGTAACTAACGCTGTTATCACAAATCTACTGCTATTTACGGTGCTATGGTATGCACAGAAATACTCAATTCAGTTTTACATATGTAAATTAAACATATAAAACTGCACATTTATCCTTATTAGGCTGTGAAACGTTATGACTCAAATGTGACAAATAAGTTATTCATAGGTAACGGTGGCCTTCCGTTTTATACTATTCCCTGCAGACCACAAATACTTTTATATCCTGATGAATATCCTGACTCTCTGGCAGAATAAGCCAAATAGATTTTAAATATTTTAAAGCATTTCTGAATAAGATAGTGGGGAGTCCAGTCTAGATTCTATTATATTCCCTAGAGAATAAAAGACTTTTCCTCTTTGTTTTTATCTGGATTCAGTTTATTTGCTTTTTGGCTAATTGAAGAAAGAATTGATTGATTTTAACAGAGATAAAGAGTCATTTGAGTTAAAAGCCACCTTGATGTCTGCCACATTCCATCTTCCTGCATAATGCAGGGCTGAGACTGCCGTAGATTTTGCTTGATGTATTAAAAAAAAAAAAGAAAAGAGTACTGACATGCAACCCTTGGAAATGTCCCTGGGACCTAGGTAATGGACAAGTACAGGTAAAGGAAAGAAACAGGGAACTGATGTAGTAGATCTGTCCTTCAATTCACATTGCTCAGAAGAGCTGACAGAAGAGACACTGTGATCTCTCAGAGCTTTATGAAAACAATCCCAAACAGCTTTTTGGAAGTCCAGCTTTTCCCATTTGTTCTTGACTTGGGAAGACTAGGAAAAGGAGGAATAATTAACTGAAAGTTACTAAACAAATAGAGAAGTGAGATACTCTTGTGTAGTTATCTCAATCTTTTTGTAGGTATTTGCTTACAGCCACTGTTCCTAAGGGACTATTAAGCTTGAACAATCTTTCATTCAGCTGAGTATGGTCATTCTCTTAATCTTATGACATGGAAGAAAAAGACATGATAGATATTCCAGCTTGGAGTTTGTTAACGATTTACACATGCACACAAGGGATTGGAAGTTGAATAGGGAAACACATGAACACTTGGTGTCTCCTGTTGCTAACCTCTCAGACATACAATCCCATATGACCAAGGTTTCTTCTCCAGTTGCTGGCACATAAGTCTTACACACGAACACATAATAAAGTCCCTCACAATTGTCCCAGAACAATAGTTAGAAACAGATTTTAAGAAGAAGATAGGACAGACTGTGGTGGTTAGGCAGAAGGCTTCATTAGACACATGTGCTCACTAGCAGCTGGTTTACATTCAGCTGGCTCCTCTTATCCTCTGTCCCCTCTATTTTTACATCCTTGCACCTCTTGAATCCACCTTGTTCCTTCCCTTTCCCTCACCTTTGGAGCTCTTCCTTCCACAGCCCTGGGAGAAGTCAAGTCAAGTTGCTCTTTTTGCTCTGGTTGGGAAACCTCCAGTTGTCATTGTTCCTTCACTCCTTGCTAAAATCTCATGTTTATGGTGATTAGCCCTTAATCACATAATCTAGCAGCAGATATCAAAAAGACACAAGCAACCCCCTAGTAGTATACTGTCATATATAGTCTGTGAAATACCTACCTATTAATGTACATCTAGCTATACTGAACAATAAAGCTGGAAGTTTTCAATGTGCCCAAGGTATAATCAGGAAAAATAATTTTGTAGTCTTTTATCTACTCTCAACTTTCTTTATGCATTTTATGTTAGCACACAGGCTGCTTCGAAACTAAAAATCAAACAGCAAAAAAAAAAAAAAAAGAAAGAAATACATGTAAGAAAAAATATAATCGCTAATACATCCTTTAAACTTCTTTTTCATTCAGTGATCACAGTTAATGATGTCTTACGAGCCATACATCAGCTGATTTTTATATAATCACTGAGCTCATCTCACGTTTTTTGGAATTCAGCTAAATTGTCTTATACTTTATGAATTCATTGATCCTACACTACCATCTCCAACCTTTTGAAATGCCAGGCCTGCTTGTTTTTGCTGTCTCTTTCCGTTATCCAATTAACAACCTGTTTTCATTTGGTAAATTGATTGCAATCCATTTATTTCTGATGGTTCTTTGCATTTTGTGGAACAGAGGGTCAGACTTTCAGCTTGTGTAAATGGGCACAGCTCAACCAGAACTGACGAATACACTGACGTCAATGGTTTTAGACTTCTTTCTACCTAGTGAGGATAAGACTAAAAGACATTAGATTTTTTTTCATGGAGAAAAATAATGATCCAATAATAAATCAGAATATATTGTCATTTTTCTTCCCTATATTGTTCTTAACTGTGTTTCCTGGAAATTGTCATTCTACTGTCTCAGTGAATCCTGAATGTTACTAGCATATATATAATCTGTATTCTAGTCAGCTTTTGCATCAAATTCTCCTCTTTGTTGCACAGATTTACATGACAAATAATCATACAGAGATAGTGATTTACGCTGTGCAACTAGGAGAATTGATCAGAATATTTTAATAAAATTTCTGGGAAAAAAAATAAAATCAATAAATACCAGAATAATAAAATGACAAAACTGTGTCTGATAACCTGTTTGAAAGCTATTGCTGTTTAAATTAAATAGGTAGTCCAGTCATCATGAGTTTACAGGGTGAAAACCAAGGAAATTAAAACTATAAAATTAAACAGTTTCTCCATGCTGAAAGACCAAGACAAAAATATTTATACTTTAATATGTACTTGCAGGACAAATGCATGACGTAAGCGACACAAATAGCCTTTTCGGAAATCATGAGAACACAGTAGAGTGAGGGAAGTCCTTGGAGCATGTGCATTTGAAATATGCATTGTCTGTAATGATTTATTTGTAGCTTGTCTCTCTCACATCTGATCTGTCTTTCTTCTCTCTGAACTTTTTTTTTTTTTTTTCTGGGGTGCTTGCAGCTTTTTTTATACTTTTGATATTCCATGACATATCTGACCTTTAGAATAATTCATTTATTTTGAAGGTTGCACTGTATTTGTCATAATATGTATGAAGCACTTAACATTTAAAATAATTTTTTTATTTTTGATGCCTGGCAGGAAAAAAAAATAGGTCTGGTTGTGTTTGTCACAATTATTTTTATTTCTAAATATGTCAAGTCTAGATGATGTAGAAAGAATGACAGTATGCAGTTGTACTGCTCTCAGTAGTAGCTCCAAGAGGCATGTTGAAATTTTTTTAAACCTTCTCACAAAAGTGCCTGTATTCTTATCTGTTAATTCAGTTCTGACTCATCTCTTTCTGAATCCTGGTCAACTATGAGTTTTACTTTTAACGCTGCTTTTGGGATCCGAAGAGTATTGACAAACATGGGAAAAAAATATAGTCTATGCAAAGACCTACAATCTAAATATAAAAATGTTAATTCAGCCTGAACTCAGGTGTACAGGGGAATACAAGATGGCAATGAAATGTGAGTTGGCATGGTAATTGATAATCTCAGCACATTTTGCAAAGATCTGAAATAATTCTTTTCCAAGAGTCCACTTAATGAGGGAATGAGTTTATTCCAGAAGTGAGCTATCACCCTCGACATCATGACATCTCCAACAATTTCAACACCAATCTCACAAGCTTTACAGCTCAACACATCACTGAAATATTAATCTGGTTTTGAGGACTTTTCTGAGGTTTTCTTTTCCAGGCTGAATCTTAGGGCTCATTCTGCTCATAAAGATGCCAGAAGATGTTAGTGGAAAATAGAGGTCTACCACTCCAAGGGCTCTCGGTCATGAACTGTCATGGAGTCCAGTCATTCTGGAATAAGATAATGGGAATAACTCTGATGCTCTTCTACTACTTAGTTACTAACTGGGCTTGAAATGAGAAATTATACTATCTCATGGTCCCGTGGAATTTCCTGATCACAGTAAGCAAAGAGACTCTGACTCAGCAGTATTAGATAGTGTGTTCATAGTTGTTTCTGACAGTATCAACTGACTTCACTGCTTAGTCAACAGTAGAGTTAGGCTAGAATCAGTTTCAAGGATTATGCAGACCCTATGCCTAATGTCTGAGAAAGCAGCATCAACGACTGTAAAACCAAGTGTTTTTTTTCACTAAACATCTTACCACAACTTCTTTTGCCTTGAAAATGTACACACTGAAGTATGTTAAGTTGTTGTCACTAGCCACTTAGACTGCCTCCAAGGACTGCAAATGTGGGGAGAGACCTGGGGAAGGGGTAACCTTTGAGACTGTTTCTCTTGCAGTGAATTTCTAGGGTTCGGGTTGTATCCATAGGTCAGAATATTCAGGTTAGGTTTGTTGACCTGTATTGGTTGGAAAGGTAGAGATTTGATTGAATACAACTTGGAAATCACCGTTGAAACCTACTAAGAAACTTTCCCTATTTATTTAGTATGTTTCTGGACTAAATATATACCTTCTATATTTATCAGATCACTCCAAGGGAATATGTTTTCCCATTCTAAACAAATGCAAAGTTTTTTATATACTAATACTGAAGACGTTAGCTTTAATCCATGGAAGCTTGTAATTTACATATGTTTGCATACTCTGGTGACAACATAATTTGCCAGTTTGTACTGGAAGGATGTCTGAAAAGAACTGAAAATTGTGGTCAGTGGCAGGAAAAAAAAGAGGAAGAAAAGCCTGATAAATTTGACACTACAGTATTATTAGCAATTCCTGTACTATTGGAGAATGACAATTTATTTAATGAAAAATAGGCTACTTTTCTTAACAAGATTTTAATCGCTTTGTAATTGAAGTAGTGATGATTTTAACTAGAAGACCAAGTAGCTAAGTCAATGTTGTAGGGTGAAACATTTAAAAAAATGATGCAATTCATAATTAAGAGGTTTCACGCTTAATGTCAATGTCAAAATATAAACTTGAATGGCCTGCCTATCATAACTTGAAATATATTTCCTTGAGGGATTCATTAATAGCACTCTCACTTGAATGTCTCTGCCTATCTAGATGTAGTGGCTTGTTATGAATTTTGAAAATCATACCTTTACCTTTTGAAGTTTTGTATGTGTAGAGAAAACCAGCCTTTTTTCCTCAGGCATATTTTTCTACCTCTACAAAGCTGGATGGATCTTTGTGATATAATTTAATATTCTGTCAAGTTTAATATAACACAAAGTCCAAATCTAAAACTATAAGTCCAAACAGTAGAATAGAAAATAAAATAGGAAACCGTGGAAAACAAACTAATACTTTGATTGAACAAAAAGAGTAAGCGTGTCCTTAATTTTAAGCATGCTCATAATTTCACCATCAGTCAAACATAAGTATCGAACAGGACCTTTCATAAGTAATATTAAACAAACACTGTGTGTTCTGGCCTACTTTTATCAAGCTCTATAAAATAGCCACATAACAGTAACTCCCTCTAAAAGGAGGCAAAATCTAAGCATTCTCTGTATTCTAGAGAATGAAGAGAATTATGAGGCCATGTTATCAACTACCGTAACCAAAATTAGAAGATACATGAAGGAATCTAATTGAGATTATCTCAGCTTGTAAACCAACATCAGTATCACTGGGTCTTTCCAGAGAAAAATATTTACTAAAGGTCACTGTCTCCTGGAGCATTAAGCCAAAGTCTTAACAAAAGTAACAAACAGCCAACATCAGGGAATACTTATTCACTCTCAGAGCAACAAACATTTGGGACAGCTTACTTCATGACTTTTTCTCTTTACAAATACATGAGTGTTAACCCACAAAATCAGAAACATTTACTCCAGGAAGAACTACATATTGCTCGTGATGATGGTCGAGTTCTTCATAGCCTTTATTCATCTTCTGATTTTATTGTTTTCTTATCTAGGTTTCTAAATTACATTTTCAGCAAACTAAAAGCACACTCAACCAATGAAAACAAATCTCTTACAGTTTTATGTCCCAGCACCTAGTGACTACACAAACAAAATTAATATCCAATCATGAAACACAATTTAACCACAAAAAGTACTGTTAAAAAACCTGAATTATCTACCTCTAAACTCCCATCTATCCATTCAGAAATATTCTTTTTTGAAATTTCAACAGTGTGTATATTTATGATCAGGAAAGTGAAAAGCACAAGCAAAAATGCGCACAGAATTTGAAATAACAAATTAAAATTAAATGGGCATTGCATGAACAATAATTATTTTCAGTGTTATTATTGTATTAATCAGTAATTAATAATATTTTTATAATAGCATACATAATAATTCTGCAGAAAAACTACCTAAATATTACAAATAACAAACATTTTCAGCACAGACATTTGCAACAGGATGTTCTGAGCTGCACTTATTTTTACAACTCTCATTTTCATAAAGCGATTATGCTGCATCTTCCATTCTGGCCAATGAAACATTTATGTATGGAATTTCTACTATATAACGATCGAAATTTGATATACATTGAATCAGAAATGAAAATATCTCCATTCACTTTATGAGACTGGTCTGAATGACATAGAATTTCCTTACTGACTCCTTTGCGTTCTCCTCTGGCTGTATGTGGTGGGATACCTTCTGACTGGATCCTAAGGTGCATGATCTTCATTTAACATGTCCAGTTCAATTTTTTATTTTGAGTCCTCAGTCAGGGATGAATCCCATCTAGTTATTGGCTACTCCAGTCTTCTAAAACATTTGAAGGGTATTTGAGGAAAACCCTGCCTGAGTGGTTGCGTGAGCTGTTTCACCACCATGGTGAGAAAAGCAATTAAGAGAATTCTCTCAAATACCATTTCCTCCAGGACAAAAGAGCAGTTATTAAGACCTACAAGCTCTATTTCTTCTCATTGTCCTACAAGGAAAATGGGATCTGATCTCTACCCCTTCAATGCTTCTCCACAGCAACTTGGGAAGGGATAGAGTGTTTTTCATCTCTGAAACCATTGCAAATAATGGGTCTGGATGGGGAAAGGGTGAGCAGATATTCCCAGGAGTTACGTCCCAAATGCATCAGTCCAGAAGAACTGAGTCAATAAAGAATGGGCAGGAAAACCTGAAATCAAGGGAATTCTGCACAAATGCAATAGCTTCATTTCGTTGTTTGTTTAGTTTTGCTTTAAATAAAGATTTTCCTGCCATTCTATTGACTAGAAACAGCATCGGAAGATAAGTTCAGGAAAGGAAATTAACTAGTTCTCTATTCCTTGAGAAATCCATCACAGATTAGATTAAGATGTCCTGGTGTGGGGATCCCCATGAGACATTTGGAGCTGATTATATTAAGAGAGGAAAAAGAATTGAGACCGGAGTCCATCTGGAAGCAAAAATACATGAGTGTCTCAAAATAATAAGGAATAATATTCCAGGAATCCACAGATAGATTAGGATTGATTTGCTCTATTTGATTCAGCAAATAAACTTCTAAATATGCATATGCATATTTACTTGAGCTTGTCTTTAATCTTCATAAACAATTTAGCTGAGAATGGCTTCCCATTTTGTCGGTTACAGATTTACTGAGTAGGAAACGAGAGCTGTGCTCCTGTCAGGACTGAATCTCACCCTGTGCAGTGGCCATTAGTGTGTTATCACACTGCAAAGTCAGGATTCTGGGTAGCAGGGAAAAGTTACTGAAAAAACTCAACCCCCAGAAAAAAGAGCAAACAAAGCTCCATCTTTCATAAGGATAGAGAGTGTTGTTCTGTTTCAGCCCATCATACTCCAACATGTTATAAATGAATTAATTTGTAACATAATCTAAAATGCTACTCCATTTATGCTATTTTGTCTCTCAGAATATATTACAGCAAGTGTTCCTTATTGGATTAAATCTTGCCTATCAATCAAAAACAGATGCAGCCGTTCATGTAAGGTGAATAACATCTGTATATAAACAAAACACATTAAATTCACTGACCATCTCTGTAATTCCTCTGACATCAGTGCATCTTTAATTCATAGTCATACCTAAACTCATAATGTCTTTTTTTGCTCCTTTCTTTAAAGTTGTCAGATGTATTAGTGGTCTAGCTACTCTTAAAATAATCATTATCAGCCCTCTCCCAAATATTTTTGCGTCAGAGACTTTTGCTGATAGGCTCCAATCGGTTATGAATCCACTAGCAGTGATTGTGTTTGTGAGCAGAAACTTAGAAGATCATTATAACAGACAGCTGGGACATTTACACTTTAAAGCAAGTTATATATTATAACAAAAGCAGCATAAATTGGAATTGATTTCATTAGAGAAATTTAACACCAGAAAATAATGGCACTGATTTTTCTTCAGGGACAATATTGCATTACAGTGTTGCTTCACTAAATTAAAAACGTTATCAAATTGGCAGTAAATTCTGGAATGCATTACTGTGCAAACTGTAAAGTCTGTTTAATGGCTAAGAGCTCATATATAATGGTGGAAACATATAAGACAAAGCATTTTTTTTATTAAAAAAAACCCTTTAATTCCAGGAAACTTTGAGAGCAGAGAGTATTATAAATGAAAGAAAAAAAAAGATAAATATATTTTGTGAGTAGTTGAATGATCCAGTAGCATTGCTGCTCCTGCATTTAGCTTTTGCTGTTACTGGAATTGTTTATTGATTGGAATATCAAAACAACTAGAGCATTTGTGTCCTGGACTATAAATATTTCTAATTCTATCAAATGAGATACTTCACTCAAATGTTTAAATTGTTCTTTTTTATTTTTTTAAACCATGTGAAAATAGTAGTGGGGAACTGCTAAGACCATTCTGTAACTCATAAAATACTCAGTTCTGGTGTGGAGAAAAAAGTCATTGATGTATTAGATTTTAGTTGAAGGTGAAAACCTATTTGACAGGGTCCTATTCTCCTTCATTGGATGAGCAGTACAGGGAGATGAGATGCCTGTCAACAATCATCCCAAGGATATATATTTACATGAGTAGCAGGTACATATAGTGGAGCATCTCCTGCTTATCAAATTCTTCCTTAGAAAGTGAAATATAGATACTAATACGTGCAAAAAATATGACATTCCTATTGACAAGCTACAGAGACACCCCTAGCTTCTAGGCACCCAGGTGAAGATCAATAAATTAAAAGATATCTGCGGAGAATTAAGATTTGCTCAGATGATCAGTTTGGCTTCCATTTGCCATTTGAGAAGGTTAGAGACCTCCTATAAGTCCTGCGTTGCATCTGCCAGAGACATATCTCAGAAACCCTAGGTCATCTCAGATGCTAATAGACACCTCTGTCTAGTCACCTGAATTGCTTGTCATATACATGACAGGAGGCAGTCTTGCTTTCGATCACCATATTCTCTTTTTCTATTTAATATTACGTATTCATAAGCATATTATAAAATTCTGCTTTCAAATATTTATGGTCCTATTCAACTTTAGCCACTGGGGCTGAAATTTTCTATCTCAGGCTTTTTATGGAATGAATCTGCAAACAGGGCACAATCATATTGGAGACCAAAACAGAAAGAGAGACATCACTTTGTCTGTATTTTATAACTATCCATCGAGAAGCTCTGTCAATAGTATAAATTTGGATGTGACATTGTGGCTCTTGCCAAACTGAAGACTATTTGGCCAAGTTACAGGCTTTTGGGGAAAAAAAAATAAGGGAAAATGAAACTATTTCACAACCTTTTAATAAAGACTTGTAATGCTTAAAAACGACTGTCTACCCTGAGCATGCTTCAGTTCCGACTTCAAAGTTACCTTCCCTAGAAGATATGATTTACTCCAGATGTCACAGTTCAGATGAAGTAAATTTTTTGCTTTCATTCCCAGTTGGCAGTTTGGGAAGAGGAAGGAGGATATTATAGTTTAATCTGACTTTTAAGGGATGTGGGAATAGGGAAAATGGGCTGCTGAGAGGGTATAAAAGCACCAGCAATCTGACAAAGGAAAGTACAAAGAGGTTGGGATGATATATAGTGAAGTCCAGAAGTTTGGTGGTGAGACCTCAGGTTCAGAAAATATGAGAAGACTTAATTTTCCTATTTCCTAAGAGCTATGGAACTGATGAAGCTTGTTTTTCTTTCAGTCTCTATATCCAGAGACTGATGCCCCCAGCTCAACTCTATCCCTTTGTCACACTCTCCAGATCCTCAAGGCCCCTACTTTTGCCCTCAGCTCTTCCTCAGTCTGCCCTCTGCACTCCAATGCCAACTTCTCGAGAAAATAACATGAAGGAAATCACATGTGTAAGGACCAGCCAGAATTACAAACACACTAACTGGCGAGTCAAGTATAATAAGTGAGATTTGTTCTCTATTTGTTTTTCCCTCAATAGGGGAATTAACTCAAATTTCCCATCCATTTTGTTAAAATTTTCTCCAAACATGCTGCAACTTAACAATGTTTAAAAATAGTTATTGGAAATTGGAGAATACATTTAAAATTTCCAAGAATAAACTCACTGGAAGTAGACAGATATAATAGGCCCTGTCAGCATTTGTCCATTGGAAACCTGGCTTAAAATGATGGCATGTTGTACATATTTTATCAGAGAGTAAATTAAAATAGAAGATATAACTTTAGTACTGTAATGTTTGGATATTTGAAGTTGTTATGACTTTATCTAACTCCAATACTGAAATCTTTTGAAATTGTTAAGTTCTGGATACTCGACTTTCTAAATTGTCTTTTCTTTATCCTTATGTCTTTTGAATAATATGGTTATATAAAAACACACTGCACAGTGGAAGCAAAAACAAGTGATCATCTTCTTATACAGGAGATTCATTGCCTCAGAATAGAACAGAGTAAAATAGAATTATTTGCAGAAATGAAAGTAGGAAACCCTTTCAAAGCTTTTACTAATATCAAGGCAGCTGATCCTGCAATTTGCTGCCATGAAGCACTTCGAGTACTAAGCATGCACTTATCTTTAAGCACATGAATAGTCCCAGAGGAGACTTTGTTCTTTGATTGTTTGGGGTTTTTTTCTGGATTAAAGTCACAATTGTGAGCACTTTACAGCCCTGAGCTCTGAATTAGTGTATCTGTTGTGGGGAAGGTGGAGTGGGGAGGCAATAAACAGATACTCCAGTCAAGGGAATTAAAGTAAATCTCTAAACATAATTTAGTTCACGTCTCATTTCCCAGTATTACTATAAGTAATAAAAAGAGCAATAGAAAAAGGAAAAAAAAAAAAGAAAAAAAAAGAAAGAAGATCCCAGAGCACCCTGCAGCAACTTCTAGAGGGCACTGCTTGAAACGGAAGGAAAAGAGTTCCTGGGTAGCCGAGCCACTGTTACATATAAGTTTTCCCATGATTCCTATATAGCTTAATTTCAGATTACTCAGTAAATTATATAGGGAAATCAGGCTCTCTTCGTAAGCTCTGCCATGCTGTGAGGGCAAGGGTTCACAAATATGTACGATCCGTGTTGAGACATTCAACTTCTAGTTCCCTTACGTTCATACAAACTTGCAAAATTTATATAAACTTGCAAAATTCAGTGACAATGTCAAGTAAACAACAAACTAGTTTTTTTTTCCATGTGAATATATAAAAATGGATAGGGGAAATTGCCCTGGGAAACAGTCTCTTTTCTAACCATTCATCACTATATTAAGCTTGTCTTCATGCAATGAAAGAAATCCCTTAGAGTTGAACTGGGATGCTAATGACAATGGTATAGGATTTATGACCAGATATTGACAGGAAGCAATAAAAATATCTAAAGCTGCAGATGATTTATGAGGCATCATTCCCCAGCAACTGCAAATGCAATTTATATAGACTTGTAAGAATTATGGTATATAACAGTCCTTTTAAAAAGTGATTTTAAATGGTGGTATGCTAAATGTATTTTTTGTAATGAACAACAAGCATGAGAGAGAAAAATGTAATGGAAATATGCTAAATATATAATAGAAACTGCATAATGGAAGGAGGGGGAAAAGTTCAGTGTTTGCCAGAGAAAAGCACAGTGAGTTAAGAACATCCCTTGTCCTTCTTATGGTCAGGTGTGAGTGATGACTGTTGTGGCAACAGTTCTGGTACGTCTTGGGTTATCTGATGCCTCAAGGCACAAGGAGAGACATCTTTAGTGATGTGCCATCCTTGGTTACCTCTCCCTATGCTCTATGTTAAGTGAGCCCATGTGCCTGGGAGGATAGTGCACCCTCTCCTAGATGCTTCTCACCTGTACTCAGGCAAAAGCTCTGCAGGCTCAGCAAGGGTTTGTGTCACCTCTGTCTGAAGCTTAGTGGTTAAGATTAAGCTGCATAGTCAAAGGAAAAAAAGCAACTGTGATTTCTGTAGATGATTAATTCCAGCCAAAGAGCTGGTTTATTTAAAATGAGTTTAATTGCTCCCTGTGGTTGTCACTTTCTTCATGGGTTATAGAGGAGCCTAGATGACTGGTTAGAGAGAGACTTTCATCTTTTAGAGGGCTACAATCAGGTAGGAGGGATCCAGTTATCATTGAAGAGCTTTTACAGAAAAAAACCTGAAATACAGTGAACTTTCCTGTTTTCACATGTGTTATAACTTAACTGCATTAAAGTCATGAAAGAAGGATCTACTTTACGCAGGCTCATTGTAGAAAATAGGTCTTTTTTGCCAAATGCATAAAATTTATTTCTGACAAAAGTTTGCTAGTACAAGCAGATTTGTGTCAGGAATGATCTTACACTAAACACACTCAAAAAAACCCCAAACCCACCAAAACAGGCAGTCTAGCAAAACTGACATCCTCCAGGTCGAATTTGTATTCAGTTCTATGTGCCAAAGAATTTTAAGGACAACTTACTTTAAAGACAGTGTTAAAAGTTTCAAATTAGTAAAATCACGTAGGTGATCCTCTGTGTAAATAAAACACATGCACTGGGATAAATATTGGGCAAGAAAGGAAGAGAATGCTGAAAGTGAATATGGAAATGTAGAAGTAGGAGATAAGGAAGATGCAGGAAGAAGTGTGCAATGGCAGAAGATGTGCGGTCTCCAAGGAAGGATCGTTTTGAGCTGTGCCGCCTGCAAGTACAAATCTCCTTTGGGTCATAAGAAAAGTCTTCAGCCAGGTGTCAAGGTCTCTGAGAAAAGCTTGAATATTTTGTCTGCAATTTATTTGGCTGGTCAGTGCACTTTAACTTAATTTAACAAGCAATTGGACTGTCAAAATATAGGTTCTTAAGCTGTGTGTAGTGTCTTAAGGCTAAAGCTGCTTTCTTCCCCTGTACTTGAACAATCTGTTTGAGTTGGAATCGACAAGTTGCAAAATTATTTACTTTCCATTATTCAAGGTCATAATTATTTTTTCATTTCTTACTCCTCAGGGTATGGTTCTGAGTTCACCATCCTGTTTTTCCTTACAAAAATTTTCTTTAAAGACTGGGTGCTCTGATCTAAAACTCATTTGAAACCCATGCAAGTATTTCTCAGGTCCTTTAGGGGATTCATTTCATCTAAGATTAGCTCCCAAAAAGTTAGAAGTTTAGTTGACATCACTCATTTAATGTCCATCAAAAGTCATTGAACAAACATAACTCCAGAGGCAAATTTGTTCTATCTGAGACTAGGCACCTACAGGAAACAGGACTGGTGACTTCTAGAGATACTTGTTTCCCTCCGCTGAGGGATATATTGTGACATTTCTATAACGTGTTCACAACATTCTATTGAAAATTTTAAGAATCAGAAATTCTGCATTCAACAGTTCCACCAGTTTTAAAGTTCTACGTAAAGGCAGATAAAAACAATTGGCTTTGACTTTCCTACATATTAGAACACATAATTTATTACAGAAACTTAAAAAAGACATAGTGCAAAAACAATTTTGAACTCAAAAATCAAAACATTACTTCAAAAATTTCAAAACTGTATGTTTCATTCTGTTTGCAAATCCTCTCTCCCTTCTGTCTCCTGTGTTTTCTTTTAAGAACATTTTTTCAGGGCAAAAAAAGAACTTTACCAGCATTTTCATAGAACAGATTTTTGCAAAATTTTTTATGAATTTTTGCCAATCACTTATCCCTATACATGATCTTTCACTCATGAACAGTCATAAAGTCATTCTAGTTCCTCAGGATTTCTGTTGTGTGTATTCGTAACAGCTAAACAAATAAATAAAAATACAGATTTCTGCTATTTATCTTACTGATGTGTTTGTGTCTTATCTGAAAGCCATCTAGTTTATATGCACAGCTGGCCTCTGATTATGAATGGCCTCAGTGCTATTTCCATTTCTTTTGATGTGTGTATGTGCTTGTTTCAGTTTAATTTAGACAAGACAGAACTCCTTTTGTATAGGAACATTCTAGTTTATAATTGCCACAGAATTTTATACAACAAACTACAATGGATATGTGGGAGAGAGCCTCCTGGCTCTTTTTCAATTTAACTTGAAGTAGAAAGAAGTAAGACTAATCACACAGAGGAGGGTTTGGATATGCTCTTTGATTGGTAGTACCTCTTCTTCTAAAGCTAGGAAATAAAGTTAAGAGCAGAGAGGTTCGATCTTATGATATTATAGACCTTATAGTTATGATCACTTCCTTATCTTGTAGGACTACACCTAATAATTTGGAAGATCTGCAATTCATATTCACTTCCAAATTTTTTTCCCTTTTATCCTTCCCATTTTCTCATCTCTGCTTCTTTATTTGTTTCTCTATGATACTTGATTTCCCCATGGAAATCTGGTACCTACCACAGACAGAAAACAGAGCTCCTGTTTCTGCTTTGCTGCAGGTGTCTGTCAAAGGCATTAAATGGACTTCACAAGCACTGTGTCACTCTTTCTGTGCTGTGGGAATGCAAATAATTTTGGAATTTTGGGGTACATGGCATTTGGTTTTTCAAACAATGACCTCTGTGGAATGGAATGTCATTCTAGTGTATAGGAAATACAAGAATTATAACAAAAAACACCCTTCCATGTTATAAATAAGTGCATTTAAAGGGAGTTACAGCAGACAGAAAGGCTTTCAAATCTGTTGTCTCAGTTCCCTTATCTCCCAGTGTCCCTGAAGAATATACATGTTACAACGAATACATCCTATCCCTGTTTTGAGGATCAGTTTTTTCGAACATTTCCTCTAACACATCCTGCAGGACCCAATTTAGCATCCAGTTCAACTAACAAGGAGATAAAACATCTTCTATTTGCTGATCTTAATGGGCACTAGAACCCTGCACCAAGAGTTACCGGTATCTGCTGCCTTTTGGAAGAGAGCACAGCTCATGAATAACATCAGGATGTAAAAGATGTGGGTCCCATTCCAGTAAAGCATTGAAGACAGTGCCTCATGGGAAATTATTGGTTCAGACAGAGAATAAATGAGGTGAAATTTAATACTACATACTAAAAATGCACGCATTTGCTAAAGCCTCTACTATAAGGTGCAAACTCCATTGGAAGTAATAACAAAGGAAGATGGCCTATATACAAAGTGATCATACCTGAGATCCTGTGAGATGCCTCCACCAGTGATAGGAAAGGACTAGCACTTTTCGTAGCAGGCATTGGTATGATCTTGTTAGGAATGCTATATACAGTTCTTGTTACCTACATTCAAAAATGTTGAATATAAATGGGAATGGGGAAATGAGTAATCTGAGTAATCACAGGATACAAAGACTTCATTTAGATTTATACTTTTAAAATGAAGATTAAGAAAGAATATAGTTGTGGCTAGTAAGTTTTGAAGAAAGGGGAACTATTAAAGCAGAACAGCAGCATGGACCCAAGAACTGTCCGTGAAGAAATTTAAAAACAGAGATTAGGTGAGATTAGAAGGGATCTCAAATAACCTTCCATCAGGGCTGGTGAGGCCTGGGAAAAAAAAAAAACAAAACTCTCTCTAGTTTTAAGTCTATGAATTGCCGTCATCTATGTCAACAAGAAGTTTGAACCACTGATCCATTCTTCTGTATGTATGCATTTTGTAGGGTAAAAGGTTTTACAAGAAAATTCAAAAGCCTATGTCAAGCAGAAAAAAAGAAAACTTGTTTAGATTGAGGTTTATGCTGTGTTATCATTGGTTCAATTGTTGGTAAAGGCAGAACCTGTGAATGGACTTGTGTGCTAACTGCATATGCATGTGTGCATGCATGCCTTGTTCTAGATGGGTAAAATCCTTTTTTTTACAACTATTAGTTCTGGAAAGGATGTGGCCAATAGCTGTAACGTCTGCAAAGGAAATAATCATGCCAGCAAATCCAGTTTCACCTTTCAGAAATGCCAGTACGGTGGTGTAATGTTTCATTAGAAAGAAGACATTACACAGATTGGGAATGGAGAATGAAAAAGATTCTTGTTGATTCACAATTCTTTGAAAAACAACTATAATAAGATAGAGAGCATGTCTGGGATGTTTCATTTCTTGTTCAGCATCAGATGACTTATGAAGCTGGGCAACATAAGTTGCAACAATGACTAGCAAAAAATCACTTCACGGGTGGTATTGGGTGCATTATTCACTTTGTAAGCTTGATTTAACATACCATACTCCCAAAGAAACTAATCCTTTTGTAAGGACAGAGATCATAATTGGCGTTTCCAAAGCTTATTACGAATGCCTGCAAAGGTATGGCAATGGTCTAAGGCAAACCTTTAGACTATCTGAACTCACAAAGGTGGTTGAACTGTTTTCACAAACTATATTCCTTTCCATGCCTATGTCACGTACAAGCAACCATGAATTCTTAAACCTGCTCTTAGATGATGTTGAGATACATGCTAGTTATAGCAAGGCATGTTACTTCCTAGGGACATGACCTCTAGAGAGCAACTGCTTTTAAAGAGTTAAAAGTTTGTCAAACCAAAACTTAAGAGACTCCTGAATTTCCCTCAGGCAGGTGACATTTTTCTTGAAAAGAAATTTTTAGGTAACAAGTATATTTTAAAATGGTGGAAAACTTTCATCTGATTTGTCATGAGTTATGTAGTTGATTTATAGTGAGCCAGCTGTGCATGTCATGAATGCAATGCCATAGTTTTGATAGATTGGTATTTCCTTCTTTTATTGAAAAGTGAGAGATAGGCACTGGGAAGTACTTATGCCTTAGAAGTAGAGAATTTTGAATTTTGTTTTATTTTAGGACTTTTCCACACCTATGACTAGGCCACTGAGAAGCATAGACAGCCACAAAGTAACTATATTCCATTACCCACAGGTCTCCATTAAGCATTATCCATATCTACAGGGAACCGAAACAGATTTTCTTTAAGGCAGGAAAAGCCCTTCTGAGCATAATTAACCCCATCAAATTGAATTTTTATCTATTTACTTCCACAGGATCTGCCCCTTTGTGTATTTTCTGGCTTGTGTTCATTTATGCTACATTGTTTTGTTTTAAAATAATATTATTCACTTCAACTTTGCTACAAATTACAGCCCTTCAGGGGGATTAGTCAGGAGTCTTATGCAATAAACCTATAAAGAAGTGGAAGGAATATCAGCCAGTGATTAATCACATATAGCTCTCAAAAGAGTTTTCTTTTCCTTTTATCCACATCTCACGTGCAGCTTCTAGCCTCCCGAGACAAAGCTGAGTTTATCTGTGGACTGGCAATAGCAGCATACACTGTGGAGATGAAGAGACGATAAGCCAAGACTCTTTTATTAAACTGCTGCTGGCAAAATGAATGCCCTGAAGGACTTGAATTGGCAGTTAACTCTAAGCTGGTTTCTTCAGAAGTACAAAAATAGCCCTTAAGTTTTCCACCAAAGAAAAATGTGAAACCACTGCATTTGGAAAAGAGAACATTCTTTCAAAATTGGCAACAGAGAAATATTTTAGGTTGCTGGGTTGATCTTTTCACATCAACTGCAAGGTTTGTGCCCATCTTGTTTACTCAGCAAATTTCAGAGCAGCTCTAAGGTTGTAGTCTAAGCTTTGGGCTTGGGATTCAAAATATACCTTCCAGTTTGGCAAATTCTCTTGAATCTAATGTTTATAATTCTGGATTATCTCAAATTCTCCAAGAGACTCTCTAGGAAGTGACTCTTTGTAAATTCTCACAGCCTCAGACTACCTCTCAGTGTTGACAGCACGCCATACCAGACCTGCCACTTAAACACCCCATCTGCAGGATTTAAGGACTTAACTGATTTCTTTTCAGGCAACATGATGGACCAGAGAGGAAGAAAGTACACACCAACCCCACAGTTAAAGTAGATACATGAACACTCTTTGTGATGGTGTACCTAGCATACACAGTGATCTCCATAACAGGAGACTTGTTTTTATGAAATTGGTGTATCACCAGTGTGTGGGAGTCTGGGCTGGTCGGGTTACCAGTGTCTGGAAATTGCTTGAAAGGAGTGGATACTTGCAAAGCTACCAAGCTGTTGCTGCAGAGATGAGGTCAGACTGTGACACAGGATCAGGAACGTCACCATGTACCTCTGAACCAGTGATTCACAGATAAATACACCCCATCTCAAGGATTTCACTGACCTTGTGGAACACAAGAGACTGCATGACTACTCAAACTACTGTGATAACTAGTCAACTTGTACTCACACTAGTTTCTTTATTATCTTCTGCTCTGTACGTGACAGTATCTATTTATGTTGGTTGTTGTCTAGCGCATAGAATTAGTGTCTTCTACAGTAAACCATTAACAATGTCTATCCCCTTCAAAGACAGCAATCTGAGAAAGCTTGCAAAATGGTATTTTCTGCCTAGTGTCTGCCTCAGCTCCCTGTGCCTGGCAGGACACTATGCTGGCAAATGTGATCAAGCCTGGTTCCCACATGCTCTGAAAGAGGCAATCATGCTGCATCCAAGCACGTGCATGAAAGTTTGACACCGATACAGGAGACAGGTCTAAGAATGACATAATTTCAGGTTTACTCTACTGCAGACTGTAGACAGCTTTTGTTAGTTTTCATTTTTTTAGTTTACAGGGTCTTATTACAATGCCATCCTTGTTCCTTTTCTGGTCTCCTTGTAGTGGAAGTGAATAAACTAATTAAAAATATTCAGGACTCACTCATTCATAAATGGGAATGTTCCCTTCATTTCTAACACTGGCATGTGCAAAGATTACTTGCTTGTTATACAAGCATTATGTAGCATACAATCCCTTTGTTCCAGAAGTTAAGACCTCAGCTACAGGCATTTTGCTTTGGACTGAAAATTGGCATGCACTGCTTCCTTCAGAAGCATAACTCTTTTGGCAAATTGCCCTTTCGTACTTCAATAAGTCTTCGTTCTTGAACATGGCATTTTACTCTCTGCTTTTTTCTCCTTGTTAAAAAGACTTTTTTTTTTTTAATACACTTGAACATATACTTTGTACTTCATAGAAAGTAAAGCAAGGTCTCTACTTTGTTCTTGCTTAAAGTATGGTCAACAGAAAATGTTCTACTTGTTTTTAACTGTTCTCAATCTCTATGATATTTTTTCTTTCCATCTCTGACTGAAACACATGTAGGCAAAAAACCCTGCATTTAAATAGTACACGTTCAAGTTTTATTCCCTCTGTGTACCTTAATAAAAAAAATTAGAAGTTAATGAAACATTAACTTTAATAAAAACCAAAATATGCATGTAATTACTGGACTGTATGTCAGACTGTCTTTATTAACAGAGGACCACAGACAAGGGTCTGATAAACCCATGGGCAGTAAGGAAATTTAGGATTTTTAGGAATTCTGTGTTGCACTAGATGAACACATGGCATTTTTGAGAGCACTTTGATCTTTGTTGAGCCAAAGAAGACTCTGTATTAGAGAGTTTCTGTACCACACAAAATGGAGAGATACTGGTCCTTTCCAGTAGAAAACATCAGCATTTTGGTTAAAACAGCTGGCTAACATGAGCCAAAACACCTACCAAGTTTTAGAAACAACATATTGCCCCTCAACTTTGCAAAGACGTAGTTTAAAGTAAGTAATTCCAGGAGAAGATCAAGAGTCTTGCATGGGGTAAGGCACCTTCCTATGACCCATGAAGCAAATGACAGACTGTAGCCCTGGCCCTGCTGCTTCTGTAGATGAGGGCTCTTTGCAGGTTACAGTCTACAAACCCAGAGCTGGGGACAATTTGAAACACGTCTTTACTAACATCCAGTTTAGATTCATTCTATGGAAAGTCTAAGCTCGTACCTTGTAACTATGGTTCATGCACAGTACAGGCCACTTGCATAAAATGGGAAATATTTAGTGATTTAAAGATGCCTGTGCCTTTTTCAGCTCCATGTTTTAGTTCCTAAAATGAGTTCCTGTTATCTTCAGCAATAATAGATCTTTCTCACCTCTCCAGGATGTTGAGAGGATAAATTAAATCAGGATTCTGGGGCACATAGAAGTAATGGTGATGTGGTCCATGAAACAGCCTAGGAAAGAGGGATACAAACCAGGATATTTCCCTTAACACAGAAGCCAATCCCTTAGCAACCTTTACCTCACTTATGGCAGTATGATATTACAGAAGTGTCCTTAAACTGGGGAATAAAAACACACATCAAGAAAGCAAGTAAAGCAAGTAATGGTGGGGCGTTGTTTTTCTCTGTCAATAAATACTTTCCTGGTCAGAGTCCAAAGACAGTTATAATTACTCTAAGTTACCCACAAACAGATTTTAAACAGTGAAGGGAGAAATTAATCTAACCCTGAGTCATCTAAAAGTTAGATGTGTAAATCTGAGCTAGTTAGCCTATGTTTCCTTTATAACCATCGGAAAAAATATAAAGAACGCTCAGAGGAAATTAATCCAGTCTATGTAAAAGATCTGTGTTAGTGTGGATGGACCATTTACTGGGTGAACACGATTCCTGGCTTGGAGTCATATATCTAACTTCTAAACAATAATAATAGAGATGAACCCTACCCTGGATTTAAGCTTAATATGAAGTTCTCTACAGTATTTTTCCCCATAATTTTGCTTCCCAAATGTATTTACAGAACAGAATGGCAAAATTTCCCTCTTAGCCTATGTATGATGCTTGACTTCTCAAAAGATGCTATTTTCACTTTACACAAGGCCAGCTGATAAAATTTGACAATTTTGCATTGCGTGTGAAATTATTCATATAACTCTAGATTTTACTGCTTCTCAACGCCATCTTTCATCTAATCACCTTTACATATTTATTAGCTTCCTCAGCTGGTTACATGAATCAAAGAATAAGACTCATTTCACCGAATACTTATATGAAGTTCTGCCCAATATCACTCTCTCTGTGAGAACAGCAAATCACAGTTTAAAGTAAGGAAACATGGGAAGACAATCAGACATAGGTCTTCTCATGTGAATCTGAATTTTGTGTCCATATTTAAAGATATTTATTTCTATACAAATATTACTCAGCTTTCATACATCACCCATCAAAGCTGATGTATTTCTTAAATTATTTCTTTAATTACCGATTCCCATTCCTTTTACCTCTGTTGCAGGCTGTAAGTTTCTCAGCTATAGTTTTTGTCCCACATATGTTTGCTTTCATGTCTAAGGAGTTGGAGGTAAGACCAGTACAGTATAACATGCTCAGGCACACACATATATGTCTTTATGTATCATATATATGCTTTCCCATGTGACTGTCTCTAAGCAAGTGAGATAGCTGTTATACTAGGCCAGAAACCAGGCTAAGAATTAAAAGCAAAAGGAGACTTAATAATAAAATAATTCTTTAAAAAAGAAAAAAACATATAATAGCTGTAATCACTAGCAAAATCTAAGTTCAGTGTTATTTAACTGAAGCATCATACTCCAGTGACAGACTTTTCAAGTAATGAAAGAAATCAATCTACATTGAACATTACTTAATTATAGTTGCTGAAAAGTCGTGTTACAAATATCTAGAAGCTTTTGCAGGTTAATTATGGAGAAAATTAATAACCTGTAAACTGTTTTTTTTTGTTTTCTTCTTTATATTTCAAACGACTGTCTGTCAGTATTCAGACAGCTGACAGAATAGGATTTAGGCGACTACTACACTATGACAAGATGTTATAAATGTACGAAACATCCAGAAGACTGAGTTAAAGATATATGATGTGCTCGAGGTCATGAAGGACCAAAGAAGTCCACTGAAGTTATACCAGAAATCAAACTTTCCCCAACATAAGAGCTCACCTCTCCTTTCTACCTCTATGAGAACAACAAGTATAAAATAAAATATCTGTACTCATAAAAAAATTCCCATGTAAGCAAGATATCAAAAAATGGAGATGAGCTTCGCAAAGTTCTACCCACTCTACCTACTATTACTGCTGTTGCTACCTCAAGGGGAAAAAAAAGAAAAGAAAAAAAAAAGAGAGAAAAAATGTGGAGTTAATATGAAGCAATAGCAGCTGAGCCTGGAAGGAGTCTGAGTTGAAATGGGTGAGGGAAGTGCCACAGATGCAAGACATATTCTGTACATTGAGATATGCACAGATCAGAAAGACATTATGTACTGCCTAGAACCCTCTAGCTTGCTTGCTTTACTGCTTTGGATCCTTTGGGTTTCTGGTTCTTTAACATACATAGGTCTACTTTCCAGTAGTTACTGACAAGTCTCCTGAATCGTGACCACTCTCTGTGACAGTGAAATATCAGCTTGCTTTAACCATGGCCGTTCCTAGGTGGACAAGCTAAATAAAAAACAGTTGGATCAAAAGAGCTTGTCAACAGAAGAACCAGAAAGAATTGAATAGCCTTTAGCCCAGAAAGGTGCTCGGAAAATTACTCTAATACTTACAACTACATATTATCAAAATTCAAATCAGACTTTAATTATTAGTGTCAAGAAAAGAGGATGCAATTGAAACAAACTCTACCCGTTATATTTATTTGCCTTGTTTTATTGTCTAACTGCAAAATGGCATTGAGATTTCAATGCTGCTATTTCCTTCGGCATGTTATTGAACAGATTGGGGAGACTACATTTAGTTTATAAAATGTTTATGAAGGCCATGACTCAGGATTTCTACACAGAATAGCTTTTAGGAATGTGATTAAGTCTCAGTGGAACTTGAATGAGTGTTTAAAGTTAACTTTTCCTGAACTGAGATTAAAATAAACCATTCTTTTCTGTTTGAGAAAGGTTCTATTAACAGGCAGCAATAACTGAGAGATAAAAAGGAGCTGTCTGTCTCAAATAATGGTGGCCTGAAAGGAGGTTAACCTTGCTAAATCCTAGATTGGCAGAGATCTTGCACAGATTTCCAGAGTTGAACACCCATCCAGATAAATAGAAACCGCCATTTAAAAATCTCTCAGAACTAGCCCCAGATTTTCTAACGTTTTAATCCAAAACCCTTACTTTTGTTTTGATTTTCATTGCTTTCTTTTCTTTCTGGAGAGAAATTATGCACATTTATATAATGAAACCACCCAGTAAGAAACAAGCCTACCCAAAACAAATTGTTTAATAAAGCAATAATTGAATTGTGCTTTGGCACAGTTAAAACATATGACACTTCTGTAAGAAGGACAAATTTCAAACATTATCCAGGTTGTGCAGTGAAGTCTGCAGGCGTTGTGATTTCTCCATCCAGGTCTTTCATCCTCACTGTTCTCCCCTGCAGCACTTCCACTGGGGAACATCAGACACTGGTAGCTGCCAACGCTTTAATATCAGCGTCAGGTCTTGAAGCAAGGTGTCAGAGGAGCTAAACTCTCACCTGGACCCATTAGTTTCACATGGCCTTCCTATCCTGGGGCAGACTTGCAGGCACAGCAAGGAGGACCAGTGTGCCAAAGCCTCCCTGCAGCCTCACACAGTGTGTGCTCAGTGACACATGAAAGATGCACGGAGAAGGTGGAGTTTGGGCAACATAGCTAGCTTAACTGTTTAGGAAAAAAAAAGCAAAATGAGTGAATAGGTCAGAATGAAAAAATTTATATCAAGTTAAGAAAATCAAACAATTTCAGTATTGGGTTTTTTTTTTTTTCCGAGTTTTTTTAAGCTTTCTGGAATGGAAAATTGTGATTTTGGGATTGGGTACAGAGATTAGAAGGGAAACTAAACAAATCTGACAGGACTGCCAGGATTGTTAATGCCAGGACTCTTACTCCAAACAGCTCTGCAGCATTTGGCAACAACTGATTCCATTTGTGAAACAGGAGAGGGAGAAATATTAATATAAAAGGATTGAGCCATTCAGTAATTACCAGCTGAGATTCAATTTATGGAACAGCTGAAAGAAGTGAGAGTAGGTCACACCAAATTAGAGGCCAAAACTCAGTGCTCCTGACCACCCCTGATTTGCTGTGTTGGAACCAAATTCCCCTTGCCTTTACCTAGAACAGGCTCAGACCCATTAATTTCAGAGGTATCTGGGATTTCTTTCTTGAAACACCAATTCCTGGTGTTGGTGACAAGAACCATAGGTAAGAATGAAAGTAGTTTGGCTACAATTTAGAAAACAGTTATACTGTTTCCAAGGAGAACAGAAAGCTACAGATCTGAATCATCTAAATTAATAGGCACTTTGGAATGAAGTTGAAAAAGAGGTTAGCCAAGACCTTTGCTGTTAGAAAACATGGAGATTATGATTGTATATAGCCAGCTGTGTACGTCTTTAAGCCTTTATGAAGTAGTCTGAAGCCAAGGGTTGATTTGCTGCAAATTTAAATACTAAGAAAGCAGATTTAGGATGAATATAATATTTTGCAGCATTCCTGTTTACACTAGCCAGAACAAAAAAAAAAGAAAACGCACAAAAAAAAAAGGAGAAATCTGCTTTAGCTTGCTAAAGAAGTAACAGAACATTTATTTCTGGAATGGCAGGGGGTGGAAATGAGGAGGAAGAACAGAAATGAGAGCTAATAGGGAACATTTGTTGTATGCAAAATTGACTGCAGTATAGAAAGTACTAAAGTGTGCGACTATAGCGTATCACATGCAAAATGTTATGTGCCACATCTATTAAATCAGTGTTTCTCAGTGCCTGGTAAATATAATAACTAACCGCAGTGTTTAGATATTTTTATCGCTTGGACATGTTAAAATAAACCATTCCTCCCTAGCCTGTTTAAGGAAAGTCTATTTGGAGAGCCCTGTCAAAGCTAAACCCTGGGTCAGACCTACCTTTGTGGTTGCAGATGAATTAGTCTTTTTAATTCCCTTCTGTACCCCCCTCAGCTCGGCTTGGTCCCCTTTACTTTAAATTGGAATCTGGCAACTTTCCAAAGACTAGCAGAAAGTTCGCTGAGACAACATTATGAGCATTTGGCTGCTTATCTAAACAATGTCTCAGCTTCCTTCAAATAGGAGGACTCTTACAAGGAAGGGATTCAAGAGCTGAACATGTTTAAGACTAGTGAAAGGCAGTTAAGAGGGTACTAAATCACAGTTTACAAGTACTTATGAGGGATACAAGGCACTAAGCATTGCATTCTTATATTGCAAAATACATGGAGAGCTTCTTTTGTCAACTTACCTTCAGTCTGACTGTGATGAAATACAGGATTAATGTCTACCCAAGCATCCAGGAAGGGTAAGCCAGGGAAAGCAGTAATACCCACTACTATAATTTTTAAAGATTTTCAGGTGTACATGAAGTAAAACCTATAAGTAGGTATTTGGATAGATAAATTAGATAGCAGCAGACAGTGAAACCAGAATACAACTTTTGCTAGGAGAGCTTTTTAGTGTTTAGCACACCTAATCAGTCAATTGAAACAGAAAGAAAATAACTTACAGTAAAGTGGTTTACTTTCAGCTTCAGGCCATTGGCACCATGTTGAGAAGCAGAATTTGGTGCATGGAGTTTAGTGGTTTTGAAAAGCATCTGCTGTGTCCCTTTGCCAATTAAAGTCTGTTTTCACATACCTTAAATAAGTAAACAAACCAACCATGAATAATTGTGCAGAGGGCAGTTGCTTTAAAGACACAGGACAGTATTTCAGAAATTCTGTGGCACTGGTGTCCAAGTCAACTTTACAAGTGGTAAAAGAGCTGAAAGTTTTGCAAATAGCTACGTAGTTATGTATGTGGTCCTAAGATGATACATAAAACACCTGCTCAAACACCAAAGTAGTGTTCAGAGTTGTACATCCCTCAAGACTTCCTACCTTCTCTCATCTGTTGTAATCTGTGCTGCAGGATGGATTTATAGCATTGTGTTTAATAGCTGACAAGGGAACTTTCCTCCACAAATGTGTCTGTTTTTGAACCCATTTATGCGTCTGACCTTCTGAAAATCCCGTGGCATTGAATTCCACAGTGTAATCATATACTGGATGAAAAATCGCTTCATTTTGTTAGTTTCGGACCAGCTTATTTGTTTTTCTGTTTCTTACAGTGAATAATGCAAGAACTTTCTCCTGACCATTCCTCATTCTCTTTCTCCACGCAGCTCATGATTTTGCATGCCTCTATCATACTCTTCCTCACTTTTCTCATCTGAAAAGTCCTAAACGACTTGCTGGTTCTTTATAGAGAAGGCTCTTCATGACTTTGCTCTTACCTGTCTTTTTTTAATTCTATCTCCTTTTTCAGGTGGAGAAAAGGATTTCAATACAGACAGAAAGATAAAGGCATGGTGTTGTTTTTTGCTTTGGCTTAATGTTTTTCATGTTTTATTCTCTACTGTTTTTAACAGCAATGCTCTATTTGCCTTTAAAACAGCTCTTTATTGCTGAGCGGAATTTCTGGAAAGACCAGCAAGAGTGACTCTTAGATCCCTTTCCAGACTGGCAAAAGCTAATTTAGAGGTTGCCTCTATTTATGTACAGTGAGAATTTCTCTCCCGTGTGTATTACTTTGCATTTAACAAGAATTGTCTTCCATCTGCAGTTGTATCTCCTTGTCACTCAGCATCATGAAAACGTTCTGCAACTTTTCACAATGCGTTTCAGTTTGGAATGTCCTGAATCATTCTCTGTCATCTGCAAATTTTGTCACTTTGCTTCTTGTTCCCTTTTCTGGATCACTTAAGAGTATTTCAAACAACACAAGTCTTGCACAGATTCTTTTGATGACAACTGTGAAAACTGGGCTTTCTTTCTCAAATCCTGGAACAGTTATTCTTTCTCTCCTGTTCCTGACACCGTTTTTTTTTTTATACCCTCAGGTAAGTAGGTGTTTTGTTTCTTTGTTTGTTTTTTTTAAATTCCAGCTCTACTATAGAAACCACAACAGCTTTTGTTTTGAATTTTGGTTGGTTGGGGGTCTTTTTTGGGGGGGGGTGGGGTTAGTGTTTTCATTTTGTTTTTGTTTTCATCAATACTCCTTCAATATTGATGGAGGTGTCAGAACTAACTTATTTCTACAAAATCTTTTTTAACTCTTTTCCAGTGTATCGTAGTTAAACACATTATTATTAATTCTACACTTCTAAATGCATTTTAACAATTTACCCAATTGGTAATTTAACCTATTAGTCTAATATAAAAGTCAGAGCTACATATCCATAGTCTTGCTAGTATTTCTAAGTGTTACTTTCCTCTAACACACCTTTCTGGGATGTTCTTTTTGATCTTTTCATAATATTCAAAGATTTAATGCAAGAATAACCCCTATGGCATGGTCTAGCTGGTTCTACAGGCAAAAATAGTGGGTTTTTTTTCTTGCTACTTCCCCGGATTCTATGATACACTTTCTTTTGCTTCTTCCCTTAATTACCCTCTCATAACCCATTTGCTCTATGAAATTACAATTACCATCTCATTCCATGGCTCAGCATCCCTCCTCCACCTGGCATAATTGCCCCCTCGCTGGTTCACACTCTGGTGTTACATCTGTAACCACTGGCTCTGAAGAAGAAATATGTGTTGGAGTTTCTTCCTCCCCCAAAGAGGTAAGCTAATAATGACAGGCTTATCATTAAGCAGCAGGAGCAGCAGCTGATGTGAAGTTCCCGAGGAATCAAAAGGAGCCAGAAGGTAAAGCAGGAGGTGTTATTTCTATAGCAGGTGCCCTCAGTACTCCCAGACAACGCTCCGAGCCCTCCTGGTCTGCCCCTTCTGCTTGTCTCCCTCTTTTACAAAATAAAACAAAGTGAATACATCATGCATTTAGTTAGTTATTTTATATCCACAATGAACTAGCCTTCCTTCAACAACACAAAAAATGGGAAGTGATGTAGCTTTGATTTTGCTTTTTGCAGTTTCCTTTCTTCTTTGCCTTTATGCCTTGTACATTTTACAACTCACTGCCATTTTCCAGCTCTGGTGTCCAAAGGTCTTTGAAAAAATTTTGCTCAGAAAAAGATGTTAGTCTATTTCTTTCCCAATAGATGTTTTTTATTCCTATATGTTTTTTCCTGGTATGCATGGATGGATTTCCCTTCAGCAGGGCATTCACACTTTCCTACATCTTCTTTTATGTGCATAACTACATATTATTAGTCTCCTTGGGATGGGTAAAAAAGAAACTATATGTTATGTCCTAGATAGACACTGTTCCTAGCTGGTGGAAGGCCCAGAAAATTCAGTAAAAACCTAACTGAACATATAAGAATTACTTGGGCTGATAATGAGCTTTGAACAGGTGTGTTGAAAATAGAAAAAAAAAAAAAAATCCTGTCCTCTATCAGTAAGCTAACAGAATAACCCTCTTCATCTCTTTTCTTACTTACAGAGAAGACTCAGTCTAAGAAACACCTACTTTTTTTGATATTGATATTCTATTTGATCGCATAGACTCAATTTTCCTCTTTTCAAAATGTAGTCACCAGTTCTTTCATTTACTATAGTGTATTGCCTGCTTTTATTTGATATCTACCAGGTTTTATAATGCTAGGAAAATATCCTCATACTGAATAATATTACATTCCTCTCTGAAAGAAAGGGAACTCACATATCGCACTGAATAGTCAGGCCAGCATGAGAAGGGATCAGAATCTATCCTGAATTGTAAAGAATAGCAAAGCTTCTGGTTTATCTAGGAATTAAATTGTCCTTCAGCAGCTGAAAATTCAAGCATGTATTGTGTTAAACAAGTTCACTTCAAGATTACTTCCTGATCTCTTCAAAGATTTTGGTTTTGTTTTCTGTTTAATTCTCTGGGTTGAGACAATATGGATGAAATCATCCACAGAGATTATGTCTCACTGTGGACATCATTACTATGGTAATGTAAGAGACAAAGTTCATGACAAGTGTCAAGAACTGTTACTTCCTTTTAGTCTCAAAATGAAGACTCCTACTGTGATGAAATATTCATAGTGGGGTGTTTTTTACTTCCCAAATAAAGGCAAGGTTAATTTTCATGTTACTAAATGACAGTGTTACAATAAGTGCGGATCCTATATTTTATAAAAATCAATGTATGCAAAGGATAATTGTAGGAACTTACTCTTCAAGGAGAATTGTGATCTTCCTCAGCTGAATTTATTCTTTGTTTCAAGTACTGAGTATTTCAAATAGCCTTTTTCATTCACTAAAAGTGAATTTTGATTTGAAGCAATAGTTTGCTTTAATGATCTAAGTTATCACATTTTAAACTAGATCAGTGATACTACATACCTATTAGAGTCAGTGCATTAACAGCACAGCGTCACTGAGAGCCAGAGGAGAGAGCCAGACCAGGTTTCATCCATCTTTCCAAGTGGCTGAACCAACAAGTTATAAATAAACTCACATTTGAAATTACTGATTGGTCTCACTCCAAATTTATTTAACATTTAAATCAAATTATTTTTGGAGCAGGGTGCAGATGTATTTAGGATAATTTAAGAATCAGAAAGGCAAGATAGCTATGGCACTTGAGAAATGAAACTGGGTAAAATCCACCATATAGCATACCTGGAGGAGTAAAGGAAAATTAAGCTAATTGAAATGAAGAATCTAATGTGTTGAGCATTGGTGTGGGAGAAAATTAGACGTCATATCACAGCTTCTTAAGTGAGATACAAACAGAGAAGGGAAAATTAAATCATTATACATTTCAAGAAATTTGGGAAAATGTGACTAAAATTTGGATGGAGATAATCAACATTTCCTCCCAAGATCAGGTATTTGAGCACTTTTTTCCCATCCTGGAAATATCTTCTAAGGTACTCAGTGCTCATCACAAATGGCAATGCTCCCAAGAGAAAAACAATCTTAATGAGGTATCTCAACACAGTTTAACTGAAGGAAGTTTAATATTGCCCCCAATATAGCATTTCATTTCCCTATCAAAGCAATGTTTACCTTCCTGCCTGCCTGCCTGCCTTCCTTTCTTCCTTCCTCTTTAATTCTATTCTAGGTATCAAGCGTGAACCTTGACTATTTTATTTTTTTCTTCAAAATATTGTTTAGGGTAAATCCTAGCATAAACACATAAGGTTTCCAAGTCCTCCATATCCTTTCTAATAATTTTTATTTTTTTCCAAGGAGTGGGAAAGTACTGATAAACTGATAAACCAACATCTGAAAATCCAGCTGGGTTTTTGTTTCCCATTAACAGGTCATAGTGATAATAACATTTATTGAATCACTGTTGTTATCAATGATCTTAAAAAGTTAAATTGTCATGACTTCATAAACATAAGAACAGGACATAAGTAGCAGACAGATGAGAACCAAGAACATCTCATCTAACATTCTGTGGCATGCAATTCTGAAGGAAAAGAGTTTCTTTCATCAGAAGAAGCAGGGCCTCTTTTCCTGAACTGTTGGAATTTGAAATTCACTGTGTTACTCTCCCCACCACGAAATCTCATATCGTTGCACAAGAGGCAGCAAAGGGATAGCAGTAGCCTGGTTGCAACATGAACCAATCCCACTACTGCTAAGCAGAAAGGCTAACACTTGAGTTCTACCTCCTCTTCCTTTGACCACATTAATTAATCTTGTTCTTTCTATCCATCTGTCCATCTTTATAATGCTTGTCAGTACTCAATTGTCTACAAAACTTTCATCGTTCTTTCAAGCTCGGTGAAATTAGTCAACAGTTCCAGACATTAGTATCTAAGGACAGACTGGCAAATGAAAGCCAACACAATCATGTCAGCAAAACTTCTTTAAGGAAGCAAGTTAAAAGCAGTAAAAAGCTGCTAGCAACAGATTAATGGCAATAAATTTAGACACCAAAATGGGAAACTGTGACAAGTCTTCTTGCTGAAGTTGAGCCAATTTTAATGAAAGAATTAAAGTTTCATCAGGCTACAGAGAAGGAGCAAAAAGAATCATGACTCTGTCTAGTGGTTAGAGCACATGCCTGGCTGAGGAAGGATGTGAGTTGTAATTGCTTGAAAAGCATCAGTGCTCAGAAGGTAAGTGATGAGAATTGCTCTCACCATATACTCTTCAGATCTGAATGGTTGCAGCATCCATCTGTGATGTGTGGTTTGTCCCCACAGGTGAGGAGGAAACTAGATATCAATTTTTTGAGCCCTTGGCAATGTTTTCCTCATGTAACCACTCCTGCTGAAGCAGAGCCTGGTTGTGGCCATGGTGCTATGCGTTGGACATCCTCCAAGGCTACCTCCTGGATCAGGCTCTGAGGTGAGGTAAGAGGAGGGATAGCAGCTGGGAGTGTGGGCAGGGCTTAAGCACAATTCAAAACCTCTGTGAAGACGAGGCACTTTCGGGCTTGCTCAGAAGCAAATAAACAGACTGCAAGGAAAAACTTTTGTTGAATGACAGTCATGGCATTGATGACTTTGTTGTTCCTATCTGTAGCTGGAATTAAACCAAGTTAAATGCCTTCACTTGTTTATGAATGTACATTCCTAAGTTAGATGAGCTGTGGAAGGCCCCGCCAGCTGTAGGACCACATACGTTTCTCCAAGACAGCCTCCCGTTGGACTGTTCTAGCAGTCAAATAATAAGTATGTAGATACTCATTTCTAATTATATATAGGTTACTAATGATTCTTTGTCATCACTGGTTTGGATTGGTTTTGCACCAGAAGCAAAACAGAAATGAGAATTTATTACTTGCTCTCAGCAAAACAAAAAATAACCTAGTGTGAATTTTACCACCATTTTCATATTAATTTTAGATTATGCTTGTATAGTATATTGAAGTAACATTTTTGGCTATAGATATATAGATGAAAAACATGTGTGTATGTTTAGGTAAAACAAGGGGAGAATTAAAGTATATATAATATCTAGTTTTGGAATATATCTGCATGTGTTAACTCGGAAATTACTATAACCTGTTAGTACAGAATAAATTGCATACTGTTGGCAAAACAATGGGAGACTCAGCTGACTAACTCACATAGATTTACCCCGTTAGCTACACAAAGATTTAACACCACATGGATCTGTACAGTCACACATTACAAATTCATCATTTATAATTATATGATCAATATTGTTGAGCACTTCTAAATAGTCCTTGCTTTTCTCACAGCAGTGTATAGGGCCAAAATCAGATTATAGGAGGTCAGCAAGGAGCACAAAGAATGACTCAGTAAATGTCATAAACCACCCTGGGCCTGCCTGCTACCATCTTATGTATCAAGGCAGAATGCAATCAAATTCACAAGGACAATTTCATTGAAAATTTGGTGTAGCTTCAGTTGAGCTTTTTAGTCCTTTTAGTGTTTAAGTAAGAATGTAATACTTTATGCACATGGTTTAAGCAGGGTCCATAGTAATAGTCTGACAAGCACAGGGCATTGGCCTTTTTGTCGCCTTCACGTCACTGTATGTCACAGTAGCTCTGAGGATCAGGATGTTAGTGAGGGGTAGGCTAGTAGAAGTCAAAAGAGTCAGAGAGACTAAAAATCAACATTTAAAAGAGCTTACGAAGTAGTGAAAACAACACAGTGCAGTATATCTCAAAAAAAAAAAAAAAAAGCAGAAAAAAGAAACCAAGAAGGGTGGAGGAGGGGGGAAGACAGCAGTCTTGGCTTCAACACATGCCAACTCAGGTGGCACATCAAAATGGAAAATGGACATTTGGCAGGAGATGGATGCTAGAGGAAGCAATTCCCCTCATAAGTTTTGCTTGAGCATCTGCCTGTGTAATAAACTTTCAGCAGGGAGAAAAGTATGACCTTCTGATCCCTGTTTATCAAGGGCAACAGCTTTGCAAGAGGGCGGTGTTTCACAGGGGAAGTTATGTCAGATCGCAAGTCTGTTTCATTACCAACATGCCTGTTAGCTGCTGGAACAGAGCAGCCCATCTTCGATCTGCAAGAAACTGGCTAGGAACACTGTCTGCTCATCTCATTTTAATTTTGCAAAATTACAGCAGGTAACTCCAATTTCACACCCTGCTTCCCTCACAACTTCTCTTCTCGGTGAAGGTCACAGCCCGCTCTGGATGTGCAGAATGGATTTCTCCTTCAATCTTGCCATCAGCTGCAAAAGAAAGATGGAACAGGTGGTTTCTGTGAAAAGTCTGTCTGTCCTGTGGTCATGTGTGCGACTGGGGTTTGCAAGATGACCAGGCTAGCTTTAAATTAGCTGGCTTAAATCCCCAAAATACTGTAGACAGTGGATTGAGCAGCTGGGGTTACAAAACCCTCTTGCCATCCTTGAACTGCATTCAGGTACTGACTTGTGCTGAGCTCCTGTTAGTTCCACAGCTATCACTACCAAAATTTGTCCTCAAAGGCTAGCAGGGGTGTGTAGCCTGATTCCCAAGATGTACCAAAATCAGAGTCCTATTATTTGTGCAAAGCCCAGCTCTACATTGTGTATACTTGCCATAAATTCCCTGAAATTGCCCTGCCATTACTTTTCTCTTGTTTTTTCCTTGCTAACCCACCGTCCAGTGGTAATGCTTCATTACCACTAAAAGCAAGAAGCAGATTGCATTTTGAGGTATCTGACCTTAGGATGGGAAGAACAACTTTCTAGACTTAATGGACTTTATTCATCAGGGACATGAGTCAATAGCTTGAACATAGTTATCTACTGCCATTTTAGGTTCTGTGGAGCATCCCACCTGACTACTGTTTCAGCTGCTGCTCAGGGATGTCAATAGGCCAAGGTATTCTTTTAACTACAATTATATTAATTATCAAAATATAACTAAGACTACCTACTGCAAGAGTTGACTTAAAGGGAGTCACTGATAGAAATCCCTGCCTAACTCTCAAGGTCCCTAGCAGGAAGACAAGCCAGTAAATTCTGAGACAATAATTGAAAACACCATAAGCTCACCATAACAGCCAATTAAATTATATGGACTCTCAGGATGAAAGATTCAATTCATTGGATCAGTGGGCAAGTTTTTCCATGTATTTCTTGTGGATTCAAAGTGTACATAGAGAGCAATGTTTGCTGCTAACATTTTACAAAAATACCACAGTGGGCAGATGAACAATCAGAGCTATCCCTAACATTTCTTTGCTGGGGTGGCAGAATGCTCAGCTCAGTAAAGGACATTGGGATCTGTTTCGGAAACCTTTGGTATGATCATAGTTCCCTTCAGGTTGTAAACATATACTCAATACCATCCTTGATTTGAGAGGGACTAGTCAGTTTAGAGGATAGCAGGTTCATGAAATATAAGTGAGGGTTATTTAATGTAACAGAGGCTAAAGTGAGCATAATTACTATCATTGCTGTGAACACGAGAACAGTTTTCTCCATAAAAGCAATATTTGTAAATTTACTCTTTGTGCACTGAATTTACAATCTCAAAGAAGGAATCTCCAGGAAAATTAGAAAGGGTTGTAGAGTAAGACTTGATCTTAGAGTGCACAAATGAGATGCATTCAAACATATACAAGAGGAGGTAGTTATCATCTTTGAATTATTCACAACAATATCATCTATGAGTAGAATGATACATCCTTCTATTAAAAAAAATCACAATGAGCATGATCTCTGAAGAGATTTCTCTGAGGTGTTCATTTTAAAAATATTTTTATATTTTTGGTGGCAGAGGGCCACCAAGATGGTGGGGGGCTGAAGCATGTGGCCCATGAGGAGAAACTGAGGAAACTGGGCTTGTTAAGCTTGGAGAAGAGAAGGCTATGAGGAGATCTGATAGCAGCTGAGTCAATGAGAAGACACTAGTCAGACTCATCGCAAAGGTGCCTGGTGGGTGGATAAGAGCTAACAGGCATGAACTGAAACAAGAAAGATTCAGACCAGATATAAGGAAAAGTTTTTTTCACTATGTGGACAATCACATAGAGATGCAGGTTGCCCAGGGAGGTTTAGCAATCTCCACCCTTGGAGGTTTTCAAGCCCTGACTGGATAAGGCCCTAAGCAATCTTGTCTGACCTCAGAGCTGACCCTACTTTGAGCAGGATGTTGGATTAGAGACCTCTTGCAGTCCTCTCCATCATAAATTATTCTAAGGGCTTATGATTCTTTGTCAAAAACAAAATTTATGTTGTTTATGTGGGTTCCTCCTCCAGGCAGATTGCCTACCAATTTTCCAGAACATGTCCCCATATTTGAAAAATGGCTGGTGAAGTTAATCTGAAAATAAAAAACACATGGACCGCAAGATATGGCAGACAAAGGACATCCTCAGAGCCATTAGAGTAGACAGGGAAACCTTGATATAAAAGCAAAAAAATGTTCTAGTGCAAAAAGAGGAGACATTTTGATTTGCGAAATAGGTTTGCACCCAACCTAACAGAATAATAACGTTTGTTCAGTGATTAAAAATAAATATGATCATAACATTATAGGTATTTTTTGTAGTATATCATAAGAACAGAAGATTTTATTAATCATATACAACACAAAAAGAGTGAAAAGCATGAAACGGGATCCAAAACCAAACTACATAATTTCTAAGTAATAGCCTTTTCTACGTAATATTTCTAAGTAACATATTATTCTGATTTCTCATTTTTGCAATAAATTTTGGAAATATGTTCTCATTCTGAATTAAAACAGTTGCTGAAATTTTCTGGAAGTAGATGATTTAGCATTTCAACCATATCTAAGAAGTACATATGCAAGAAAGAAATTTTATTTAGTCAAATGATGTGCTCAAGAACTATGTTTGCTTTAAATTGTTACATCAGACTATGGGATGCCATTTATTTATTACTAACTGCTTCTTTTCCAAAATAATTCATCACCCTAAGTATCAAACAAAAACTTTGACACAGGACTTCCATTCTTTTTGACAGTGTGATTAAAAATAAAATTCCCAATGAAATATTGAAGAAAAATTGATTTTGTTTAAAGTAACCCTTAAATCTAGTATATTTTCAGATCTTTCATAGAAAGATAGCAGTCATAATAGCTTCCATCTAGCATGTGTCCAGCTTTAGAGGTTTATTTTACACCTCATTCATTGAAAAAAATTTGCTGTAATTTACAAAACACACTTTCAATCTCTGGTACAATTGAATGCACCAGGCAAAGAAATTTTCTCATACTTCTTTAGAATTCATTCAGCTATTAACTTTCATGTTTTATGAGAAAACACTGGGACCCTAATATCTGATTAACTATTTATTTTTTAAACATAAAATTTAACAATATTGTCTATGCTTGGGAGGATTTATGTCATTTCCTCTATTCAGTTTACATTTTCCTGCTTATACTTTGTTCTTGAAAACATTTTAATTATTTTTATTTTTCTGAGTTTTTTTTTTTATTTATTTCACCAAGAATTTTTCTGGATATCTATGGCTCTAGCGGATATCTCAACATACCTGTATTGCAACCAATGACTCTACATTCATTCACAGCTGCTGAAAATGTGTCACTTTAACTGTAAAATAACTCAAACACCTTCTCCTTTTGTAGTGAGCTTAGCAGCTCCTGCGTTCTATACTAAGTGGAGAAGAAAAGACAATCTTGCCTTGAAAGAGGAAAATGATAAATTCTTCCTACAACCACCACAAATACAGTTGACATTTCACAATAATTAACAGGGACTAACTATTCACGATGAAAGATAATTACCTTCTGAACAAACAACTTGAGGATTGTTGCCAATAACAACAAAAGAAGAGATCATACATTGCACGACGAGAGTCCTTACATCATCCTTTCATGGAAAAAAATAAAATCAGGTGGACTCAAGTGAAAAATTATGTCTGCATCCCTTTTGCCCTGATCATGTAGACAGGATTGACTATACTTAGATATTTGTCTCATGGAAAGCCTAGAAGATCCATAATATGGTGAAGATGCATCCTAGGCAGTTTTTCAGTACAGCATCCACGCACTTTCATTTTTAGGAACCGAATTTATGGGTCAAAATTTAAAATTAAGAAAGTGGAATAAGTTTCAGATTTAGCAGTTTTTTCCTACTCCAAGATTCTGATCAGTGTGATCCAGTTTCTTGTGTTCTTGATAGCTGTGGATAAGGTATTTATTTTTCTGTTTAGAGATATTCTGAACTGTTTTAATGTTACTGAATACAATATTCCTCTTCACTCTTCATACTAAATTGATAAATAGTCGGATATCTGATGGGACTTTGCATTCATGAATTCATTAATCTATGGAAAATGTTCTTTGATTAGGTAAGTTTCATATCAACAGATTAAAGTTCACCAATATTTTTTTGTTTGTTTTTCTTGGAGGCCACCCTGTCGTAGGGTTCAGCTGCTCTTTAAAAATGAATAGCAAGGCTGAACAATTGTTAGGAACAGGCATCAAGCAGAAATAGTATACATAGTTGACAGTGTCGTAAGGGTATAATTAGTCACGTTGAAATTTTTTGATGGACAAAAAGCAGAAATTATTCTTCTTCGAGACGGGCATAGAATTTTTAATAACTTCAAATAACTAATGTCTTGATTTTATGTCTCAATGAAACTCATGCATGCAGCAGCATTATGCTCTGTTTTAAAAATAAACAAATATTTTTAAAAATCATGTCTGGAAACTAAACCAAAAGTTTTATTTATAGCATGGGAATCGGAGCACCCAATTCCAGGTTGCTCTTCAGCTTTGTTAACTTTGGACAAGAAGGCTCGACAAGTACATTTCAATTAGATATCTACATCAGGAACACAGTTGTTTTAGGCATCTTCCTTAGGGAAAGGCAAGAGTAAGCATGACAATGTTACCACTCTTTCACTGAAAAAAGATGTCACCTAACTTGTGCTGTATTTCATTGGGTTCCAGGAATCAAAACTCTAGACTTCCATGGATCTCTGGTGATAATAATGTAAAAAACTGCTTGACCTGACCAGTTCTTCTCTTCTCTCCACCCAGGGGACCAGTAGATGGATATTACCTAAATGTCAAGTTTATGAACAATTTCAGATTTAAGAACCCAAATTAATTACTTTTTTGTAAAAAAATAATTTACCTTTATCTCTGTTGGGTATATAGTCCTCAATGTCATGAAATTATGTATTTTGTATGAATTACGAAGATGGATCTTGTGCTTGATCTTAAGAACTGGAAAGATCAAAAATTGGGATATCTGCAGGTCAGATCCCAAGAAGGAACTGTGATGGTCCTGTCTACCTGATGTCTTCACTCTGCATTTTATTGATGTCCCTTATGTCCTTAGTGTAGGAATGAACTAAATGGAAACTAGACAGTTATGCATACTGTAAAACAGTTAGACTTCATCAGAAACATTCCTCAGGCATCAGGAACCGATTTACAAAGAGTGGTCACTGCTTATGCTAGCAACTGCTTTCCCTTTCAAAACAGGATGGTTGCACTCAACCTGACTACTGGGAGTGAACCCTGGAATTTCCTAAATGCCAAACTCCACATGGGAATTATTCCTGGAAAATGTCAGTTTAAAGAGGCTAAATTAATCCCGGGGAACATCCTGACAATGTCAGGAAAGAATATCTCCAGGTGTGTTTGAATTTACTACAATGGATTTGGGATTGCAATCACCAGATGGTGACTGTAAAATTGGTCTGAGAGAGATCTCCTTTGTGGTCCTGTTGCCTTCTCTATCTAGGCTGCAAACTCTTCAAGGTGGGATGGATGAAAAGGTTTCTACTGCTAAACATTTATTTAGTGACTATTGTTACAGGTTTCTAATCTCAGCTGAGGATATAGTGTCTGTGACTGAATATAGTGTCCATCACATAAAGCTTCACTAGTGATCACACAGTACAATGAAGGCTTCCTAACACACTAAACATATCCAGCACATTTTCTATTTGCCTTAAGAGATTTCCTACATTTTTAGTGAAATGCGAGTATCCTCATTTGGATGAGGGAATAGAGTGCACTGTCAGCAAGTTCGCTGATGACACAAAACTGGGAGGAGTGGCTGACACACGGGAAGGCTGCGCAGCCATTCAGAGAGACCTGGACAGGCTGGAGAGTTGGGCGGGGAGAAATTTAATGAAATATAACAAGGGCAAGTGTAGAGTCCTCCATCTGGGCAAGAACAACCCCATGTACCAGTACAAGTTGGGGACAGAGCTGTTGGAGACCAGCGTAGGGGAAAGGGACCTGGGGGTCCTAGTGGACAACAGGATGACCATGAGCCAGCAGTGTGCCCTTGTGGCCAAGAAGGCCAATGGCATCCTGGGGTATATTAGAAGGGGTGTGGTTAGCAGGTCAAGAGAGGTTCTCCTCCCCCTCTACTCTGCCCTGGTGAGGCCGCATCTGGAATATTGTGTCCAGTTCTGGGCCCCTCAGTTCAAGAAGGACAGGGAACTGCTAGAGAGAGTCCAGTGCAGAGCCACGAAGATGATTAAGGGAGTGGAACATCTCCCTTATGAGGGGAGGCTGAGGGAGCTGGGTCTCTTTAGCTTAGAGAAGAGGAGACTGAGGGGGGACTTCATTCATGTTTATAAATATGTAAAGGGCAAGTGTCATGAAGATGGAGCCAGGCTCTTCTCAGTGACATCGCTGGACAAGGGGCAATGGGTGCAAGCTGGAACACAGGAGGTTCCACATAAATATGAGGAAAAACTTTTTTACGGTGAGGGTGACCGAACACTGGAACAGGCTGCCCAGAGAGGTTGTGGAGTCTCCTTCTCTGGAGACATTCAAAACCCGCCTGGACGCGTTCCTGTGTGATATGGTCTAGGCAATCCTGCTCTGGCAGGGGGATTGGACTAGATGATCTTTCGAGGTCCCTTCCAATCCCTAACATTCTGTGATTCTGTGATTTTTTTAGATGACATAATATGTTTTTTAAAGTCTGAAAGAAGTTCAAGCCTTAAATATAGCTTTTCTTTTATATACATATTATTCTTCTGTCTACAGTCAGTTCTTAGGGGACTGACATTTTTAACTTCAGTATGCAATGGCATGGCTTCTTAATACTACCATAAATGCTTCTTTTACATAAAAATGAAGAGTTAAATTCTGCTGTCAGCTATGCTGATGGAAGTTTGTTGGCATCAGTGGGATGGCACCAGAAGGATCTGGCACTACTTCTGTTCCCTGAATTTGACAGCCCCTAGGAATGTACAGATCTTTTTAAGATGAGGATGGTTTTCTCTGTCATATTCAATAATTCAGCTGATTTGAACTTAACTGAACAGCATGTAGGGAATTTACTGTAGATGCTTAGAACACTGGAAAGAAGCCTCTGGCACAAAAGTTTGTTTTGCTGTACATTTTATTAGCAGTCAGTAGTTTGGAGCAGAATTTTTGCTTGTGGTTTTCTTTGTCAGCTACTCATGGACCCAGATGTGTATTTCTTTATTGGGTCAACACAATGGATGACTTTTTGCTGCCTTTGTATTCCTATTTCATGACAGTGGAAACTTACAGTCAGGACAAAGAACTAAACAACTCTCAGTTTTTGGCACTGAAAACTAACAAGACAATATTTTCCCCATCTTTACAATAACAATACAAATAAAAATACTCATAGTGATGTTGTAAATACACTTGCAAAGGGTTGTGTGGACTATTTGCAATCTTTCCTCAACTGTTTTCCTTCAATGTGTCTTCTGTTTGAGTTCTTTTATATCTTCAGTCACCAATAATTTTGCACAGATACTATAACCTTACTGCCTTTCTAGACTACTTAGTTATCACTATGACATGATAAGCAGAGGTCCACTAGAAAATTTAGAAGTTAGAGTGCTCTGTTGGTACACAGCAGTAGAGAAACCTTTGAGAATTGGCAATAATATTTAAAATTTATCTTCTTCCAACTACTTCTTTAAGTCCAAGTCATGCAATCCAACTTCCAACCTGACAAAGGACATAATGGGAGTTTCAGCACAGAAGCTGGGGACTGATCACTCAGCCAGCCTTTTATTACTCAATTTGTGATAGTATGTAAGAGCCTTATTTGCCAATCAGACTCCTGTTGTGCTAGGAAAATTTTTCTTACAAATAACAAAATGAAAACGATGGGTAGACTGGGACAGGTGAACTACTAACCCAATTGCATGCGGAATAGCTGTTTCCAGAATTAGCAAGAGATAATCAACCTATCAAGTTAGCACATTTTAAGAGTTTGCAATTCCTACTGTAAGGAATTGTCTTTATATCTGAACCCTAAGAACTTGTCTGCCTGGGCTTCAAGTTGATAACCCAAATGCCATTCAAACTTGACAGCTTTAGCTTAATGCTGTGTCTAAATTTAATACACAGATGTCTAAATTTAATATACAGAGAAGCTGAGAAACTCTTTGCCCCAAAGTATTGCAGATGCTGAGTGCTTACATAAATTGAAAAAAATATAGGAAAAATTCTTGGAAGAAAAATCCTTCAGAGGATTTATTTGAAACTGAAACTGATGGAAATGGAAGTGTTTTGGGAAAGTATCTCTGCACATTTACTTTGTTCTTACATTTGTCTTCAGGTGTCTGCTACCGGCCATTTTGTGAGACTGTGTTAAATGGACTGATGCAACATAGAAGGTGTTATTGTCTCATCCAAAAACGAATTCTGAACTGGACCCACTGAACAAATGTCCGAAGTCTGAAAGCAGCATTGCTACCTTTATGCAGCACTAATATTTGATCAAACAAGCTATATAACTCTGATGTCAAAGCCCTGGTGGACACAGGCACAATGCCCCAGAGCACTCTGCTCCCAATGAGAAAGTGGAGGTCTCTCTGCATGATGCTCCCCAGTGCTTCTGGAATTGTAGCTCACACAGGGCAAGCTCACAGGTATGTAGACCTGCCCCATGCGGCTTCCAGACTAGAAGGGATTTTCACGTGACCAAAGCAGAGTGAGGGCAGAAGAACATAGGTTTTTCTACATACATGCCTTTAAAAACAGGCCTGAGAGAGAGAAAGAAATCTCTACAGATTTTGTCAGGAACTCTGTTTTTATTCACATCCACCTATTTCACTGAATCACAGAATCACAGAATGTCAGGGATTGGAAGGGACCTCGAAAGATCATCTAGTCCAATCCCCCTGCCGGAGCAGGATTACCTAGATCATATCACACAGGAACGCGTCCAGGCGGGTTTTGAATGTCTCCAGAGAAGGAGACTCCACAACCTCTCTGGGCAGCCTGTTCCAGTGTTCGGTCACCCTCACCGTATTTCTTATAACCAATGGTCTAATCTGTGCAAGGGTCAGGATTATACCTGTTCTGGGTTCTTCATTTAGTTATGCTATATCAAAATACTATGAATCCAGCTGCTTAGAAATTAAATAAGCAAAAGACGCTTGTGTGCACTGCTACTGCACTTTTCTAATCTGCTTTTTGTCTCAAATTGCAAAAAAAAAGATTTTTTTTTTCCATTTAAAGAAACTGCCACTATACCTGTTACTGTTATGGATGACTTGTCTTTAAAAACAAAATGAGTCCAAGAGTGCAAGCTAGAAAATTGCATTTTGGCTGAATGGGAGAGTTGCGTTCTTTAGAGGTAGAATATTAAGACAGCAATGTCTAGGGGATGAACCTGTAAAAGGCATATTGATTATTAATAAATTTAATGTACCAGTCACTTTGTAATAGCAAAGACACATGCAGCACAGTGCAGGGCTTCTGGTCTTTCTATATATATTCATCTATATATACTGACATATATATATTTATAATCCAATAAGAGTACTTTGCACAAAGCAAAAATGACATGCACAATATGTGTACACACTTATATATAAAAACATATACATATATACAAAGAGGTCCTCTTGCCCTTTCTTGTTTCTCCCCACACTTAGGACTACTTTCAAACACCACTTTTTTCTTGCTGACGGGGAGATGTTTTCAGGAGTATTTATATATTAGATATTTCAGCAGGTAGCACAACAAAAGGAGAGTAAAAGCAGTGTTGCAAAACTCTTATGAACACACTTTATAGCTTTTTCTATGCCGTGGCTTTTACTGGGAGAATCCAGGATCACAGAAAAAACTGACAATCCAACCGTAAACTGATCATCCCCTAAACATCAAAAGCCAGTTTATGTATTTACTTCATGAGCAAGTCTATGTCCATGAAGTCCTGAAAAGGGTTTCTGGGATCAAAATGACCATGTGTTGACTCCTTACCCCTAAAAACACTCATATTTTTTCACCTGATGGGAATTTTTAATCTTTGTGATAAAAACCACAAGAAATTTTAGCCATAGATGTCTTGCAAAGATAACTCCTCATCTGACACTCTTACATGTGAAATTTTACTGCTCTGAATCAGTGTTCACAAATCTCATCTTTACTGTCATGTTGGAGGACTCAGCACTGAAGAGTCATAGTGTTGAACTTAATGGTAACCATCTTCTCACTTTCAGTGGGCTCTAATGTCGAGTATTTCAGTTCTTGGTATATGAGATTAATCTTAAACTCAGTAGCTCATTCCTATTCCTTGTGTGTTTTTCCTCATGTGCTATATGCTACAACTGCCACAAAGATACTACTTATTATGTCACATTCAACTTTCTTTATCCAACAGAAGGAGTCTTGAGGGTCTTACTAGGACAAATAGACCCTAGTCATTGAACACTTGGCTGCAGACAACCTATCCTTCAGTAATAATTTTTTCACATAGCAATCTTTAAGCTTCTCAATTGAAAGCACTGTTGATCATGTGATAAATGGTGAGGTTGTCAGGATTTTACTTTCTCAACACTGTTCAGGACATTAAGGTTTCATAGCTTTGGTCAGCAGAGAGGTCAGTTCTGTGCCTCACACAAGCTGCCCCATATTGCTACTCCCACATTGGAGTGGCTGAGAACTGGAGTGTACATACATGGGTAATCTCCCTGCCTGTCCCAGACACTGTGGCAAAATACCCGTTTTTAATGAGCTCTTGAGAGTTTTAAATCAAGTTTCTAGCATGTAGCACCCATAGCACTTCCTTTCATAAGGTGCCTGGCCCACTCTTTTATAAGAAGCTCTATCTTATCACAGATCAACTGGTCACAGATACCATCAAAATGTTATACAGCTGTATCCTATGACTGCCTCTCTATCTGCCTAAAGATTGTCTTATCAAAACATAAATCTCTATTGATTTTCAACACCACAATTACCTTTTATAGATTAGAAAATTAGCATGATAAACTATACCCACAGAATGACCTAATGAGATAAGAAAATTGGTTAGTAAAGTCACAATTCCGAAAGAAGATTTTCTGGCTTTTACAACTTTCCTTAAGACATCAGACTATGTGGAAATTCTTTGTGTTGAAAAAACTTCTGTTTTTCTTCTCTCTCCTTACTCCCCTTCTACTTTTCTGGCACATGAGGTGACTAGAGGGCTTCTGTGTCTACATTTTTTAACTATCCATTCCCATTGCTATTCTTTTCTCATCTCTCAAATCACAGTTGTTGCAGGAGGAACATATCAAATTCATCCAGTTACAGAGACAGTTACTGATCTCAATTCTTTCCTGATCTGACAAACAGTCTGATTCTTAAAAGTGAACTTCAATATGATTCCAACACAGTATATAAATATACATATCATTGAAAGTATTCCTAAGAAGTGGTAATTTCCTGTAATAGCAACTACAGACAGATAGGAAGAGCCACTTCCTTGATTCTGTGTCAATATGCTAAATTGCATGGAACAGTCCTCAATTGCTGATTGGAATCTGTCCTCTATTTTAGTTAAAGATGTTTAAACTATATTTCTTATTCACAAGTCAATGAATAAAGATAATCCTGCTGGAAAAAGTTAGAAAAAAATTTTTAAGGGCTGTACAGGTCACTGGCCTGCATGTCAGGGAAGGTTAGAAGTAATTCAAATCATAAAACATCTTATGAAGATCCTGGTGCTACTGAGTGGACAGAAAGTAATTAGTCTTGAAAATCAAATGGAATATTTTGATGTAGGGAAAGATATTACTGGTTTGGGCTTGTTTTCAACTTTAGATGCTATTGCTTGGAGGAAGGAAAACGGAGAGAAGGTAATGAGGAGTTGCACACCACTGGAGGAGCCACTAGACAGCAGCAAGGTAACACATAACTGTGTTACGTAACACATAACATAAAGTAATGTAACACATAACATAATGTAACACTTAAAGTAACACATAACTGCTTCTGTGCATATCTTGGGTTAAATGCACTGGATCTTTCCAGAACTTGGAAGCTAAAGTATCCTGATCTTTTTTTGGTAGCTGGATACCACATCACCTGGAAATTTTCCAAATGAACCAGTGTTTGCCAAAAGCTCTTCTTTGGACCTGTGGTCCAAATGGCTTTTAGAAAGAGAAATAGTAAACACTAGGAAGAAATGTGGCATGCTTAGCTATCATCTGACACAGTGGCCCTCAGCCTCCATGAGCTAATGAAAGTGAAATGGAGAAGGGAGGGGAGAAGGTTTTTCTCTGAGTGTACTTGATGTTTTCAGTTTTGCTATACAGCAGAAGGAATGGTACTAAAGTTTGTGCAATTGCACTGCTCAGAGAAAGGACTTAGACCCAGCGGAATTGCACTGATATAAAAGCTGAATGTAAGAGGAATTAGATCTGGGTCTTACTCATTTACTGTAAAAGTTCCTATTCCCAAAGCACTGCGAATTAGATGCAAGTGTTGGATGCAGCTTAATGTTTCCCACTGTACAAGGTGAATGAGATAGTCTGATAAAACAGTAACACAGTACATTAAGGCTTTATATAAATATTTGCTGAAGACTCAAAAAGCTCCAATCTAGGAGGTCAGAGCAAGTGTTTAAAAGGCCAAAGGTTTCCAGTGCAATCAAAGAAGTGGCCAGGATTTTGGTTCAGAACAATTACTTCAATAAGGGAGATGATAGAAGAAGGAAACTCCCTGAATATTGGAAAAAAAATAAATGAATTGGAGTATAAAATTAATTTTACTTTCAGACTAACCATACCCTCAGTACTCAGGTAAGGTGTTTTTCCACAATGTTCTGCAAATTGCTTTTAAGGTAAGCACAAAAAGCCAGATCTACTGATGCTGAGCATAAGCTAGTAAGCCCAGCTGGACTTTTGCTAACTCCATGTAGAGCTATTTTAAGCGTCTTTGCTTTTATTACAGAGTATCTTCACAAACAAAATAGTCTCCCAAGAAGTAACTGCTAGCACTCTATATTTTCAGGAAAATTTTCAATCCTCTATAATGCACTGAATGAAAGAATGCTTACAAAAAAAAAAACAGTCTGTGTAACGCCTCCACTCAACTGTACAAATGAATAAAAGGAAGTGGTTTGCTATGTCCAGCAATATGTAAATAAGAAAGATAGTTTTTGGAGTTATTGTTTTCTTAAACATGTTGTAATAATCCAAAGGAATATGCCTTAATTACTTCACACAACAAGCAATTGCTATGTCCCATATTGTGTTGCAGTGATTCAGCATAGCTGATAAGATCAATGCTAATATGTCTGCAATAAATACGGTAAAGGTGGCATATTCTTTACTGAAAGATTAGTATTCATTTTGCAGACTGTATTCTAAATGAAAAAATACTGTGTCACTTAAGATTAAGTACCCATTTTGGTATCATAACAGATGTTTCGAAAAACCTATTAAAAAGAATCATAGTGCTGTTTTTGTCTAATAGCAAAAAAAATCAGTCACCTTATCACTACAAATTAACAAATTATCCCTTAGAAAGTTTCATTAAAATACCATAAATCAACTTTCATATTCCTCCAACTATTCTTGTTTTAAAAGTTTTCATCTCATAACTTCCATCCACAGATTATTTGAATTAAAATATTGATGTCACTATTAACAGGTTTATTTGCTTTTCAAACTTGACAGTATTTTGCATGTGAGTTCTTGTCCTAGAAGAGCTGTTCCTCCCATAACACCCCTTTTGAGGTATTCATGTATCACTGTTCTCCCTGCTGAGCTGTAGAGAAGCTACAAAAAGGGCAGTGTCAATAGTTTTACATAAAAAGGTCAAAGGTAAAAATTTCCAGTCAGCTTTCACGAAGCTGGTAGCTGTCAGACCAGACATTTATTTAAGAGTGTGCACCCTGTATCTAGATCTGCGAAGATACTGGGTATCCACATATCTCTTTGAATGCCTTAATCTACCATTTTGACATTGCTAAGGTGCTGAATATCCTTGTGACCATCAGAATTCCCACTGGTTTCCCACAACAAATCTTCATGTTGATGATGTCAATCTACTCTCACAGCAGTGACTGTGGCCTTATTGTAAGCTGAAGATGTGGAGGCTCTCCGTCTTGAATTCCTCGGCAACAATTCTTAATTCAGTTCTGCACTATACAGCATACTGCACTATATAGCCTATGGGCTGGAGCTAGCATCTGCTCAGCTGTGTTATCTAAGCGTATGAGGAGAAGGGTTGTACAACAATTTGTACCTCACATGCATTTTGAGTTACTCAGCCACACGTGTACTCAGCCACGGGGTACTTTCCAACTCAGCTACACGTGTCTGCTCCTGTCCCTCACAGTTGTGCTTATCAGACTTTTTGTAAGTGCAATTCCTTATGTCTATTTGCCTAAAAGAAAGCATGGATTTACTATCCCCTTATCAATATTTTTACAATCTTTTGCAATCCTCAATGTCCTGCTAACTCCTCTTGAGACTTATGTTACATTACTTGACAAATAAGGAATGGAAGAACTCTCAGGGTTCGAGGACTGTGATTCAAAAGAATAATCCACTGAAAAACAATAGTTTCTGGTTTGATGACTTTAAAAGCATTTGAGGTTGTAGCTCTTAGAAGACAGAAAAGGTTGAATTGTTTGATGTCAAAACACAGATAAGTGATTTGGGAAACTCAGAAGAATAAAAAGCATTGAGATCCTGCCTTCTGCTTTCTGTGAATTACAAAGGAAAGTTTTTCAGAGGCAGTCATCAGTTAGAATAGAAATTTGGCTAACTATCATTCAATTTTTTGCATCATCTTTCCAGAACATTACTGTTCAAAGTGAAGGAGAGAAAAGAAAAAAAGTGGTAGTGCTCTAATAAAGAAAATTATAGCTATATGAAAAAGCCTAATTCTTCAAATTGCTGAGCACTCTGGCTATATTCCACTTAAATTTCCATTAAATCCTTGTACTCTGAATTGAAAAATTTAGCACAGAAGTGCCAAAGTATATAGCAAACTTTGGGCATACAAAGATCAAGTAACAAGAAATAGCAGGAACAGCCAAAACCGGAAACAGAAATTCAAGCTCAGTCTATAGTCTTCTGAACTCCACTCACAAAAGAACTTAACACTAATTTAAAGCATCATTAAAGCTTGGTCCAACTTTCAATGTTTTACTGAATTGTGTCCCGCAGTTTGAAGATCTAGTAGGAGCAGGGCTGTTGTGTTTTTCATCTGGAAAAAATGAACTGTTTCACTTTGCCTAAAGATTCCTTTTTTAGAACATTGGTCATTTAGAAATCTCCTTTTGATTCCAAAAGTGTATGCCTGTGTGTTTGTTTATTCATATTTTAAGATAAAGTTTAAAAAAAATTCAAGACTGTTCATGCTCCACTTAGAAAAAAGAAGGGAAAAAAAGGAAAAGATTTGTTTCTAATGCTACTTATAAGAGGAATTTCAAACTTTTCACTCGTATCCCAAATGAAGACTCTACCAGACTCTTTCAAACTTTCAAATGCAGATGACAAAATTACAAACCTTTCTATCTTTGGGGCTGTGGAAAATCCTTTCCAAATCTATTTCCTGCCAGCTGTCTCTCACCTGAACATTTCATAGTCTTGCCTGCTGCTCAGACTGATGCCAAATGATCTGCAATTACAGTATGTTTAACCTGTAATCTGCTATTAGCTCTGAGCTTTGCAGAAGGCAACATTTAAGTATAGCAAATTCTTTACCTTCAAGGAAGACTTCCACACCAGAGGAGAATCATTGAAATCTAGATACCAAAAAATGCATATCCATTTAACCCATGCATCGGCATTGGACCCATTTTTCCTTACTCTGTGCTACAGTGCACCTATAACATGAAACAGAGCATCCAATTGCTTTGTCCCAAGAGGAGACTGGGACCGTCTCCTCCTCCTTGGTGACTTGTGGGTATCAGTCATGAGTTGTGTGCTCAGAATTCCCACTCAAAGTGCAGGACAAAATTTGAATGCACTGTGAGTCTTCAAAAACATTCTGTGTGAAAAGCTGCATAAACAAGCCAGAAGTAAAATGTAGAGGACAGCAAAGTTTAGCTGCCTAACTGAATGAACTAAACAAGGGCAGATTCTCCATGGAATACATCGACATTTTTATATGCCAGAAGAAATTATCACAGGATTATTTTCTTTTCTGACATTTCCCCTTTGTAAAAGAGTTATTTGGCTTCATCACAGTGCAAAGATAGAAATTCTTTTTGATGAAGTGACATTACAGATGTAGCTGGAGTTACTTTAGTGCCAGGGACTTCCAGCAATAGATCTGCAGACCTGTGGGTGCTCACATTTTGCAAAGTTTCCCTGGAAGGCTCAGTCTTTTCAACTCGCAGTGAAATTAATCTTATTGTCCTCCTTAGGTTGTTGTTTGCTTTTCTTTGGTTTTAGCTGGTTCTTATTTGTGTTCAAAGGAGTGAGCAACACTTGAAAAAAGCAGCAACAATTTGTCAGGTTTAATTCTAAATCTATTTAGGATAAACATGTGAATCTCAAGGAAAACTGAAACATACCATTACCTTTCATGTTCTTGGGGTTTTTTTAAGGATTAAGAGAATAAAAGTCATCAATGAGTTGTGAAGTGGGCCTTCACATTCATTTGATCAGGGCAGAGTAGAATACACGTACATGGCATTGCTTTGATATCTGGGATGACTCCTTCACAAGGAAATATTAAAGGATGGAAAACAAACATTATTTTAACTGTCACACTGATCTTCTCTATAGCTGTAATTAATCACAGTTACTGCTATAAAGTCACTGAGAGCTCTCTCTTAAGGAGGTTATATGATAATGAAACAAAGTTCTTCTTCCTCATGTTCCTTTCATAAATCGTCAGCAAATATACATGTGTATGAGCTGTCTTCCAGATGAGATTTTCAGGAGTTAATAAGCCATTTAAAACTATTTAATGCTGGCAAAGCAAAACCAGAAATGACCTTTGAACCCTGCAAGGATGTTTTCTCTTTGAGGAATTTATTCTTTGCTTAAGGATGGCTCAGAGCTGTATGCACAGAATAACATATTGCCACTGAATGTCATCTTTAACACAAGCAGAATGAAAGAATTAATGTCTTAACTGAGTTTGTATTAGGTTACATCGCAACAATAGATGTAACATGATACTATAAAAAAGTGTAGGCAGAGGGCAGTATGATACATTAAAAAAGGAGATCTTTATGAATTGGTTGCTGGTAGAAATCCACTGTCGTGACAAAGTTTTTAGTTCATGCAAAATAGCTTTGGTGTGGCAAAGCTATTCCCAGTATTTACATTTACACTCCTAAAATAGGAAGTGTTTCATCTTATTCCTGGCCTGAAGGGCAGTTCAGAAAGATTTTACTGTTGTTCTTACTCTGTGTCTGCAATATGAAAAAACGTTATAATCATTAGAGCTGCTTATTTCTGTGTTTTGAGTAATAAGCCCCAAATTCAGCACACGTAACTGCAACTTAAGGTTATTCCCCAAAATACTCATCTGTCAACCTAAACACACTTGCATCTCACTCATAACTGACTATCAGAATGACCCCAAGAAATCTTTAAGAGTGGAGATGAAGACAATGTTCATACCACTTGGGATTAGGGCAAGAAAGGTTTTACAGAGATTTGAGAAAGTACTGAAGTTATTTTGCTCTTCCGTTTCCATCTCTGGCAGGTAACTGAGTACTGGTTGGCTGACATAACAAATACGACTGTATTTCTTTGGACAGTGTCCAGATGTACACTTCTGAATCCCTATTTGTATGGACACATGCAGTCTTGATGTTGCAAAGTACTCTCTTTTTTTTTTCCAGAACTATTCAACTTGGTAAATACACTTTTTAGCTTGATTTATCTCCCATTTATAGGAACTTAACTGCTGGGAAAAGGAGCAGATGCAACATTAAATAATGGACTGGACAGAGCACCAAAAGATACTTCTCTAAGCCCTGTAAGTGTTGTACAACCATAGCTGATTGCTGCAATCATAAGGGAAGATTCTTCTAAATTATTGGTTGTTCCTGGAAATTATAATCTATCAATGTTTCTGTAACCTTATTTAAAGGGTACACTAAGGGGAATATTCTTTTTTCCTTAGAGCAAATATGTATTAATCTCTGAGCAACAATGAATCAACCTTTAATAATTTATTGCTCAATTTCAAAACTAATTTTGCAACCTTAGAATTTGCCAGATCTTGCTTTTCCTTTGAAAATTCTTCCTATATATTTTTTCTACATGCATAAAAGTTACAGGGTGCCTCTTGTTGACAGTGCAATGTTACTTTTCGTTTTAAAAGACAAAAGTCAGTGCTACGTTTGTGACATTCCGGTAGAATTTCTGTGCTCTATTCTCTTTTCTAAATTCCTGCTGTCAAGAGAAGAGGACAGGGTGCTCTTTTTATGTTTGTATATGTTGAAAATTACTGCTTAATATATATATCTGCAATAACTCTTGCTGTGCAAGGAGACCAGATACAGAACTATTGGGAGCTCCTACTGGTACTCACAGCATGCAATGCACTACATAGTAGACACTTTTATTTAAAGTACCTGAAAATAACTTCAGAAATTCCAAGTTTGGTTTTCTGTTTTTCTCCCCAAATCTGGCAAGCCCAGTATTTCATAGATTTACAAGTACAAGAGTTCTTTTAAAAAAAACAACCTATAAAAAAATATATAATCAAGGGAGTGAAGGAAACAGTATCACAAAGCTAGAAGTACTACAAAATTGTAGTAAAAAGTGCTTTTGACAGACTACAAAAAGTCCTGTTGACAGATTACAGAGTAATCTGTGTCAAAAAAGTAAAGTTGTTGAAAGACAGGTAGAGAATCTGTGGGTGATACTACCAAATATTATTTTTTAACAAAATTAGTCTCACAATGGCAGAATGTAAAACCCTGTCCTGACACTAACAGGCATAACTGTACCGGCCAGCTAAGTTAATAGCTATACCCACCTCCTCACCATTTGCACTCCTGGAATAGCATGTGCTACTTGTCATGAAATACAGAAGAACCTGCACAGGCTTGTTATCCAGATTGCAGTTTCATCTACATCCAATCTATCTCCATCTTCCTCCGTCTACCTCCATTTTGCAGTTGCAAAATGCGAGTCTCCGTGATGTTCGAAAAAGAAAATTCAGTACGTGGCTGCAGTGTTGGTGCATGGGGAGTGAAGAATGATCAAGGCTTTCATATGGAGCAGACAGGGACAGTCACACTCCTACTTCAGTGCCTACAACGTTCAGCCTGTTTCTCAGGAAAGAGGGAACAGCTGGAATCACCATGAGTCCAATTTTAAACATTTTGAGCAGCGTGTAGGGCTAATGAGGGAACTGTGGAGAGCAAATAGCACTTCTCTGAAGGAAAGAGATTATGGTTTACACTACCCCTTCCCTTGATAATTTATATGAGGTCTTTGGTTAGAGTCAAATAATGAGATCTTGCAGTACTTCTTAGGATTCCCTTTTTTTTTTTTTTTAATGCAATTTTAGCTGGACTCAGAGAATGAAATCTTTTGGAAAAAAGAAACTTGGAGCAGAACTACTGTTACAGAAGCCCAGTCAAGTAGGCTTTCCTTTCATTGTTACTTTGGTTGTTCAGTGAAATTGATAAAAATATCAATTCCACTGAGCAGCTGCCTTAAATCCCTGGATTTAGCAGTCTGATTAGAGACTCTGAACCTGGGGCTTTGAGGCTTCCAAGATGATGAGGGGAAGACTGAAAGTTCTGTTACCATTTGCTGTCTTGGCACTATAGACTCTGGAAACCCTTGGTGTCCAGATCTTCCAGGAATAGTCCACCTGTCAAGTCCCTCTAAGATTCACAAACTCAGATTCCCTTTTCCAGGTCAGCCTGCTCATGGTTCTCTCTAGAAGCCAAAATCACAGCCAGAAGGCAATCTATTAGTAATCCAGGTAGGATTGCATCGGAATTGTGTCTGGGATTCACTGGAGAGTTATGTGAAATACAACCTAGTTGAAATAATTAATTGATGTTTGCTGAAAAAGCTGTCTTTCATCTTAATTTTCAGCCTTTCAAGCTTTTCAGAGTGTCTGCAATGACAGTTTTACCTGAGTGACACATGGATCTTAACTCCCAGATTAACCAAGTATGAATATGTCTCTGCCTTCCTTTTTTCCTCCCTAATCATCCAGCTTCCAACTCTAGGTCCTCACCTTCCATTGATCCATGTATATGTAGCAATATGTTTTTTAGTGAAGAAGCTCTTAGCTTTTTTCCATGGCTATAGTAATAATTGCAAGAGAACTTGTCTTCCCACTGCATGTGACTGTGGGAAAAGCATTGACGGTTTACTGCCACTTAAATCATCTTGCTTGCACCCTCATACAAAGCTGAAGCTAATGGCAGCCAGAGATAAAAGTACTTTATGGCATCGTGACTATCAGCTGAACTTTACTGTTTCTAGAGACTAAGTTAAATGTTTGGGTTTGTTGTTTTTTTCTTATATTTGTTTTCTGGTATTTGACCCAGCTATGTGAGTTTTAAAGGTTGTAACTCAAAGGCTTGATTCTCTGTTATCCTTGAGTAATTATTTACTTTTAGGCAAAGTAAGTATTATATTCTGCCCTAGAAGCATTTTGCATTTACTTTTCATTGAAGTGAATAGAAATGGAAAGCCTCTATATTTAGTGTTTACAAACTGTTGATTATAGATTAGAGATATAAAGAAAGAAATCAGTCACCTAAACAAAGAAGCTCAGAGCACATTTAATCATATGTGAAAACAAAAAGCACATAAAGCTTGGAAGACTAACAATTGTTGCTTCTTTTCCTTGTGCAATTAGCTAAGAAAACATTTCCAGTCAGATAATATGAATAGATGAGGGGATAAGTCTATCGTCCTATGTTTAATTGTCCGTGGTATAATGTAATAAATCTATATTCCAAGGAAAGCTTTGGAATGAGATCACTGAATATATTTCAGAGTGTTCTGAAATTATTATTGATTCAAGAATGTTTTTTACTGAATTGTACACATGCAAAGAACACTTCACATTGGAAAGCACCCGAGTGTAATATAATAATCTGCAGAATGTTATCAATAACAGCCTTTAAGTCTACCCTCCCATAATTGAAAAAATGTGTCACATTTACAGTGAGACTATTTATTACATTCTACTTCTCAGTGACGCATGCAGACATACACATTGGTTCCCTTCTTTAGTTGGACAAAGGGAATCTGACCTTCCTGTTATAGATTTGGTGACAGATGCTGCAGTGAGGTAACTCATTATATCTTGATGTCACTGGAGTTTGTGTGTGTTTGGATTCACACAGAAGTATTAGAGCAGGATCTGGCCTTTAAATCCACAAAACTAATTGAGATGGATGGTCCCTAGATCAGACACCAACTTGGATTGTCTTAGTCTCCTGTTGAGTGCCTCTCCCAGCAACATACCTCTGTCTGTGGCACTTGCCACAGTCATACACCCAAGACCCAAAGCAGTCACCATGATCACTTTAGTTATTTAGAGTACATGTTGCTTTTCCACATCTCCTGTACTAAGCTGTTTCAAGGTCTTTCCCATTCTCTCTTTCCTCCAATCCTCTCCCTCTGTCCCCTGGGATTCTTTATCTCTTGTCTCAAGAAACACTCCTTAGTAATGGCAGTGTATTTTAGCACTGCCCGCTACGTGTTAGATCAATCCCATCAACCCAGTTCACACAGGCAATCAAACAATCTGATCTGATTGCAATAACTTTTCATCACTGATGACCTGGACTACATTCAAACTGGTTATTTTGTGATGCTTCAGGACTTATTACTGACATCCTGAAATATGCAGCCTTGTTGAAGCTGTTGTGTGCATCACTGTGAAGGTAATTTCTTTGTCACTGCAGTTACATATACCACAATTTCTTTAAAGAAGAGGTTACCTCTGGAAATGTCCAGAAATTATTACAGAATGATATGCCTTGAAAAAGGAAATTTTCCACTTAAGTAGGTGACAATAGCTATAAGTTTTGTGAAAATGTCACTTAATCAGAAGCATTATAAAAATATTCCCCAAATATTTCATTGAGTTGAGGCTGTATTATACTATGTCTGTCGTGGTTGAATGCTTTCTGGCAAATTGATGAAAGTACTTTGGTTTGACTTAATAGCACAGTTTATGTCACAAACTGATCTGTGAACACTTCATTTCACAAGATATGTAACATCTCCCACATTTCTAGTTTGATATGTAAAGAATTTTGGAATCTTCCGTAGAAACAAATTTTCAAAATGAAACTAGGTGGAATTACAGAAAAAAAAAATCCACTTAATTTCTCCCAAAGGGGAGAATTAGGGATCATCTTCTTTAATCCCACTGCAGATACGATTGCCACAGCATCTGATATGGTCTTTCCACATTGATATGCTCTTCTCAACTGCCCAAGGTTTTCATGTCCCATAACAACCATTTTTTACAAAATCGTTGATTTGACTTTTTACTTATGCCTTTTCCCAGCCACAGAAGCTTCCACTACCTTTCAGCGATCTTTCCCTTGTACATCTTTTACATTTCTCCATTTTTAAATGGTACACATAATTTTAGAGTGGAGAGCCATATGGCACGTCTACTGTTGTAAGGATGCTGCGTAAGTAACTATTTTGTGCTGAACATGCTCTGACAAAAGCATATAGTCTGTAATGCTAGATTTGTTTGTAATATAAAGAAGGGAAGGCAAAAAAGAGTACGTAAATCAAATATACCAACCACAAACTTGTAATTAATAAAACTACTATAGTTTTATTAATTAATTGAATATAAGAAATGTACATGAAGAGGTGAAGCAATTACTGTTAAATTGTTTGGGCAGTATTTGGTCAGAATTTGACCAGTATTTCACAAGTAAACTCCAGTATAAATGTGCAACACAGAACTGCCACCAGCTAACTACAAAAATCCCGTTCATGCTTCATTGGTTTCAGATATATTTGAAATGACAAAAATTGACTGCCTCCTGGATTAACTAGCAGAATAACAAATTATGTGCCAGCTCATTTCAGACAAGGGAAAAGGCATCTTTACTTTAAAGAGAGAGATAAAAATCTTCCAAGTACAGTATAGACAACTGGCTGCGTCATGAAAGCAAAGTGAATGCATATTGTTAAATGCTTTATATGCCATATTGCTGTGCCAGCAGAGGCCACTAGCACCTGCTCTGGATGAGTTATGTAGAGCAAGTCCAGGTTCATGATCATTTATGTAAATGCAAGTCAGAGTGTGATGAATGCAAGCATCATTTTCTGAGCTTTTGTTTTCCAAAACAGCTAGTGTTTGTATTTCAATGATGAGGATGTTTTGCTGGAATTTTCAATTTTTTGTCAGGTGATTTTGGGCGATTCTAAATTTGACATAGATCACTAGTTTGCCAGACACTGAAAAAAGTTATCACTCATAATATAGGGAAAAAAAAACAATTTATGGAAAGTTTTTTAGTGTGTATGATCTGTGGAGTCGAGGGCTTTCTCTTATGTGATAAAAGACTACTCAGAACAGATCTTATTCCAGATAAAACATTCAACAGCTTGTGCATGAGTTGGATTTCCTATGAGGGACTGGCAGATAGTCCACTACATGTAACGCCTATCCCCAAGGAAAACCAAGATGCCTCATGCTAACAGTGTCAGAAAACAGTGAGGAAAGCAGAAAGAAATTCCTATCTTGGATAGTTTGATTTTTCTTGAACCAGTCTTCCATCAGTAATGCAATGGAAATAATAATAGTGTATTCTTCTCTTTAAACATATGTATACTGGGACACAAAATATAGGTGCTTATGTTGCTGCAGGACTTTAATTTTATCTTTCCATTCTTTAAATATTTCTTTATTTTCTCTTTGGGCAAGTATTTACATTATTTTTAAACTGTTTTTAGTTTGTTCTTGAAAGAGACTCTTTTTCCTTTTTCCCAATATTTTTCTTACAAAATAAAACTTGTCATATTAGAAAAAAAATCCAGGGAAAAGGCTTTTGCTCAAACTATTTACATTTATGTTATAAGAAAAAGAAAGAGGAGGGAAGCCAGAAGAACTTCAATTTTTCATCATTTAGAAATGCAATGAAAGTATATAGGTAGGATGTAGACAATTATCTGGATGTGTAACTTATAAAGGTCCTTATTTGAGTTTCCTCATCTTTTCACAAAACCTAGAAGTCATTTATTCTTAGAGATTCAGAAGGCAGCTTCTGACCCATGCTGAACTTCATCAGCTTCCTCCGTAGGACCTGGATTTATCAAGTTATTAGGAATATGTCTACCTTTAAGTAGAATGAGACAGTTTACATTTGAAAAAAATTTGTCACATTTTCATCATCGTGATCTTAGCAATCCCTGGGAGCTCTAGACCAGGGCTTGATTATACAAAAAAAAAAAAAAAACCAAACCCCAAAACCAACCACCAGTGAAAATTGTCCACAAATAGATATCAACAGAGATATGAGCTTAAGGAAGGCAATGAAATGCTATAGGCTAGCATGACAAGCAAAAGTCTTAGGGCCTCAGAGGCTTAACTACTAAAAGAGGATATAGATAACTTGATAAAGGAATATACTTCAATATGGAGGAGAGCACAGAAAAGTTACCTTTAAATTTTAACAGGTAGGTACAGAGGACATCCTCCAGGGCTAACTAGTGATGGAAGCTGACCGCTTGCTTAATACTCACTCCGTGTGAACAAATAAATAAATCAACCAATCAAACCCCCTATTTTATGTGATAGAGTGCCCCTTGCATCAGGTATGGGATTCAACACAAGCACTATGTCGGGGCTAGAAGGAGGATGGGATCCTTTCTTCCTTTCTTTCCCTCTTTTCTGTCAAAGCACTTGTCAGATATTACACAAGTTGATAAATTGCTTCTACCCTCTTACTAAGATGCTTTTTCTACCTGTCTCTCTGCTCGGTGGTCCACAGAAATACAGCAAAGGTGGAACTACCCTTGCCAACCAAAATGCACTTGGAGAGGAGATAAAATGGGAAGGAACTAAGACAGAAAAAGGCAGGCAAGAGAGTGCTGTAACATCATGAAGCCATCTCTTGTTCCAGGTGGTGGCCAGGATTTAGTCGACTACTAGGAAAATCAGCATAATTAGATTCCCATGGTCTGGTAAGCACATTGTACCACTCAAGGTCACTAAAAAAAGACCTGACTGCAAAGTGTGGATTCCTGGATCACAGGAAACATTACAGGTGTAACAAATGTCATGTCTGGCACTTCATCAGTTTTTACTTTTTAGTGAATCATTCTCCAAAGACATCCAAGAAGAACATTTGTGATTTTATCCTGTTAATGTTCAACACATTTCAATGATTTTGACTGCAATCTTTCAGTCAAAATCCTGGAGCCTTTTGTTTCATTGTCATGAAAATTTCTGACTATTTCCAATGCCTCAATTACTCTGTCAACACTTTCTTTGATAACTAAAGCAGATAAATATGCTATAGGTTGTTTGCCTCTAATTTTGATGATTTTTATGGAGACTGCACATAGCAAAATTAGAATGTGTCTAGTTTGAACCCTAACCCTATAGTAACAGTTTAGTTTTATAACATTTAGAACAATCTTAGAAAATTTTTGTATTATCTTTTCATGCCTTATTCCAAGTTTTCCTCAATATATTATTTCTGCTGTGATATGAGTCATCTGTTAAAAGAACCAAATACCTAAATTTAAGAACAGAGGAGACAAAGCCAAAGTGAACACCCACATATGGTCTTTCAAATAAAACTCTATTGATTGATGTTTTTATGTGCAAAAACTTAGGGAACAGCTTCTGTAAGAGAAAAAAACATCATGCCACAAGCACAAACACAAATGGGTTTGTTAGTGACTTCTTACTCTTAATATGCCTATCTAGAGACAACAAAGTATGTTTGTGGTTAAAATATCATCTGATCAAGGAAAAAATGTTACCACATAATTTGCAGGGTCAATGCTTGACATTGGTCCAATGCTAAACTACTGAACCACCCTTACTCAGTCCTTCCTGTGAAGAGCTGATCATCATTTCACAGCCTACACTGTGTTCATACAAAAGGGACACTGATGAACATGTTTTGAACAAGCGTTATAAATTGTTCACAGGTGATTAATTCCACGGAAAAACAGGGCTCAATCTACTACATTCATTTATCACTCCATTTGCCCCATAAACAGTGGCAAATCATCCCACTAGAGATTACTAATACAATCGATAAATATGAACCACTCAGTTCCAGGTATTGACAAAGTTATTTAGAACAGAAGCTTCAGCTGTTAGGATACACAGGGGAAATTAAAAGTGTTTAATAGTCCTCAACTTCATACTTTTACCAGTGATAGTGAAACTGTGCTGGAGTGTAGTATAATCATCAGGGGAAATTCAGTGCAAGAGGCAGATCTTATTTCTCGAGCACTTCATGCTCCCATATGTAGTCACGCTCCAGAAACATGCGCATTATAGCAGATCAGTTTGGTTTTAGGTCACCAAGGGAATGAATTTACCAAGTCAGTCTCTTGAATCCTAGCCATGAAACTTTCAAATTGATAGTCCCATAAAAAGAACTGTAATTAACAGCGTTGTAGATATAGAGACAATAAACATATATACACTATTATTAGGAGTGATGTATTATAAATGCTTTAGCCTTTCAGGTTAACAAATCGCTTGCATGGCCATTTGTATTAAGTAGGCCAGGCAGAAGGTTTTACTTTACATACATGAATCTTCACAGAAAATAAATATCTAAACAGAAATAACACTGATGCAAAATTAAAAGGTACACTATCTAATCATTTCATAAATAATGATAATAAATATGATGTATGTATACAACACTTGATTGCGTGAAGAACAATAAAAGCCAGGACTGAACTTCACCATCCCTCTGGTGAAACACAGCCAACTTTAAGAGTGGTTGTTGTGACTATTTCAAACTCCACAGACACAGTGAACAACCATGTCACCTGGGAACAAAAATCCCTGTTGAAATCACAATAGAAGTATCAGTGAGCACAAAGTAATTTTGGGGAACACCCAAAGCTGTCTTTAGCATGGATCTCAGATGTTTCATGTGATCACAGGACATAGCAAAGTGGATAGTTTTACTTTCACATCCTTCTCCTTTGAAGATCCATTTCTAATGAGAAAGAAGAAACAAACATATGCAAATGACACAGAGCAACTGTGCTTAACCTTGTCTGAGGGGGACAGAGCAAACTTGTCAGAGCAGTGACTGCTATGATTTGCTTCAAACATCTACCCAAGATCTAGCAGCCTTTCAGTATTGGGCAAGGTGAATAATGTCTTCCTCCTGTATGTGCTACACAGAAGCTAAGTTGTTTAACTCAGACATAGACACAGCTCTCTCTACTTTGTGCTGAGATGATGTGGCTGATCAAAATACTATTGTTTATTTTTAGGCTGCTGCTTTACTCTAGTGGTTATTATTTAGAGAAACCAAGTTAAATAAAAACGTATTCTTCTACTTCACATATAAAAACCACTTTTACCTAGTCCTTTTACATTCTCCCAAACTCCCTCAGGAGATGGTATAGAATAAAACTTTTGAGACAATAATTCACTTCATCTAAAAGCTTTTTTTTTTCAAGATTAAATTTAACAAGCCATGAAGCTGCATCTCAGAGAGCTTGAGTTTGACAACAATACTTCCAATCAACTTAATTATATGCTACCAAAATGCAGAGTTCTTATGAAGGCATCTTCCAACCTTTTCTGGATAATGATACTTTGGAGTAACCAGTGTACCCTTCCTAACATATGGACTGCTTAACAAAGAAGAAGACGACAAAAATCCTAGCACCAAGGAAAGCATGAAAAAACATTAAAAACATAAATCAATTATTTTAAAACAGAATTCATTCTACATGTTTGTTTGGAGCACCTTAGTTGAATGCTTATACCCAAATAATCATTTTGGCAAAGTACCATTTCTTTGACTAACAAGATAAATTTGGAGTTATTTTGTAGAAAAACATAAGTACTTCTGGCTTTCTTAGTTTAAAAATGTATATTCAAATAGGAAAATTTTTGGAACAAAGCTTCTCTGAGTCATGGTTATAATTCAGCAAAACTAAAACACAGCAAGATTACCTTTGAAACTAAAATGCTCTTTTTTTTAATCTATCTAATAATTTGCTTCACATGGAAAGGGAATTCCGTTGAGATAACACATAGCTGGAAGCAGACATGCCATGGCCAGACAAGTAATTTCTTTTATATGTATCTACTTCCCTTAGCATACTGCATGAAATAAAGGAAAGCTGAAAAGGAAAACTACAAAACAGATAGTAACTTACAAAATCAATGTACTATCTTATCAGCTTGTACATCACCTTTTTAGTCAGAAAAAGATTTTGAAGTCCATCCTTCTGCATATGTCCCATAATAGCTTTTTTGAGAATGCTTATTCATCCTCTTCTCCTGAGCACTTACAACATGAAGAAAGGCAGTACCTTTCTGTAAATTTTATTTTACTTTTTCCCCTTCACATTTTCTAAGCTCTTTTTTACTCAAAGCTGGCTCAAGATTTCTCAGAGGTGCATCCAAAAATCAATTTTTACCCCTCTCCAAGCAGGCAGGCTTTGGCACAGAGGCCCAGGGCAGCTGCTTCTAGCTGCAGCCCCCTTTCTGCTTACTCTCATTTCCTCTACAGCAGCATGAGCTGCTGCCAGTTTGGCTCTCCTCACCTCTGGCACAGATAAAATGGGCAACAGGGACATGGCTCTTTTATTTCTCTCTACCCCAAGCAATCCATTGCCCTCTGCAGCTGCCAGCTTTGCCCACATATGTAACTGGCTCTGATTAGCCTAAATTTTGTCTTTATTTATCTCTAGAGTTAATACAGAGTCAAAGACGATGGCAGTGGGCTCTGGATGAAGTCTGTATGTTAAACTAGAATCTACAGCCCTCCACTGCTGAGATCTAAGGTCATACAAGGCCATGAGAGGTTTCCCTTGTTGCATGAAATAAGGGTATATCGTTTTCCCATCCTTACAGATCTTCCTTCCTCCTGACCCAGGTGAGCTCCCAGGAAGAAAAGGATTAATTGGTATCAGCTACACCTCTGGTATTCACAACTGTCTCCCTTTGGAAAGCAGCTATGGCGGGATCGAGTGTTGTATAATCCAGCGAGTTAGTTAGAGCACTTAAACTTTAGGACCCCCGTAGGACCATCACACATCAGGGTCTGCCAGGATTGAAGGGATTTGGAAATCCCTGCTAGATGCTGTGTCTGGGTCACTTCTCAGGCAGCATTGCTATACAGTTTGTATCACTACAGGATGGGAAAATATTCTTTTATCTCTCCAGCCAACACTTTCTTCCCAAGGCTCAGAATAATCCTCCAGGTATTTTTTTTTTGTATCAGTAATTTCTGTTTAATGTATCTTAAACAGAACATGTAGTTTTCTAATTATATCAACTATGAGCTGAGTTGTCCTTTGTTCCCAGTGTCTGGGAAGACAAATTGCCATTCACAGAAAGGTCAGTGACTGTGCACATCACCTTTCATGTATCCTAAATACTTCATAATCAGGCTACAATATTAATGTGCTTTGCACAATGGAGGGAGACTGCAACAGTGTGTCTAGGACATTACAGGGCAGTAGTCAGCAGATCTACTGCAGATAGAGCTAAACCCTGCATGGAAAGAAATGAGAGAATGCACATGCTCAATTAGCCTAATTCATCCCAGTTCTTCCATTCAATGTGTGTCCTTTAACCTTTACAGTCATTAGCGATTTCTGTATGTGTGCATAGCCTTTACGTGTCCTAAAGAGATTTCTACTTCCTATGCAAATATCCACCTGTTTGTGAAGTCCATGGAGAAACGTGTCGCTGAACGTTGGCTTTAGTGTGAATGTTTCCTTTCCCTGTGCCCCTTGTGCAGCACAAAATGCAGATTCAAGACCAGAGCTATTGATGAGAAAATAAGATTTCAGTCAGTTTAGCTATTTTTAAATTGATTATTTTATCTTTTTGTAAATCATGTGTCTAATTTCCTAACTTAGCTACTGAACAATTATTCACTAGAGTTTTTATCCTTTTCGTGTTTCATATTTTTAACAGTTCTGACTTTGGCAGAGTAGTGACTGTGTTAAAGTGTGACACTCTAGCTGAGAAGTGTTTAGGAAAAGTTAAAGTCACCAATGTGCTACAGTGGCATTGCAGGAGGGATAGTGTGGCCCTAAACGTCCATCCTCCACTGCCAAAAGAAATCCAGCTCACTCTATGTCTCCAGCACACTAGAATATTTTCCACAGCTACTATATTTACTTTATGTTAATAAATGCTGTTGCCAGGGAAACCACCCCTTTTCCCACTCATCAGGCTATGTTTAAAAGGCAGTAACTTGCAGAGGTTATAGTGTCATAGTTAAAAACTTGTCCTTGTGGATAGGAGACACTTTCTTCTCCAGGTCAGCTGCCTTATTTGATGCTCAGGTGAGGTACCTGGACTCTTAAATAGCTCAGTAGAATTTGCCTGTCTTTGTCCAAATGACTGTTTAATCCATTTTTCTCAATGGAAAAGTTGTCAATGTACCTCTTGTTAAATATCTAGCTTGAATAAAGTGTGCTTTGGTATGCAGGTAGAAGTTCATTCTGCAAAAGCTGGGTGACTTGACTGATGTCTCTTACATCTCAAAGGAGTAACACAAGAAGGCATGTAGAAAACACACTATTTTTTGCAGGTTCTCTCATAGACAGAAAAAAAAAAAATGTTTAACTACATACCTCAAGAGAAAAAGGACCATAGTAAAAAAGAGCAAGACAGTTCCTTAGCTGCTGAACTAAGGCCAATCTCACTTCTTTCTTTGCATTTTCCTCCTGACTAGTTGATAGAATTCACTTCTTAACTAACTGTATTATTATTTTTTAATGAGGATTCCTTACCTCAGGTGACTAACTCTGTACTCCCAAAAGGGGACCCTCAGGGACTAGTTCAAGGCTGCAAATTCACTAGAAAGCTGGGAAGCCAATGTGATGCTCAGCAGTGAGCAAAGTGAATACTTGTGACAATCAAGCTCTAATTGGAGCTGGCAATGTTTATTTTCTAGAAAGAAAATTCAGATGACAAGGGCAATTCCATTTGTAACTCACTAGAACCAGATCTTCTTTCTAGAATAGCGTTTGCCCTACAAATGTTAGAAATACAGTAATCTTTTCTTCCATTCCCTTCTCTTTGTAGACAGATCAGTAGTCAGTAATAAGGATATAGTTTAGTCATGAAATGTTAGTATTCTTCATCTTAGTCTTTTTTCTATAGTTATTGTACATTTGTTTTACATTCCGTTCTTGTGAATATTCATGATAAGTAAGAATACTCACATCACTGCTTATATATTCACACAGAATCATTTCTAGGCAGAGATTAATTCTTATTGACTTTCATCTAAGTTTTGAGCCCTTAAATTAGGCAAAAATGAATTGAATTAAATTAATTTAACTAAATGGTGTGGAAAGAAAATAATATGTAATTGGATTAGTTTTCAGTTTTAGAAAATTCTGATTAATCCATAGACTTTTCTTCCTCTTTTTCAAAGATCTGTAGTTTTAGTTCATATTCAAGGTGGACTGAAGGGAATTAAAGATTTCATTTCTATTGATTTACATGCATCTGCAGCAAGTATACCTCTTTTGGGCATGGAAAGATACTTTTGCTAAGAATTTGATGAGTCTTTGTTGAGTTCTGAATAAATCTGATGGATTCAAAAATATATTCTGCTAAATTTTAATAATTTTAAAAAGGGAAAATGAGATGATATTGACAGCCAGGATTTCTAACATTAAATCTGAAGTGAGTGTGACAATCAAAAAGACCTGGAACTCCATTTTCCTAGAAAAAATAGTCTGCAGTGCTGCTACAGATATTGCATTAGAAGAGTAGAGCCTGGATTTGACTCAGAAGTCACTGAAAATACCATTTTATGCGAAATAGAGAAGATGAGTTAACAGCTGGGGACTACCATATGTGAAACCTTGTGCCATTACCAGCTCTCATCCAGCTATCTCGGAGGGCCGTGCTGTAGCAGAGCTGCAGCATTAATATGAGCTGCTGTGCCTGTGCCCAAATGTAACTCTGTGTTCACTCCAAGAGCGAGTGGGGAGCTTAGTCAACTTGTTCTTAATGCAGGCATTAAGCCCCTCTCTTTGCAGAACTAGGCAGTCTTTATCAAGCAGTCGGATAATTAAAAGCAAATCCTTTATATGCCACCACAGCAGGACTATGAAGGACACGAGAGTAGACTAAACATGCAAATTTCTAATGGACTTCTCTATTCAAGCTTCAAGGGACCTATATGAATGATACCACTTGTGTAAAGTATAATAAAAGTATAATTATGATCATCGATATTCATAAGATTTATACTGCTTTTTATGTGCAAAATTCTGGCTCAAGTATAGGCAGCACTTCAGGAGAGTTTAAGTCAGGGCAAGCCTGTAGCCAGGACCACAGTAGAGTGGCTAACATTACATCCACCTACCCTGATACTTGATGACAAGTCAGTAACATATGTGTATAATATTCTGCAACTTTGTTAACGTGCTGCCGTATTAATGCAGTGACTGTTAATAAAATAATCTTTCAATTAACATTGTACATCAGATAAAATGTATATTTATTAGTTTTAAACTTAAAAATCCAAAATAACGTGTGGTTATAAAAATAGCATTTTGTATTTTAGGTACGTTTTTGAAACATTTACACATGTATTTACATATATAAAATCTCAGCTCATTCAAATACACCATCCCTTATGACACACTAATGTGTTTTCTCTTGTGCTCTAATAACACTGCTAATTTAACACAGCAGCCTGTGTACTGTGGAAATTAGAACACTTTTGCAGTATGTTAGAAACAAAAGTGGCTTCCTGCTGTTGACAGAGGCAAAATCCCTGTGCTCAGTATTCAGATTTTTCCATAAGGTACCTCCAGGTTATTTAGTACTTCTCTACAGTTCATTTCCTTCACTTATTCATGCAGCAGGAGATTTGCCTCTCAATTCCTACCAGTAGAAACCGAAAGTAAGATTAAATAAATATTTACATTGAATACTTTTGGGGATTTTATATGTGCTTTTTGTTGCCCATTAAATATTTATACCCTTGGTTTTATAACGAATGGCAGATTTCCAGTTTCCCAAGAAGTGTCTTCATGTTAGTTAGGATTTAGTTGGCAGCTATTATATATTATGTAGATCATAGCATGTAATTTTTTTATTAGATCCCTGTAAGTGTGTTTATTTCTTCTGCTTTTTATGCAGGTCTGACAGTTTTGATCAATGAATTCTAGTTCACATGTAACGCAGTCGTGTTCACTCAAAGTCTGTCAGAAAAAGAAGGAAATGCTAATAAGTATCACATGCCATATCCTTGCCAAAAAGAACAGCTTCTCAAACCAACGTTTAGTTAAAATTTTAGGCAAAGCAATGGCCCCTGTATCCTCCTATTGTTCTTTAATGACAAAAAGAACATCCAGTTTTTTGAATGCAGGAGAGGAATAATAGGCATAATTTAGGCTGGGCATTCAAATGTGTTCCCTAGGAGAATATTCCTTCAGTATCTCTCTCTTTTGGATTGGATCCTGAAAACAGTGAGAAAAATCTGCTCCTCTGGCCTCACTGAAGTCGATCCTCTATTTCAACAGGGTTTCACAGCAACATGAAACCACATAAAACAGTTGGAGCATCAACGGTGTAACCTGGTTAAATCCAGAGAGGGAAAAGAGCTGCGTGCTCTCACCAGCTGTGACTATTACTCATTTTTTCATTGACAGTTCTCCCATCAAAGGGATTACTAGCTCTGTATGGTTCATTTGTGTCTTAGTGGTTACCTTGAATGGTTAAAACAGGGGTGAAATTGGCTGTCATCTTTAGAAGCTGCCAGTTGATGTATTTGAGCCTTTTAAGTAGGACTCACCATTGCTTATGGTTTTATTGACAACAAAACCCCAGTGTAAAATTTGGCTTTAGTTGAAAAGCATCGAATCTGTAGAGTCAGGATTGATACATGACTGCAGGAACTGGAGCTAGAGAAGACAATTTAAGCCTTTTAAGATATGTAGCTTGACTGCAATGGAGGACCTTAAAATACACTAGGACACAGAGCCTCAAATACTATCTGATATCAAATATTTTCAGCAACAGCGTTACTGATATTGCTGTTTGTCTCCTAAAATGAGGAAGACTAGGTCGGTATTGCTTCTTCATTCATTTGCTGAATAAGTGTGCTAGTGGAACCATACTCACTTTTGGAACAATTTCTTACTCTGGATTTGGAAGTGCTCAAGTGCTTTTGACAGATAATTGTATTTTAAAGTTTAAATACTTTTATGAAGAATTTTGGAGGCAGGTGGTGGTATGATTAAATTTTTAAGAGCCCTGATTATGCAAAGAATGTGAAAAGTATTGCATACATTTGTAAGCTATTTCTCAATAAAATTTAAACACTATTTTCTTTGTAAAGAATGTGTCGGGACTTGGAGAGTAACTAACTTCCATTTTCTTTTTTTGCTGTTTGTGTGTGTTTAGGTGACTTAAAAATATTCATGACATATCTGAAATTTGTTTTTTGTCTGAATGCAGAGTTTTGGAAAGCTTAAAGAAGTTTTTTTTGTTTGGTTGATATGGGATTTTTTTTTTGTAGTGTTCCACTGTTTTGTTGCTGTTATTGGTTTTTTTTTAGTAACATGAATGATTTAATTATCCAGATTCTTTAAATCTGAAGTGAGGTTAATGTTATTCAGATAGTATAGCATAGCAAGAATCTCATATAGTCAAATATCAGGAAACCTGATTAAACTGTAAACTATAATACATTTAAATATCCCAGTGGAAAGATACAGTGAAAGAAATACACCCCAACCAGCTGCTTTGTATGGAGCATTGAGCAGTCAACATTACCAAGCCCAAACAACATCCAGGCACTATGTAAAGAGTTTGAAAGCAAGTTGTTGATCTGTTGACAGGCTGTGATTAAGACAAACCAGACGTTATACTCCTAAGTTTGTTCTCTCTGTTCTTGTGAGATTTGGCTTGCCATAAACCATATAGAGAAAATGTTTATATGAAATGGTCAAGGACCAGAAATAGGAGCCTGATAGTGGGATTCATCTGCTTATTTGAGCCATCTGAGAGTTCAATGACCAGTCAGAGCTTGTATTTTGTATATCTGTTTACAGTAAATGAAAGGAAAAAGACACCTTAAAAATGCAGTTCCTCCCATCCCTTTGTTGTTAAAATAGATATACAGAACAAATTGCCATCTGGAGCTAATTACTCTGTAGGCTGCCCCTGTAGTGACTACCTTTTAACAGCGTGAGAACCTAAGTTTCCTTACACAGTGAAGGAGAAGTAGGAGACTCCCAGAGAGGGATTACATGGCTGAGACATCAAAAGTTGTCTTCATGTAGAAATTTCCTTGAATCAACCAGATAGTTCTAGAGCCAGAAAAATCCCTATAGAGAGGTTAGGATAGTGATTACACTGCACAATGATGTTGCCAGCTCTCAGTGATACCCTCATTTCACTAGGATACCAACTATGGGGCAAAATACTGACCCCTTTCCTAAACACATCTATCTCTATACTATGAATCTCCTTAGGCTTCTTACAAGTGCAATGAAGAAAATACACAAGTCATGAAGCCAGCCACATGTTAATGGATCTGCCTCAAATAGCAAGCTCATTTGCTCTTTAAAGGTTGCTAAGAGACTGGTTTCATAGCTACATGCTTAGAGTACTCATCTCAGACCTGAATGAATGAAATTCAGGTTCTAGTACAGTCTGAGCTGAAATAGCAGATGATAAATTGTTCTGACTCAGAACTCCACAAAGTGAGTTTCTGAACCTGAATCTCCAACACCCCTGGCAAGTGCACTGACATGATGCACAGTGCTGAATGAAATAACTACTATAAGATTTACGTTTCCAGTCTATATTGGTTATGCATTTTTTGCCGTTCATCTTGATGTATCCACTCTGAACACATGATTCAAGCTACTGGATACATTAAACTGATCCAAGAAACAGCTACAATGAGTTGTATATCCTTATTTGTGTATAGGATGAGTTACATGCCTCCTGGCAAATATCATGTATCAAGGTGACAGATATCCTAGTAATATATGTTACTTGGAAGGCAATTCAGTGCCAAGAGAAAAGTTGGAGGAAAAAGCCAGATGATTTGTCGCTGGGAATACAAGAAAGGAAAGAATATAAAAATAAAACAAAACCTACAAAACCAGCTGCTCTGACAATGGCTACATTCCTATTCTAAGACAACTGGCAAAACACTCAGATGAAATTGCCAAAGATCAGAGAAATCCTAAAAGGCGGACAAAAATGGATGCTAGCACAGTATTGACCACGTTAGAAACCAGAATAAACAACAAGTGCTAAATAGGAGGTGAAAGTATGGGTGCAAAGACATACAAGCAGTTCCCATGCGTGACAAAATACCCAGGATAACTATGCTAAAAAAAAAAAACCTTAAGACAAAAAAATCTTTTATTTTCTGCCTTTATTAACCAGTCTTGTCCCAAGAAAGCTTGGTTTTGCCTCTTCTTTTTTTTTTCTTTTACCCATAAATGTCTTTGGCCATTATGTTTTCTGTAGAATATGAAGTGTTAAACCTCTCAGTGAAATATTTTCCACTGCAGTACAAAATACATTCATATTTATGAAATCCCATTAATACAGATATATTATTCACACACATGCTTAACATATCCATAGAAAAGTAGATTCAAAGGAGTCTAGGCTGCAAAATATTCCACTCAGACACTATGAAATGTAGGAAATAGTTTTGGTCTGGTAACCAGAGATTGGCAACCTCATGTTTTTTCATTATAAGATGGGCCTTAATTACAAAATTGAATGCTATTATTTTCTAACATATTTCTGACTTATTTAGGGCTGAAGATCATAGAATCATAGAATGGTTTGAGTAAGAAGGCACCTTTAAAGACCATCTAGTTCAAACCCTCTGCCATAAACAGGGACATCTTTCACTAGATCAGGTTGCTCAAAGTCTTGTCCAACGTAACATTGAACACTTCCAATGATGGGGCACCAACAACTTCTCTGTGCAATCTGTTCCAGTGTCTCAACACCCTCATCGCAAAAAGGGTCTTCCTCATGTCAAATCTAAATCTACCGCTTTTAGTTTAAAACCATTGCCACTTGTCCTATCACTAGAGGCCTTGGTAAAAAGTCTCTCTCCAGCTTTCTTATAAATCCTCTTTAAGTATCAAAAGTCTGTACTAAGGTCTCCCCAGAGCCTTCTCTTCTCCAGGCTGGACAACCCCAACTTTCTCAGCCTGTCTTCTTAGCAGAGGTGTTCCAGCCCTCTGATCGTTTTTGTGGACATCCTTTGGACCTGAGCTAGCAGGTCCATGTCTTCCTTATACTGGGGGCCCCAGAGCTGGATGAAGTACTCCAGGTAGGGTCTCACAAGAGCAGAGTAGATGGGGAGACACACCTTCTTCCCCCTGCTTGCCACTCTTCTTTGGATGCAGCCCAGGATACGGTTGGCCTTCTGGGCTGTGAGCACACATTGCCAACTCATGCCCAGCTTTTCATGCTCCCCAAGTCCTTCTCTGCAGGACTGCTCTCAACCCCTTGATCCCCTAGCCTGTATTGATACTTGGGATTGCCCCCACTCAGGTACTGAACCTTGCACTTGGCCTTGTTGAACTTCATGAGATTTGCACAGGCCTACCTCTCAAGCTTGTCAAGGTCCCTCTGGATGGCATCCCTTCCCTCCAGCGTGTTGACCGCACCACTCAGCTTGGTGTCATCTGCAAACTTGCTGAGGGCACACTTATTCCTGCTATGTCCTTAATGAAGATATTAAGTAGTACTGGTCCCAGTGCGGACCCTTGAGGGACACCACTTTTTACTGGTTTCCACTTGGACTCTGTGGAATGAAGATGACTTGCTGCATTCTTATAATAGCCACCTAATAATTTTTTAAAAATTGGATAACTGATAGATCAATGCTTTATTTACTGGATGCTGCTCAAAGCCTGTTTTCCAAGCAGAATTGTTAATTTCTAGAGCTATCTGGAAGACTATCATTAGAATATTATTTTCTTGAGAAATGCTATATCAAAGAAGCTTTTTCATTTGCAGAATTTTTGTTGATGGGATTGAATCAATTTCAACATTTTTTTTTTGCAGTTTACTGACAAAATCACAAACAACATAGAAAAGACAGGTTTATTGATTTTCAAGACCAGTTAACTCAATTTGTCAGTTTAGAGATCCTTCATACTTAGTAAGAAGTCACTTAAAGACAGTCACAAGAAAGAGTGGAGTTAAAAGTTTGGAACTGAACTCCCAGTCTTCTTTGTGGTGCCAAAACCTCTTCCACAGAATCCTTTCCAAAGGTGGATGGCTTGTGAAGCAGGATGCATTTCAAAAGGCAAGATGACAGTCCACGAGACTTGCTATAATACTCTAACGATTAGGAAGAATTTGAACGCCTTCCTCTGCCTGAATTAAGTAAATATGGTGTTTCTTACTATCAGACTGTTCTCACCCCTCCCACAATTGCAGCTGTTGACCATATGTAGCAGTAACAGTCTACAGCTGTAGGGCTACAGAAGAAAGAGGGACATATAAATCATAATCTAAACTGTTTTGATACACAGCTGGGACAGATGTGCCAGCACCTCTGCAAATAGAGAGTATTTTGTCTCTGAGGCACAGCTGGCTCTCTGGGCTTGCCTGACTTCATTGAAAGCATACTAACTGTCACTCTCCTAAGACCAAACTCATTGCCCAGTTGAAGGTAATGTTATCAGGAACAACAAATATCTCAATGGCACAAAGTGCATTATTGTCAAGTCTGAAGTCTTTTCACTAAATGTACAGGCAATAAAGCTAGTAAATCTTTAGTCATATAGGTTGCCTTTGTGCTCAAACGTGGCACGAACATCTCTACAGGGTGCTTCCTCCCTTTCTAAAATATTTGATATTAGATGACTTACCTTTCAGGGGTGCCTACGCTTGAGATGAGAAATTATATTTAACACTGTGAAAGACTTAAGCATTTTCCCCTTAACCTTTTTGACAAAAACAACTGAAGCAAATGTATGTTTAAAATTCTGTTTCAGTAAAGAAAACCTATGCAACAAAACAAGAGGCAAATATATGGCAAGGGAAAAATGAGAACAAAAACCTCTTCAGTCCAAATGATTATTGTGTGATATTAGAAGTAATAAAAAGACAGTCTTGTAATGTGAAATACCAGACAAACTTAATAATAGACAGTGGCATCATCCTGGAATTCTGTGTTTGCAGTTTGATCAGCAGATGCTGGTGATATAATTGTCAACAACATAGAAGAGACACGAAAACTTCATCAACTATGAATTTACAAACTGCAGACTTCAGTACATGTTCAGGTTGTATTTTTCATCCATCAAAAAGTGGAGTGGAAATATTTCTGAAATATGTGTTACAAGATTTTAGTGGAAGTCTGCTGAATATTTCATTTTCAATCATCTGAAATAGTAAAGTTACAAAAGAATGACTTTAATCTGAAAAATGTAGTTTTACAAGAAGAACGGCCCATTTTGGGGAATGACCAATGCTTTTCTTCCATTTTTGTGTTTCCAAGAGGTCACTTTTAGCAGCTGGCTTTGCAGTTTTTATATTTTAGTGTTCTATAAGACCCTGCTTGCTGAATAATGCTGCCAGTTACTGGTCACATCATCTGAAGAGCATATATTTTATCGCTGAGTGGCAGATTAAGTGTTCTTAAAAAAATGCTGGCTACAGACATCTTTACTGTTACTTTAGAAGCAACTATAAAAGGTCAGGTATGTAATGAACTGATTTCAAAGCTGACTAGAACTGAACAAAGTTGGCTAATTGTGATATCTGGGAAGGGCTGTTACCATGGCCTTCAGGCCTGAGTATAACTCAAATACACTTTCATTTATCTAAGTTTCAGCCACTGCTGAGGGAAGAGGTCTTAAAAACCTTCCTCTGAAGATGCCTCTTGCCACTGACCACAGAAGGGAATCTAGGTGCTTGGCTTTGAATAGAAAATTATAGAAACTTCTAGAAAAATGAAACCAGCTGAGACGAATTGCACCCTAGGTATAGAAATCTTCAGAGACATAACTACTTTGGCTTGGATTCAAAAGTACGTTGTTCTGACCAATATTACACCTAACTATTAAGTCCTTTTTCTTGGTGGAGAACTGGTGACAGTTAGTGCAAGCACAGACATTGAGAAAGCGTCATGCTTAGAAAGGCTGGGAACTTCTGAGAAATCAGATGTGCACGTCACAAACAGAATGGTGAGATTTTGTGTCTGTTTTATCTCATTCAGGCATGATGCCGGGGCTGCTAACTTTTGACAGCAAGCGACTCAGAGATTCTCAGTCACAGTTTCTTGAGGTCTGTTGACTCCCGGATCGTTCAGAGAAAGGTCCTGACAAATGGGAACTCTGGACTTGTGAGAGCCACATCCTAAGGTAGACTTTAAAGCCTATCCTCATTCAGCTTGCTGCCCAAATATTTTTGTGAGCTTGAATGTTGGCAAAGCCCAATAGTTACGTTGTCCTTTTTTTGCAACTGTAGGTGCCATTAGTAAAGAATCAGATTTTTTTTTGTAAATCCACAATTCTAAGGCCTGATCCTCCATTAAGTACCATATCATAGAGCTCAGCAGTTTAATCATGTAATCTGCAAGGATGTCCACTCATTCTATCATGCAAGCCATGAGGAAATCATGCAAGCCTCCCCCATGAGGAGATATACAAAATGACGTATTACTGCAGGAAATATCAGTGTGTGCACCAGACAGAAAGACTGAAAGAGAGACCTCGAATTGTATATGATCTACAATGGGAAACACAGTAAAAAAGAAGAAAAACTATCAGCTTCCCATTTGTTGTTATTGTCCTTTCCACTCATTGCAAAGAGATGACTGACACCGTAAAGTAAGATTACAGTAGTGTAAAGATTAAGTATATGAACACAGGCCATAAGCAAATGGGGCTGATGCCTCCATCTGTGCTCAAGGAAGGACCCCAGAAAAAAGAGCCACATCTCAGTTCTCTCTGATGCTCACATACTTCAGTACAGCATCAGGAGTTAGTACGTTGAATTCATCCCTAATTCAGACAGTGCTAGGGAGAGTCTGTGACCTCAGCATGCGCCCAGTTTCCTGAGATAAAAAACAAGCACTTGATTGTTTCTATGCTATTCATAGACTATCTGAGCAGGTAGAAAAGTTTATCCTAAGGATGTGGAGCTCTTGCCACACCCGTGCTTGAGAGGGCAGGAGGTGCTGAAACAAGGGATGCATCTTAATGTAGTTTTGAAGAAAGGAATGAGCGGATGCTACTTAGTTTTCCTCAGCTGGCATACACTGGGAGGAGGATTTCCTTCAATAGGAACCTCCTGTCAATAACGTTTATGCTGATTCTTCTTCACATTAAAGCCTTATCTAAGGACTCCACCTGAGATGGGGACCCCTGTGTAGAAACTATACAAATAGACGAGATGAACAAAGCCCTCCTGCTGATAGAAACAGCAGCACAGGATCACAACTCCTGCATGGCATGAAATACACATTGGCCTGGGGTCATGGTAATCCCAGGGTCAGCTGTCACCTTTTATACCACCTGAAAAACCACTCTTGCAAAGGAAAAATCACTTTCCCAAGCATCTTATAACTGAGATTTTACAAAAGTAGTAGTACCATGACATTGATTTCACAGATAGGAAATTGGAACAGAGGAAGATTTATTAATTTGCCTAAGGCTGCAGAATGAGTGCACGGTAAAGGAACAGAATTCTCGAAGTGAATTTAAAGCAGTAAGCAAAATGAGACAAAGCCCATTCTCTGGTCCTGTGGTAAGAAGCACAGCAAATTTTAATGGTGGCTGAACTCTTTTCTCCCAGACAATAGGGCAGCCTCAGTTGGAGCTGGAGGTGCACATTCAAAGGTTAAGATTCAACAGACAAGCTGCAATAAAAGAAATTCTTATCAGATATTATAATTAAAACTATCCCCAGAGGGAATAGAGGGCCAGAGATGTGGCAGAGTTCCCATCCATGGAGATTTTCTAGACTAGACTAGACATGTGTGTCTATTCCTTGGGACTTGATATGTATGTCAGTCTTTGCATTTATTCAAATTTCAATACACTAATGTTTGGCTGTAGTTCTCCAGTGTCCTGCTGCTTGCAAGGCTGTTTGAATTTCTATAAAAGTACCATTTTAATTCTGCTATGTGAAATGGAAGCAGTAACACACACAGCTTTGCTACTGTCATTCCTTGTTTATAGCAGAGACAGCCAACTGACAACTCAAAGATGTATCCTTCCCACAAGACGATTTTGCCTGGTCCCTTGAAATGCAAGGCAGTCAGAAGATGAATCCAACTCATGGTATAGTTTATGAGTCATAAAGTTGAGGATGAGATAGATCAGGTATGGAAGCCAGGTGAGCTGTGCGTCCCATAATATGGTTGCATTGGCCTGACCTTCAAGCATGTGATTAGGCAAAAAATAAGACCCTTCAAATCCTAAACATGTCCTCTCCATTTTATATCCAGTAGCATGTTATACCACTAGGCTAGGAAAATTTAATCTGAATCTTAACTCTCATTTAGGCAAATTTCTTGTCTGAAGAATGTAACAAAACGTGGAAGAGGTACTGGCACGTTACAAACCCCACAGTAGCGCCATAAAGACTTAGCTGACAAAACACGAAGCTAATGAATTGATTAATGCTGTTATCAGAGTGGGCTTACCCTTAGAAAATTCAACAGATCAGGGCACTAATTTTATGTCTTCTCTGCTAAATGAGGTGTACAAGCTTTTAAAAATTCCCCCTTCGCACAGAGTTTCGTATCAGCCAGAAACAGATGGGCTTGCAGAATACTTTAATCAAACACTTAAGCAGATGTTAAGAAAAATTCATCAGCAGTGAACCAAAACATTGGGATAAATTGTTACCTTTTGTTTAGTTTGTCTATGGGGAGGTCTCTTAATTGTCAATTGGATGCTCCCCATACCTTTCCAAACATGCTCAGGAGGCAGACACTCTGAAGTTGTGTTGTTTGCAAATTATCCAACATTGGCAGCATCACATTTTCACCCAGATAACATCCTTTATAATTATGTTGTTCAGATATGTGAATCAAGGCCCTGATCCTGCAGATAGATCCACACAACTGGAAGGATATAATATGTACATGAATGACAGCAATAGTCAGAATTCAAAGTAGGCAATCTTTATGAAATATTGTGGCTGAAGACTGATGAAGCTGAATAATTCTGAATACAAAAGCAGTGACATTGAGACAAAGGTACTTATTAGTCTCTTCTATGCTCCTCTTAATAGACAAACCCTTCCCTGAGATAATTTATAGTGTTAGGATGGGGGATAGATGGATTTGCACACATAGGAGCATCACATGAGTTCATTTCGAAGATCTGAAAATTTTTCAGCAGATTTGGACTAGGTTATTCATGGCTAACTCAACAGACAACAAGACACTTCAACGTTCAACATTGCTGGATTAAGGTTAGGCATGTGGGCCTGAATTGACCTCCCATTGACACACTCAGACTGCCTATGGTCCTGGAAACGTAAGGTCTCATGGCACAATATTTTTGGTGGCTCAGGTTCTTTCTTACACTGCTGGGTATCTAAAATGTCAGTCCATTGAGCTATAATACTAAGCAGAGAAGTAGTGCTACTGTGTTGTGATGGCCAACAAAATACATGTGAAATATAATTAAATCTTTCTAATTCAGCTATTTAATATTCACTATTTAATACACTATATCTGACTAACCAGGAGGCTACCCAGCCACTATAAGAAAGTTTAGCTGATGACTCAGATTTGTCTAGAAATATCAATGAAACAGTGTCAAGCAAAACTGTGTGTGTGTGCATATATATATATGCACACACACACACACACGTATGGTCTTCAGGAGCCCCATTTCTGTTGAAAATTATGGGAACGTACAAAAGTATAAAATTTGGCTCTGTGAATACTCTAAGTATATATTAACTTAAATTAATGCAATGTATAGTTCAAATTATTCTTTGTATACAAAAGGTTGTTGGTAAAGCTCTTCAAAATATTGGTCAAAATAAAAATATCATAAGAAGAAAAGTTGTTCTATATTGCTCTAGGACAAACCTTTCAATTTCTACTCCATACACAAAAATTTTTTCTTTTACAAACTTTTACAAATCTGAAGTCAAGTTTTGAAAGGAAATTTGGCACCCTTCAAGGCACACTGGTAACAAAAGAGTGAAAAAAGGGATAATTCAATTTTAGATACCTTTCAGAAAATTTAAAAGCTATCATCCTTCAGAATTAAATAGTTTCTTCCCCTCCTACTCTTGTAGTTTTATGAACAAAGTATGCTATATTGTGAATATCTATTTTCTCTCTTTCCTTTTTCTGTATGTTTCCCTTCTTGATGTTTTCCTTTCCTCATTATTTTAAAATGCAAGGCTTCTGAGAATTCTGAAGTTAAATATTTGAACTCACTTTACAGGATCACAGGAGTTGCTTCTTTTTTCATTCTTTCCTTGCTGCATTCTATTATTTCATGTTATCAGGTTGAATGGAAATTTTTTTTTAATAGCTAAGAAGAAAAAGTGAATGAGGAAAAAACAGATAATTTTTAAAAAAGGTACGTAACAGGATTGTGACTACGTCAAAAAAGTTGCATAAGAATGTGTCTGTTCATCTGTGATAAATATTAACTTTGCTTCTGACTAAGAAGTCAAGTCACTCTCACAGGACTTTTAAGCAGCTCTGCTTCCCGCTGTGAAGAGCTTATTGCAGCTCTTAGCAGTGCAGCCCAGACTGAAGATCTTTGCAACTCACTGATGCCTTAAGCTGGGTAATATTCTGTTTTGAGCAGCAGCTCCACAGCCTAATTCGTTACTTCTCTCTCAGCAAGGAAAAGTCAGCAGAACTACACCTCTCCATTTCTCTGGAGGTAATGTGAAAATGGATCTTGAACGCCTTTACACAATTCCTTGGGATGGTCTCTTGTGCAACATCTAGGGGAACTGCCTGGGAAAATGACTGTCTTCAGTCTGTCCCATCTTGTAACCGCATGACTTGGAAAAATTTAAAGACAAGACAGGAGAAAATGATCTCTCAACAGATAAATTTAGTCCTTTAAAATATGTGCAAATCACTTCTCAAGATAAGTCCTTTTATGGTCCTATTAAAAATTATTCAGTGATATGATGTCAGTGTAAAATGATTTAATTATGAAGGTGTCTCAGGAAATATTTGCTGTGAACAAAACAGTAATATTTTGCTAATCAGCCCTAAAATGCAGAGCTGGAAGCAATTCTTTGCCTACATCAACTGAACTAAATGTTGACCACGCAGAACAACAGTGACCTCACTGTCTTTCTGCCATCAGAATGATTTGCTTTCTTGGTCCTGGGTGTTAGCCCTTTCTTTTCTCCATTTTATGCAAAAATATCCTTGTATAAAAGTTTGTGTGTAAGGAAATCTGTCTACCAATATTAAACTGGCAAAGAACTAAAAGCATAGGAGACATCCTTTTTATCATGGTGCTCAGTCCAACACAGGGAACAAAAAATAAGACCTAACCTGAAACCCAGCACTTCTTGACAGCTTCACAAACTCTCCATCACCAAGGGCTAATCCCGGTATTTCCACATGGCACGAATTAGGACACAGGATAGTAGGTAGGTGTAGACTCATCCGTCCATCCCTGTCTCACTACATTCTTATGTCATGATCGGATCATGAGGGAGGCAGAGGGCATTCTTCATACATCTACATACTTTTTAGGTTGGAATAATATTCTGTGTTATATTATCAGGGAGAGATCAGAAGTGTTCCCTGACTGTACGTGAGGTGGAGTTGGAAACCAGATGCATTCAATCCAGAAGTTATTTGTACACTTGAGCAGAGTAGATAAACCACCAATCAGTACAACTTACCTCAGGGCCAGGATAGCTTCTCTACTGCCCATCATTGTCACAAAGATGATTTTCTAAACTAAGTTCTAAATACTGTTGTTCAAAGACTTTTTTTTCTTTCTTTGCAGGGAATTCTCTACCCATTGTTATGCAGTAGGTGAGATGATGCACAATGACAGGAGTCCCTTATATGAACCTGTTCAGTTCATCTAGGAAAAAAGCAGTTATCAGACATACTGAAAAGGTTGAACTCGGAGGTAAGTAAAGCCACACATTTCTTTTTTAAATTTTCATCCTGCTTATCCTCTTTCCTGCTTTTATGGGAGAATGCTGTGTTCAGCATAGCTGGGTTTATTACTCCTTCTCCATGTTATATACTTGTATATTTAAGAGGCTATTGCCTTCATGCTGAATTATCCAGCTAGACTTCTCAGGCAGCCAACTCTCACAATGCTTAGCTTTCAAAATGCACAACTCAGCAAGCAAAAAAACAGAACCAGAAAGAAAACCCTCAGTACTTGACTCCCTGCTTTAATTGCACATCACAGGCTCTTATTTTAAATGCCCAAAAAAGTTATCTTTATTATACTGTTCAGCTTAAGTGTCGCTCCCAGATTAATATCTAATTTAAAAGCAGCTATCATTTTCCCCGTGTAGAAATTATTTTTCACAGTAACAGCCTTCAAAGTAGCCAAAAATATCCTTGTGATACAGAGCAATAAATGTTTACAGCTATGAATCCCATTATAGTTTATGGTGATTAAAACATGAAATAGGGCTTGGTATTTGGTCTTTGAGACTTTCGCTGTAATTTGAAACAGACAGACCTAACAGCAAATAATGATATTTATGTCCCCTTTACCTCAGGGCTTCAAAGTGTGATGGGGATAGAGAATATCTTTTTTAAAAGAGACTTAGAAGATATCAGATATTAGGTTTGCCATTCTTCTCCATTTTACCTCTAGTGTGTGTTTCATTAACTATTCTGATCATCACACTACCAAGGAACAGGCTGAGATAGTGTGTAGTGACACATTTTTAAGAGAAGAGAAAACATGAGGGCATCTGTCCTTCACAGGTTATTTATATTATTTTTTTTTCCTGCAGCAACATATTTACAAAAAGATTAAACACACTAACTAAATGAGAGAGACTCCAGCATACACCAGACTCCTATAAATCAGATTTCTTGGACGTTTTTGTTCTGGTTTTGGTGGGTTTTTTTTAAAAAAAAGGAAAAAAAAACTATATGCATACCTCAAAGAAGAATCTGAAGTATCTGTGTCAGGTTATGTTCTCAGGAGAGCCCTGGAGCATGCCCATCAATCTATATCTATGCCAGGCAGTAATCAGCTATAAAATACACTACATAGGGAAGATTTTTCTCACACTAAGCCATTCTTAAACACTCACACGGAAACCTAACAAAAAATTAACACAGCTTTCTTCCACAAATGCTCCGAGATAGAAAGTGATATCCTTATTCATCTATGCAGCTTTTACTTTGTACTGAGGTGGACTAGAAAACCTTACACAGACAGACAACTGGAATGTGATTATCCTAAAGGTCTTGTTTAATGCCTTTCAGATTTGTCAGTTGATTGTGATTGTGGGAATTTGTTTATGTCTTGGTTAACAGGTCCACTTTTAACATATAGTTGATATTCAGAGAAACACACCATAACTACTTTCAGGTATAAAGGTTCAGTTGTATTGCCAGGTAGATGTACCTGAACATATCTGACTATTCCAGGCTTCTGTCTGTCGTCTTCCATAGTGCTAGTGAAAAGTGGAGATGGGCTTTATGGGGGAGGGAAATAGAAAAAGAAAACCTTTCATAGCTGCACAGTCACCACAAGAAGCAGCTACTTGCACTGTGGGCTACATGCCGTGAATCAAATTCACTTGGAGTGGGCGGGTGTTTTTCAGACACTGCTAGACAGTGTTGGCATGGAACCAAAAGCACATAGTTGTGGTATTTAAAAACACTTTGAACTAGTAGAGTATTATAGCAAGAGCTTTTCTAGGCTCAGACCAACCAGCTCAAGCTGTAATAAGGGAGTCAGTTATATCCCCCATCCAAATACACATGCTCAGGAAAAAGAGGGAGACACACAACACAGAAACGGGAAAGTGGGAAAGTATTAGGGTCACTTTGTAGTGTCTCATGGAGAACTCTAATCAACAGTAGCACTTATTTGTGACTCTTCCACCTATTTTTATCATTACATAAAAATGATGCCAACATTTTTACATAATGCTGAAATATAAGGAGTTATTGACCATTTAAATATAAATAGGTTAAAACAAAGGGAACGACTTTAGTTTTTTTAATGAAGCTAACATGATTTTGAAATAATTTGCAATAATGCTGAATTTCTTTAAAAAGCATATTACCATAAAATATTTCAATGTCAATGATTTTTTTTTTTCCAAAAGACAATTGTGCACCTGAAGGAAAGCAAACAAAAATTTACCATCTTAAAGGTGGATATATCTTTGGGCAAGTAAGATACTCCAGTGAGACAACCTAGGGCTTTACACTCCATTTCTTCCATTTGATTCTTCCATTTCCAGTTCCATTACACTTACATTTCATTCTTGTTGCCCAGAGAAGTTGTGGCTGCCCCCTCCCTGGCAGTGTTTAAGGTCAGACTGGATGAGGCTTTGGGCAACCTGGTCTAGTGGAAAGGGTCCTTGCCCATGGCAGGGGGGTTGGAACTAGATGATCTTTAAGGTCCCTTCCAACCCAAACCATTCTATGGTTCTATGATTCTATGATTCCAAATACTGTGCTCTTGGAAATTTGTTAATGTATTCCTCAACTTTATTTCTCTCACCCTACTCTTCCTCTGAAGGTTTTCTCAAAGGTTATAAAATCACATTGACAGTAATGTTTCCTGTAACGGACACCCACACAGAACAAAACTGGTCCAAGTTTTCTGGGTATGGCTTATCGGTACAATCAAAATGACTGGCCTTTATAAGCAAAAGGAAAAATTCTCATTCATGTGTCTCTGCTCATCACGATAGAAAGAAAAATAGTTATAATCAGCTTTGAAGACAAAGTCATTAGAAGTAGGTGAACTACATTTTGATGGATTGATTTATTTTAGGGTAATTAGCCAAGTTTTAAAAATGTTACAAGATCAAGCTGATTTTTCACTTGCCAATTTTTGTTGCAGAACGTCATCATCTGGAAAGTTCTATGTGTTTGTTTTTCTCTCAAGTGTAGCTATTGCAACTAAACTGAAATCTGGTTTGGGAGAAAGTCTTAATTATTTTTAAAACATAACTAATTCATAGTTGTTGTCTTTGTTATTTTTTTTTCATTTCTGAGAATTTTTTATCTCTAAGCAATTGCATCAGACAGTGATTAATAGGCACAATGATTATTAGAACTACAGTTCTTGCTACCAGATCATATCTTGTCCTATACAAATAAACCATGAAATTTCAATGTGGGAATAGTCTTAATTTTTGGTAAGGTAGATTCACTCCATCTCCACAGAAACAATTCAGTTTTATTATAAAAGAATTAGTTCAAGTCTGAGATGCATTGAGTGACTATTTGATGCATCACTCTCTGGTTCTTCGTGCTATCAGATCCATTCTGAAAAAGGCTGTGTGTAGGCAGCTAATTCTAGGAGGAGGTAACATTTTTATTATAAAACTCATACGGACTAAAGCTTGTGAAAATGCCTGCCATTTACCACTTCCATTGACATGTTGAAGAGAATATCTGAAAAATATGAGCTTGACAATATTTCAGTATATGTTGCTGGCTCATTCACACCCTGCTGTGTTCAATACAGTAGTTTTAGAAGTTGAGAGTACCAGGAGCAGGTAATCACACTCCATGTTGAACCTCTGCACCCTTGTTTATTGGCTTACAAATAAAAGGCTATTATTAAATGCAAAGCTAGTATCAGTGCCAAAAGTGAAAGTGAACAATCTATGACTGAGAAGACAAAGAATTCTGAAAGTTAGTTTCTGTGGCAACGCTGACTTGGACAATCTGCTACAAAAATGAATAACTTCTCTATTTCTTTATGGTGAAAGGTAAAGGTAGTGAGAACACTGATGGAATAAACATGGACAAACACCCACAACCTATCTGATCAAGTATGCTTTGATACCATACATGAGTCTGTCAAGCCTAGGTTCTTGAGCATGTTTAGAAAAGCAGTGAGCAAGAAGTACACAGTTAAGCACATTACAGATTCTGTGCATTACCCTCTCATGGACTATAAATCAATTTATACACGCACATGCCATTCAGCATAGTACATTTAGTAGCCATGCAATCCCTCACTGTTTTTACTTGCAATTTTAAGAGATGTTCTTGCAACCAGCTATAGAATTTACCCTGTTCTTTCAATCCCATTTACTTCAGTCCTCAGGAGGATTGTTTCCTGGAAATAAGCACTGAGAATGTATTTGAGAGGTATTTACCTGCATGTAACTAGTGACTTCCTATATCTGAGGTATTTTGCAGTGTAAACCAGAAATAAAAAAACTCATTACATGGTACTTTAATCAAGACCTTGCATCATTGATTATCTCCAGCAAGAAAACTGTCTCCATGGTCCCAAAGTTCTGCTAATGTTCCCAGAGAGAATTCAGTATGCATAGTGTCAGAATGGCATGGAAATATTTATGAAGCTTGATGAAAACCAACTGAACGCCAAAAAACCTTACAACTGTAATTTTGAGGCACACTATGTAAGTTTTGTCCTCCGTATACCTCTGCTTAAATCTTCTCTCAGAAGTTTCTGTATGCATGTCATCAAGACAGCTCTAGAATTATATTTTTAAAACATCTTCCATTCAAATTTCCTGGTCCTTCCCAAAGATCTCCCTTTTACGTGTGATCTTAAAGCCTATTCATTGGCCAGCACGTGTTGTAGCCCAGGATATTCCAATTCTACACTAGTTTGGGAATACTTTGACCTCAAAACATATGAAGAAACATCTCAGCCCATATTAGAGTGTCTTGATATCAAGTCACAGATGTGAACCTAATTCACACAAGCTTTGCCTATTTTAACTGGCATTGACAGCTCATTATGATGTACATCCAAATCTTCATATTGTGACATCCCTTCTCCCAAGACACCTTTGTTCCCAGAAGCAATGCATCGGCACTTAAACAGTTCAGAGCAGGACCTTGTAGAATCTCAACAGTGCAGTATTTTATCATAATTCTTTACTATGACACTACTGAGAAGTTGTGTAATCCAGCAGTAAGATGAGGAGCTTCAGGTTGTAAAACATCATACTTCAGACTGCTACACCTCCCACAAAAGACTCTTTCTGCAGGCTTAAACTAAGGGTACTACCATACTGAAGCCTGATCTCTTTGTAACAGCTAAGGACGTGGCTCTTTTATCTGAAGTTTTCCCTCTCCTTCCCAGAAGTGTCATCTGAAATCAGATGATGATTCCAAGAGCATCACTGAGTTGTCAGCAAATGAGCAATAGCCCAGCACTGTAACTCCTGCCAGTAACTGACAAGAAGAGGAACATTTTCCTGCAAATGGAGTAGGTTTTCTTGCATTTTAGTAAGTCCCAAGATCTATGGGCAGCTGACCTTCAGTGTCTGTGAAAATTGTACCTGTATGGATGGAAGAACTACATCTACCTTCATGGTGTTGTTGGGTGTGAGACAGGCATGCCAGGTTAAGACCAAATTAACCACCCATGCTTCACTGCTTGCCTGTAATGTCCCTTGCAGTCTGTTCTAGAGTAGACCTCATGACATTTTCCAATGAGGGGAAAAAAATATAAAAGTATTTTACAAGTGGAATGCATTTGAAAGTATCCTCAGGACCACATGTATATTATCTCCACATAACCCATCTATCACAGACAGGCAGATAAATAGTCCTTCCCTGAAAGGCCACAAAATGGGCCATAAGGGATTTGTGGACAACTTGAACTCAGGCAGTTTGAGCTGCATATAGAGATAGCCTTGGATGGACAGTGCTTTAAAATTGTTCTCAGAACCAGGCTACTCCATAAGCACTATGAATCCAGCCTGCTTCCAAAGTATCACTTCAGGCAAGAAAAATAAATGATATACCTATTTTTAAAAGCCTTTCTTGCATAGAAGATTCTATTCACCTTTCTCTAAAAGATTACAGTCTGCAAGGCAAAGTTTACAAAGACAATCCTTAAAAACACCACATGGTTTATGGTTTAGATTGAAAGAATCAACACACCAAATAAAAAGCAAGGAAACAGAAAAGCATGTTATTCTCAATGTAGCAAGTTTTTTTATGAAATGCAAATAAACAGTTTCAAAGCTTTTTATTGTCTGAAGAGTTTTTTATACTTATCAAATGGTAAACACTCCTACCACTCCTTAAAATGTTAGAGGTATTAAACATTAGATATACAGATCACACGGAGAGGCTAAATTACTGTTCTAACAGTGTCAGACATTGAAACAATTTTTGCCTTTATTATGTTAATATTCCTCAGCAATCTGAGCATGCATATAATCCCATTTTTCGTTACAACCCTCCTCTCTTCCTGTGCTTGACTGGCTTCATGTATCTTGGGAGGAGAATGTAATACCAATAATCACCTCAAAGAAAGCCTGCTATGGTTACTTCCAGATGGTGGAGATGTGGTTTGAGGTATGACGTATAGTTTCAGAAGCAATGTTGTATTGTAAAACAAGACCTTTTTGAGATGCCTGTAGACTCACTCATGTTTGGAGTTGCCCTACAATGTCATTTGGCTTCTCAGTACCTTTTCAAGTTCTTGTAGGAGTATAAGGATGATCAAAGGTACAGAACTGCATTGGCATGATGAGTGTAAAATAGACTAGCTCTTTTCAGCCTGGTAAAAGGATGAGTGAAGAAGTACATGACAGATGTCATCAGTGGCACATAAAAGATAAAAAGATAACAAGTCATTCATTGTCTCTTTCAATAGAATGAAATATAAAGCAAGCAGATCCGAAATAAGCATGCATTTTCAAAGTGTATAGTTAAAACAGTACTCCTTGCCACAGGCAGTTGTGCATCAAATTTGTAGAAGTATTCAAAAGGCAATTGAAGAAGTTGAAGACATTTACAAAATAAATTCACCATGGGCTATTAAGTAAAAGCACTTCTGCTGGTTAGTGGGACTCTGAACAGAATCTTTACCTCATAGTAAAGAAAGTTGGGTCACAAGTCATAGTTCCTTTTATGTCTTAAAAAATCCTCTATTTAAAATGTAACTGTACACAGGCTAGATTTTTCTTGCTATAAGGAGGGTACCAGCACCCTGGAAAACCTGGCGATCTTGGCTGAAGTATTCTGTTATTGCCCAGAGAATTCAGCGGTGCTGATGTCATCCTTAACATGTCTTATTGTCATATGACTTCCCCAACTAGGACAAAAATAAACTTCTGTATCTCCGTTGTTCTGTGGAGTAAGTTGCTCAAGTAGCTCTCCAGCTATAGAAAGTGATAGCAAACTTTGTAGCAAATTGCTGAGAATGTGCATCTGACGTGTTCTCAATGTCACATATTCAGAATGTGCACCAGTAAGTGATAAAATTATTGGACCTAATAAAGAAGCATTAGCTGAAGTTCCAGGAGCCAAACTGCACAGGAAGATAAATTGTCATGAGCTACCCTTTGGCTCAAAGAATATCTTTGAATTTATGAACTGTCCAGCTATCACCTCAAAACTCACTCTTCAGGCTCACATAAATTAGAGATATTGGAATTGATAGACCTGCTCTTTAAAAATGACTGTGTTTGCATGTGTCTGACTTAAAGCATTCCAAAGAATGCTGATGAGGATGTGGGAGTTTGTTCTTCTAAATACCTTGCATTGTAAATATAGAGCTTAGGCACAAATGGCTGCCTACAACATTTTGCAGTGTTACAGTAATGAAAGGAACTACCAGAAGCTCACTTATCTGTGTGGCTACTAGAGAGACATCTGAAGCCTTGGAATAATAGCTCATATCTCTCCTCCTTCTCCTCTCTCACTTTCCCTGCAATTTCTCCTCTTGCTCATTGAATGAATCTTTATTTAACAGTTGTGGAGTGAGGACAGCCCCATTCAAAGTTTAAGCTTCTGCATAAAAATACAGAAGAAAGTCATATGGCCAGCTCCATGCTCCCTGACAAAACCCCAGAATACCAAACTTCAAACTAGCGTGTCCCTGGGTATCTTCCACTTTTATAGGACACACCAGGATCAGTCTCATCTCACTTCTTTGTGGATGGATTCTTGCATAAATGTTGAAGTGACAAATAACCCCCTTGGCATTCATAGCAGATGTTTATGGATTAAGGTGAACTATACTGACAATACAATTCATGTTTATATAATGCCTTATTGCATGGGATGTGTTTACATTTATAACTATGTCAGGATCTAGTACATCAGTTAACGTGAAAATTACACATTTAAGTTTCATTAACACATTGTAAATACTAGATAGGTGGAGTGAAAAAGTGGGTTAAGCTTTTTGAGTACAGCCTCTAAAGGTAGTTAAAATTTTTAGTTAGTAACTACATTATTAATAATTTGATGCGCTTTTATTATAGAAAGTTAGATAAAACACTTTGACACTTGGAATATCATGAAAAACTCTACCTGTTCTCCATTCTTTGCTTTTATTGCAAAAGGCTGTGCTTTTATTAGAAAGCTGTTTATTACAAATAGCCTTGCTATAACTTCTTATATTAGTGTCTTTGCTACATACAACCAAGGATGTTCATGCCACTATACCCATTAACGTCCTCTGACCCTGAAGGTTTTAAAGTCTTCCCAGGAGGAAAAGAAGTGTTTCTCTGTATATGGAACTTGTAAGTATAGTACTGCCTTGCAAGAAAGATTAAAAACAAGTCTTGCTCTCGGTTGACTTGCCTCATCATAGCATTCTCAAGGCATACTGCTTGAGCAGTGATAGTATTTCTCTACTGATCTTAAAACATGACTGGTTATATGAGTCTATCTATAGGAGATTTTTGAGAGGGTGGTGTTTAAAGAGTTCTTGTGACAAATATTGCCTGCAGTAGAAGCACAAATGATTGAGTCAGGATGGCATATTCCCAGGTTTGGTACCTACTAAAGAAACCTGTAGGATGTGCATGTTTCAAGTGAGTATCTGCACAGATAACCAGTCTGACCCCAGAGCCAGGGAAGGTTATGGAGCAGCTCATCTTGAGTGCCATCATGTGGCATGTACAGGACAACCAGGTGATCAGGCCCCATCAGCATGGGTTTATGAAAGGCAGATCCTGCTTGACTTAGCTGATTTCCTTCTATGACAAGGTGACTCACTCACTAGATGAGGGAAAGGCTGTGGATATTGTGTACCTAGACTTTAATAAAGCCTTTGACACTGTTTCCCACAGCATTCTTCTGGAAAAACTGGCTACTTATGGCTTGAACAAATGTACCTTTTGCTGGGTAAAAAACTGTCTGGATGGCCAGGCCCAAAGAGTTGTGGTGAATGGAGTTAAATTCAGTTGGCAGCCAGTCACAAGTGGTGTTCCCCAGGGATATGAGGTTCAACAAGGCCAAGTGTCGGGTCCTGCACTTGGGGAACAACAACCCCATGCACTGCTACAGGCTTGGGGAAGAGTGGCTGGAAAGCTGCCTGGTGGAAAAGGACCCGGGGGTGTAGATCGACAGCCGGCTGAATATGAGCCAGCAGTGTTCCCAGGTGGCCAAGAAGGCCAACAGGATCCTGGCTTGTATCAGAAATAGTGTGGCCAGCAGGACAAGGGAAGTGATCGTCCCCCAGTGCTCAGCACTGGTGAGGCCGCACCTCGAATCCTGTGTTCAGTTTTGGGCCCCTCACTACAAGAAAGACATTGAGGTGCTGGAGAGAGTCCAAAGAAGGGCAACAAAGCTGGTGAAGGGTCTAGAGCATGTGTGTTATGAGGAGTGGCTGAGGGAACTGGGGTTGTTTAGCCTGAAGAAAAGGAGGCTCAGGGGGTCTTATCACTCTCTACAACTACCTGAAAGGAGGTTGTAGCGGCGAGGGTGTTAGTCTCTTCTCCCAGGTAACAAGCAATAGAACAAGAGGAAATGGCCTCAAGTTGTGCCAGGAGAGGTTTAGATTGGATATTAGGAAAAGTTTCTTCACCAAAAGCGTTATCAAGCATTGGAACAGGCTGCCCAGGGAAGTGGTTGAGTCACCATCCCTGGAGGTATTTAAAAGACAAGTAGATGTGGTGTTAGGGACATGGTTTAATGATAGACTTGGCAGTGTTAAGTTTACATTTGGACTCGATGATCTTAAAACTCTTTTTCAGTCTAAATGTTTCTATTCTACGATTTTTTTCCTGCTACTCATGAAAATCTCTGTGCAAATGAAATAAAATGTCAATGTCTAAAATAGTCCACAAGCAAAAGTTTAAGATGGAGATTGTAAGAATATTTCTGAAAGAAAAATAAACTACAGTGGAAGTGTCTATTGCAGGCTTAATAATAAAGATGAGTCTATTTGACATGAATGAAGGTACAATATGAATGAAAAGGTTTCTGGAAAAGACAACAACCAAGTAAGGAGTGTGCTGGCTAACTCACCGGAGGCAAACACGAATGGTCAGTAGAATCTAATCAGCAATCTGTGCCGTCTCAGCCTTTATGTCAACTTTTCATTAGCAGTGTAAAATCTTCCTACTCTTAAGTCAGTCATAGTTTTACTTATGTTGAATAATTTTTGTATCAACGTATCAGAATAATTTCATGTAGAAAGTCTTACTGTTTCACCGTTATTCCCTCTTATGAAGTCCCTTTAGGGACCCTATGATAGTCTACCATAGCTGATGACTAATTTTTTTTCCCCTATTTTTTTTTTCCTATTTACCTTCAAACAGGAGTAAAAGAGGGTTTGGGTTATTCAGAAAGAAAATCATGATTGTGTAATCTCAGGGCTAGACTGCTCAGCTGGAGGGGAAAGTCCTGCGAACCCAACCCTTTACTAGAGAGATGTGCCTGATGATTAGCTCATGTAACATGGATATTAATAAAAAGCCCATATAATAAAGACTGAAAAAAGTCTAAGCTAGTGTCCTAACTGCTAAGTCGTAGGAATTTGACTCTAGGTATGCAAATGAAATTTTTTCTGCAGTATTTCTTTCAAAAACCCTGCAGTTCCCTGTTTGCGTGCACACATGCATGTGCATTCTCAAGATCAATGCAAGATGAATATGTTTTATTCACATTTTCTATAATCCCACACCTTTTATTTTCAGTTGATAGATGGCAAATCCCCATCTTTTTGTACTCATGTTAGTGTATAAATACACAAACATAAACCAAGTTCCTACATTGAATTCTAATTCCTAGAGAAATAAAAAAAATCCCTTAACAAATAACCTCAATTCCAAGGCAACTGAAGTCAAACTAGGGTTATAAAACACACATTATTTATTTTCCTTATGATCGCTAAACCTGATTTAATTTGTTTATAAAGGGGGAATTCAGTTTTATTTACCTTTTGTTAAAAAAGATCCTTGTGCTACAGAATGTTTTACCTTGAAATTGTGACCCTTGCCTCTTAAATGGAATTCAGTGAGAGAGAAATCCTCCTCTGAGTTAAACACAGTCATATTTCATTTATTGTTGGGCTTTATAATCATATTTTCTACCCCTTATTAATTTATAATTAAGAAGCGATGAGTAAAAATTATTGCAAGGTTTCACTTCTGCCCCAATTAACATTTTGGATTTTGCTTTGGGGTCTTCATTACAAATAAGTTGTCAAACTAAATGATGTAGCAAGTGATCTATATTTAGCAACCTATAATTTTAGCTTGTGTTTTACTGGTTGAAAACATGAGCAACTGACATCACTGCAGACAGCAGAAAAGAAGAATGAACTAATATAAAAATCCCCAACAGCAAGTATTAATCTTCCCTGACTAAAACCCTCTGCCTGGCCTTTCTTTGAAAAGGGAAAGATTTTTAAACTGATTAAACCTGAAAGTAAGCCTTTTTTGCATTTATTTTGAACAAAACCCAAAACTGCCCTAAACTTTAATCTTAAATTTAGTTGTGATGAAATTCTTCTCAGATACAGTCCTGTACCAGTATGGAATTCTTCCAGTTTTATTCCATATTACTCAAAACTTGATCATCTTGGAGTCCAGCTTTTATAATGACAAAGTATGCTTGCATTTACTTGATTTCATCAGATGTCCCAAAATTGTTCCTGAAAATATTATTCTGGCTATACTACTAAGTTTGGTAGAATTTTGCTGTTAGAATCAAGACATGGTACATGTCTACTTTGAGTAGACAATATATGGGGAGAGTTCCTACAGCACCTTGAAAAACTTTAATCAGATTTTTTCCTTTTTCTGATCACTGCAACTGTGTTCTTCTAGATTTCTCACATATTTCAATGGACTTCTAAAGTACAGAAGAGCTCACAAAGAATGACACAATGGATAAAGGCAAAGGAAATAAACCAGAACAATGATATGGTAGGTAAGATGCAGGCAGAAACATAACCTTAAGGCCCAAGAAGCTCCAAATCAGCTTAGAGGTTAAAAACAACTGTTAAGACCTAGAGGGAGAGGGTAAAAACTAGAGAAGCCCACACTAGACTGATTCATCTCAAGTCACTGCAAGCTCCACTCCTGCCTTGAATATCACACGTAGTGAATTAATAAAAGACTACATCTGTACACAACAGCTGTTTAAAGGATTTTGATGGCCTATGCAATGCCTATCAGAAATTTGCCTTCAGAACTTACTAGATTTGGAAGTGAGTTTGAAAGTCTTGTTTCTGAGAACAGGGACCATAATTTAGACCGAGTGTTACACTATAGGTATTCCAAACAGAAAGAACTCATTCCATTTAAGACACTAACTTAATAAAAGTCAGAAATCTTCATTGGCTTTGGAACTGCCACTCAGTTTGGTTGTCTACTGCAGTCTTTAATAGCTACATATTCAAAACCTCCTTGCTTTGAGAACTTTGACAGTATAAAGCCAAAGTTTAGAATCTTAATTGTTCATAGAATGAACAGACCAAGGCATTGTTGTCTGGATATATTATGATTGACTCTTCTAGACCCCAGGGTTTTTTGCAATTTTAGGAAGGCCAAGCATAATTCCTAGGGGGAGGAGTAATTCCCTGTAATTGTCCCTGAGAGAAAACATGTACAGCTGCAGTCACTTTCAGCTATGCTGATCTGAGGAGCTCAGAGCATCCTTTTAAGGAAAAAGACAAAATAAATTGTCTCAATAGCAGGACACAGCACTACCCAGTCAGTGTGTCTTACTGAACACAAAAGTCTTACTGTGAAGTGACTGATTAGTATAACAATGAATTAAAATTAGTACTGGTTGGGATATTTTTGAGGTAGAATCTGACTTCTCTGTCCCTCTGTCCAGCTGGAGACAGATGATATCCACTCCTGATTCCAAAGAATACTACAAAAAAGGCTGTTAAATATGGGATTAACATTGCAACAGTTTCACATATTATAACTTCTAACTAGTTTAAATTGACAGGCTCCTGGGAGTTCTGCAGTGTTTTCCAAATGCTAATTTTAATACTTTGTAATAAAATTGTTTATGTGATGCGTTGGCATAATTGCTTGCGGTTACAAATTAAGAAGTTATTTCCTAAACTGTGAAGAAGTGAAACTCTATAGCATAAAAATAGGAGTAAATAAATACTGCAATATATTTTGTAGAGCGTTTTAATACATCATGTATCACATATATCAGAAGAAATGCACTACTTCCCTTGCTTTCCTGGATTCATTCCTAGAGAAGATAGGGTTACCTCGTGTTAACCTAAGATGTAATCCACTGTTCTGAATTTAACCCTTGGTATTTTACGTTTATAGGTCTCATCAACTGTAAGAAATAAGACACTGAATCATATTGGTGACACTGGTAGAAAAAAAAAGGCTTTATAGCTAGAACTGGATAAGGCTAAGGCAAGCCGATGAGCAACATAACATCTGCCAGAAGTTACTGCTCCTGCCAACCCTTTTTGCCAAATGCCAACTTATTATTGAAAGAGATTCAGAGTAGGTGGGGTCCTTTGAAACACATACAAAATATCTCCTGTACATAGCCAGACTTCTTAGAGAGAAGGTTGTTTACTGTTCACACAATGTTTAGCTCTCCTGATCAACTTAGCTGCAACAACCTGAGCATCTCTTCATAACATGTTTGTAAAACTTTCATGAATATACTACTAATATTATTGAGTGGCTGTTTGCCCAAGATTCCCCTGCCCCTGAAGAACCCCTTTCAAAGAGCAGGTCTTTGGTTCCACTGAATGGCTGTTTGAATTTATACTTCATAACAGACATTTTTTAAAGCAACATACACTTCCAAATAAATCAGACCAGGGTGATAGCTTGACATTGACTCAAAGTGCCATAGTAGAGCTTATGCCTACACACCCAAACTCTTTTCTTTCCTCAGAACTGTCAGACTACATCCAAATTGCCTATGGAAACAGCATGTGCCACATACTATGCCTTGAACCAAGCACAAGCATCATCTGGGAGAGCTGGTGTGTTAGCTGGCACGGGTCAGAACTTCACCAGAGTGGACTGAACAGTTTGGATCATCACAGGCCGGTGCAGGAACTCAGGGCTCACTTTATTTGCTAGTGAAGGTGTAGCTTAAGAGACCCAAGAAATCTCATTACGAGAGATATTTTTCTCTGGTTGCCTGAGCAGTGCACAGGTCACAAAGACAGAGAAAAAACTGTCATGTGCAAGGAAAAAAACACAAGCCAAAAACCCAGATGACTCTGTACCTGATGGCTGCACAACTACCTGACTAATCGCAAGGCAGACTTATTCCTAACATGGGGTTTTTTTAGAAGTGATATCTCTATTATACCTGTTGGGATGAGGAATTTCCTTCTCCTTTGAATCAGTAATGGTGCTTGACAGTAACTCTAGGCTGCCATTCTGCACTTACTACAAAGTCTCTCTAGGAAGCCTTTTTGAGCTAGAGAATGAGTTGTTCATTTAATACTTCTGTAATAAAGATACTTTCAGACTCTTTCTGTAGATACAATGAGCAAAAGGGCACCACTGATGGTCTCATCATAGCTTGAGAACACAAGTCAGACTTCTAGTTCTAGCAACTGAGCAATGTCCAACTCGTATCAACCATCGGGGCTGGGCTCTACATACATTATATTTCCAGCTTTTTGGCAACCGTGAACTTGGCTAGTCACAGACCTCAAGATAACTACAAATAATTTGTATCCAGTTTATCAAAGTTACCTGTCTCAGGAGGGGCATGTGTATTAGCTCCTCATTAAACTTCATGAAGTAGCATCTTCATAAGGAAACTTATTTCCAAGACCTGCTGCCAATTTCCAAAGTTTATAAAAATACTGAAATATCCATCGTCTGCTACTTAATGTAACAGCAGTGCAGCTACAAGCGGGTACAGTTCACCTACACCCATTGTAGCCATGTGCTAGAACAGCAAGGAGAGGTCCAGAACAGAAAGCCTGAAGTCCAGCTTCCACTCAATGCGTTGGCAATCAAGCTGGCAGGAAGGTTGGGTTTTCTCATTTCTGTAGTTCTGATTATGTTCAAACCAGGTTAAAGCAAATAAAATAATTGCTATGAACTGAAAAATTAAAAATTGTGGTTTTCTAGAAATACTAATATCACCTTTCAATATGTTTGAACTCCCCTTTAGTACCCCAGACTAGGTTTTGGAAGAGGTCTAGGCTTCTTTATATCCTAACCTAACCATACAACCCATCAGCTGGTGATTCACAGTTGACAAATGTTAACAAGAATGATGTAAACTTCTTCTGTAAAATTTTAGAAGATGTAATGAAACTGGCCTTAAAGTTAGTCTATGACAAAAAAAGAGGTCAAATAAGATTGAACCCTAGCTGTCTTAGCATTAACTTTAACATATTAATGTCTGCAACGATGCTTCTAGAGCATAACATCATTTTAAGTTTGTTTCATTCTGTTACAATCAGGAGAGGTATCTGCAAATATCATTTCACAGAGGAAAATTAGGACATTCCACATATTCAACAATGTCACATGCAATTCCAGGTTTCTTTTTTTGATTGCCTGAACTAACGTTTCAAATAAGAAGTTATTTATGGTAATAAGCTGAATCTAAATTGTTTTTTGTAGTTATTTGGTGTTTTCTAACAAATGTATTAAACCAGGACAAAGAAGATTAATCAAATATATTATCTCATAGAGGCAATTTACTTAGATCATTAAAAAGTGAAAAAATTACCACGAATTATACATTAGTTGCACTTTTCCTTTTAATTCTGCATCTATCAGACTTGATAAGACAAGAATCGTCAGATTGAAAGGTGTTAGGAGGAAAATAATTATAATTAAGTTTAACATAGCCAGAAGCCAACACTTCATTACAGCACAGAAGAAATTTCATGTTAATGAGAAAGCACATCTTCTGAAACGGACAGTTTCACAGCTTTAAAAAATGAGAACTCACTTTTCTTCCAGGAAAACACAGAACAATAAAAAAAGTTATTTTCCAAGTTCTAAGGTCCTTCCTGGACCTACCTACAACTACTATATCTGGATTCCTCTGCTTTCCAAACAACACTAACAGATCACTTCTCTGGCATTAGACTAGGATTTCAGATATATTTTGCTTGCAGGCATCACGTTAAGAACCATGCTATTCCAAATGGTAATTGCCACTTCAGTTTGCAGTTTTGTTTCTTTTTTGGATATTACTTTGAAGATGCTTGCATACTAGCAGTAAATGTACCATACTTTGGAGTACTATTACATTGCCATATATCCACGGACATCAGCCTCTACTTTCAGTCTATACTTAGTTCTCTGATGGCATAACTTATAAAAGCCTAGTGCTTAGTATGAATTTTTGCTCTCAGTATTTCTACTATTCCTACTTTCAGCTACAATATGTTGTTACCTTTACTGCATATGGACTTATCTTAATCACAATTTGTATTTTTTTAGATTAGAGACATGGATTCTTCTTATAGCTCTCATTCCTAGATGAAAGATCTTTTAGCACAGGTCACATTGTATTTTCTCCTTTGTGGTTTAGTGGATTCAGCTCTCAAACATCACTGCTGATGGTAAAACAGGATGCGAGTTTCAATGAAGCGGGCAGATTGTGAAATCAGCTGGATATACACTTCAGCACTGAACAGGCTTTTTTAATTAATAAAAAAAAAAAAAGGGGAAAATAGAGTAAATAAGTTCCACTAGCAGATACTGAAGGGACCTATAACAGACTGTTCAAGTCAAGTGAGTTGTCAAATAAAGATACCTTTTATCAGTGTCAGTCCATGCCCTTCTTTTCAGTGGTTGCTTCTCTCCCTATCATCTATCCCAATAACATGCAGCTGAAAACAGGCAAAAACCCCTGAAATAATCTAGTATAATTCATTTCTGCAGCACTCAGTGCACTTTCAATAGCGTCAATGTCTCTCGGACCCACTCAGAGCTAAAAAGCATACTGTATGTCAGGCAATACACCAGTTTGAAGATGCCTCTAGACCATATGCATCATCAAACACCATGTTACTAGACTGCTAGATTGCCAGAAGTGCACAAAACCCAGCTGGCTATTGCTAGTTCAAGAGAAATATATTCTCTCTCAGAAAATCACTGGATCAAGAAAATTGTACTGACAGTTGCATTTAGCCTGAATATTGTATGTTGTGTCAACATGGCCAACACATTTTTCTAATTACATCGTGTGACTAGAATGGAGTTGGTGAAACTGGTTGGTGAGCAAAACATGTGTCTATACCTTAACAAATGTTGGGTGTTCAGTTGGACTTGAAGGAAATGAACAGGGGAAAAAACAAATCAGCTTCTTAACCATGTCCTGTTGAGAGCACAGCAAAGAAGAAAGAAAAGTGCAACAAAGCTGGCACTTATCGTGCAGCTAGGAAACCAGTGACAGTAAGAAGTTTCCTTCCAGTCTGAGAAACCCTTCCAAGTGGTGCTGGTGAGGATAGTAGCATTATATTCATTTTTTTTACTTGAACAAAACCAATGGAGCATCACAGGCAACAGGATGTACAAACTGACACTGTACAGTTAATACAGTAGCTGGCATGGAAGATGGCCACAGAGCTGGCATAGCAAAGGGCCACCGAGAAGTCATTCGAGACTGACCTCAGGAGTCAGCAAAACAGCAGAACACAGAACACAGTACAGTACACAACCCCTGGAACAACCACACCTACTGTATCAGGAGTCCCACCCACAGAGTTCCTGAGGGAAGATCAGATGGGGAACCAGCATAGCTACAAACCATCATCCAGGTAACGGATGAAGATGTTAAACAATAACAACCCCTGTACTGACCCTCAGAAAAAGACCACTCAACCACCTCCTGGTTAAAATTCAAAACATTGGTCATTACCCTTTCAGTTCAGCTAGATTTTCACCCACCTTATATTCACACGTCTGTTCGTGCATCTCCAATTTGACAAAAAGGACGCTGTGGAAGACCATACCGAAAATTTACTGGAGTCAAGGTAAATGATCCCCTAAAAAAAACAAAACAAAACTAAAAAATCTTAGGTACAGTTTACCCTTGTTAAATCCACACTGCCCATTGGCAGTCACTTTCCCTTTGCTCATGTACCTGAAAATGGCTTACAAGAACACTTGTTATGCAATTTTCCAAGAAACTAAAATTTAGGAGATTTATTTCCCTTCATGTTCTTTTCTGACCTCCCCCCTCTTTCCCCCAGCCTCTAACAAGGTGCGCACTATATCTGCCACTTTTCAGTCATTAAAAACCTCCCCATCTCTATCAGTTGGTTCCTAATATTATTGAACACTGGGAAAAACATTCATAGCAGAGCCTTGAGGGATTTAAGTTCTATACAGAAGTATCTTTCCCATCAAAAGATTCCCTAGGAGTTGATGTTTGGCAGTGCTGGGTTAACAGCTGGACTTGATGATCTTAAAGGTCCTTTCCAACCAAAATGATTCTATGCCACTCCACCTGGCTGGTCTGCAGATAGGCCAGATAACTAAATATTCATGTTCACTGCCTTATGCTGTTCAATAACGCAGCCTTTTCTGATATACACCATCCTCAGATTAATAGAGTTTAGGGAGCAATAAAGAACAGATAGAACCAAGTGAGTATGTTCTTTCTAAATACACATGCAGAACGCAGGACATGAGTGCTATAGTCATTCCTAGACAGGGAATACCTCTGCTATTGTTCAGAAAAGTAGCTAATTATTCTCTGGTGAATCTCAAAAGACCAAACAGGTAGGTGGGTTTTTACCTAGTTAGGTTTTCTAATCCCTTTTCATACCTCTAATAAATAGAATTCAGAGCAGCAGGAAACATCACCTAGGCACCTATTAAGACCAAACACGAAAAACGATTAAATTTAGATAAACCAAGATTTAAGACAGATCTTGTAAACATAGAGCTACTCTATATTCAGTGACAAGGTACAGACTGTAGATATCCAGCCAATTCAGAAATATCTCAGCATTAGGAGAAAACTGCTATCATTTTCAGTCATTGCACAAAAAGAGGTGTTACATGCTACTCCATAGCAAATTAGAACTACCTGAATAACTAGCATAGGAAATAAGGGGAAAAGAACAGGGGAAAAAAATCTCAAAAGCTTCAAGAAATAATAAATTTAGAAGGCTAAATTCACAGAATCACAGAATGTTAGGGATTGGAAGGGACCTCGAAAGATCATCTAGTCCAATCCCCCTGCCGGGGCAGGATTGCCTAGACCATATCACACAGGAACGCGTCCAGGCGGGTTTTGAATGTCTCCAGAGAAGGAGACTCCACAACCTCTCTGGCCAGCCTGTTCCAGTGTTCGGTCACCCTCACCGTAAAGAAGTTTTTCCTCATATTTAAGTGGAACCTCCTGTGTTCCAGCTTGCACCCATTGCCCCTTGTCCTGTCAAGGGATGTCACTGAGAAGAGCCTGGCTCCATCCTCATGACACTTGCCCTTTACATATTTATAACCATTAATGAGGTCCCCCCTCAGTCTCCTCTTCTCTAAGCTAAAGAGACCCAGCTCCCTCAGCCTCTCCTCATAAGGGAGATGTTCCACTCCCTTAATCATCTTCGTGGCTCTGCGCTGGACTCTCTCAAGCAGTTCCCTGTCCTTCTTGAACTGAGGGGCCCAGAACTGGACACAATACTCCAGATGCGGCCTCACCAGGGCAGAGTAGAGGGGGAGGAGAACCTCTCTTGACCTGCTAACCACACCCCTTCTAATACACCCCAGGATGCCATTGGCCTTCTTGGCCACAAGGGCACACTGCTGGCTCATGGTCATCCTGCTGTCCACTAGGACCCCCAGGTCCCTTTCCCCTACGCTGCTCTCCAACAGGTCTGTCCCCAACTTATACGGGTACAGGTGGTTGTTCTTGCCCAGATGCAGGACTCTACACTTGCCCTTGTTATAGTTCATTAAGTTTCTCCCCGCCCAACTCTCCAGCCTGTCCAGGTCCCTCTGAATGGCTGTGCAGCCTTCCGGTGTGTCAGCCACTCCTCCCAGTTTTGTGTCATCAGCGAACTTGCTGACAGTGCACTCTATTCCCTCATCGAAGACATTAATGAGTATATTGAATAGTACTGGTCCCAGTACCGACCCTTGAGGGACTCCGCTAGACACAGGGCTCCAACTGGACTCTGTCCCATTGACCACTACTCTCTGGCTTCTTTCCTTCAGCCAGTTCACAATCCACCTCACTACCCGATCATCCAGACCACACTTCCTCAGTTTAGCTGCGAGGATGCTGTGGGAGACCGTGTCAAATGCTTTACTGAAATCGAGATAGACCACATCCACAGCTTTACCATCATCTATCCACCGGGTTACATCCTCATAAAAGGCTATCAAGTTGTTTAAGCATGACTTCCCGTTGGTGAAGCCATGCTGAGTGCCCCTAATGATCCCCCTATCCTTGATGTGCCTAGAGACAACACCAAGAACAAGTTGTTCCATCACCTTTCCGGGGATGGAGGTGAGGCTGACTGGTCTATAGTTACCCGGGTCCTCCTTCTTGCCCTTTTTGAAGACTGGAGTGACATTCGCTTTCCTCCAGTCCTCAGGCACCTCTCCCGTTGCCCACAACTTAGCAAAGATGATGGAGAGTGGCCTAGCAATGACTTCCGCCAGCTCCCTCAGCACCCGCGGGTGCATCCCATCAGGGCCCATGGATTTATGGACATCCAGGTTGCTTAATTGGTCCCTAACCCAGCCCTCATCTACCAAGACAGATTCCTCCTCTATCCTGACTTCTTCTGAGGCCTCAGGGGTCCGGGGCTCCTCAGGACAGCCTCCAGCAGTATAGACAGAGGCAAAGAAGGCATTCAGTAACTCCACCTTCTTTTTATCCTCTGTCTCCAGGGCCCCCACCTCATTCATCAGTGGGCCTATATTGCCTCTAGTGTTGGCTTTACCTGCAATGTATTTGAAGAAGCCCCTTCTGTTGTCCTTGACCTCTCTTGCAAGGTTTAATTCCAAGGAGGCCTTAGCTTTCCTAGTTGCCTCCCTACATCCTCTAACAACAGACTTATATTCCTCCCAAGTGGAGGAATTGCTATACCTGACATCTTTAGACCTTCATCTTTAAACTTTTTCTCCAAGAGTATAATACCCAAGGAATTTCTAAGCAAATACAGATTTTTGGAAAGAAAATACCTATAGAAGTGCTCAAGCACTTCTAAATTGAATCACTCTTCTTCTCCCTCCTGGTAGTATCCCTAAGCTTTCAAAATCTGTTTCAGTGAGCTGCTCTGTATTATATAGGGACAAAGACTTCTCCCACTTCCAGCATACTTTACTTGCTAATTAGCCCTTAATTAAAATGAGCTGCAGCTGGTTTGAGACACTTCCCTCTCCCCAACCTCAGTGCCCTGTTTCTAATTTCAGAACTAATAAAAATTCCTACAAGCCAACTTGGTCTGGGTATTTTTCTTGAGAGAGCATATTCAAAACCTCTTTAGTGCTCTTTCCCCTTCCTCTCCTCTGTTTGTCTTCTAAATGCATAATTTTAAGAATTGCTTTTTCTTCTTGTTTTTTTCCCAGTTGTTCTTTGCTGTTTAGGAAGTATTGTTGCAGTCATTTTTTTTTTCTTTTTCCTAGCTTTGAAACTCATTTCAGTTGTTGATTTGATGAGGTTTTAGTTTCGAATAGACTTAAAGGCTGATAATAAAGGCTTGCTGAAGGACAGTGCAGATGTCTTACATGCTTCCCAGATACTGCTGCCAATGCATTTTAGCTGAGGCTCGTGATGTGTTATTCCTGCCTTTCCACTCAATTGAACCAAATTCCGTTTGTTTTATGTGATGAGGACAAACATCCACAAAGGATGAAGTTAAAGCTCTCAAACTCAATTTGACCTTCCCTGGATTTGCATATGTCTGCAGGGATGAAAAGGCTGGCCAGCCTCTTAGCTGTCTGTGTGACTGTGTCTCACCATGTTTCTGAATATATATCGCTGAACAAACCTCACTTCAGCTTCCTTGTTATGTTCCTGACTCACCCTCCCTAAAGTTAATCTGATACAAGCCAAGAAACACACTAAGCTCTCCAGGCAATGCTTTGAAATGGTTACCGTACCAGACAAATAAGACCCTGAGCATGATTTTAACCAAAAGAAAAAAAAAAAAAAAAAAGGAAAAATGAGAGAAAAAAGAAGTATATGGATACATTCACTTAGTTCTGAGAGCAACTTGAAGTTGCGGCTTACTTCTTCTATTGAAAAAAAAAAGAGAATTATATTTCATTTAAGCATAATCAATAACAGAATTCAGTCCACAGAGCATGAGAGACAAAAGATGAAGAGACAAATAGCAGCTACCCTTTCTCATTCTTTCCAATTTGAGAAGAAGTTTGGGCTTGGTTTCCTTCCTGCCCACCACATATGAACTAAACCTCAAAATAAATAATTCACTAGAGTAGTTTGGATAAACTTTGAAACATTTGGTGTCAAACTCATTTGTTAAAATTCAGTTTTAGGATAAAAAAAAAAGACATTACATCATTTCAAGGGGAAAATAAAGAAAAAAACCCTCCTTCATTCTGAAAATATCAAATGAAAAAAAAATCCAGCTTTTAATTCAAAGTAGGTTAGTAAAAATAAAAGTTTTCATTAAAACTTGGACATTCAGCAGAAACTATGAAACCTGTAAGATCTTTTAGTGCATTTCTGACCCACTCTCTTCTACTTTTAGAAATATATCCATCATTTTATCTCCTCTATTCATGTTAATTTACTCAAACTTCCTTGCTTTGCCACTCCATTTCTACCTCTTCTGGAAAGAAATACTGAGATGTTTTTGTGTTAATTTCCTAAGTTTGTTAATCTTAGGAAATCTCAATGGGATGGCCCTTTTTCATAATGCTTTTTGTATCGATGAAGGTAAAATGCCATAAATATTTAAAACCAAAAAGGAGGAAGGCAAAGGGAGGAATAAAGTAATAAAGGCAATAGAAGCATTAGCACAAGCGTTATGGGACCAGGGAGCTACTGGTTTTCCATCCATTGCATTGGGAGAAATACAGTCCAATATGTGCATATTTCATGTATTTATCCTCAACTTGCTAAGAAACATGCGGAAAATCCCTTAAAGGATGCCTGTATTCATTCACAATGGTGAAAGCTTAGACATTTAAACTCTTGATATTTAAACTGAGGCAAGATGAATCCTAGAGCTAATGCTCTTCTTGGAAGTGTATGATATAGTAGCCACTGGACAATGATGCCTTCTCAACATAGATTTTTTCCAATAGCTGCATAGTACTTTGGCCATTGGAAATCCCTTGATGAGGAAGGAAACCTGAATGATTTAACCCTAATCAAAAATAAACAACATTAAGCCTTGATAAATACTTGTTTGCCCATGTGTGTTTCCATCCATGAATCTCTTATGAGCTCAAAAAATCAGAATAAAAATTATTTTAAATGTTTGTAAAGAGAACTTAATTTTGAGAATCTGCAGGTTGAGGAATGCATTCAGATCAGGTTTAACTTGTACAAAATGTTTCATGAACCAGAACCAGCAGCCTCTTTGTTTTCAATTAGTTTTCTAAGTAAATGCAATGCATTTTAGCATTTGTCGTGCAGAGAACATTTTTCATCTGCTTTTAATCTTCAAAGTCCCAGGTTTTACCTTTGCTGATGATCATCAGCTGTGGTGACTTATTGCTATAATTTCCATACCTCATGAGAATTTACTTTGAATCTGAAGTGGAAAAAGTCCTTAAAGCTGCTTCTAGAGGCAGTTTGCTTTTGCCAGTGATAGTTATAATGCATTTTCCACCCCCATCACTATATATTGAAAGGTTGTCTCAATTTAAAAAGTCCTCACAAATGGAAATTACAGATCTTTCTACTTAGGGACACACTCCAGATGTGTCAAACCTTATGCTGTTCTGTGCTGCCTTTTTTTTACAATCTTTTTTTTTTTCACTTTTATAACAACAGATACTTGTGATAAATTCACTGAGATACTTTTAATAGTATCCTCCAAAGATACTTAAGTCAGATGATATTGAACACTTTGTGTGTAGTCAACAATACACAATCAATGGTTGATTGCACTCCCTGTCTCACATCTAAATATTGATCACGTCAAGAAGCGTGGTCTGTTCCTTTTCCTTCACAGAGACTTTTCTTTCACTACAAACAAATGCAGTCTACTGAATGACAGAACCTGCCAAGCTCCATTGAAAAGTCTTTTTGAAAATTCAGCAGCCCTCATCAAGAAAAGACGGCACCTTCCCTTTTCTCCAACAGAGTCCTTCCAGAAGTTAATCGTGAATTCTTATGATGTTACAGATACATCTTCCAGAGGAAGTTGACAGTTTTTTTCATGTTCTGCCCGTCTGAAGAGAGTGATAGAAGGAAAAAGACACATATGAATTCAGCTACTTACAGGAAACACAGAAGAATAACTTTGAATAGAAGAAGAACTTTGTGCTTTTGAGAAAAAGCAGAATGTGCAAGCATCCAAGCAGATGATTAAACTTCCTATTGCAAGAGAATGAAGTAAGATGTTATAATAAATTCTAGGATTTGCAGTTAATAGACAACTGAAATATGAATTTGTTATGGGAAAAGAATAAAATTTTTCTGTTTTTCCCCAGCCCTCTGCACTTCAGGCAGCGAGCTAGAATAGACTAGCTGTAACACTGCCCTGTAGCTCCAGTAAGTTTAGTCTCATTTTGCTTTCCTGTAAATGACCTTGAAGGTAAAGGGCAGCAAAAAATTAGTTCAGAAAATGACCAGATTCACTTTGCATGGCCAGAGGTGAATACTTTTTTTAAAGACAATTAAAAATAGAGAAAGTAATGAGATCCTGTCCTCATTTTTTTAGCTGTACGATGATAGTATAAGTATGGTGTGAAGGAAAAATGGAAAGAAAATCACTCTAAATATCTACTGCAAAAAGTGGCTTGGGTGAGTTGATTTATGTCCAAGGGCAGTCATTCTAAAATCCATGGACTTGTAAGTCAGAGGAAAGTACTGATTTCTTTATGTACAGGTAGTACAGCTATTAATTTTTTTCTTGCTTGTATCTAGCATACCTTTTGTACTATTTTCATACATTTTACAAAAAGTGTGATTTAGAACTGAGTTAAAAGAATAAGTTTCTGTCTATGGGAAATTGAGATATTTCAATATTTTAAATATTGACTCCTGGGGAACACTGCTAGCTACAGGCCTCCAACTAGACTCAGCCCCACTGATCACAACCCTCTGAGCTCTGCCATTCAGCAGTTCTCAATCCCCCTCTCTGTCCACTCATCTAACCCACACTTCCTGAGCTTTCCTATGAGGATGTTACGGGTGAGAGTGTCAAAAACCTTGCTGAAGTCAAGGGAGAAAACATCCACTGTTTTCCCCTCATCTACCCAGCTGGTCATGCCATCATAGAAGGCTATCAGATCGGTCAATGTTTTACCCCTGGACCCATTGCAACTTTGTTGTGCTACGAAGGAGGAAAAAAAAAAAGTGCAGTATGAGAGTGAATCCATGAGGAAGGTAACTAGTTCTAATGAAAATACAGTGTATTTAAGGAGGAAAGATTCCTTCTTCCTCTAGGAATTGTGCAAACGTGACTCCAGGGAGTAAGCTGGTCTCTCAGTTTCACTTATTTGTCTCTTCTGATGTTTTGTTTCCCTTCTAATAAATATTTCAAAGCCCAGATTTGCAAAAGATTTTTCCATTGACTTTAATTATTCAGTCAAGTAAGGTAAACAAGGAAAGGAGAAAAGATAAACTTCATATAGAATAATCTTCACAGAAAATGCACATAGATATTTTCTGAGGCTAAGACTATGTCCTTCTAATAAATACCTGTATATTTATATGTTTTTTCTCCTTAAATTATGTATCAGCTGCCATATTATATAAACATAAAGAAAACTTACTTCCTAAAATATTTATGACATGTCTAAAAAATTAATAGCGACTGAAACTTAATTCAAATAAAAAATAAACATGTTTACAGTGCACTTTTTTTTGTGACACTGAACTGATTTAATTGAGATATTGCAGCTATTTAGAAATTACATGGTCCTCACATCGTATTTGCTATACGGAGATTCTATATATTTATTTTAAAGTATATTTAAAACTAATGGCAATGTTATCTCATCCCACAGGAAGTATGAATGATTGAGCATGCTCAAAGATGCTTGAGTGAAATTAATATCCTTATATTTGGTGTTACTTCATGGTCTTGCTGGAATAACGAGGTAAAGAAGTAATAAAACTGAGTTTGCTAAGCGGCACTAATACAAATATATATATATATAAAAATATGTGTGTTTGTGTGGGCGTCTGTATGTAAAATTATGTGCCTATATTATAAAATATTTAAGTGGATGTTGTGAATATTCAGTATTCTTTCTAATATATTATAGATGTGAACACAACTATTGAAAATGCAGAAGAAACAAAAAGTTCATAAGGCCACAGCAGGGAATAAAATTCATTATTGGTCATTAGACACCATTACTCACTACACGAGAAAGCAAGGTATATCTCCATCTTCTTTTTATGAAGGATGAGGTGTATGTGTTTAACTAATAGCCAGAGGATTTTTAGATCAAATTGTAGAAAAATGCACATAGAAATAAGTAGCAAATTACAAGGACATTGCCATAAATGTTTAAATGGATTAAACAAGGATTCTGCAAATTCATGTAAAACTAGTCCATTCTTTTGACTGTTAAACAGAATCTCATGCATAAATCGGTATCTCAGGTTGTCCATAAATTTCTGATTGTAAAAAGACTCTCCCCAGAGAAGAATCTGTCAGTGTATGCCCATTTCTTTTACAATCCAAGTCTCTCCTGTTTCTAACTGATATATTGGATTAGGAAAAAACTTCAGTCTGTCTCAATATGGCAATTTGTTGCATGTTATTGAGAGAAAAAAAGACTTAAGTGCCTCAGCACTTTATTATCTTTGTAAATCTGTCCCAGACTTAAGGTTGAGCGTACAATTAAGCTATTTGCTGATTTGGTGCTTTCGGATTTCATTCTGCAAATAATTTATCGCAGAACTCTTACAGGTTCCAGTGATCCCAGCAAAGACAGTTTACAGAAGTGTGCACTTATTTTGCCCTGTTTTACCATTTCTGACAGGTGAACTTTTAGATCTTTGAACAAAGAAATGACTATTTAAAACTTCTGAGGTGAAATGAAAAGAGCAGTAAGACCACATCCAATTAAAAATTAATTCCCTAACAATGTTAACTTACAGGTCACTCATATTTTTAAGAAGCTATAAATAATATATTCATTACTAATTAACTGCATTTACTTTATCATCGTATCTCCTATTTAATGAGTAGTATGGTAACTTAAAATGATATGACTTGTCAAAAGAAAGCCAATTAAAGGAATACTCTTCAGGAGGCCCTAATAGAATTCAGGACAGGATTATGCCAGAAACAAATTGAACTTCCTGTCCTGTGGGTATTTTTGAGATTTCTGTCCCAAACTGAAACAAAATGAGTGAATCTGCTTTTTTGTAAGGAAGGCAAAGGCATGTCATTTTGAATCATTCACTCTGTATATCCTTATTGCGTACATTTTAAGTGTCTCCTGCACTGTGCTGTCAGTAGACTGGATTAGGAAGAACCTTTAGTATAGCAATACTTAGGTTGTTGGAAGAGAAAATTAGATTTTTTTCTGAAGAGTTTTGAAGGGTGAAAGATACTCCCCATGGTCCCATGATGTGGCTTCTGGAAGCCTGGGGCATGAACAGTAGAGAATGGCTTTGAACATGGCCATGGGCAGACTTCTGGCTCTTGTCCTAATAACCTATGTGAGGCAGAAGCTCCTTCATTTTCCGTATTAAAAGACAGCTTCAGGGGTGTATTAAAAACTTAAATCTAGCTAAGTTAAGGGCGGGATTCATCTCACATAACCTTAGCTAATTGGATTTGGTCAGATGTGTTGACTATAACAAGGATGTGGACATATAGAGACCTCTGCACTGTAGGCTTCTAAAACAAGGCAAGACTCTTACCAAAAGAGCCTTGAGCTGTTCAGCTGAAATATGTTTTTTACATCTCCCGCTCTTTCAGGAGTGCAGATATGAGAACAATGTTTTATCTAGTTCCTGAAGACTTCTTACAAACATTGTATTTATTTACAAAATTAGGGCTACAATTTTCACACACTGGAAATGTAGAGATTATTTTTTTATATATACTCTTAAAAACTGTAGATTAATCACTTTTTGAGTTAAAATAGTTGATCCTGTCAACAAACCTAAGATTTCTAAAATAAAAATTCTAATTTAAGCTGGAAGTTAAAATCCTATCCACTGTCAATAGTAAAAGAGAGCCAACTCCAGAACCTAAGGCAGTTCGTTTGGAAACCTGATTTAGGACACCCACTGGAGAAACCCACCTTTCTGAAGGCATCAGGCTTGTACAAAACACATATGTTTTGAACAGGGAAACTGAGCTGTTAACATGTCAGTCCACTCATATAAGTCAGAATGCAGTAGTGGAAAATGAGAGAGCTCAAAGGTATAAAAAGATCATAGAGTGCCAACGTGATTTGTTTAGTGGTTAGTTTTAAATTTTCATGGTAATTTAGCATGGATTATCTTAAATTTTCAAATAATCTGACTGTAAAAACAATCCTCTCATCTTTAATGAGAGGATAAATCTAGATAATTTACAGTGCAAGGGGCAAGCTTAGAAGAGCAGAGCCATAGACTAGGTGTCTTTATAAGGTCATTATTTTCATTACTTTACATTAACATTCTTTCTGTAGCTCATACAAAACATTTCACATTTGTATCTTTGCACCATGAGCACTCAGAGTTGGACTTCAAGACAGAAATCTCCTGAGTTTTAGGCCCTATTTGTCTTCAGGTCTTCAGATACTTGACTCTTTTTCTGTTCATGGTAAATTTATTGCCTGTGGAGCTCTTAGCACAGCTTTACAGAATCACAGAATCACAGAATCAACCAGGTTGGAAGAGACCTCAGGGATCATCGAGTCCAACCGTTGCCCCTACACCACCCTGTCAACTAGACCATGGCACTAAGTGCCATGTCCAGTCTTTTCTTAAACACATCCAGAGATGGTGACTCCACCACCTCCCTGGGCAGCCTATTCCAATGTCTAATAACCCTTTCTGTAAAGAAATTCTTCCTGATGTCCAACCTGAACCTCCTTTGGCGAAGCTTGAGGCTATGCCCTCTTGTCCTATCGCTAGTTGCCCGGGAGAAGAGGCCAACTCCCACTTCACTACAACCTCCCTTCAGGTAGTTGTAGACTGCGATAAGGTCACCTCGGAGCCTCCTCTTCTCCAGGCTAAACAACCCCAGCTCCCTCAGCCGTTCCTCGTAGGTCAGACCCTCCAGACCCTTCACCAGCTTGGTCGCCCTCCTCTGGACTCACTCCAACACCTCAACATCTTTCTTGAAGTGCGGGGCCCAGAACTGAACACAGTACTCAAGATGCGGCCTCACCAGTGCTGAGTACAGAGGGACGATCACTTCCCTAGACCAGCTGGCTACACTATTCCTAATAGAGGCCAGGATGCCATTGGCCTTCTTGGCCACCTGGGCACACTGCTGGCTCATGTTTAGCCAGCTGTCGATCAGCACCCCCAGGTCTCTTTCCACCGGGCTGCTTTCTAACCACTCTTCCCCCAGCCTGTAGAGCTGCATGGGGTTGTTGTGGCCGAAGTGTAAGACCCGGCACTTGTTCTTGTTGAACCTCATGCCATTGGTCTCAGCCCATCTATCCAACCTGTCCAAATCCCTCTGAAGGGCCTTCCTACCCTCCAGCAGATCGACACTGCCACCCAGCTTGGTGTCATCTGCAAACTTACTGAGGGTGCACTCAATCCCTACGTCTAGATCATCTGTAAAGATATTGAACAGCACCGGCCCCAGAACTGAGCCCTGGGGAACACCCCTAGTGACCAGCCGCCAGCTGGACTTTGCCCCATTCACCACCACTCTCTGGGCTCGGCCATCCAGCCAGTTTTTAACCCATTTAAGAATCCACCCATCCAAGCCCTGGGCAGCCAGTTTGTCCAGGAGGATGCTGTGGGAGACAGTGTCGAATGCCTTACTGAAGTCTAGACAGACAATATCCACAGCCCTGCCCTCATCTACTAAGCGGGTCACTTTGTCATAGAAGGAGACCAAGTTGGTCGAGCAGGACCTGCCTTTCATGAATCCATGTTGGCTGGCCCTGATGCCCCAATTGTCCTGCATGTGCCGTGTAATGGCACTCAGGATGATCTGTTCCATCACCTTGCCTGGCACCGAGGTCAGGCTGACAGGCCTATAGTTCCCTGGATCGTCCTTCTGACCCTTCTTGTAGATGGGCGTTAACATTTGCTAATTTCCAGTCAGCTGGAACTTCTCCAGTTAACCAGGACTGCTGGTAGATAATCGAGAGTGGTTTGGCAAGTTCGTTTGCCAGTTCCTTCATTACTCTAGGGTGAATCCCATCCGGGCCCATAGCCTTGTGGGTGTCCAACTGGCACAGCAGGTCACTAACCGTCTCCTCCTGGATCCTGGGAGGTTCACACAGCCCCCCGTCCCTAACTTTAGGCTCTGGGGGCCGAGTCTCCTGAGGACAACCGGTCTTGACATTAAAGACCGAGGCAAAGAAGGCATTGAGCTCCTCTACCTTTTCCTCATCCCCTGACACTACACTACCCTCCTCATTCAGCAAGTGGTGGAGGCTCTCCTTGACCCTCCTTTTGCTGTTGATGTATTTGTAAAAGCTTTTTTTGTTATCTTTGACTGTAGCAGCCAAATCGAGCTCTAATTGAGCTTTGGCCCTTCTAATCTTCTCCCTACACGACCTGGCCACGTCCCTATCACAGAATCACAGAATCACAGAATCACAGAATCACAGAATCACATGTCATCACTGTGATTCTGTGATTCTGTGATTCTGTGATTCTGTAATCTTCTCCCTACACGACCTGGCCACGTCCCTATAGACCTCCCAAGTTACCCGACCCTTCTTCCAGAGCAAGTAGGCTCTCTTTTTTTCCTTAAGTTCTAGTCTAAGTTCCCTGTTTAACCAGGCCGGTCTTTTTCCCCGACGGCTTTCCTTCCTACAGACTGGGACAGCCTGCTCCTGAATATTTAACAATTCCCTTTTGAAGCATGTCCAGCCTTCCTGGACTCCTTTGCCCTCCAGGACCGATTCCCAAGGGACTCGGTCCACCAGCCTCTTAAACAGGCTAAAGTCAGCCCGCCGGAAATCTAAGGCAGGAGTTCTACTCTTGCCCCTCCTTACTTCCCCCACTATCGAAAACTCTAACATTTCGTGGTCTCTACTCCCAAGACGGCCACCGACCCTCACATCTCCCACTAGTCCTTCTCTGTTCACAAACAACAGGTCAAGCAGGGCCCCTCCTCTAGTTGGCTCATTTACCACTTGCATGAGGAAGTTGTCCTCCACACATTTGAGGAACCTCCTAGATTGCTTCCTCTCTGCCATGTTGTATTTCCAGCAGACATCCGGCAAGTTGAAGTCGCCCACGAGTACAAGGGCCGGCAACCGGGTGGCTTCTGACAGCCGCTTGTAAAACCCCTCATCCGCCTGCTCATCCTGGTTGGGTGGTCTATAACAGACTCCCACTGTAATGTCTGCCCTGCCGACCTTCCCCCTGATCTTCACCCATAAACATTCAACCTTGTCATCCTCACCATCTTCCTCAATTTCAACACAGTCCAAGCACTCCCTGACATATAGCGCTACCCCACCACCTCTCCTGCTTCGCCTGTCCCTCTTAAAGAGCTTATAGCCATCCGTAGCTGCACTCCAGTCATGGGAGTCATCCCACCACGTTTCTGTGATGGCAACCACATCATAACCTTCCTGCTGTACAGTGGCCTCTAGCTCTTTCTGTTTGTTGCCCATACTGCGTGCATTGGTGTAAACGCACTTCGGCTGGGCTAGCGGCCTTGCCCCCGACACAGGCCTGTCACCCCTAGGTTCATTTGTGGCTGCCCTGGTCTTATCCCCCTCCCCCATCGAACCTAGTTTAAAGACCTCTTGATCAGCCCTGCCAACTTCTGGGCCATAACCCTTTTCCCCTTCTGATTCAGCTGTTCCCCATCCGGCATAAGCAGGCCCGGTGCCATGAAAGCCGCCCCATGGTCAACAAACCCAAAATCCCACCTCCGGCACCAGTCTCTTAGCCACATATTAATCTGTTGTACTTTCATAGTCTTTTCCCTATTTTCACCAAATACCAAAGGAATTAAAGGGTATATCACCTGCGCACCTACCCCCTTTACCAAACGCCCCAGGGCCCTGAAGTCCCTTTTGATTGCCCTGGCACTTCTCTCTTCAATCTCATCCCTACCCACCTGGAATACTAATAGTGGGTAGTAGTCAGAGGGCCTCACCAGTTGAGGAATCCTCCTGGCAACATCCCTTACCCGTGCCCCTGGGAGGCAGCAGACTTCCCTGTGAGTCGGATCTGGCCTGCATATGTGGCTCTCCGTTCCCCTTAGCAGGGAGTTGCCTATAACAATTACTTTTCTTTTCTCCTTTTTGGAGCTGGTTGCAACCCTCTTACTCGGCTGCTTCTGTTTACGTAGCCCCGTAGAGGGTCTTTCACCTAGATTTGTATCTTCCTGACACTCAGGAAGACGCTCAGGCTCCAGCGCCTCATACCTATTCTGCAGGGGGACGTGGGGAGGGGAGGAAGGTCGGGATGGGATTTGCCTGCCACCCCGAGCAGGGACCTGCCTCCATTCCCCCCCATCCCCTAGGTCTCCTCCTGCTCCTTGTGGAGGAGGAAGAGGATCCTCCACTACCCAGGGAGCATTAGGCCCGTCCGTTTTCCCCAGGACAGGCAGGGAACAGCACTGCCCGACATCCTCTTCCTAGGATGCTCTTGCACTCCTTAACCTTTCCACCTCCTCCTTGAGCTGGGCCACCAAGAAGATCAGGTCGTCGACCTGTTCGCACCTCACACAGGTGAGGTCTCCGTTACCCTCGAGTGCCAGGGCCAGGCTCTGGCACTCCCTGCAACCTGCCACCTGCACCTCCGCATGCTTCCGCAGCAGGTCCGTTTGGGTTGCCATGTCTTTTCTGGCACCCGCAAGGGACTTAGGGCCCCGCCGAGTGGAAACCATACCTGCCTGCCCGCATACCCTGCTCGCCGCCCTGCCTGCGAGAACTGCTGCGCAAAGTGCCACGCCCCTGGGGCTGTGCCCTCCCCCGCCCCGGGACACACCCAGTCACTGCTGACCCCCCCTCTCCCCTCTGGCCAGGGACTAGTCCCTGCCCACCCAGAGGCTCTTTATCACCTGATCACAGGGGGTGGTGCTACGCCCCTCCTCTCCTGATTCGTTGCCGGGAACTTCCGGGTCCAGGCGGGTCTCGGGCTGCTGCTCCGGGCCCCCCTGAGCACGGAAACCGCACGGAAACCGCCCGCCCGCCACGACCCAATCTCACCAACCTCAGCCGCTGCCGCTGCTGCCGCCGCCGCTGCCGCCGCCGCTGCTGCCGCTGTTGCCATTGCCGACTGTTTACACTAAACATATCTTGGTTCTGACACACCTCCAGAGTTTTTGCCTGGGTAGACAGCTGTTCTCTCTCTGAGCCCACCTGCAGCATTTGTTAATATCAATGGGAGCTTTAAACCTGCAACTAGGAAAGAAAACACCAGGATGTGATATTTTAAAGGGTTTGTTTTGAGTAGGTTTTAGAAGTTGCTTCTTTTTTCTCCATGTTGAAAAGATAATTTCATTAATCTAGAAGTAGTAATTTTCCCAGGACCAATAAAACAACACATAAAGAGGTTCTGAATGAATTTTCAAGACAATCTGATATCTGTTTCCAGTAGCACTCAGGTTTGTGTATTTCTGACTTGAAATACTCTCTAAAATTGATATGAGATTAAAGCAGGACCTTGATGTTATTAAATAACTCTGATACCACACAACTCTTTCAGGCTACTAACTCTCTGGGAATGTAGCTTGTCCGATAATTTAGTTCTGATCAGTGGCCCATGTTGTATTTGTTCCAGTTCCTTAGAGACAGTTTTATCATTAGGCACTGCATGCTTAATAATTTCATATAAATTAAAAAAAAAAAAAAGCAAACACACCTTTGAATAAAGCTCTTTAATTTTTTTTTTTTTTTTTTTTAAATACAAAAAGGTACATTAAATGATGAACCCATTTTAGAGTACCACTGTTCTTGGAAGAAAATACAAAGAATGCAAAGTCACCATGCAGTGGCACAAATGCCACTAAAAAGAAATATTCATTAATTAATGTTGTCAAAATAAGTGACATTCTATAAATTCACAGTGATACATGTACATCTGGATTCTTCTATCGCCATAGGATAGATTTAAGATTGTTTTAAACCTTTAATATTAATTCTTTACTTTTGAATCATAGGTTTGCAACCTTTTTCAATTTGTGCTCCTCTGATTTTTTTTAAGGTGTGTATCATGATATAGTGGATTTTAGGTGTCACACAGTGGACTTCCTTTTGTTATCTGCTTCTTGCAGAGCCCTTCAGAGTAATCCACTAATTTCTAAAGGTCATTCGGTGTTATGCTGAAAATCACTGCTTTAGATGATAACTGGATTTCATTATCCTTAGCCTTAACTCTGAATTTCCTGTTTTATCTATTTCCTGGTTCATCTTACCTGTAAAAAAAATCCTGTATGAACTTCTGTATAGAAGAACATTTTTGTTCAGTGTCTAGTGAAGAATTTTTCATTTATGAAAAATAATGTAGGTACAAATGTCTATTAATCCTAAAGTGCATTTTCCAGACATAGCTTATACTCCAGATATCAGCAAGTTGAAGGCCTATGTGCACAACAGGCAATGAAAATGCCATAAGGACTATAGAGTTCAGCTCAAAATTTGAATTGAGAACTACTTAAAAAATTAGAAAAAGAAATTTAAAAAAACCCTACCGTATTTATTTAACTTTTAAAGTTCAAAGTTTGAGATTGTAGTGTTGCAGGAAAGGTTAAAAGTTGCTACCTCTTATCTCTTCAGGTTTCTGGATACCTGGCACTAGTTATATGTTAAGATCCTTATTTGTATAAAAGGTCTGATTATGTAATTTGATACAGGGGTGCTTAGTACATTGAAGAAATGTGACCGAAGTCTTTCTTCTCCTAGAGCTATGAATAAAAAGCCTGGAGACAAATAAAATAATACCATTCCACAAAATCTGTGTGCTTTTTGATACCATTATGTTAAAAAAAATACAAAAAAAAAAAGAGACTATGTCTCCTTTCAGCTCGTGTTCGTGGTGGATGAAGTTTCCACGTAAATAACTCTTTAATGATAATAATGTGAGAGTGGCCATGAGGGTGTGAAGGTCTTGTCAATGGCCCATTTGTGTTTGTCTTGGTTCTAAAGGTGCTAAAAATAGAAAACCATAAGCACAGAGCAAACATTTTGACACCACTTAAAACATTAAAAATTGCTTCATATGTTTAAAAAAACCTCAAATCTAAACATTTAATCAAAATATTAAAAAAATCAGCATATATAGATATGGTTAGGTTTTGAAACTTTCTCACAATGGTCTTGCTTTCCTTTCATCAAATAAACATATTTTCAGAGAATTCAACAATTTCTGATATGCTTTGATTTCATTGGAATATGGTTCTATTGACATTTCTGTAGGCTGTCCTAGAAGGAAAGTCATCTCAACAGCTCAATGCTACAGATGAAAAGATGACACTGGAGAAGTTAAGTGACTTGTCGCCAGTCCCACCACAAGACAGTGGCTGAGCTGAGAACAGAGATGTAAGTCTCTAAGATCTCATCTGGTGTCAGTTGCTCAATTTTCTTTAGCACAACCTTTCTTCATTACTGTGAATACTTCACTGCAACTTTAGTTGTTGTCATTTGAGTGCATTATCTAACCTTCAGTTCTTCCGCCAGTCATTTTTTCATGTTCTTCACGGTGCAGAAACAGTTGAAGTGATATATCACTCATGCCATTTCATTACCTTTCAAACTCAGATTTATGATGCTCATCTACATGACATTGGTAACCAGTGTATGATGTAGTATGCTGTATTTACAGCTCTATGCACAATTATTTGGTATCTCCACAGCACGAAACTAGTACTGAACAGTTGATCTATATTTTCACTCGTTTACTGAAAAATTCCTCAGACGTTAGAGTTTCCCCTTACCACTGTGTGAACCTAATGCACTTCTTTAAAAATCTGATTTCTAAATGTGTATTGTAATGCCACTATGTGAGTTGTGTTCTCCTCTAGCACTTCTATGTTAAAGGTTACTCTGCCTCTCCAAAGATTCCTTAAAGTTTGAAGTAAATTGCTGAATTATGATAAATCTTCAGAATCATACTGGAAAAAAAAAAGGAAAAAGCTAAAATAACCACCATAATTGTCATTGTCGTCTTCCTTGTAACCAAACTCATATTTGTCATGACTATACATAATACCTTGTAAGTTGCTGACCTTTCATGATTCAATGTGGAGGACTGGGGATGGGTCTGACACAAAAAAGATAACAAAAGAAGAGTTTTTGTTAGAGCATGGAATTATTTGTTCCATCTATTTCCATACCAGCAATTGCACACAGTGTTGAATTTGTTCTCAGCAATGATCTCAGGCACTGTCAAAACCTGATTATCTCATAGAGTGTAGGATTTTTAATTCCTTTTGATTTTTCCACAGAGAATTTTCAGAAAAAATCTATGATTGGAATATCTCAAAGAGGAAAAATAAAGTGTCTGTCAAGAAATAAATACAGGGAAAGTGAGAAAAGAAGACCATCATAGGAGAAAGGATCACAAAATGAACACACAATATGCGTTAGTGTATAAATATATATGAATATGTAGACCTTTTTATCTATATTCTCAGTTGTACATGCGTGTAGCTTTATACTGTTACACACACACAAAAAAAAGTTTGCAACAATGTTGAGAGAACAAAACCAGTGACACTAGATACTTCATTGTTCTTTTAAGGATGAACTGGTTTTCTGCAGAACACCAATTTTCTGTCTTTGTCTGGGCTGAAATATTCCTGTTTCCGACTCCTTATAATAACAGTTTTGATACTAATATATTCCACTGGCAATTTATATCAATAGCAGACATCTTCAATAGCTCTCAAACTGCAAATCATTTTGATGGGCAAACATCTGTACATATTACTATTCTGACTGCAAAAAGTCTCTGAAAATATTTTTCTCCCTGAGCCCTTTACTTGTTTTTAGTATTGGAATAAAAGTAGCTTAGCCACATTGAAAAAATACTTAATCGACATGTAGTTAAAAAACAAAGATGAATGTTGCAACATTATGTGCCCAAACAGAAGTGAAATTGGTCAGACGGTTATCAAAATCCCATTAAAGTTCTTAAAATAGTCTTTACTCTCCATTTTATGGTAACTTCTGGCACTGAAAAAATTATGATTTTGAACCATCTCCATGTTTCACAACAGAAGTGGCTGGATTTAGTTAGTGGAAGAGAGGTAACTTATTTATGATGAGAGCAGTTGTTCCAAAAGTACAGGACTGTTTTTGGTTGTGGTGGCTACTTAATAAGTACTAAGAAGGGCAACATATCCAAAGAAGGGCAACGAAGGTGATAAAGGTTCTAGAGCACAAGAGTTAAGAGGAACAACTGAGGGAACTGGTTGTTTAGCCTGGAGAAAAGGAGGCTCAGGGGAGACCTTATGGATCTCTATAACTGCCTGAAAGGAGGTTGTAGCAAGGTGGGTGTCGGTCTCTTCTTCTATGTAACAAGCGATAAGACAAGAGGAAACAGCCTCAAGTTGTGCCAGGAGAGGTTTAGATTGGATATTAGGAGAAATTTCTTCATGAAAAGGGTTGTCAAGCATTGGAACAGGCTGTCCAGGTATTTAAAAGATGTGTAGATGTGGTACTTAGGGACATGGTTTAGTGGTGGACTTGGCAGTGTTAGGTTAATGGTTGGACTCGATGATCTTAAAGGTCTTTTCCAAACAATCATTCTATGATTCTATAATTCTAAGAAAAATAGTGAATGTGTTTAGATTTATAATGTGCTCTGAGTAACCTGAGACCCTCTTACCCAAACCAACTTTCTCCTTACTCTTAAATGTTCAACACTTCCCCAACATTAAAGTTTCAGATATGGCAGTAATCATCACTCTTAAAACTTGTAGCAGCTTCCAAAAATCCTTTTTGTATCACCATTCTTAATTTAAAAGGCAGTCAGTACCTCTTGTTTCCTCTACTTTTGTAGCCTCTGCTAAAATGTTGAGCTGTTACAGCAGACCTCAGTTACTCAACACTCACAAAGAACAAAACCAAAATGCCCACACTTTAAGCTTGCAGCAGAACAAAAGGAAGAACCAGTAAATTGTTATTCATTGAGTTGCACTATTCCCCCCATCTATAAAGTCTTTGAGCAGATTTTGAGACTGAAGTATTCACAAAGGTCTGACCAGGATAAGATGATTAATTAAATTAATTAGATAATTAATGTCAGATTGGATATTAGGAAAAAGTTCTTCACTGAGAGGGTGGTCAAGCACTGGAACAAGATCCCCAGGGAAGCGGTCATGACCCCAAGCTTGTCGGTGTTCAAGAAACATGTGGACAGCACTCTCAGATAAATGGTTTAACTTTTACGTTGTCCTGTGTGGAGTCAGGAGTTGGACTTGATGATTCTCACAAGACCCTTCTAATTCAGGATTTTCTATGATTCTACAATTAATGACGTGTGCTTTCCAGCAGTTTTAATGCAGATATTTGTTTCTAATGTGCAAAACAAGTGTAAACCAGCACAGATTATGTGTTTTTGTAGACTGATCTTTCTACTTAGAAAATGTCTATTCATGCTCCAAACTTTACAGTCCCCATTGTCATGTTTTACAAAACCGTTTTGAGATCTATAGAGAAAGATGTTAATGGATACTAAGATAAAGTGAAGTTTGCTGTGAAATGTAAACCCAAAACATGCTTGAAAAGACTTTTTCTCACATGTCCAGCAATAGATCTGTCTTACTGAAGGGAATATGAACTAATTGATTGAATAGCTGGACTAAAATTTAATAGCTACATAGTATACTGCTCAGAATCATAGTATAATTTAGGTTGGAAGGGACCTCTGAATACCAGCAAGTTTAATCTCTGCTCGAAGAAACCCTAAACTTCAAAGTTAGACAAGGTTGCTTAGGGCCTCACCCAATCAAGTTCTGCAAACTTATGTAGATGGCAATTTGAACACTTTTCTAGGTAATCTGGCCCCAACTGTAACAACTTTCTTCACATTTTTTTTCCCTTATATCCAGTCAAAATCTCCTTTGCTACAGTTTTCTGCTGTTCACCTCTGGGAAGATTCTGGTTCCAAATTCTCTCAAATTCACTGTAGATAAAAGAACATAGCAATAGACCCTTTCCTTAACTTTCTCTTCTCTTCCCCAAGCTGAGAAGAAACAGCATACTTGTCTTCCCATTATATGCCAAGTACATGAGTCCCCTAAATATCATAGTAGCCCTCCACTGGACTCATTCCAGTGCTGGAAAGTCTAAAACATGACTCTAAACTCCTGGTGCATCCTCAGAAGTGCCTTACATTGGACTGAGGATAATTCAGGAGATAACTTCTGTTCTGCTTCATGTGAAACTTAGAAGATGAAAGTTGTTTTATTGCACTAAACACTATTGATATCAATGGATATTCTGATGTTCCTGGAAAGAAGTGAACTGCCAGTTGACTAAAGTTTATTTAAATACTCTGTGGAAGTAATGAAACTGACTTTGATACATAATTCTTCTTCTAAAGCAAGAATTATTTGAATTCATACCGAATCCTGCCTCCTAAATTGCAATATAAGAGATGTTACATCATCAACCGTTTGAAAAACAAAAATTGCTATGAAAATGTTCCACAGATTTAAAATGCAATTTTCACCACCATGCTTCTAAGGTCAAGAGTAATTTCTCTGTAAATAAGCATGTCATTTCATCCACAGATAACAGTCAGTTTAAATTATAGCTAGAGACAAAGATTATGAATGTTGTCTCTGTGAAAATTGGTGCCTTATTTACTATTGATTAACTAGCATTCATATAAGCTATTACTATTTGACTAAATAAGCATTTGCTTAAAAGGAGGTCTGCTATGAAGAACTCTTTCAAAGGAAAAGATAAACAGAATTTGATGGAGAGTATTTCTGGGCTTAATTAAAAAATACAACTCAAATTTTTTGTTCTAAACCATATTGCCAACCTCATAGAGATAATTATACACAAAAAATACATACATACATAATTCCATATTTAATGTAATTACTTATATGTGTGCCACAGTACACTTTATGGCCGTCATTCAACGGTTAATTACAAATTATCTCATCTGCCCTGTTTTGTGAACATACATTTTTCAGATGTGATCCTTTCTTTCAGTTTTTCAGGTTTGTAGAATAGACAGAACTTAATTTGCATCATCTTTTCTGAGAATTCAATTTTCCTCAGTTAGAGACTACTAACATAGCCTTTTCATTGCAATTTATCACATTTGATTTCACATATTGTTTGAGGTTTGTGAATCTCATTATATTGCTTTCACCTGAAATAAACCTCATATTCTTAAGGTATTGATATGAGGAACGAGGGAGTAGAAAAAAGAATCACCTCACAATAGCAGAAATTTGGCTAAAGGAGCCAGTAATAATTCCTGTCTCTCAGCTCTACTCTGTCTACTGAATTAAGTGCAGTAGGACATGATATTATTGTGACTATACCTAGTGTTTTAGGGAATAATGGTGTGTGCATGAAATCTCTACATTTTAAAGGACAGTTTGATAAAATCAGAAGCAGGACTATCTGTGATCTAAGGATACCTTCACCTTACTGGAATTTGTTTTCATTTTTTCTGGGGAAAAAAAAAAAAAAGAAAATTTTCCATTGAAAAACATCCACAGGAAATATAAAGCTTTGAACAAATTTCAGCTGAGATCCAAATAATTCTGGTCAGAAGCCACCAAGGTAAACTAAAGGAGTTGCAATGCAGGTACTCCATAAAGAAATCTCTTCTAAACAACTCTCTCACTGAACTAACAAAGTTCACTACTGTCTCACCTCTAAGTTCTAGTTTTCACTGTGATTAAGGCAATAAATTTCCAGTCTCACTTTCTAAAAATGTTAGATGTACAAATACCTGAAAACCCAATTTTTTTCCCAGTTTACAAAAACCAGTTTTGAGTAAAAATTGTTGGCCAACCTGCCTTGCAATAAGAAAAAAAATACAAACTAATCCACAAACAAACAAAAATGCTACCTCAATACATTATTATGCAGTGTAGGACTTCATTTTGATTCAAGAAGAATATATGTAAGACTCCTCAAAGCCAGCTGAAGTTGCATTCATCTATTATTTCTGAAAATCACGACGTAGACATATGTCAGAAAACAGTAACGAGCCAAAACAAAACCTTGCATCCTCAGTTACCTTTCTCAGCATGTGTGTAGATTTTACAAGCATCTGAAAATACGAGAATAGAAGAACAACCATAACCCCATCCATGCATCCCAATATTCAGTGCTGAGTTGAAATGTAATTTCATTTTAAAACTTTTGAAAGGGCTGCATTTCTACAAAAATTTTCAGTGCATTTTTGAGTCCCTGTAAACATCCATCAGAAATAACAACAGCAAGTTCCACAGCTTTAGATACAAATAGAATGAAGACAGTAACTTCTCTGATCTAGTCTGAACTTCCCACCTCTATCTTTTATTTGGTGCCCTTATTGTTGTTTCAGAAAAGTCAATGAATAATTGTTATCTGTTCCCTTTCTCCATACCTATCATGGTACCTCTGTCATATGTCATGTCATTGATTTTGCCTACTTCGTCCATGTATCATATCTTTGCCAAGTCTCATGTCCTTTCCTCAGCTGAAAAGTTCCAGTCTGTCTAGGTGAACTTCAAGTCAGACAAGAAGTGTTAAAGAAGTATCACAGAACTGCATCTTTCCCATATCGCAAACATTTCTTCCTAGAAAACAGACTCCAGAAATAGCATTCTGGTAATTTCAGTAAAGATACACTTACAAAACCTCATCACCTCTCGTGTTTACAACCTTATGTTAGTCTTTGATGTCCATAGTCTCTGTTGTGCTTACTAATGTCTCATCAGACAGAGAGGTGTTCTATGAAGAGTGTAAGATTCCTCATCCGAAGTTTCAAGAGAGTAGCAATTCAGACTAAGGTGTGGGAAACTTTGGTCTATCCCTGCTTGTGCCCCCTGAGTACGTTATTCCGTATGGGAGTTGAGTTGGAATAAGTAATAAGGTGTGTGTCCATGGAGACCAGTGCTGTAATTTCACAGTCACCTTAAGGCAGCATGAGCCAATGGTATCAATGAAAAAAACATTATTACATTCTGAAAAACTCACCTGGGTCAAAACTAACACCTCTTTTTCCCTGATAAAAGTTAGTGCTAACCTGGATTCCTGTATTGGTTGGAGAAGCTATCTCTATCACACAAAACAAGGCACATGATTTGAAGATTTATATGTGAATCTAATTATAGATTCAACACTGGAATATGACTCTGTCAGGTTCACACATTTTTGTTTACTCGTTTTCTTCTCAGACAGGGCTACTTACATGCTTTAACCATTTCCATGCAAATATCTTGCTGAATGGATGGATGGATGGATGCTTTTTCAGGGAGTAAAAGTTCACTTTCATGTCTGGCTGCACAGCACAGTTCGGAAATCCATACATTCTATGAACTATCAAACAGAAATAATTAATTATTACTACTAATTATTATTCTGATAAGTATTATTATTATTGCAACACTGAATACTAGAAAAAGAATCCATGAAAACAAGTATTCTGAAATTGCTAATTTAAAATAATAATAATAATAAAAAAAAGTCCGCCACAAGACAAATGCCAGGGAATAAATTAAATTAATTACTCAGATAGTTAGTTTGCCCTGGTAATGTTGAAAATCCATGACTATTGATTTATTATGAAAATTAATTTGAAATTCAAGGTCGCATCTACAAACTCGGATGCAGATATGCAAAAAAGAGAGAGGATTAAATCCTGGCACAAAAGAAGTCACTGGAAGTTCTGAAGCCAATGACAAAATTCTCCTGAATTTAATGAGCTCAGTGTTTTACATGCAGAAAAGCCAGGAGGCCACGAATTCCCGTTTATATGCAGAGCTCATGCCTCTCCGCAGTGCACTGGGAAGGAGTGGAAACATGAAGTGTCCCATTTTCTACTGATCTAGAGATTATGAGAGCTGGTAGACCACAAAATGCTATCATGAGAGAATGGTATAAAGATTGAGTGGATACTGTTTTAAATTCAGTGTGCTAGAAAAGATGCTGAAGAAGATAATTTTGCACCATGGGCTAAGTAAATGAAATATCATACAAATCATGTGGAGTTTTTCCCCTCTATACATTTGGACTGGACAATAATGTACCCCCTTATGTGTGCTGAGATCACTGAAATAGTACACAAGTCCAAGTTCTAGATATTACTCTAGCCAGAATTAGCAGAAATCATGTTGAAAACAAACAGTAGCCACAAAGACCTCACGTGGATTTAAAAATCCATATTTGTTATGACCTGGTCGCAACTAGTTCATAAATCCCTTGGAGTAAATTAAGGTGAAATGACACCAAATAACTGGTATGAAATTAAGAACAATTTATTAATACAGGGAAAGTGGCATGGTTGTAAGTGTCTTGGGTTTCTAAAGGCATTGAGAAAAGAGAGAAAAGGGAAAAGGAAAAGAGAAAGAGGATAGAGACTATGAGAGAGAGGAAAAGAGAGATCACCACCCTTGGATCCAGCTATGTAAGTTGTCTGTAGAGTTGGTAAGTTTCTTGCAGAGTTGCTCCTCTGGTAAATCGCTTGCAGGATCGGTCCTCAGGTGGCGGGCGGGAGCGCGCACCAGCATCCCAAGCAAGAAGGTCTAAATACTTTAGGTCATTTGCATGCGAGATAGGAGAGGGTGGTAACATCCCTCTTGTCTCCCCCCCTCTGCTCACTTCCCATGCTAATTGGGACGCCTGAGCTTTGTAGTCTTAGATTGTTCTCGAAATGAGTCTGTGGTCCCCCAAGGGGTGTCTGGTGGTCGTGATCGCCTAGTTGTGGTGTCCGCTATATGACCCCGCTTCTGCACAAGCGTGTCTGAGGCCTTGCAAAGTTGTTGCACATGTAGGCTGGTCCCAAGGAAAAGATACCATCCGGCATCCGCAGGACTTATCTCTTCCTCCAGCCAGAGTTGTAAATCACAACAATTAAGGCACAGCAGGGGTATTGTTCCGTTCCCAAGGCCCTTATCTCTTGCCAGACTTGCAGGCCTCTGTAGTACACATACCCTCCTCCAGCCAGAGTTGTCAAACAAGTTGTTTAAGGCATACAAACTCTGTCCATCACAATATTCAATACTTTTTTTGTCAATATAATTCTCTACAGGAAAAAATAAAGACTGTGAAAAATAAAAATTTGTATATAAACCACAATTTTTTGGGGGGTCATAGTTAATTATAGTTTGTTTTGTTATAACTACTTTTCCATGAATATACATAAGCCTAAATATCCCATTATGGTTTAATTATACAGCCATTAGAAGAAGAAAATTGCTAATGAAAGCAGCTATGAAAAATGTATATCATTTACAAAACCACACGTAATATACCACAGATATTTTCAAATATCATAGTAAAAAGATGGCTCTCTGAGGATTTCAGCATTGCATTTAATAGCTTTTATACATTATCAAGCCTTTAATTATGTAGAATTATGAGGGAGCTGGAAATGGAAACTCATTTATGTGCCATTTTAAATTATACATCGGGCTTATTATAGGATATGAGGCAGGCTCATTCCTTCACCTGAGCTGTTGCTTTACCATCTGGATTTTTTAGTCATAAACTTCAAAAAAATGTCATGAAGGCATGACATTAACCTTCAACACAAGGTTTTCAGACTCTAGTCTCCTAACTGCAATACTGGCAAGCTACACTACTGTCTTTAGCTTTTTCCTGTCAGTAACATTTCATGTAATGACCGTTTGTCACAAGCAATAGATCAACTTGATCTTTTTTGCATGAACTGAATAAAGCTACCTATATAAAACAAGGAATGCATATGCGGCTAAAACAAGCCCACTAGGCTCTGCTACAAGACATATATTCCCAAATTATTCATTCTGAAAAAAAAAGAGAAAAGCTAAGGCTTTGTTTGCTTTATGGGTTTTGTTTGTTGGTTTGTTTGTTGTTTTTTTTTTTTTTGGTGGAGAAATCATTATTTACTACCAGGCCAAAGAATTTATAGATTATAGCAAACTTTTTACAATGATATTGAAAGTTATCAAAATGGTCAAAGACTTTTCCTTGCATAGACATGATGTTTATATTGTAATTCCTTATTCCATGATATAAAGTCTTGTTTGAGTTGAGGATTTGTCTTTCTTACGGCCTCCATGATCTTATTGGTCAGACTGAGAAGCTGAAGAAGCCAACATCATCCTGCACTTTGAATTACAGAAAAAGTCCCTCTTGAAACACAGTTAAGCTGTATGTATTGAAGTTGCAACAGATCATGACTTTACCCACTTAAGGAGCTGGGCAAATCCAATTGTCTGTTTCCCATACCATGTTTGCATAAATCCAAAGCAAGGGTAAAACTTCAACAGCACTGGAAATGAAGGATTAAACCTTTATCCAGTCCTCGCATACATATTCTGGCTTCATGCAGAGGAAAGGTGCTGAATCTTTCAATGTGTTCCTTCATCTAGCTGACTGGTAGACCAGGATATGCAGGACCATGCTAGAGTACATTTGACTCTCAGTACAGGCACGATTGAAGAGTACTTGGAGCAAAATCCAAGATCCAAAGCTTGCAAGAGGAAAGTCTTGGTTCTCTGTGATCCTAAGGATCCTCCTAGATACTGAGCGGATGAAAGGCATAAAAAGTCTTCTCTACCTCAGAAAAGCCAACACTCACTTTTATCATATTTGTTAAGACAAAGAACTTCGTGTTGGTCACCCAGTTTGGACAGAGGTGGGATTCAAGCCACTGTTTCCTGTTTGCCAGAAGGGAATTGCAGACACCTGCTGGAAAGAGAAGCATGTCCTCCAGCTGTGTTTCTGCGGCACAGTGGCAACTCCCACTGCGTGTGAAATTGAACTGGAGAGTGCTTCGTAAGTGTGTTCATAATATCTAACAGACTCTTCAGAGGTCATAAGCAAAGCTTGGTTTTTGATTGTGATTAGGATGGGTATGAACAGACCAGATAGACATTTTCTGGAGCTTTGTAAGACAGTTTTAAGTACCTCATTGGCTTTATAAGTGAAAACTCAGTGTCTGTGGGACCAGGAAACATCTGAAAAGGGAATTTAAAAATTACAGTTCAGAGTCCTTCCAGGTCTTGGGAGGATTCTTCTGATCAGCTGCAGATGTTTATGTCTGAGCTGGTCACACTAGATTCCCTTTACGGTCAGTGGATGAAAAAAGATTTGATTCATCTACATATGGCCCTTTGTGTAAGCTAATTGGATAACTAATCTTCTTTACCTACGTGAATGTGTTCAGCACAGGAGGACTCTGGTCTGAATTATGCCTCTGTGTTGGGACCTAAAATATATAATAGTTGATTTTGATAACAGGGGAAACTTCTATTTCACAAAAAGTGAAATCAAAGGAAGAGTCATGTAAAAAAAAAAAAAGATGTTTATTATTGGCACATTAGTGCAATAGTCTTGAAATATTTTCAGTGGGTACTGACTGCTGTTCAGTTAAGTACCATTCTGTAATGTCACTTTATTGGTCACACCCTTTCTGCTGTGCCTCTCCATGAGCATTTACATGTTCAAACCACAGCACTTCATGAATATGTGAATTAATAATTCAGGAAAGCACATTTTATATCTATGCACAAAAAGATTTAGTGCATGCATTTCTGGCTTTGTAACAGCAGGCATTAGAAGGTACATAAACCACTGTAATTTTTTTTCACAAATGAGAAAACTCTCTTTGTCCCCAGGCTGCAAGTGAACTGAAAGTCACTTCTCCTTTCTTTAGGGATATTTAGGCCTACTGTATTTCACAGATATCGTTAGCAAAAGACAGTACAGTTTTCTCTTCATAGACAAGTGGACACATAACAGCCTATGTATTTAAAATAAAACAAACAAATAAAGAAAAAGAGTTAAAAAATTGTGAACACACTCAGCAGACTCAAACTCAAAAATGTTTCTTTTTTTCTGATGATGTCTATTGATAATAAATGAAGTACAAGTTTAAATTCTGTGCTATGTCAAAAACAGCAAAAGAAGGCGGCAAGAAGTTTTTATACTCTGACATGAACCTTTGAGGTGGAGGGGTAGGAAAAGAAAATTGGGCAAGAATTACAAATAATTCTCCTATGCTGTTTCATGAGTCTGAGGAAGAAAAAGCTGTTTAAAGGAGCAGAAAATTGAAGTTGAATAGACATAAAAGAAAATATTATACTGATTTTAATTATGGTATAGCATAAAAAAATGAAAACCGTTCATAGTAAGTTGAGGAGCAGAGAAGATGACACAATGTTATGTCTGATTTTCTATTTTGCAAAAGCATATGTATAAAATCAGCAATCACTCAAGATGAAAATTATTTTTAATTTCATAATGAAGCATCATTAATGTATGGATTTACTTGCTTCCTACATACTTTTGCTAATTAGCTAGTTGAAAACTTATAGAATTACTAATTTCCAATGGTCAGCTACAGTGAAAAATAATCAAACCCCCTTAGAGGGACCTGTAAAATGGAGACCAAGAATTAAGCTGCCTATAAACACTCAATTACCCACCTGCCTTTAGAGTATTCTGAATGGTCATTAGTCTAAAACATAAGCAACCATTTTAAAATGGCTTGAGCAACAGATTCCAGAGATCAAAAATGACGTGCTCATGTTTAAAATCAGTCTTTTCCTCTCGTTTGACCTTATTGGTGGCTCAGGAGCACAATGTAAATTTCAAACAAACTGTATTCATTGTACAAGATGTTTATTTGATCTATTCCACATTTGTTTCCATCACCTCAATGAAACGTGTGCTTACCTTTGAGATTATTTTAAGTTACATTAAAAGGGAAATTTTCTCATAAAACTCAGAGGTTTTCACTCAAATGCATACCAAGGAGCCATTTATTCCAATTTACCTAATAAATCACTGGCTTTTTTAACATAAAGAACTACTGAGAAATAAATGTGCTCATACATATCTGTGTATATTTTTACAGAAATTCCAAATACACCAAGTTCTTCCTGCTGTAGCATGCCTGCGGGGAAAAAAAATGTTAATAGGACGGAAATTCCAAATTACGTCTTTTCTATCATAAAGTCTAGAAAGCATCTCAGGATGAAATGGGTTACATATCTAAAATAGGGTATAGCATCACATTAGCTAAACCATACAAAGATCACCAACAACTTTTCCAGACTTATGCAGTGCACAGTGCAGAGGAAATTCATGCTCAGACCTGTGGCACCTTACACCACAGCTGGATTTGATTTCCCACCCATCTAGAAGTCCTACTTTGGCAAATGATTTTTTTAAGCAGGCCAAATATCAGCTCTCATCTATTTCTGCTGGACTGTCAGGACTATTGGCACTGGCCTTCTCCAGTCTTCCACCTGGTCTCAAATGCCTGCTTAAATTTTTGAACGCTTCTTGCAGTCCTAATTTTCTTTCACTTTTTCTGTACATGCTCCATCAACTTTAATTAAAATCTTAATAGGTGCATTTAACTATAAAGCTGTACTACAGTTTTATTTACTTGCACAGTATTCAAACTCTTCAGAAAGGTTATATGAGTCTTCCCTCTCCCCTACATTTTTTTTTTAGCATACTCCTGGTTTGTCTTTGGTTTGCTTGAGCTCAGCTGATGGAGCATGTGGCAATTCCACTAAGAGTGAGTATGACTTTTTTCTGTGTGGGTAGGTCCATGGTAACAGGTAGAGACACTGAAGATGAGCTGTGCATTCATTTGTCCTGTCTTCTATTAGTAATGCATGACTTTAACTGAAACTTCTTCTGCAGGTACAAGGGTCATGTTATTCTCACAGAATACCCAGACTGTTATTTGAGGTCTTTTGTTGGCTCTGATTGCAATGTCTTCTTCCCACCAACTCAGGACCTTGTTCTCTTAGGTACAAAATCAGTTTGAAACCACAGCTCTCACCTTTTTGGCCAAAAGAGCTTTACTATGACCATAGACCAATGAAAAGCTCATAGAGTACTCTTTAATCAATGCACTGCATCGTAGATGTCCTAATGACAGAATTTGCCAATGGATTTCATATACACTAATCAATTTTCTGATGAGGATGCTATTCTCATTATTATTTACAAAGCTGAAAGTAGAGATAGACAAGCTAAGTTGCAATTGCTCTGTTTTTAAATGTGCTGCTGATGTCTAATTATTCAAGCTCATTAGTATCCTGTTATACTAAAAGTCTTGCTATGGCCAAAATAGAACACACCACACATATGGAGCTATGAATTTATTGTTAGTCCGATTAAAGTTTTAACAGTCTATCTAATCTAAATTATGCAATTACATACATAATTACAGGAAAGCCTAATTAACAATATGGTTAAAATTGTTATAAAAAGACCTTCTTCATCTCTACTGCCCCTTTACTCTGGTGTCGGGCTTAGTCTTCTAATGTTACTTGTACTTGTTATCATTACAAACTAAAGCTAAACCAGAACACAATTCATCATTCATCACCTTATGATTAGATAAGTGTTACTACAGAGAAACAACCCCAATTCAGAGCAAGCCAAGGTGAGCTCAGACAAGTTCTGAGACCCTGCACTGTCAGGTCAATACACAGCTTGAGGTCTTTTACCATTAACAGTAAAAAATGCGTTTGTGTTTACTGGTCTATGAGCCACGTTAACTTTCTATTTTTATTCATGTCAGACTTACATAACAAGTCATTGCACACTTACCTCCTCCATTTTAGGGACGCTAACCAGTTGAAATCTGCATTAATTTATGGCTAGCTGGGTTCAGACATGCTCCTACTAACACCAGAAGTTGAGGACAGCTAACCAGACATTTCTGAACTCGTTGTACAGCTAAATATGTTCCTACATTCTGTTGGCTTCATATAGCCATTGACAACAGAACAACGCACAATGGTCTGGAGCTATATGTGACATCACTGCAAATATTGCCTACAGATACTCAGCAATGCTCAGTGTATTATGTCACAGTGACATTGACTAAATTTAAACATCTCAAATAGGTCACATAACTACTCTAAAAATGCCTGTTTCCCTCACATGACAATATAGAGAACCATACAGCTCCGCTATAGATGTCCACATTGTGGAGGTGGGGTCTAAAATACGATGAGTCCCTCAATAAACCTCTAATTCTAGCCTTCTTTTTGCTGGAGCTTATGCCCTGCTTTTGATTACAATTTAATATCCCTCAACAACATACTGCTACAAAAAGAAACAGACAGCTGACTACAGGCAAACAAGTAAGTCTTTGTATTTCTTTGATTGCTGCCAAAAATCTTTCCATCTGTAAGGAAAAAACATTTTTAAAAGAACAAACTTACCCAAAATCCAGCAAAGATTTAGTGAAAAATCAAAGCAGAAGACCATTTTATCCCATGCACAGCAAGTGAATATGCTGTCATTGCTGGTTGTTTACAGAGCTGGATGTTTGCAATATTCATCCTTGGATGCGATTTTAATTTTCTTGAGAGACAGCTGATTGTGCATGCACGCACAGCCATACACACAGAGGCAGAGCACCCATGAAATATTTTCATATTTTCCACCTATGGTATCATTTATCTTAATAGTTGTTAGTGCTGCAGTTTCCACTTTAACAGTAATCATGACACATTTGTTACTTGATTTATTTGAATAGCACTGTCAAACACTGCATAAACAATACTGTTCTGGGACCTCGCCAAAACTTTCAAATTGCATTTTAATATTTATGTGCCTTCAGACTCCATGAGAAAAAATACTGATGCTAGCTTGCGATTTGAACCGCTATAACACCAAAGCCAGAATAAGTATGCTTTTTCCTATAACTTGTGTGATTTATCATGATATTTCTCTTGCTGATCACAAGTAAAAAGAACATTAGTTTATATTTTTAACAACTGTCAATTACTGAAATAATACTTAGGTGGAATTAAAGGATGCTTGCATCTTCCTGGATTGGCTTTCTAAATAGCTGCTGATCATCTATATGACTTCACAGCAATGAATATCACTGCTAAGGCTTAAAAGCAACATGAACAGAGACAGCATGACTTTTGGAGTTTGCTTTCTGAAGTGTAATATCTCTCTTTGAGTCTTTACTTTCTATTTTTCATTTAGCACTATCCATTAATTACAAAATGTTCTTTATAATCATGAGCTGGTCATAAATTGTCATTAGGACCACTATGATTATTATTGGTACATTTTTAATTGGCTGTCTCTAAGGGCAACAATTTTTTTTGCAGCTAATAAGTCCCACCGTCAGAATTACAATCACTGTAGGATATATGTTATTGCAGGGTTCTGGCTATTATTTTCTTGCTGCTAATGACAAATGATAAGGATATTCAGTGTGTTTCATTCCTCTTTCCATTGCTCCATGATAGTTCAGAAATCAGCCACTTAAACCACATCCTCATGTAGGATATACTGGCTATAGCTTCTAAAAGCTTCTCTATCAGTGACCATCTGGATCTGAATGTGTTATGTTCTATTGTAAGTTAAACTATATCTTTGTGTCTATCACACCACTTAGTGTGGGTTGCTTTATATGACAAAACAGCAATACTAATTACTCATTATCCTTTGGAATAATGGTACTTACATGAAAAGAGCGTATAGGGCTTGGTCCCATTGTCTCTTAGGCAAAATTGCCAGCTGTGAGATTCTGGAGTTGGTACAGAAATGGAGCCTTTTCTCTGAAGCAAGCCCTGCTCTCTCATTGAGGGCAGTGGGACGGACCCTGGCTACTCAGATTGCTGCCTGCTGGGACAAAATATCTTATATCCTGTGATATACAGCAATTGTTATAATACAAAAGTTCTCTCTGCCTTTTGTGTTCTGGAAATGTTCATTTCATACATTCTCCACCAGCTTCAGCTTATTTTCACAAGTTGTTAAACTGTTACTTAAGCGAAATGAAAACTTATTTCTTCCCTTCCTACCTCCACTGAACCACACAAATTTGTGGAGGGTAAGTGAATCTATTTTTAAGGTTGCTGTGTTTTGTGATTTTTATTGTGATTCTGAGTTAAAAGCCATAGCCTCAGAAATCATGTAATTATGCAGTTGAAAGAAAACCTTGAAAATGTGATCCTTCAGAGCTCAAGAAACCAGAAAACAAACTAAAGACGACAGACCACAATTTCCTTTTCAGTTTCAAGGTTTTTCTCAGGGTCTGCCTTCCAACTGGAATAGCAGTATTACAGTTCTATATCTCCTTTCTTCATAAGCTCCAATGACTGCATCAAAACAATGTAGTCCATAAATCAGCATAGAAATGCCACAGATGGTGGCACAACCAGATTCAAGAACTAGATCAGCATAGAAATGCCACAGATGATGACAAAAGCAGATTCAAAAACTAGTTATCAGGAGAATGAGTAGAGCATACATATGGCTAATCAAAGAGTGTACTTTACAGAGTTAAGGGCCAAAATTAACTAGGATATTACGTGGCTGATATTTTGGTCTAAACCTCTTTCAAAAGAATGAGACATTTGAGCCTAAATTATTTCTTAATAAATTACACAGAGAAAAATATATTCTTGATGGTATTGTCTTCATAAAATTTTACAGAGCGGATCAGATGATTCATTCTCAGAACTGTTGGACCTGCAGAAAAATCTCTGCAAAACAACTCTTTCTCCAAAGCTCTAAGCATCTCACCTTGCAGTTGTGCTTAGCAGGGAAGGTGGCAAAGACATATGTAATAATCTCCGTATTAACTCCACAATGGAGTGATGTCAGGATTTCGTAGGGTATGTATCTTGCTTCCTTCAGCTGTGAAATCTGGTTTTTCTTACTGCCTTACCTCTCTGCCTGTCCCTGAATGTACATTCTTTGTGCTTCCTTCTCCAGACAAACTCTGGGATTGTTTAGCCTAGAGAAAAGGAGGCTCAGGGGAGACCTTATTGCGTTCTACAACTACTTGAAAAGAGGTTGTAGCAGGGTGGGGGTCAGCCTCTTCTCCCAGGCAACTAGCAACAGGACTAGAGGACATAGCCTCGAGCTTCGCCAGGGGAGGTTCAGGTTAGACATTAGGAAAGATTTCTTCACAGAAAGGGTTATTAGACATTGGAATGGGCTGTCCAGGGAGGTAGTGGAGTCACCGTCCCTGGAGATGTTTAAGAAAAGACTAGATGTGGCACTTAGTGCCATGGTGTAGTTGACACAGTAGTGTTAGGTCAAAGGTTGGACTTGATGATCCCAGAGGTCTCTTCCAACCTAGTTGATTCTGTGATTCATACATTGAAGAAAATATCCAGCGAAGCCTGGGAGAAATTAGTGAGTGATTTTCCTCCAAAGTTTCCTTCTCTGGGAACTTGCTGGAATATTATCTCCATCTACTTTTGTCTGTATAGACTGGTAAAATGTATTAGACTTCTCTGATTTCCCAGAGACGTTGCTTTTTGAATTGGGCATAGCCTATGGAAACTCTTCTCTCGTCTTTTCCTGGAAGACCTACAGAGGGAGTGCTTGGATGATCCTCTTATTGTAATAAATTACTCTCTGAGCTGTGTTTACTGTTTTAAGTTCTTGCTAAAATTGATGCTTTGATGTTTCTTTCTGTGCTAAGGGAGAATAAGTATTGTTCAATATTCTTGGTATTACAGACTTTGAACAGAGTTGATGTTTTCTATTCACAGTAGTTAATCCACTCATGAGTAAGAACAACTAATCCTTTTAAAGATTTTCCCTTTGGAAATGTTAATCTGTGCATTTTCTTATGGAAATCCACTATTTTTTCTTTATACCATAATTAGAAAAAATGTGGTTGTATTTTATCAATGACTTGCTATCTTTTTCATAGTTTATCATTACTTTATCATATCATTTATCATTATCTTTTCTATCATTATCTTATACCTTTTCGTCTTCCTGTTTTCTCTGGCATATTTCAGGCAGCATATAGTTAAAAGAAACAGCAAAAAGGACTTTCGTACAATAAAAAGATTTCTACAGATCTGTCTCTTTTAAAGTTTTGTGTTAGCATTTTATTTGTTTGTATTTTGGTTTCTAAACACTACACTCAAGTAATGCTTTTTCTTTGGGGATAAGTCCAGAGGTAAAAAAAAAATATTGATCTTTAAATCTGCAGAAAGTTCTTGGCAACACAAAGCAACATAAACCAATTAAAATATATGTGCTGAAGACTTAGAGTCTTAAGAGTCATGGCTCACATACAGAACATCCCTAATGATATTTGCTTTCTTTCATAAAATGTTTCAACTAAGTAAGGCTGCTTTTTTGATTAGGGAAGGCAGCACATCTGCAGACAAATCTAAAATATTTTTATGACACAATGGGCTTGTAAAGAGTATGCCATGGCTGGTAGAGAACATTGCACACATAGTACCCAGCAAAAGTGGAAATCTGCCTGAGGTAATTCTCTGGAGCTGACTAAACCCTATTATTCTTAACACTAGTTGACTTTTGCATGGCTGTAGAAACCAAACAATTCAGAGAAGTAACGAGGCTTTGTTTCATAAGTCAGTCTACCAGCTTACTGCATGTGCAAGCCCTTCATCTGACTGCTAAGAGCTATAAAGAAACTCTATAGAGAAAGGAGACGTTATCCCTAACTGGTTCCTCTAAAGTATTTTGTGCTGATAATTGCAGTTTTCCTTCCTACTTTGTCTTCAGTCCATGTGTCTCGGTCAACCTCCAGTGTTGACTAATCGTCCCTAACCAGTATAATTCTCTCACTGACCTCACACCAACACACCAGCTCCACGACTTCCACTCTCCCGCTCTCTTAACCAGTATAACCCCGTCTGCTGTTTCTTTCAGTTGTACAAACAAGGAATCAAAAGCATATACCTGAGGCAACTCCTGTGCTTATACAGACAAAATATCATCTTCTGACTTGTTATGTACCTGCAAAAACAATTATCGAAGCTGTCGATAATTGCAGTCTATACAATGCAACAGTCTCTAATGTTTACTAGCACAGTCTGTCATAGATAGAAGAAATATGTAAACAATAAAAAGGAATAATTTCCAGTTCATTAGCGGTAAATCATGTCATTCAGATAGGAGAATGTCAGGCAAGAAATCATAGAGTAAACTTTTTAAAAAATACTTATTATACTAAATGCCAAGATTACACTCTTTTTTTAATCAAGCATTCATTGCTCAGAGCTAATTACATCTTATCATAAATTATAAGGATTAAGGTCACTATGTAAGTTACTATTCTCACAGAAAATGGTCAAGAATTGTTTGTTCTGTTATGGAAGAGCATACATACACCTGAATGCAAAATTATAGTCAGTCAGATCTAAAAGATCCTGGTTTTCAGCTCTGCTGAAAATGTCATTGTAAGACAGTTTGTCACCATTTTGGACCTCTCTATACAATCCATGAAAATACAGCATTTTGTATTCAATTTGTATTTGTATTGTAAACAAAACATGCTCAGCCTCAGTGTAAGCTGGGGAAAGCACCTATCAGTTTGGGGAGCGCATTTCCTCATCTTGAACCCTGCACATAATCGTATTATAGTGCAGGGCCACAGCTGGAAATTGCAAGTAGAAAACAGTGGTCACCTCCTAGCTGGCACCTAGAGTTCCTGATTCTCTGTGGTTTTGCTGGGGTCAGAGAAGATCTAAAGAACTGTGTGGTGGATATTGAGGAAGTTTCAAGTGGCACAGCTGGACAGTAGGAAAGGCTGCTTTTAAACAGGGCACAAGGATGTGAGGAGTGATAATTCCTCCTTCAATCTCCTTTCTCCTCCTCTATCAGCTCCAAGAAAACTATACCAGGTGGTCATAATGCTGTGCCAAATTTGAGATTGAATTTCCTTTAGTGTGTATTATTACCTGGATTATTCAATGCATCATGAAACCCAGAAGGCATTGCGCTTCAGGTATCAGCTGTAAAATTGCAGAATAACTGTGTATGGAACAGAAAAGCAGAATTCAGCCTAAGAAAAAAATGGGAGACGGACATAAGTTCACGGAAAACATTTCCAAAAGAATGGAAGTAGCTTGTCTGGAGAACACATCATTCCCTTACGTCAGGATGGAGAAGGGATTCAGGATGTGTAAAAAAGGGTCTGAATAGAAGAAATTGTGGACAGTGTGCACAAGGATGAGTAAAACTGCTGTAGCTGGTTTGTGAGCTTTCAGTACTCATTTCCTTGCTGCCCTCTCCAAAGGGCACCCACACTCTCCAGAGCATGACAATACAGCTGCAAGCAAGCCCTGTAAATTTGTAGGCGATTGGTATTTGTGTTTTTTTATAAATAGGCAACATAATCTAAAGTTAATAAAAAAAAAGGAATTGTAGTTTTGACTCTGTTTGGGATAGTTAGCATGGAAGTGCATCACTTGCGACTGGGGAATTATCTACAGTCCCTCCAAATGCAACAGGTGATCGAAGACAAAGTCAACTCTAAAATAATAACAAGAAATCCTCAGTTCCTCAGTAGCAAATTTTACTGTTCATTGTTAAAGATTGTTTTAGATAGAATGGTAGACAGAATGAAAACATGAATAAGAAAAACAAGTTAATGAAGCATGAGCCTGCAATTCAGTTCCCAGTGGCATATTGCACCCAGTTTTCCATGATTCAGAGAGGGATTCATCTCACCTAACATCAGCTGTCCAAAAAATAAGGCATTTTGCCAATGCTAGCCATCTAAACTCTCCTTTGGGCCTATGGAGAGACAAGGTCTCTCCATATGACTTCTGTCAAATCATAAAATATTTCCTTTTCTGCTTTAGAAAAGGAAATTAGAATGTTCAGTCATGTCCATAAAATATTTCAAGATTTCCAAGTAAACCCATGTCACAAGTTTGCAAATTATAAGTACCATAGCTATCATTAAATGTTCTAAACAGGTAAAAATTCAGCTACAAAGTGGATGCCTTTATAAGTGTTAGAATACCAGTCTTTACATATATCAAATGTTTTAAATTGCAGGTGGAAAATTAATGAAAAAACAGAAAAAACAAAAGAGCATTTTTTTTAGATAGAAAACTTTTATTTCCTAATGTAATTCCATCAGAATATTTTGTGATGTAAAAAAAAAGGGAGTAAAAGGACGAAGAAAAAATACACTGCTAGAAATAAAGTCTGTGAAAACTTTATCAAATAGATAATGAAATATAGAATGACACAGTGTCCTTAAGTGTTATTGAAAGAGCTGAGGAATTTACCATTGGAAAACATCAACAAACAGTTCGAGAGAGAAATACAAGAGGAATATGTATTACAGAGGAGAATAAGGAGAAACAAACAAAAAGTCAGTTTTTGGAAACTTATTTGCACATATTCATTACTTTAATGATTATTACCTAATGCAAATCATAAATCTGAGCTTGAAAACTGTATTCTAACCTGTAAATTGCTTTCAGTAAATCTTCAAAGAGACATAGCTAGGAATGGTCATTGGAAAAATTATCATCTGAGTTGAAAATAATAAGAAAAAACTCTCCATGCTTCTCATTAAAATTGGTTTTGGGGTCAAAATTTGATGGTCAGATGAAGCGCATTATGTCTAGACCTGATCGGAAAGTTGGATGGTTATGCATACATGCATGTGTTGTGTATTTTTGTGTACATTGGATCATTAGGTAGACCATGGAAATGGTAATCAGGGTTCTTTAGAGATTAAGAACAGAAATAAAAAAAAAATTCTTCATCCCAGAAAATTCAGTGTGCCAGACACTCTGTAATGATTAAACTTCTAATGAGAGGTTACACAAGGCTATCAGGAGAGACAGAGAAACACATATGACAGTTAACAAAAGAAATTTTTCCTATGGAGTTTTTTCCTCCTTTCATTGCCCACAAAGCAAGCCGAGTTATTAGACGCTCAGATTGTGAGCCTGAAGTTAAGTGGGATTAATCCAGGGCGCAGTTCTGAAAACTTCTGCTGTTTTCTCCAAAATGAGCAAACAGACCTACGAGGATATTTGGAGAGACTCTTGAATTTTAAGGTCCTAAAGGACTGCAGGACCTCTCTGATCTGACATCCTGCAGAGCCTTGACCAGGTTCATGGTTAATACATATAAGAGTGGAAAGGCCTTGTGGCAGCTATGTTATAGACGTGTGAGTACCGAATGCTTGACAACCCTTTATTTTTAAAACACATGCTTGCAATCTGTCAGCAGAGAAAATGAGGTTACCATAACAGCCTCTTCCCCCATCTCTCCGTCCCCAGCAAACACTAGGTGAAATGTCTATGAACACTTGACAAATACAAATTTCTATATACTCTGGTACTTGTTTGTTTCCATTATCTCAGGGAGCAGCAACTACAGTACCGAGCTAAGGCCTGACAGTTACCCTGGAGAAAGAATAACAATTAACTCTGCTTCTAGCCAGCACCTAAGAGAGGAAGAAAATCATTGTGAAGTTTCTGTTATTTTTCTCATTAGCCTGTGCAATATGCCGGCAGCTGGATTGTGCAAAGAAGGGTTTACAGCCCTAGCTTACTGCTACACTTAATCAGGGTAGCTGCATAGCTTGTATGTTACTTAAAGGTTTTAAAAAAAAAAAAAAAAAAAGAATTAAGCCAAATTTCAGTGCATCTTCAACTGTACATGAAATGAAAACTAATCTCTCTCCTTTTAGCCCATGCCGTCATGTGTACTGTACCCTTCCAAGCTAAATTAATGATAAATATGCTTAGGAAGGATTTGAGGATTTTCCCTTGCTCTTACTCTGTAACTACTATCTGTGACTGACTTGGAAGGTGAGGACAGAGGTATTATACCCTGAATGAAGAGTGGATGTCAGGTTTGAGCAACCTGGACCACTCATAACTTTCTCCTCCCTTTACCTAAATTCCAGATACATAAGATAAGTGTTTTAAATTAATGTGCATATGAAGAAGGAGGATCAATTTGAACCACAAAGCTGTTGCTCTGTGAAAAACTTTTCATGGAAACAACTTCTCTGAATGAGTGAATGAGCAGGTTAGGAAAAATAGCATATCAGGGCTATAACCCAAAACCTGCCTCCCATCAACTCCATAGCAACTGAGAAAATACCATTGCTTGGCAAAAATTCAGTTCATGAAGTTAATGACCTGACATTCAAGATCTGCTCATTATCAAAGAGAATAAAAACCAAAGTGATGTGCTGATGTAGTATTTTAATTTAATTTGATAGTGAAAAACAAAAAGATATTTCAGCTTAAACCAAAACAGAAACACAGAAAATTATTTTTACTTTTTTCTAATTGACAAAAGCACACAGGAAAAGTCTAAAAATTTGCATTCCAAAAGTGGTATTTTTCTTTTTTCCATTTTCAGGTCTTTTTACCTTTCTCAGAATAGAATGGATTTAATCAAATATAGCCTGCAAAATATTCACAGTGAATAAAGGCAAATTCCTTAATTTGAAAAAGTTGGAATAAAATATTCCCTGTTTTATTTTTTCCCCTCTCCATTGCTTATAACAGTAGTGAATGAACTGGATATTGACTTATAGATTGTTTTGGATTTCCCCTTCCCCCAAATATATACTTACAGAATAAACTGTACAAAAATCCTTGCTAAGCTCCAAGCTATCATCATCACGTGCAAATTAAAAACCGTAAGACAAGTCTTTTAATATCTGACCTTATGCATAGGTCCTGCCTTTCTCCTGAACTGATTCTTTAAGTATTCCTAGGTTGTTTTGATTGAACCTGTCCAGCTGAATATCCTCACTATAGAATACATACACATATATATAAAGAGCATATATGCACTAGCCTTTCTCTACATACACTTGCTACTATCACTAAATGGTACTAAATGGACATTTTAAAGAAAGTGAAGCTTTCATTTTTTTTCCCCCTTTTTTTTAAGATTTTAAAAACTCTTTCAAAGGTTTTTCATGTTTTGACATATTTGTCTATTAAGGTTTTTAAAATATTTAGTTTAGCTTAGTTTTTTAGCTTTCAGTGGAAACAGAAAAAACAAAACCAAACAGATATTAGCATAAAAATACACTGGGGGAGTACATGTGCTTAGTGACAGCCTAGGCTGGTGTAGGGAATATAACCTCTGCTAATGTTTAATTACCTAGAGTACATGGCTGTTATTCAGAAAGGCTACAGTGTAGCATGCAAAAGACAGTGTATTTCTTATTGAATCTTGCATAATTTAGTTGCTTTCAGAGTTTGAATAATAATTTGCACCATTAAATACCAAATGTACCTCAGTAACCAACTCACAAATATGAAAAACATAATTTTGATTTCCTTTAGACTTCAGGGTTGAAAGATCAGGGGAAGCCCTTCCTTACTGGTGGGAGTGGGTGGAAGTTATAATGGCAGGGAGAAAAGAATAACAGAATATGAGGGAAAAGTTCAGAAAAAAAATGTATGTATATTTGGATAAATGGGGAGGAAAAGACTTTAAAAGACCAGAGCTTTTACTGATGTTTTAAAACCTGTTTCCTTTCGGTTTGGAAGATCCACTGGTTCTGGATATCGTCGGATGGTGTGAAATCAGTATATAACCCTTGTGCTTCCATTTGTGTGATAAAGACACAGAAGTGTTGGTGGTGTATTACTAACGAGAATGCAACAGGGTCTATACTAGATAAATGTTTTTTTTCACAAAAAGTTAGGCCTTGCTGTTGTGTGTGAGACTTTTTTTTATGACTGCAAACACATCAACACACTCAACACTAAACTACAGTTTGGACACACATATACCTTCTCATTGAAGTTCATTTTGTATCTGTGAACTCTCTTGTTTTGGAAACACATCAAATGACAGAGAACTTTACCTAGGAATAATACTCACCATTCGTAGCAGCAAGTCATACCAACTCATCCTAGATCTTAAGGGTGACTCACAGTCCAGATGACTTTCTACCATAAGATGTCAACTACTTTAAGAGACTCAGATGCTCTTAGTCTTCTTTTCTGGCCCATGCAGTTTTTTTTATCAGAGCTGAATTGAATATTTAATGGCAAAGCTTTTAAACTTATAAACTTAAGAGCAAGTGAAGTGGGTATATGGAATTTAGAAGCACAGTCTTCATATAGAATCACAATGATTAACTGTGGTGACATCCAGGGTTATACTAACATAACTACATAAAAGAAGTGAAGAGAAGACTATTGTAGGCAAAGCAATGAGAGATCAGCAGAAAAGACATTTATGTCTTACAATAAACAGGCTTCTTCCTCCCTTGGCACCTCCTCCCAAACCCTCTCTAAGCCAAGCAACTGGCAAGGAGCATTCACTACAGATGGATCAGCAGCAGCTGTTATAATACTGTACAGCTGAATCCATCTGGTATGTAAGTATTCGATTTGGTGTTTGCTAGCTGCTCACCAGATTTTTTTCCCCTCTCCACGTAAAAGCAGGGAAAGGGTTTTTCATGTCCACTAGCCATAATCTATAAACTTTCTTTGTAACCGAGAGTGTGTCTCAGCAAACTGCCCCCATGTTGCTTCCTCTCCCCTTACCCTCCTGCTTCTGAGTCACTTTCAGGTGCTTTTGAACATTATCTCCACTGTAAATGGATGGCAGATTGTTTGGGCCATGATTAAATTAGGCAGGCACAGGTGGCATCACCTATTGTAAGTTTGTCAATTTTTATGTCTACTGCAGCAGCTGCTCTTCTTTATCTTTTAATAACTCAGCAAAGAGGAGAGGGAAAGGATGCTGAACTTATGAGGTGAATTACATGAAAAAAGTCCCACCGGTTTCAGAGGGTCAGGATGTTACCCGTGCCATTGCTCAGTGACAGCTATCTTTCTCCCCTGGTCTTCATGGGGAGCTTTTGGGATGAAAGGGCATTAAATCAGCAGCAGGGAAGAAATGCTCTACGGTGTTTGCTTTGCCCTTTAATTTAGATTTGGTTAATGACCTAGGAAAATTTACAGAGCTCTATAACAGTGTGCTGTTTTAGGGAAGACACAAGTACTATCCAGTGGTTTGGAAGCAATAATCCTTAGATTTCATCACTATTTTAGTTAACACAGAAATGAATTAGCTCCGGTTCTTACTCTAGTCTTTTCACAACATCATATCATTACAACCTACATTATACTTCTGTAATTTTGGTCACATTAGTTCTTCTTTAAATGGTCAGAATTCTAGCTTCATTTATTGTTAAAAAGTTACTGCTATTTATAAACATTATACTAGGTACTATAAGACTGTAAAAAGTGTATTAATATGTGTATTTTGTAAAATTTGTCTTAATGACATAGCATAGGTAAATCTGCCTACATAGCAAGACTCTCACTACTCAGTAATGTTCTCATTCCTTACAGTTGTTTACCATTGAGTTGTTCTTTCTGATCCTGCTGAAATCATGCCCTTTTCATTCTAGATTATGTTAACAAATCACATAGTTTTCAGTTCCATTTCTACTTCCTATTAACTATAACATGGTTGGCTCCCTTTTGACCCTCACATATATTCATTGTACAAAAGATGCAATGTACGTGCTTTTTTAAATTCAGACCCAAGTTTGACACAATAATGTGAGCCAACAGTACTGCACAGTAATATGATTCATAGACTAACTTATTACTTATTCATTAATTACTATAAAATGCTTGGAAACCTTTTGAGAATTTTTCAGCACTGCAAAGGAGAGATACTGCAGAATTGAGGAAGGACCTACGTGTCTCAGATCTCATTTGTTTCTTCCAGTTACGCCAGCTGGCTTAATAAAAGATGTAAACTCTCACCATAAGTATCCTTATTCTTTGAAAGGGACTGGAATTGTCACTTTTTTCTTCATACTGTTGGACCAAGGCTTTATGCAAGCAGCTAGATTGAGGCAATATGGAGAGCATCAATTAAGATGAAATTTAAAATGTTTTACTGTGAACAAAGAATAAAGAATAATGGCAAGGAACTGGCCACAGAAAAACAGATAATACATTTGCAATAAGACTGATAGCAACAATTGATCTAAGCAAAGCTCACCAGCAGAGGAAATACAGAGATGAACTCATTGAGAGGTACACTCTTGTCTTCAGTGCCAGATAGGAATTCTAGAAAATGTAGTGTGGAAAGGACTCAAAAGATTAACCCGTACTCTGCCACAATCAGAGTGTGGTGGTTGTATTCATGAAGGTAATATGCACCTTTGGCAAGAGCTGCAAGGGAATTCTGATTAATTCAGCAGGCAAATGTGGGAGAAAACTGTGTTCAGGCAAATTCCATTTGGCTTACTCATTCAGAACCTGGCTCTAAATGTGTTTTAGTTACAATAGGAAAATACTGTCTCTTCAAACTGAAACTTTTCTATCCTAAGTATTTGGTTAGAATATTGTGACTTCATATTTGTATATTCACATTGCATTGCTCTGTATCTTTGCAGTAAACTCAAGTTAAAATAACTTGTTAAACGTTAGGTTACTTTTCGTCAGTCTATAAAATCATAGAATCATAGAATAGTTTAGGATGGAAGGGACCTTTAAAGATCATCTAGTACAACCCCCATGCAATGATCAGGGACATCTTCAACCAGATCAGGTTGCTCAGAGCCCCATCCAACCCGACTTTGAATGTTTCCAGGGATGGGGCTTCTACAGCTTCTTGGGGCAGCCTGTTCCAGTGTCTCACCACTCTCACAGAAAAGAATTTCTTCTTAATATCTAGTCTAAATCTACCCTCTTTCAGTCTAAAACAGTTATCCCTCATCCTATCACTACATGCCTTTGTAAAAAGTCCCTCTCCCGCTTTCTTGTAGGCCCCCTTCAGGTACTGGAAGGCTGCTATAAGGTCTCCCCAGAGCCTTCTCTTCTCCAGGCTGAACAGCCCCAACTCTCTCAGCCTGTCTTCATGGGAGAGGTGCTCCAGTCCTCTGATCATCTTGCTGGATCTCCTCTGGACTCATTCCAACAGGTTCATGTCCTTCTTATGTTGGGGGCCCCAGAGATGGATGCAGTACTCCAGGTGGGATCTCACAAGAGTGGAGTAGAGGGGCAGAATCACCTCCCTCGACCTGCTGGCCACACTGCTTTTGATGCAGCCCAGGATACTGTTGGCCTTCTGAGCTGCAAGCGCATATTACCAGCTCATGTTGAGCTTCTCATCAACCATCACCCCCAAGTCCTTCTTTTCAGGGCTGCTCTCAATCCATTCTCCACCCAGTCTGTATTTCTGCTTGGGATTGCCCTGACCCACATGCAGGACCTTGCACTTGGCCTTGTTGAAATTCATGTTGTTCACATGGGCCCACCTGTCTAGCCTGTCAAGGTCCCTCTGGATGGCATCCCTTCCCTCTAGCGTGTTGATCACACCACACAGCAAACTTGCTGATGATGTGCTCAATCCCACTGTCCATGTTACTGACAATATTTTAATATTGCCCCCCCAAAATATTTCTGATATAATATACATTTCACAGATTTAAATTCGACTTTTCTAATCCAAACCCAAATGTTCCAGACAAAATTTGTTTTACAAAAATAGAGCAGAGTATTAGGTTTAATTCTAGTGCAGACTAAATATAAAAGTCTATGCCTGTAAAGCTGTTGCAAAATGAAATTATCCTCTGGCCAGCTTTAACTGAATATAATATATGCAGGTGGTCCTTACCTACTTTTTTGAAAAGAGGAACAAACAATGGAAAAATCATGAAAACTAACACTGACTGTAATTATAGGCACAAACTGGAACTATGTGCGCTGAGAATTTCCTTGACAATTGGTGATCTCGGGTTGATTTTGTGTTTATTTCACTTCAGTTTGTATTGTTCAGCCATTTTTAATTCCTACCTCCTACCAACTATACCGAGAGTTTTGTTTGGGTTTTTCTATCTACAAAGCTCTTTAAAAGTGCTAATTAAGGCAAGACAAATGGTTAATCATGTTTGGGTCAAGGTGGGAGAAAGCCAAAGTACATCAGGGAATCAACACCAAAGCTTACAGATTCTAGTTCCCCATTCAACATTTCTCTCACCTGACATCTTCAATTTGTGTTGTTTCCCTATGTATTTCATTCTCTCACTTATTTTCCTCTCTGCTGACAGCTGTTCATGACTGTTTTTTAAGCTGTGATGCATCATCACATAGATATGTGTTTCATTGATATTATTTATATGACTGATATTTGGAAGCTTTCAGTCTGCACTTTAAAAGTCCTAATTTTAACTAGGTTCCCTATCTCTCCAGGGTTTACATGTCCTTTCCTATTCCCACAAAAGACTTCAACAGTCATTTGGAAAAAACTGATGCAATTTTTCAAGGTCTACTTTGATCCAGTTACTTACCTTGTTAGTATTGATCAGCACTCAACACAGTGTGATGTCACTTTTTCATTTGTACACCTTTTTTAACGTTCTTTCCTCCTGGTCATCTCAAAAATACACAATGTGAAGGAGATTAGGCTTGGTACTAACAGCAATGACACTCCATTTGTTGTCCTACTCTTGCACACCCTGGATCTATTCAGCTTAGGTTTTGGCCCCTTAACTATGCCAATGTTTAATCCAACTGAGAATCTGTCATTAAACCTGTGCTTACTAGTTCTGTATATTCATTATTTGTCTTTTTCTATGCAGTGAATCCTTTGGAAGAGCAGGAATATTTTTATCTTCTGAGTTTCTCCACCTTGAGACCTGCATGAGCTCACTTTTAAAGACGTTGACTGGGACCTTAAAGGAAGGAATTGTCCCTGCAAAGAAAACAAGATCTGCCCAGCAATGTTTCTAGTAAAGCATTCAAACAACTGAGTAAGAACATATCCTGTAAGGATGGGAGTAGACAGGATCATGTCAGGAGCATCTCTGCTACAAACCAATTCCAGAACAGTAGTCAAATAGCAGCAAAAACCTGCAGCTCATATTGGTCCGGACACAGTACTACATCAATATACTTCTATGCTGATGGTGGACTACATCTCAGTAGCTCAGAGACAGGCCAAATAACACTGGCTTTCTCTGTGCTTATCAATGTAGAGGAGCCAGTAAGAAAAATATGGATGCTGACCACACACTTTATTTCATCATCTGAAGTGACGTGGTTCAGTAACATACATTCTGTTCTCTACTCAACCATTTAGAGCCTCTGGCAATGATAACAGCTCTGTAACACAGCTTTACCATTCTTGTTGAGACCTGCAGCTTAGCAACATACCCGCATGTTTGCTCAGACATTGTTGATATGAAAATTTCTGTTTTATTTCACTGAGATAAAGTGACATGCAAATTTTGGAAAGCTGAGAAGGACCTCTTGATCTAAAGTTCTGAAACCATCAAATGAGCCAAAGGTGTACACGCTAATTATAATTGCAAAATAAAATTTCGTTAAAGTGCATTTTAAGGAGGCACAGCACTTTCACACGTATTCTACAGATCCAAGAACATTTTGCAATGTTACTTCCATTATTCCAAGAAATGTATAATATTGAGCATACAATACCATAGTTGGAACATGGTAGAGTGAGAGGAGTTGAAGTCAGGAGAATCTTTAAGTAGAAGGGGTCCATCCAGATCTATTTCTATTTCTGAGACCCTGAAATAGTGGTCTTACTAAAAACCTATAAAGCTTGTATAAAATAGAAGTGATATCTTACTTAAATTAAATACTTATTAGTAATCTTATTTAATTAAGTAAATGCTATCTGCAAGTACTGACAGAGATCCATCTCTCCCTGGGCAAGGTATTGTACATATGTCTATGCAAGACTACATATATGAACAAAGGGGAAATCCTTAATCCTAGAAACTAAATCAGAGAAATACAGTGAGAAGGAAAATAATCATCATGTTTACAATTCCCATTTTACACCTGTAGTTTGAAGGCCCAGAGCAGTTATGTGGTGCCTGAAGCTGTACAGAAAGTCTGGGGTAATGATGAAAATGGAGCTCACGTATCGAGAATACAAGCCTTGTACTTTGCCCATCAAAAACTGCCTTTGACTGAAGCAGGAGAAACCGCAGCCTCCTCAGCACTTTCAGACTCTGACTTCCTTGAGTTTCTTGCACTGACTGCATATAGCTCTTGTTTATTTAACTGCCCAGTGGCACTAGTTCAATAAATGAACAGAAACAGATGGGGAATCACATCAGCTCAGCTTAGTGTAACTCATTCAAATAATGAAGCAATTATTTCCAGGACCACAGATTCAGCTAACCCCTCTCAGTCCCCTCCCATCCACAGAGACACCACCAGCACATGTACCTATAATATCCGTGTCTCCATTTTACATCATGTTAAAAGCAGTAAAAAATTGAGCAAACACATGGTATAGTTGCTGTGAAATTACATTATGAATAATCAAAGTGAAACTTTTTTCCACTGCAATCCATCATATTTTTTTTCTTTTCTTTGATGTAGATAGAATTAGAAAAGAAAAAAAAGATCAGAATGGGGGATACTTCTGGCATAGGATTGTAATGCTAGAGCAGATTACTGGCAAATCTCCAGCAGAGGGCTATAAAAGTCTTACTCAGGGGTTTCCTCTTGATACGTTGTCTGCAATATAAAAAGAGGTTTTGTCAGTAGAACTTTGAGCCATGGCACAAATTCCTTTGCAGTGCTTTCAGGCAAAAAGCACAGGATGATAATTTCAACACATGCTCCCTGTATGATAATATATTATATAAGAAGAGACACACTGGAAAATAGAAATAATCTTGTAGAATCTAAGCTAGCCTGTTAATACAGTAACATTCCCAGAGAAACAGAGCTGGGGACATCAAGCCATTTAAGATCCAAAAATTGACAATTGAGAAGGCTGGTACAGGAAAATATTAACTCCTTCCATTGGGCTTTGTTGCAGTTTTAGCTTTCTAAATCTGAATAGTCAAAAGGAGACATAGGCTACCTGCTTTTCATTTGAGAGAGAAAAACACCTCCAGAGGGTGGTTCACCCAGTGCCGAGATATATGTCTAAGACAATTGGTACCTCTTTTGGAGATGTCTTTCTCTGCTGTTTCAAGGAGGACTGGATACCTGCCTGCTGGTCTGATAACTTTAGGCAAAAGAGTTCCTGTCCTAGAAAACAGATTGAATTCAGACTCCACAATTTTGCCATATTAGCTGGCAGTATTTCAACATAGAGATTTGTTTTTATTTTTCTTCAACACCTTTCCTGCATTATTGAAGTAGCAACCTGTGTGCCTCTTTCCCTTTGGTGCTCCTCACTCTGTTTTCATGACTGAATTAATGGTAGAAAAATTTTGAGTCAACCACTGTAAGGAGATTACTGGCCATAACAAGAAAAACAAGATGATAGAAAATAGTTTTGTACAAGGTGTTTAACATGATGCTCACTAGCAAAGTAAACCCTCTAGGTTTCTTACCCCATACCTAATTTAATACCCTATTAAGCATCATGTTTAAAAGCACATATATCTTCAGATGCACCCTAAAAATTTATATTTTGGAATACCTTGTTGGGAAAAGAAGAAAAGCTAGTCATGGATAAAGTGGAAGATGTAAACAAAATGATGATATCCAACCTTTGGAAGAAGTAATTTCTAGAGACATCGATTCAGAATAGTGAGAAGAAAGAGTCTAACCTATTTTTAAGTTGAAGTTTGGAAAAGCCATGGCCATACAACATCATTTCCTGCCATAACAGGTGAATTTACCTTCTGAGTCAGGAAATCTTTCTGCTCTGTCATTCCAGCAGGTGACAGCAACAGACTTGGATGCACACTGCCAGCCTCTGAGAAACTTCTCAGAAAACTTCCTGTTGAACTACTGCTAGTAAATCCAAGAACCATAGGATCTCTGGTAGGCTTCTGAATTTTTTTCCAGCAACAAGCACTTTATAATCTTAAGAAGGGATACTTTTCCTAAATAAGTATGAATTTCAGCACTTCTGCTCATGATAAATAGTTCAACCCAGGCCCATCACAATTGTAAGCTGTATTGCTAAGTAATACACAAAAGCCCCTGGCTTCCAATCTGTCTCTCTTCTTTTGAGTCCCCTATGTCTGTTTATCAGATCTGCCAGTGAGGCATAAAAAATCATTGGCTATTATGACAGAAAAGACATGTGCTCAAGTTACTTGAGCATAGGCTGTAAAACCCTTCTGAGATATTTTCTAGGACCATACTCTCACACTGATTTAGGAAGGTGGCTAGAGGGAAGCCATTCTCAGAAATTCGTAACAGTCAAGAAATTAAAAAGTCAAATTGAATCATCCAGTCCATTACTCGAAAAGTGCAGGATTGGTCATAGAATACATTTAAGCCTTGTCTAGTTTGAAGCGTCACCAAGGTTGACACTTTCTTCCCAGAGCTCACAAAGTTGAACAAATTATCTCAGCTTAACCAGTTAATAGGCTAGGTGAGCCACAGTGACTGTCCATGTGTGTCCTATTAGTCAGACTACCACAAGCTAATTCAATTTAGCTTTAGTCCAATTATCTCAGATTAACTACAAACTAAAAACATGCACAGACAGTTAATGTGCCTCAAGTGATGTGCAATACTTTGACAGTGGATCCAAGCCCTCACGAGACTATTATCTGGGTTGCTCTGGCAGCTGGATTTTCCTGATGATCGTTTATTTTCTCACCCTTATTTGTTTTACAAGGTAAATTTAAATAGATGGTTGTGAAAGTTTACAAATCCTCGGTCGAACAGATTCAAATCAGCCCTAGCCACTGGTTATATTAACACACTATTGCAGTGCTAGGTTTCATCCTGGGATCCCATTCTTTTCTGCAAGAGATATGAATTAATGGGAGGTCATGATAAAACTGGAGAACTTCCACACAGGCTTAACTCCTGTCCCAAGAGTAAAGAGAAGGAACAGAGCAAAAATAAGACATGGGCACCTTTAAGTGTAGGCGTACTTTTAGTGACAGTATTAAACACATTAATTCCTTCTCAGACATAAACAGATAGTTATCACCATTTGGTAGTGTTCACATGGGTTAAAATTCTTCTCTCTTTCTAGATATGTATTGCAAAATACCACAAGAAAAGAAATAAAAAGGTATTTTCTGATGAATTTAGAAGTACATTTTTTATTGGACCTAGATGCTTTCTGCGAAAATGATTTCCATTTAAAACAATATTTTTCTACAGGAAGTATTCTTTTTTGCTGAATTATTCAATGCCACAAACATTTCTCATATTTTTCTGGAAAATAATGTTATTTTTTAAAGATTATAGTATTATTTTTTTGAATATTAGTTATCGTGGTTATTACTTCCCTGTCTTTATCAAAAAGCAGCCATTTGCTCAAACTGAGAGTTCAACAAATAATTTTATTTCAATAACAGTTTAATAAAAAATAGTGATGAACTACAAAGAACAAAAATGAGTTTTGAAAAACAAACTACTTTGTTCCTAGTTTTCTCTCTGTTCTCTCAGAAGGCAGCAGTTCATCACAACAAGAAAAAACTGTCACTGGGAAATAATAGAGTGTTAGTAGATTCCTCTTGAGAGGAAATCTTCGCTATATTCAGTGCATAGTCAAATAAATCTGGCAAAACATGATAAATGGATGGTAAAATGAGTAAAAGTTCAATATAAAAAAAGTTCTAGAAGATTCTGCGAGTATCTAACAACTAGGAGTCTATATGATGACACAGTTTAATAATTTTGAGGGTAAGATAGGGATTCAAGCTCCATGCACCAGGTTATTTATTTTGCTGTTTGCTTTTCTTTTTTTTTTTATATAAGCTCTCTTCTATTCCCAGAAGGTCATTAAAATACCGTACCAGTAAGTACCAGGAGATCAGGCTTAGAACAAAAAAGGCTACAAACCAGGATATGAGATCTATGTGCAACTTTTGGAGGATGGAAGTGTATTACAAATCATCTTGGGGCATATGCAATATATTCTTCAGTTTTTTAAACAGCAAAATTCATCAAGGGCACTAATATCCCATCATTAGTACTACCCACCAGGAACAAAAAAAACGCCATGGTATATTCAGACAGCGAATTCCTGTGCTATATATTGTTTTGAAAGACTCTCTAAAAATTTTCCTTTTACTTCCCTTCCCCTTTGTTAATTTAAAATATTTGCAATAAGACCTTTTCAAAATGGAGACATGCTCTAACAGTATTTCATTTACAGGTAATTTTGACAATGAAACCACTGGGTGTTTCAAAAGAAAAGCGCAGATGGAATGGATCCATAGGAAGGAGCTTTCTGGCACCTGGACAGGAAAGCATCAGATGAATGCAAGTGATGGGCTACAGTCACTGACATCATTCAAAGCCTTCCCATTGTGCTGATGACACAATAAATAAAAGTGTGCTGGGGAAACTCATCCCCATGGCCTTAAATCAGCTTTTACTAGAGCCCTCTGAAATGTTTGGCTTCAAGGCTTCATTGTTATTTCATCTCTTTTGGAGCCTCGGCACCATCTAACCAGATCTGAACCAATAAGCATATAGTCCAGTAAACTACATCACTCATGCAGCACTGGATGTTTCAATAAGCCCCCAGGGCAGGAAGGTGTGGAGTAATCCCTCTGCCTCTCCTGGTCTCAGACTGCTCTGTAAAATCATCAAAAGACTGATTCATCACAACAAGCATGAGATTATTATTCTCTTCCAGCAGTATTTTTTCGCTTGGGATGAGCTATTTGATGCTGAACATCTTTGCTAACAATACAGAAATGTAACTCGCTCCTGAATCTCCCAAAATATTTCCTTTCACCGTAGCATAAGGCAATCAGTTTTACCTTTTAATGGTGCCTTTTGTGAAATATTCTATCCTTCCATCAACACCAAATATGCCACCTTTGAAATTCACTGGTTGTCTCTTCTTTACAGTATTATGGAACTGGGAGGTCAATCGCCATTTTCCAATCATAAACATTTTGATTAAGTTCCCAATTGCTAAATTGCTTGTAAAGTTAACCAAGGTCAATTTTCATGAGAGGGTTTCTATGGCCACAATAATTTTCATTGCCGTGGGTGCCTCTGGTGTTTTTGGAACGTTGGCTAGAAGTACAAAGCATTTGATACTGTCCCGCAGAACACCCTTGTCTCTAAAATGGAGAGACATTGGTTTGACTCGTGGAGCACTTAGTGGATAAGAAATTGGCTGGATGGTCGCACTCAAAGGGTTGTGGTAAATGGCTTGATGTCCAAGTGGAGACCAGTGATGAGTGGTGTCCCTCAGGGGTCTGTATTGGGACCAGTGCTATTTAACATCTTTGCTGGGGACATGGACAGTGGGATTGCGTGTGCCCTCAGCAAGTTTGTAGATGGCACCAAGCTGAGTGGTGTGGTTGACACTCCAGAAAGAAGGGATGCCAGTCAAAGGGACCTTGACAGGCTAGACAGGTGGGCCCATGTGAACCACATGAAGTTCAACAAGGCCAAGTGCAAGGTCCTGCACATGGGTCAGGGCAATTCCAAACATGGATACAAGCTGGGAGATGAGTGGATTGAGAGCAGCCCTGAGGAGAAGGACTTAGGGATATGGGTGGATGAAAAGCTGGACATCAGCCAGCAATGTACGCTTGCAGCCCAGAAGGCCAACTGTATCCTGGGCTGCATCAAAAGCAACGTGGCCAGCAGGTCAAGGGAGGTGATTCTGCCCCTCTACTCCACTCTGGTGAGACCCCACCTGGAGTACTACGTCCAGCTCTGGGGGCCTCAGCAAAAGAAAGACATGGACCTGCTCCAGTGGGTCCAGAGGAGGCCACGAAGACGATCAGAAGGCTGGAGCACCTCTCCTGTGAAGACAGGCTGAGAGAGTTGGGGGTGCTCAGCCTGGAGAAGAGAAGGCTCTGTGGAGACCTTAAAGCAGCCTTCCAGTACCTGAAAGGGGCCTACAAGAAAGCTGGAGAGGGACTTTTTACAATGTAGTGACAGGACCAAGGGTAACAGTTTTAAACTGAAAGAGGGTAGATTTAGACTAGATATTAAGAAGAAATTCTTTCCTGTGAGGGTGGTGAGACACTGGAACAGGTTGCCCAGAGAAGCTGTAGATACCCCCTCCCTGGAAGTGTTCAGGGCCAGGCTGGATGAGGCTTTGAGCAACCTGGTCTAGTGGAAGGTGTCCCTGCCCATGGCAGGGAGGTTGGAACTAGATAATCTTTAAGGTCCCTTCCAACCCAAAACATTCTATGATTCTATGAGTGTGCATAGTAGCTCAGAAGACGCTGGGCCACTTGATCTGTATAGTGCATTATAGTTATGTCAAGTTATTTTCTGTCCTGCTTGTCATGGATTTAGTATCTCTGTATCCTCTTTGGGCCAATATCCATTGAGTAGAACTACTGTGTGAACTGCCTCTGATGGTGCCCAGGCATCTTTCTTGAATGAATACAGTTAACTTCTGAGGTCCTCTATCACTATCCCTCCATCCCTCCCTTTTCACTCTATATAACTTGAGCTTATTAACATCAAACTTCATTTTTCTATTGAGAAATACAGATTGGAGAAGATACTTCCAGATTTCTTCTTGGTGTTCTTTGGATTTAATTACCATGAGTATTTTCTTTTCTCATCTGCAGGTTTTAGTGTCTTACTGTTCACCCTAATTTCCATGTCATTTTGTAGGAAAAGAGTTCATCTGGGGGGGTATGTGGCACTATGAAATATATTTCAACAGATATATGAATTTCATAAAGGAATTTGAATGCATTCTCTTGTTCCATCTGTTTTTTTGATGTTATAAATACTTAGCTTTCATATGAGACTTTATTCTTAGCCCACAGTGCTTTCTAAGCATCTTATGCACATTTTCTATGAGGAACTTGTTTTATTCTCATTTCTCTAGCTTTAGTAGTTATTTTACCAACAGTTGATTTGCTACACATACACAAGTAAACACACATGGTGGAACTTAAATTCAATAATCAAAGGAAAACAGTAGTGTTTTCTGCAATTCAGGTTTCATATGAAACTGTGCAGATTGCCCACTGTGCAGCCTTCCCTGGAGATCTGTCAAATCAGTAACATGTCCAAGTGATGACAAGTAAATGTTTAGAGGGAAGTATATTGTTATAGCAAAACTGAATCAGCAATCAGACTTTCCAAGTACATAGAGGTTCATCCAAGTACTAAGTGCTATATTTTGCTGCTGAGATAATAAAAGCTGACCGTGCTTGGCAATAATAGCAGGATGCACTTTGCAGATCTAAGCTCTTAATTCTGTAAACAGATTTCTCTGTGAATGCTGTGGTCCAAGAGTTACACAAGGGAGCTTGAGTTAGGTCAGGTAGAAAAAGCATCATAAATATTCTAGACTAGTAGTAAGGATAATCACTTGGAAAGATAAACCTTCCTTTCATTGTTGGTGCACAAGCAGAGAAGGAATCCCTGGTCTCCCTTATCCAAAATATGCAATATCGCTGTGCTGCTACATTAAATGAGACAGATTACGCATATGTTTTGTGAGGTCTGATCTGGTTGGCCCACATTGAAGCATGGATAATTCATCTGTTTAACAAAAGAAATTATTAGATCCATAAGCACTGATTTATCAGCTGGGTGCTTGATTAACTAGTTAAGCATTTTTGAGATTGAGGAGTTCTGAACTGTCAGGATTTTAAGACATCAAAACCTTACTGGAAAAAAACTTAGACCCTTCTAACATATCTTTTGAGTTCCCCACAACTAGAAACTCCTACTCAACAGTTGTCTTCCAGACATCATATTTCACCATAGCCTTATTGCACTGTTTGAGAACTCAGCACCATATTTATGGTGAACTGCTGAATATTTTGTAGTAGCACCTACCTAGTCTAGTCTTTCTCTTCACAATAATGTTTTCTACATAAAATATGATTAAAAAATCTGTCATGTTAGAGAAAAAAGAATGCTAGAGTTCTTGGTTTTGCAGTCCTCTGTATGTTACATTAAAATGAAATATTAAAGTTCACATGATTTAAAGATCTGCAAGTTTAAAACAAATGAAACAAAGAAGTAGAAATGACATTTTACATCATGTAGCAAACAGCAGAAACAAATAGCATGCAGCACCATTTTTGCCATCCCTCCAAGAAACCGATCAATAATAAAAATGTGCTTTATTTTTATGAATAGCTATTGTTGTAATTTATTTGGATATAAAATCCATATTTCAGTCAGGCAATGGGGCAAAGTCACTTCTTATGGACAGCATAAGTTACTAACTTAGTGAGGTAATCTGGGTCTGATCATGGAAGGGTAATTTTATGTTCATAAACTCTAATATGAGCCATACCTCTTCTTCATCTAGTGTTTCTTAAGGGAGACATCAACACTAACAGTAAAAGGAAGGTAGATTATCAACAATTCGGACCAATATTTCTCCAAGGTACTTGATGAACAGCAGAGGCCTAAGGCTTCTAGAAAACAGAAATTCAATAACTCATTGCTTAGTTGTGTCCTGAGATACTTTCATGCTTTTTCCATCCCTTTCCTCCTCTTCCTCTGCCACTTGATTTCTAAGGTGATTCATTTATAATCTCTCTTATTCTCAAAAGTTTTATCAGCTTTCTGACAATCAATCAAACCTATTATATAGATTTTTATAAGTTAAAAAATCCCACACTATAACCTGGAAGTACTGCATAGTATTACTAAGAGAGGAACACAGATGAGATCCGTAAATTCTAATTGATCCACAATGTTATAACATAATGCTGGTCGTAATCTTTCCCTGTGCTTCTTCCTTGAGATTAAGAAGAAAGGCTACACCATTAATGCTACTTTTATATTCTGTGTCTGCAGTTAAATAGCTGCAGAGAGATTATTAAAATAGTTATTCAAGCTGACCATGAGAGCCACAAAGCTGACAGTTCTGCAGTTATTTTATTATTTGTGCCAGCACTTCATTACATTTCTTAGGAAATAATAATATTTTCAATAACTAAACTCCATCCTGTGAGGCCTTGGAACCTCTGACATTCTATGAGACTATCCAAAGTCACAGCAGATGTTGTTGCACTAAGTGTAGAACAAACAAATAAACAAACAAACTTTCTGAATCCAATTACACATTTGGTTTCAGAGCAGGAGGGAACTACCGAGAGTAGTTAAGGTAACACTTTCCCAATGAGTGTGTTATTCTGTCTCTGGCAGTGTAAAAATTTCTTGTACATCTTTCAGAAGACTCTAGGGTTTATCACCATTGGAAACAAGATAATGCATTAGAGGAACAGCAGTCTGAATAGTTATATGCTTATGCCTGTCTTATTTTTTCATGTCCCAAAGCTCAGTACCTTCCAAATCAGCTTCTAAATATTGCTTCTGTCTCAGTAGCTTCCTGAGCAAGGCTGTTCAACACAAAGTGCTGTTGTGGCAACCCTAAATACAATAACAATTTTCTCTGAAGTTCAGCTGCAGGAGTTGGGATCCTGAAAATATAACCTGTAAGAGGTCACCAAGGGAAAGGTTTTCAGACAGAGTTCAATACCACTATCTCTCAGTTCTTCAGAAACATAATTTGAGAGTTTTCTTCTACTTGATAAAATATCTTTTTATTAGTGCTGACTAACTCTTTATTTCAGTTAAATTTATTATCACATTGTTATTTACTGTTTACTTTTATTTATTGATCGGTTAAACTCTATAAGCAATAACTTCTCTTTTTATACAACAAAATCTTTCACAGAAACCCCTCACTTTTCACAAAAGCTTTGTCTTCTGCTTTTAAAGCCAACTTTATTAAGCCCATTAGGAAAACACAAACTAAATTAGTAAGAGAAATCACTAGACCTTTTTTATTTGCTGAAAGCTAGCTATTCAGTAAAAGAATAACCCAAACCTAGAATTTTGTGAAAGAACTTTGCCATTTTCCTTTTTAAACTAAATGAAAAAAAATCAACATTTACTGCTTGCCTTAGTAATATTTGGACTCCTCTGTTCTTCACTAAAGGTTTTCCCCAAAGTTTGTAAGCACTGCAAGCTTTTGGAGGTAGGGATCATCCATACATCCTAAGTTGCTGTAATGACACTGGTAAGTATGATGCTACTTCTTAACAGTGCTCTCAGAAACAACACAGTACACATTTAAATGATATCTGGGGAGTCTAAAGTTGTGGTTTCACAATCACTTTAAGCTTGTCTAAGTACCAGGAGGTGTTGAAAGGATACTCTCCAACCTATACTTCTTCCGATATACTCACTTACTAGATGCTCTTTCACAGCACTCCACCCTACTTTTGTGCCAGTAAGAAAAAACTGTACAGCTTGAGAGAAAGCTTCAGCTGGATCCTGAAAATTAATTATTCTTGAGGTATAAGGGCTGGGGCTAGTTTACAACAGATCAGTTTCTCATTTGACTCACTACATAGCCATAAAATAATTACTCTGGTCTAGCATGCTTTATAAATTTAATAGAGAAAAGAGTGTACCTTGCTCAAGTCTGTAAGATTTACTAGTATTTTCTATGGAACAGCATTCATAGAATCATAGAATCATTTAGGTTGGAAAAGACCTTTAAGATCGAGTCCAACCATTAACCTAACACTGCCAAGTCCACCACTTGTATTTGCTATCAGCTTTATTTCCATTTAAGGCACACTATTTGGCACGAATCTGATGATTATTAAAGAATTCCTATTTAGACACTTCTTCTTTAAATGAAAAAGAAGAGCAAAGAAACAACTTCCTTTCAATATTCTGGTTTCTTAAATAAGTATTTCTGTATTGACAAAGACTGATTGCTTTCCACTACATCATAGAGTGTTAAGAGATTTTATATGCCCTAGCTTCACTGAATTGTGAACCTCTTGCATGTGTTTTGCCAGGGCAATTTCTGTGCAGTTGGTCTGTCTTAATGGGACCAGGCACTTAGCCATTTGCCATTCACATCCATTTTTCTATTACTTTATGCATCTCCAAAGACAAAAACATGCTCTCCAAAAATGCAGTAAACTGTGATTCTCCAGATGTGACAATTCAGATTAGGCAAAAACGAAGAGTTTATTTACTGTTACGCACTCTACACAAGGACAGATTTAGAAAATGAAACAGATTAAAACTTTAAATATGGAAAGGAAATACTACATAAGACTGGTAGAAAGCACAACTATACCATAGCTAGATGAAAAACAGTCTTTTTCTAACATCACTATTCAGGAAGTGTTTGTGAGGAGAGGAGGAAAGCAAATCCATAAACTCTTAACTTCAGTGGTGTTCCCCAGGGCTCAGGAAGGCATTTCTGAAAGCTCTGTAGATGCAGGCAGCCCTGATACAGCCACACTGATACTAAAAGGAGTCCATGCAGATGCAAATGGTGCAAAACTCACTGCAAGGCCAAGGCCAGATTTAAATCTGGACAAGGCAGGTGCAACTCCCATGGAGGGTGTTAGGTCAAATGCAGCTGCAGTGTGGGGGCGAGGAAATTGCTCTTGCATTTATTTTGCTGTGGAATTCGGCCCAGCAGTTAATGGGGAAGCAGCACCTGCCCAAATAAGCTCTGGAAACTCCATGAGATGTTCACAGAAAACCAGTCTTGATACAGGAATTTAATACTACTTCTGCTGTTTCACTAACCACCTTCTAGATCAGGGCCCTGCTTAAGTCAGGGTACTTAGTTCAGTGACAGCAGATTTGTGTCCTCTACTTAATTTTATTTCATGCTATTATTTCATCTAAGCTTGTGAAACCTTTGGGATTTTGGCCTTGAAATGTCTGTCATGCTCCATACAGATCCTGAAAGGAAAGAAGAACACAACAAAAACCATCCCACCATCTGTTAGTACAAATCATTTTCCCAGCAAAGTGCTGGTTTGGTATATTCTCTAAATGTAACCTACTTCTAAGTTATCTAAAATGTTGTGAACAGACAAGTTTATTAGCACTTGTCATATTTTATATAGAAAATACTGGAATAAGTTTCCTCCTCTACACTGATAAAGCACTTGCAAAGAAGTCTGGACATATAGTAGAAATTTGTGTTTTACAAAAAGAAGTTATACTTCAGTTCTGTAATTTCTTTGGAAATCTCCATGGCCATACAAAAAGAACCCGTACTGGATATGGAAAGCATAGGACCAGTTCCCCTCGCTGGTAGACCTCTTATGAGCAAACTACAGATCTCTCTTCTGTACTCACTATATTAGAAAGACCGAAATTAAGTGTATGACTATAATATGTGAGAAAATTGTGCTAAAATAGTTTAAATAGCCTGATCTGGTACAGGAGCACTGTATAAATGGGATTAAATTCTTAACTATATTAGATAAATGGCCATGACCAAGAATAAGAGAGTACAAGATTAATTTTCTGTCTGAATGCTCATTAATTATATTAGACCAGATCTGTCTTAACAGAATTCAGCTGTCACTACTCTTTCCTTTTTTGGTCAAATTCACATCCTGTAGTTTTAATGCTGTGGCCCTTTCTTAGGCATATGTCCAAGTCACCTTGCACCCTGGAAGTCTCCAAACATCTCTAACTTCACCAGAGAGTTAATTTAATGATAGCTTATCTTTGATACAGCGGTGCAACCACTGCAGATATCAACCCATATCTCTATGCTGCACCTTAAGACCCACCACTGCGACCTCTTCAAGACTGCTCATGCTGTCCATATAGACAATAAGACTGGAAATAGATGGCTAGATACATCTGCTTGACACTTATATCTGTGTCCATCTCAGCACCCCTGATGCCTTAGCAAGCTGTGAGATGATTATGTCTTGCCAGACAAACTCAAAGAGGTAATCTGCAGTCTGTTCAGGAGGCAACAACTTTGTCAGAAGACAGATGAGCCATGGATCATGCAATCACAAATTCAGATGCTCACCTGAGTTCATCTACACAGATATGAGTGAACTGATTGTAGGAATTCTATTGCAAAAAACAAATCTCTACAAATCTCATGTGAAATAAAGGCATTTCTCTTTCAAGTGGACTGAAATGACATGGTTATACATTTTGTGCTTCATATTGCTAATTACTAGAAAAAAATCAATTTTCTCAAAATCATTTCCTCAATTTTACCATTTCTCAACAACTTTACACATTTCAGTTAATTTCTTTTCTAGATTTATGACAATGTGACTGAGACCAAAGTTTGGCCAATAAAAAGGATTTCATGTCTATGGAAAAAAACCTTTACTGAATTTCATCAAGACTAAGTTTCTTGGGCAGAGGTGATTATTCCATCAGTTATATGTTTGGCTACTAATTGTGGAGTGTTGTTTTGCTTTGTCTTTTTTTTTAAAAAAAAAAAAAGACACTTGCCTCTGACGGAGACACCATTCCATCTGAAATGATCATATTTTGTTCTGGATATTTCCTGTCCAGGAAAAGAACAGAGAACAGCTACACAATAATGATTTTCATGTTTTCCAGCATGATAGATTGTCCTGCAATAAAATTCTATGGAGTATAAACCAACCTCCTTTTTTCAGAGAGCTTTGATTCTCCAGAATTTCAAGGTTACTCAATTTAATTATGATTCTACAACTGTTGACTTTGTATGAGTACACAAAAAACTATGACAATTTACAATTGACTATCCAGAGGAGGACTGTGTTGATATTTTGTAGTACAATTGCTGTATATAATAGCATAATAGCCCTTGTAACTAGCCTGCAAACTCTTTAGAAGTTCTCACTGTACTCTGTTTTTCAGTAGCTGCCAGAATCTAATCAGAACACTAATTACCACATCTATATTAAAAAAGTTCTGCTAGCAAAGCTTTCCCATTTCAAAGCATGACAAAGCCACATCACCAGTTGACTTTTGTGCCAGAAAAACCTTTTTTAGGCATAGTTATGCTTACAGAGTTCTGTCAAATTACCTTGGGTTACTCAAACAAGTAGTGCAAAAATTTGGCAGAAAACAAAAAAACAAGGGCAAGCAATCAGACCAAAATTCCAGAATTGTCTGCAGCTGTGATACAAGTAAAACAGGTCAGGACCTGTTTTTTCAGTCCAGGGGCCAAAAGGCATGGAACAATTCACATGTGCATTCTTTAATCTGCCCTCCTCCCCCCCCAAAATATGATGACCATAGCCAAATCACCTATTATGAACAGTTTTTAGTATTTGCTTTCACTCACACTGTTTGCAAACGTTGCCTGCGTGTTGCTACTGGCCGTAAATAGGATGTAAACTGAGAACTGAACAGTCTGGACAATTATTGTCTTGAGCCATACTTTATTTACTATATACCTTACTATGTATTGGTATATACAGTGACTGTATTTCTAGTAGATGTACTTTTCCAAATAGCCTGATCAATTAAGCTTTGGGGATTAGTACCCTGTCCTGAAGATGACACTGGAGGATAGCTATCCTATTGGTCCTTATGTACACTTACTAAATATGTTTATTTAGGATTAAACTGTACTTTTAATTTTTTTTATGGTCAGTACAAAATTTATAGCTAATCTGCTTTGTCATCCTCTGTTCTTAGTGTTTCTGTTTGCTACTCAAAGTATCACAGAAGTCAGAGACAACCAGATTCATGTATTCATTTCAGTGTCAGAGAGTTTTATGGTAGTGCCACTAATGCGTTTTGACCCCAAGCATGGAATTTAGCGTCTAACTTTAGCTCAAAAAAAAAAAAGGAACAACTATATGATTAATTCATTTTAGTTGAACTAGTTCACACAGAATTGTGCTTCTGGTAATTCAGAAAACAGACACCTCTTATTAGTATATATTACACAATTAGAAACACTAACAGGCTTTTTCAGTATAGCCTATTAATCTAAATAGTTTCTTCTAAGTCAGGCCATGTTTTACAAGGACATTTTAATTTAAGTATCATTTTTGGAGCACTGTTTACATTTAGCAAAATTTAGCTATGATAATTTGTGCATCTAGTAAGCATTTCAAGTAGATTTGGTGTTTCCAGTTTGTTTGCAGTTGAGACATTGCAGACACACATGTTGGGCACTTGTTTGGTGAGGAGATCCTCAGGTTATCTCTGGATGTACAGCTGGGTTCATGGCTAGGTACCATCTGGGATCTGAAACATGAAGATAAAACTCATGGCTCGCAAAGCCCCTGAGCCACAGTTCGCTGGTACCTAGGACCATATGCTAGGAGTATGACATGGTTTCTGATTCTTACATCTTTTCTGGCCATCTGCTATTGGTTTCTGTTGGAGGCAGGGTGCTGAGTTAAGTGGGCTTTTGCTACAGCCAAATACAGCCATACTTATGTTCTCATGTCCTAAAAACAGTATAATCACAGAAATATTGCTCTGCTTGAGCTAATAAATCTTCCCCTTCAGCAGGGATAATTAGTTTGTCTTTGGCACTACACTAACACAAATATATTACTTCTTATTCCAGAGCTGGATTGATCAGTGTTAACTCACTGCTCCTGCGTCAGTCTGTGCTGCTCAGCATATCTTTATGTTCACTCAAACTCCTTTAACAAACAGGTGTATTGTTAATATCTAGGAGCTACAATTTTCTTATGTTTTTCCCCCCCTTTCCACCACTAAATCATTGACATGACTGTAGCTCAGATTTTACCATTTTACCATGAGACTCAGTATTGGAAATACTCCTTGTATTTTAGATGTAGTGTTGTTGAAATCTGTGATAGTAGATAGAGGAATACAAATACAAGAGGCTCTTAAGTCATGTACTTTCAATTGCAGGTTTTTTCCAGCTGTGGAGGAAAAAAATGAAAATTTATAGCTCTAAAAAAAAAAAGAAAAAAAAGTAAAAACTACCTCAATCATATTATATTGAATATCTCATGGCTTTAAACTATTTTATGGTTTTCAGATTTGAGATGCTGGGACTTGGCTATCTCAGTTCACTAGCTAGTAATCTACCTGAGGATTAGTTTTATCTTCTTCAGCTGGTCAGCAGTCTGAACACTGAAATGAACTGGCAGAATACATTCTCATTTCTGTGCCTACAGGAAGACTAAAGGATCTAAATTTGAAATCACTGACACTCAGTTTCACCTACACTGATGAGCTGAATGGAGGCAGATAGTAATAGATTTGAGTATCCTCTATTTTGATTAACAAGCTTCTAGGAACCAGGTATCTAATATAAATCCTTAATTCAGATTTAAAATGGAAACTTCACTTTCCACTAGTATTTCAATCTACTTGCTTTTAGCAGTCTGTCCTAGTAAAAGTGAAATACAAAGAGAAATAGCAAACATGCATTTCATTATTATTGGTGAAGAAAGGTTAGGGATCATTTTTGGGGTTGTTCATCATTTTATCTGTATCTTATGCCATAGTTCTGTAGTTTTCTGACCCCTCAAGGAAGACTTCAATGTGAAATATTCTCATAACCTTTCATTATTAATGTATCTATTCCATTTAAAATCATCACATAATTGCTTTGCTTTCCTAGAAGTCTTGATGAGAAAAATCACTCAATGGTGGACCCTAATAGACCAAAAGGAGGTATGAAGATGTAAGCATCTTGTAGGAAGCCTGAAGTACTTCCAAATGGACTGGATGATCTAAGACATAATTTCCATCTCAGTCTTGCATGACCCTGTGAATGGCAGATGGAGCCATAAATAAATAGGAAAAAGTGTTTGAATTCATCAGTAACCTGGCCTCAAGACAGAGACTTCTAGGTAAATCAAACCATTGTGTTTTTTGAATGTGGATAATGGAGGCAAATAAAAGCAAAACAACAAAAAAAATAAAATTAAATTCACCTTATTTGTACACTAACAAGAATCTACTGAAGGAGAATATCTAAATTTAACCCAATGACAGATGAAGTCAGTAAGTGCTTTAGCATGCTGTTTTATTCAAGTTCACTAGTCCTACATAAGATTGTTAAATACATTCAATGTCTTCAACTACATCAGAGATGTCCTTTTTTATTTAAGTATTATTGATTTATTTTTATTCTTTGGTTATCCTCTCAAGATAAAATTCATTTAGGTACTTGCTGCTTTTAATTGTAGACATAACTGGTAATTGTTGGTTTTGGTTTTTTTTCCTCTCTTTAGGAATATTAAGATTGAAATATTGCAGTTTACACTTGAAATTGAAATTTTACATGGGTTCTTAGTCCCTTTGGGATGTCAGCCAGCTTTTGACTCATCATTAACAAGCTTCTGTCTGTTCCAAAGGCTCATTCCACCTTTACAGCAGCTCAGACAAAATCTAGATCTCATCCTATAAGAACTAAGTATAATGACAGCTGTCATTTTTATTGTAAAAACATGCCAGTAAATATATACAAACCTTGCCTTTTATTTGCTTTTTTTTTTCTTCCCAGCTCCTCTATGAAGTAGAACTCATGCTTGAAATGTCAATGTTATTTTTATTTCATACTTTCATGTACATTTGCAATCACAAGCCACAAGTTAATTCTTCTGGAATACTTTATGAGACCTACTCATGAATTTCTTTACAGTCTTAGACAAAATACCCAATACATCACACCTTGTAGCTCCATAATCTTTTTCAAGTTTAATTCCTTTTGCCAAAAACAAATGAACTCTTTTCTTATTCACAGCCAAGTTAATCCAGTAACTAATTGTCTTCATTTAGCCCACACTCAGGGCTATACAATAACAGTTTTTCTCTCACCCAATGTCCCTTCCCCAACTAAGGAAGGAAATTGGGATAAAGAGGGAGACTTGTGGGTTAAAATTAAACAGATTTAATAAAATAAAGAAACCAATACAAATGCTAACACAAAACACACAAATTATACTTAGCTACAGAGTTGCAGCAGGTTGTCCAGGAATACCAATCATTGGCAATGAAGGAAGGAGTAGGAAATGGATACAAGAGGAGAGGAGAGCAAAAAGAACCCCACCCCCCCAAGCCCTCACTTTTATAGTGAACTTGATGTTAATGATATAGAATACACCTGTGGGCCAGCCAGGGTCAGCTGCCCTGGATTTAACTGCTAAGGGCCTTGATCACCATGGCTGGCCACAAACTGAAACAAAATCCCAATGAAACCAGGACACTAATAAGTATCTTCAGGCACATAATTTACAGCTTAAGTAAAGCTAAAGAACCATCCAAAAGCATTTAATTTTTCAGTGCTGCCTTCTGTTAACAACAGAAGAGGAAGAAAATTATGGTTTTTATTAGATGAACATTCTCTATTTTGAGATCATCTTTAATTTTGATATTCGAGTGCCTTAGTCATTAGATCAGTTTCACTGGGCATTTGGACACAGTAGCATTTATACTCTCTTTCCAGGTGGATGTACTGAAAAATACTATTTTGAAAATGTGATTGAGCACAAAAATCCACAAAAAAATCTGTGCATTGTCATCCTTACTTCATTCATTTTCTACTATTTATTTGCATGTCTCAATCAATTGTTTTTAGGGAAAAGAAAACTTTTAACCTTACAAGAGAAGACAATCTCAGCCTGAAAGGTATTACTGTTGAAGTTAGGTACAGCTGTAACATACCTCATTCAAGTACAAAAGCAATTGATATTTATGATTGAAGCTTTTTCAAAGTATACACTTTGGTCACAGGCAACCAAGGAGGCAAAGAGTAATGAAACTCTGTGTGTGTGTACCTATATATTATCCTGAAGAACTAGATGATATTTAAGCAAAACGAGTTCCTGAAATGGATAGTTTTCTTCTCTTGGATAGTTTTCTTTTCTCTCCAATGACAACTGAAGAGTAGTGGACACCTTGTAGTTCACCAGTCTTTACCAGTGCATTACTCTTGCAGCTGTGGACAACTACAGGATCAGATCAAAGAGAAATGATCTGTAGCATATATTAAAATGCTTGCACTGAAGTCAGTGACATTACCTTGATGTGAATGAATTAAAGTTCTTAACCTGTAAGACCGTAAATTAAACTTATATATATTGTTGCAAATACATATGCTATGGTGATGTCTTTTGAGATCTGGCCTCTGGCTTGAAATACTGGTAGTCAAGAACTGAGAAGAGCAAATTTTGAACAACACTTCAGATGCTGGGAATAGAAAGATTTCAGTTTAGGAAACAAAGATTGGAAAAATTTGGAAAAATAATTATATTTAGGGAGAGCCAGGACTTTGTTTGTTGATTATCCTGAAATCATTTGAAAATGAAATTAACATTCATGAATTGGCTTTGGGGTCAATATTTATAGATTAAGATAGAAAACTGAAGAAGAAATGGGGGCACTTGATTCCTTAATGGACATGATCTATTAAGAAGATAATCCAAACTCAAAACTAGCCTTTGCCTAATCCAAATTCAAATAAAGACCTCTTAATTCTTGAGCGAGTGTCTTCCCATCCTATCCACCAGGACTATGACATCAGCATTATTTTCTTTGTTGGAGTCATGCTTTCATTTCTGAGAGTGAAGAGGAGGTGCTCTCCTTCTGAATGAGTACTGAAGCATCACCTAAGTGATATTCCCAGAAGAATTAAACAACTTTTCATCTCCTACATAGGTTAACTTGTGTGGTTATCTTTGGCCAGCTGCCATATGCTCACTATCCCTCTTCAACAGGCCGGGGGAGAAAATAATATTAAAAAGGTCACGGGTCGAGAATGCAGCCTCTGACCTTTTCTTACAGAGATCCTCCCTGTACCAAAACCTTGCCATGTACAGCCAGTACGACTTGCTGCACTGGTTTTGGACAACTGAGGTTCCCATACTCAGACTGGCTACTCAAATCACTGTCCTTCCACTGCCACCTCATGCTCCTGAGTGATATTAATAAACAGTGTTCACAGGCACTGCATAACAACCAGTTCTGTCTATTTCTGGTTATCCATTTCTTTCTGAACACCTCTCAGGAGCATGCTGCAGGCTGAGCACATTGTTTCAGCATGCAGCATATTGTCTGTTGCCATACATTAGACATTTTCACTGTCAGTAGAAGTAAACTTGCAGGACACAGGAGAAAAGAACAGCAATCCAAAACTTGCATAGGGCATAGAGGTATGGATTTGAGTCACTGAGAGCAGGTTAGTAAAGCTCATTCTCCTATATGTGAAGAAGGCCATGCAAACATTGTTAATTAGGAAAAAAGGGAGTTTCCTCTATTTTATGACTTTCATGTCATAATTCATGTTATTTACGTGTGTCACAGATACCTAAGAGATTTAAAATGTTTTTTTCCGGGATAAAAAAGGAACATATTCTGAGACGAAATGTTATTTATTTTGTATTATTTCTTTAGCTAATCTAATATTAGTTTTTCATCAGGTGGGGTTTTTTTTGGGAGGAAAAGTTCAAGCAGGAGGACGCTGTTCCTTTGCAAAGGCTGGGGAGGGGAAAAAGTGGAACCAATCTGAGAACAACTGAAGCACAAAGAAAGGAATGCCTACAAGGTATATTAATAATAAATACATTAAAAACTGTTGATAAGGCTTAAATTTAGTCTGTGAGTATATAGATTTTTTTTTTACATCATACTTTATACAGGTTAATAAAGATACATGTATTTTACCAGTGTGAAGAGTTCATACTTCCCTCTTGCACACACACTTTGAAAGCAAATTATGAGAAATAAGTGAGCAGCGAGTGGAAGATGTACAATATGAAGATTACAGAAAGCCTCAGATATGCATTGTCAATACAAATGTCATTATATTGTCAAGAATATGTAAAACATTGATTTAGAACTAGTAACGTGAGGTGACTGTCATAGAATTGTTAGCAGAATGGTCAGCAGAATTGTCAATTAGAAGTATCAAAGCTACCTCCCATAATGTAGCTAGCTTTAGCTATTATTATTAATACTTGATTTTAATTAGCATTAAAATTCATGCAAATACCGTGAAAACCTGGCAAATGCTACAAAAAAAAAAGTCTTCAGGGTCTGAATTATACAAGTTAATATAAAAATTAGTGAATAGGTCTCAAGCCAGTGCAAATCAATGTACCAAACTTGGAGTCAAAGCAATTATGCATAATTATACAACTTAAGTTCATAATTCTTTCTTTTCCCCTTGAGGGATTTATTTTTTTCCAATATCTAAAAATGGATGAGAACATCTTGTCTATGTTCTAGGAAACACTATAAATGTTCGAGGAAAATCAGGTACCTTCTGCACACAGATATCATTACTAGTAGACCAGGCTCTTTGATGGTGCAAACTAAGGGAGATCTGTTTGAATGTCTGTGTTTTCTGGAAAGTAATGCGATTCTCTGACTTCTTCTCTTACTCATACAAACCAGACCTTAACACAAATAACTTTTGGGGGCTAAGCTGTACATATATGCAGAAACAATCTCAGAAACCTTGAAACTTCTTCAACTACACGTAAAAGAGCTTCTGTCTTGTCTCCAACTATAAAAGTACAGTTCCCACTTATTTCTTTGGCAGTGGTTACATCTATCTCGAGGTAAATCTGGGTTGAAAGGAAAAAGAATGGTTGCATATTAAAATTAACACCAAGCTGAAGAGAAAGCTACACTCTAGTTAATTTTCCTACTGTGGGCTAACGAGGTCCACCACAGGTGATCTACCTCGCTCATATAGCACACTGTGCACTTATAGTGCAGACTAGAAAGCCAAAAAGATGCCTTTCTATTTCTTATCCTGTGCGTGAAGCATCATACAGCCAGGCACAGCATAACGTGACTCCTGCTACACATACTTTTGGGGAGGAGAGGCAAAGCTGCTGTCTCTGCGTTACATTTCTCTCCTCATACTTCTCTACTTACACACCTCAATCTGCAGTTAGTCCATGGCTGTGACACAGATATACTGTAAGAAACCCATGGACTGCAGTCAAACTAATTACACACAGTGTTGTTTACATAGTGATGTATTTTCCAAGTAACGTTGTATTAAGAATGGAAACCATTATGCTGCATATTTATGGGCCAGTTATGCTGACTCCATAAATAAATAATTGTGCAGCCAAAATGCTTGGTCACTAGGTATATATTATATTGAATATCTTTACAGATATAATTAATAAATAATGAGATTATTAACTGCAGATTATCATTCCTGGTTTTGCTGTGCCCATCTCATTCTGAAAGGCAATTAAAAAAAACAACAGAAACTTAAAATAAAAATGCTAAGTAATTTTAAATTTGAAGGGCCATCTTTTCTTTAGAAAAGATCTGAAAAGATCTTTTCAGATTCTGAAAAGAATCTGAACCACACTGTTGTTTCAAATGGTAGCAAAACAATTTGCCTTTTAAATTTGGCTATTTTTGTCATAGAGTATTAGATCTCTTGCTCTAATACTGTGGACAGTAATGCTGAATAGACATGTTGAAGATTACATGATGTCTGAAAAATTTCCAGGACATCTGTTACATGATTTAGGTATGCTAATTCTTAGGAGTTATAGTGTACAGTAAATTTTTTAAACACATTGAAAACGTGGTTGTCCTTGGCTTCTTATACATAAAGATATAAATTGTAAATTGTATAGCACTGAAAGTACAAGTCTCTACAGCGTGTCAGGTTATACCCTGAGTATCATCATCAGCCTGAGGTACTTCATGTGTTTCAGAGACTTAGATGATACCAATAGTTGTTCATCTCCAATCCTAAAAGGAACTAAAACTTAATCCTGTCATTCCAGTGAAGACGGGTACCTTCAAGAAGCTCAAGGAGGTAGATAACACCAGCTGTTATGTTATGCCAATAGGATTGTGTCACACAATCATAGACTCATAGAATCATTTTGATTGGAAAGAATGATGATTAATTAGAATACAGACAATCAATGAGGTATATTAGCTTTCTTGGCTCAGAGTGCTTATTGACTAACATAAATGAGTTTACTCATGGTATGTTTGATTAGAGTTGGGCAAAGTTCTCATTATAAATTCCGTTGAAAAACTTTATTTTGGTTTTTCATTTGAAAAGGGTGCATAAATGGCATTTGTCCCTTTCTAAATGTATTTGTGATTTGTAAGAGCTCAAACATTGAATTGGACCACAATTCAGTCTAACTGTTTGTGAGTGGTTTTCATCACCTACTCTTCAGTTGTTATTTGTTCATTGTTTGTGTTGTACAATGATTCATTGGACACTTTAGCATAACAGAAATCTTAATATTTTTTGAGTGTTTATAAAAATTTGCTGTCTTCTTCATAATCCCACTTGATGTAACAGAAACAAGTAGCATGGAATGTACACTTTGCTTTGTTTCACTTTTGTAAGAGGTATAGGGCTTACTTAAACTAAAAAAAACCTCTTTTTTTTTCAATGTAACTTTGTCCACCTGTTCCAGTATTGACATGATCTTCAGTGTTTTTCTTACATGATGTTTCAAATAGTGATAAAAAAGAATATTACTAGGAGATAGATCTTTTTCTTAACATGGGATAGAGTTGTAGACTAGAAAGGATTGAAGGTACAAACAATTAAAAAAAGGATAAAGGACTCAGGTAATTCTTGCTAGCCTGATACTGATCCTGGGGAAAATAATGGAGCAGCTGACAAGAGATTCAATTAATAAAAATTAAAGAAAGATAAAATAATTAACATCAATCAACACTGAAAGAAGTCATCAAGCTAACTTTGTATCTTGACTAACAAGATTAAAAAGTTTGGCTGATGAAGGAAACGGCAGCACTGCAATAGACTGCCATTAGACATTTGACTTTGTAACATGCATTTAAAATATAAATTAAAAAATAGAAAATTGATTACCCCCTACTTCATAAAGTGAGTGTGAAAGAGGACTCATGCATAGTGGGTGCATATTTTATTTGGTCCCAAATATGCCAGTTCTTGCTCATACACTGTACCATTAACAATGACTGAGGCCAATAACCTAAGTCTATAATTCTATGATGCTTAAGAGTAGATTTTGCATTCTGATAGCAGATATTTCAGTGAAATGATAAATAACGAAGAGACAAGTCACTTCTACAGAGATACTTGCATCAGTGTGTAAGCAAACAGATTTTAATATAACCAAATGTAAAGTCACTTGTTACATGGTTTTTAGCCATTACTACAGGGTAAGTAAATTTCTTCCTGAGAAAATTAGTTCTAAAAAGGAATTAAGGATAATTTCAAACTGTCAGATAAACGTGAACTTTCAGTAAACAAATGGGCTAATATAAGCTTTGTATTTACAAAAAGGACCTATTGAGAAGAAAGAGGGACACAATATTACCTCCAGCTTCTATTAACAAGAATGTTTCTAGAATTTTGGTTTCCAGTCTTCAATCAACAGGTGAAAAAATATGGAAAAACTGAGACAGCCCAGAGAAGGGCTGTGACAATAAATGGAAGCATTAGAGAATACAGTGAAGAACAGAGGTTCCATATGTTTAAATCATTATGAAAAGAAAGAATGAACAGTTGCGTGAACACGGTCTCATAGAGCTGAAGTGGAAACATGGAACATGATAATAAAAAACTTTAACACTCTATATCTACTTGGTAACTGGAATACTAAATCTGATTCATGGAATACTTCCACCTTTTCTCTGGAGGAGGAGAAAGTAACAATGCCAGCAGTAAATTTAATCCATACCACTAAATGTATTTTCCTAAATCTGTAAAAATGTGGTAGGGATCTGCTGTTGTGGCTGTCTCCCACAGAACAGAAAAAAGAGGATGGTATGGGAGGAGAGGACTTCTCCTGGAAGTTGTGCACACATCAGTTTATTGGGACATATCCTTTCTTTCCAGTGACAGCTAAGTGAGAACTCAGGAAGTGATAGATACCAAAGCGAGAGACAAACTATGTTTTTCTCAGGACAAGAGATGCATAAACCAAACAAGCCTGACCTGTAAGGATCACGTGGGCAGAGGTTTCCCAGGATACCTCATCCAGGGCGATCACTGAGATTTTTCTAAAATTAAGTCTCTAGAGTGATTCCTTTAAAATATTGACATTAATTGATCTGTGACACAGATTATATTCCCAACCAAGGTAATCAGCTGCTCACCATACTGTGGTTGCACATCATTAGTTAATGATACCCACCATTGCTATAATCTATCTCATGCAAACTCTGGAGATATGAGGCATTTCTCTTGCTGGATACGATTATCTTTCTTTCATTGCTAAGCTTATAAGTGATTCTCATGTGTCCAATTAAGTTCTCATTTACTTCTCTTTAGTTCCTCTGACACCTTTTTCAAAAGGAGTTAGGTGTTTCCCACTGAGATTACTAATATAACAAATGGAGACCTAATCAAACTCTGAATAACAGGCTGCTTTTAAATCTACAACACTGCTGCCCTGAGGTAGGTAAGAAACTATACTTTTATCAAAAAGCCACTTTGAAGGCTCCAGGGTCATCATTATCATTTCAGGCCTGAACACTAGTCTCTGCCTTTATTTCCTTTTCTGGGTGACAGATCTGAAGGGCTGACGTTAATCACCAACAGTCTCATGATAGCATGTAATTGCATATATCAAAAAATATTCATCCTGGGGGCAGCTGTCAGTGCTAGAACACTAGATATCAATCCAATTAAATCCTAGCATGGAGATAATTGTCACTTAGTCCAATGAAGAGAATGACATTAATGCTATGTCCTACAAATGACCTTTACGTCACCTGGCCTCCATCAGCTAATTATAAGGGATCCGAGTATATCCCATGTCAATCACATACATTCAAGATACTGATGGAAACATAGAACCTCATATGAAAGTAAGAATGAAAACTTTTTTTCCCAAACTTAGTTTTTCTGGATGATTCTGGTGATATTAGCAGTGAATAACAAAAGTATATTATGCTGATTTAATTCCAGCAACATAGACGGATGCAGTTGAAAATGCCAACAGAGACACGGATCACTATGTGAAGAAAACGTATTTGAGGAAAAAACAGTGAGAAAATGTATGAAAATTCGCAAGGTCTTGTACAAGTTTCTGAGCCTTTTTCTACAGCAATTCAGGTACAAATGTGTGTTATACACAGAAGGAGGAAAAAACTACAGTGAGTCTGGGACAGAAGGGCTGCTCTTTCAGCTCAAATGGTGTAGTGATCACAAGGGAATGGAGAAGTGACAAAATCTGTTCCTGTCTTCCTCTGTATAAATTCGTTTGATCACCAGCTTATATGTCTGTTTATTTAATTAGTAAAGGGCCTAACATCCATGATTTGTGCGTGTGGAAACAAAGTTCCACCTTTGTGTGCAGGGAACAAGTAATTTACATGACATTGTCTTAGTTCTGTAACAAGATCGTTTTCAACATCCTTATGCTATAATTATAGGTTCTTTAATTAGAAAAGAATACTGCAATTAGTGTCTTTGCACATTCCAGACAGCATTACTGCTACGTTACCCATTCACTTCACTTGCTTCAATGGTTTTGAATTAAGTATAAATCACATTCAAGGTTCCTCTTTTAACTTTTAAAATCCTCCATTATCTAGATTAATATTATGACCTAGATGATATCCCTCTCATTTTCCCCTCCAGATCACGTTCTCTAGTCTGCTACTGTAGGTTTTTTTACTTTTTGTGTTGATTAATATATTATCTTTTTTTAGCAACAAGTTTTTTCAATCTTTTTTTTTTTACCCAAACAAATTTATGATTTGTCCCAACTTAATTTAAGCTTGTTTATGACTGCTTCTAGCTCTGAGTTTAATTTAGAGTTTCAATTATTTTTGTTGAATTCAAAGATGCTTTTACTTTTTATAAAGGCAATAAAAAAATCTCTTTTCAGTACACATGGTAAAGTCTCAGCACTAGAAGATGCATTTTTATAATCATTATTGCAAAAATCTACTTATGTCAAAATCGACCCCAGATTTTTTGTGACTCATCTGCTGTATGATGCTTATTTTTTGTGTTCCTTTACCAAAGATTGCATCTTTAGCTTCCACCAAGCTGCTTAGCTGCACAATCCTCATTTGCAGTTTTTCATAGGCTTTACATTTAAAAGCTGTATTATCATGTCTTAATAATGTAAGGATCAGAGCTGACTCAAGACTAGATGACTTACTTATTCTAAAGACCTGATCCAAAGCCAACGAAAGTGAAAGGGTCCTTACGTTTTTCTGTTATGCCATTGATTTGGGAGGGATGAGGACGACCCCAGAATTCAAAATATTTTTTGCCTTGTCCACTGACACAGACCTGCAGTTGCCATTTAGAATAGCACTCATCTGACCAAAAACCATAAAATACACACATTAACCTCTGAACTTGTCACTCGAGGGTTTTCTTTTTGAAAACAGAGATATAGGAATTCTTGCAGTGCTATTATAAACAACTATTTTTGGGTAAGGATGATTGGCACCCTAAGAGCACCTATTTCCCTCCATTTACTTCAAGTGGTGCATAGGATTTACTCATTTAGACCCATGCTTAATCTGGCCAGACAAAATGCACTCAGTGTACTTTTATTTCAAGATCTCATAGCTCTCCTGGCCCGAGTGCCCAACACTGTTGTTAAATGCATTTTGTTGCACGAATTATTCCCATGAATAATTTGAAGATTCAGATCATTTGACGATGATCCCCACTATTCAGGAAAGATCACACAGGCTAAAGACAAATTATTAGACATGTATGTACGAAGAACAAAATGATACTGGCAAACATTGATTTTGAATGATGGTATTCACAACCTGAAAAATATTCCTGTTACAAAGTTGAATGTATACACATAATTGTACTTATTAACCCTGTTATCTTAAATATTGAACTTGTAGGGTGAGAGAAAGCCCTGCTACAATAAATTTATAGACCATATGGACAAGCAGTGGAGGAAAAAATTATACTTTTCACATGACAGATCAATAAAGAAAGAGAAGAAATTCCAAAAGAAAAAGACTTACCAATGCTACATGGAAAGTCTGTGCAAGAACCACATTTTGAAACAGACCTCTAAAAGTTTGTCCCTGGGGCTTTAAGTACACCAGTCACCCCCTTTTTCAGCCTGCTTCAAGAAATTAGACCAAAATTTAATTTATTCCTTGTAACTTGATGTTGCCTTAGATGAACAACTATTGGAGAGCATCTGTCACTTTAAACCACTATTTATTTTGTGCTGATGAAAGAAGACAGGTAGATCACTATTATAAAACAAATCCTTGACAATATCAGCAATATCCATCTTGTTGCAGTAGTATTTTGTAACACAGCTATTAATTTTTTCCCCTTCATTAAAACATTTCATCATGATAATTATCATTGTGACAATTTTAATATTGGAATATATTTTAGTACCTGTGAAATGAAGTCCTTTAAGGATTGCCTTCCTCAACCATTACTTCTCCAGAGGTTGCTCAAATACAAATTGATTCAGAATAACTTAAAAAAAAAAGTTTTCTGATCATTGATACTAAAAGTTCAAATTAGTAAATAAAACACCATAAACTTTCAGTAACTCTGCTGCAATAAACTAATCAATAGATGCTTTCTCAAGACCTATATACATACCCTAAAGTCAGAGACATTCTGTAGTTCTCATTCAGCGACTGCAATAAAGCAACGTTTTTCCTGATAAGAGTTACATCATTGCGAATACATAAACCAAACTTTTTTTTCTTTCCATCATTGAAGAGATAATTGCTTAAGGATATGTTCTAGAATAAAAAATCTGCATGTTGGCAGTTTGGACAAAGGTCTCATTTGTTGTCTTAAATCTCAGTTTCAATTTAAAACAGCGACTCTTCCCCACTTAAAGTTTTTTTTATCCATAGCAGATAGAGAACTATTGACAGAAAAAAAAGTATTTGCAAAATGGGAGATTTCAGTTATGGAGAAATCTGTTCCCACTATATAATCATGTTTCTTCAGTGGTGAAGTCAGCACAGCTCTCACAGACAGCAGCTCCTACTAATCGGCTGTAAAATTGGTCTGCCCTATCCTTACCCAAGGACATGTGCTTCAGTCATTCCAAAAGAGGAATTGTTGATGTGTTGATATTTAATGGCTTAACTCACACTTGAGCTGCGTATCCCAGGGATTTATCAAAATTTGCGGGGTGGGAGTTTTGGGGACTTTGGGGGACATCTTCTCTGGGACAAAGAACAGGGCATTTAAATGCCTTTATCTGACCTGCCCATGGTATGGGCATACTGCAACAAGTAAAAGACTCTTTTTTGCCTGTTGCCTTACTCCTAGTGCTTGCTTACACCTGCAATAACTATTAACAAATTTAATTCACTGATAAAAATGTCTTTGGAACTAGTTCATAAGGATGGAACTGATCTCTCATTCAAAATCAGAGAGAATAGAGGGCAGCAATAACACAGCAACACGTCCCTGGTGGCATAGTCATACATCAGTTGTGACTCTCATTACAACAGAATTACTTCTGCCAGTTCTCTTCAGTGTTCTTTTGCTTATTTCACATCTACTGCATGCATGTACCGTTTAGACCAACAAAATGCTGTATATGAGCAGAGACAGACTAATCCCACTTCAGGTACAGCAATTCCACAATCTAACTTCATATTTTCCTGTAAAGTCCTTATGGAGAGTTACTGGATTTCAGTGTACAAGAACTATTTGTTCCTGCTGAATGAATAACACATACTGCTACTGAAGCATGAGCCAACAAAAGTCTTTTCTGAATGAATTTATGAATCAAATAAATCTACTTGGAAGCTTAAAGATAAAAGAAACTCAAAACTGAAATATGACTTCTGGGACTTGGAGAAAGAAAAAAAAATTACAGTCCTCTGTGATGGTAGCTGATAACAAAAGAGCCACACTCTGCAGTTATTCATTAGAGCTCTCAGGTATTGTGTGCTTTGCTTTTACAGAGAGAAAGGTTTTCTAGTATTAGATGAAAGAGACTTGTAAATTTTCTATACAGTGTGCATATTGATTTTTTTGTGCTTTGGGTACAGGAATCAAATTGCAGTATTGAGTTTTGTACACCGCTTGATGTCGTGTTACTTCTCTGCCACCTACCACCTTCCTTGAGTACACAAGTTGCTTCATACGGTCCCCCAGGTGATCCACCTTGTTAACAGGCATGAAAGATTCTGTTGAGACATGCAAGCACTTTATTCTTCGGATTTTGTGTCACATGTGATCTGTGGATAGCTTTAGACCGGTAGATATTGTTGCAATATCCATTTAGCCAGTACCGACAGCTGAGTCTATAAACTGTTCAGATGATCAAATGGAAGCATTCACATTGTCTAAAATACTTCCTTAAATTCCGCTGCATTGACTAGATCTCCACCGACTGTAACAGCTTAAATGCATAGTTCACACACAGGCACCTACAAGTAGACACCTACATTTAGAAACTTTCATCTCTGAGTTGAATCCCACCAAATTAGCATGTCTCACAGGACATGTATACATGACATGGGGCAGAGCTGTGTCGAAATGCCAACATTAATTAGCCTAAATAGCTCACTAGCATAGCTATGCTAATTCCACTGTTCAGCCCAGCTAATTCATCATGTTAGGTAGATCAATGCTACAGCTGGAAAATCTCTTTCTTCAAGGAATATCCCATTCAAAAAATCATATCCTAGCTTTTAAGATCATTGGCATCAAAAGTTTTGAAATTCATGCCTACTGATTTGCATGTGTGTAACATCTTGGATGACTTTTCCCAAGGATGCTTAGATCATGAAGAGGACTGAAACACAACCAGGCATAATACGTTATTCAAGAAGTTTAGTCAAAATAAAGAGTGAACTTGCTTTGATATTCCCAAACCATTTTATTCAATCCCCACACTAATACACAGAAGACAAGCAAAATTCTATATTTGAAATTTAAAAGTCAAGGAAGGGTTAATTTTTTCTCTAGTCTGCAGAAATATTTCTGCACGTCCCAGACAAATCTCTATGCACGTTAACAAGGTCCTTATAAGATCTCTGCGACTTCTATGAGATTAATCTCATCCACAGTTAAATATCTTCAAAACACTGAACACCCCAAGGGTTTTTTTTTACACTTATAGAGATAAATTTGCACTGGTTCTGATTAACTAATCTGAACTGTTTCTGCATCTACAGTAATGCCATGTTAATTGTGCACAGAATGACCCCTCACTGTACTGCTTATAAACAGAGCCTTGGATGTTAAAATCAGACGTATGTATATACAATCAAGACAGACACCTGCTCAGATTAATCCCCACCCATCAACACAGCTCTATCTCCTCCTCATATTTCGAACCTGCCTGTAAGCAGAAATCTGGACCAGTGTTAACAAGCAAACTGCAATGATGGGCAATCACTAGGATGCCCCCTAGAGATGTCCAACCACCCCATCGTTCTGTGGTCAGGACAGCTCCAATGCACAGCTGAAGCAGTATCTTCCCTATCTCCAATTACTTGATGTCTACTGGTGCAGTGACAGCTCTGAGCTTCTCTGTCTTATAGGAACAACAATTACAAATTGACCTTTGCCGTATTTTCCAGTAGTATAATTTGTCCCATATATCTTAGGCTGAACTTAGAAAACCTCAAGTAGAGGTCGTGAGGCAGATGATAGATTGGATATATGCCCCTCAAGTTATAGAGCAGGTCAGAGCTAGTTCTCTATTTCTGAATTATTAATTCCTTTAAATAATTAGCAGACATGCCACTCAATTATCCTTGATTTTCACATCTTATTTAAAGGTCACTAGGTTTTAGAGTCATCCTTAATTTGGCATAGAAATTATCTGTCCTTCCCAGCTCTGCCTTTACATCGCTGCAATCTGAAAAGCACAAAATTAACTTTGACAATGTTAACTCTTTAGTACAGAGGAAGGTGGCTGTGAGCATCCTTTCTCTGCTTTCACTCATGGCAAAAGACATTGTTCAATTATTTAAATTTAAAAAAAATTGCATTTCCTCAGCTGCTTTAAATAAACTATGCCTCCTCCGTTCTCTTCTCTTCTCTTCTCTTCTCTTCTCTTCTCTTCTCTTCTCTTCTCTTCTCTTCTCTTCTCTTCTCTTCTCTTCTCTTCTCTTCCTGTATGTCATGTTTTAATATTTATACTTATTGAATATATCTGGACAAAAGCAACATCAGAAATTGTAATACAGTGAAAAATCCTGCTATCGTGGATTCTCTCCTCCTTTATCCTTGTGACAGTTATTCAACAATAGCAGCTAACCTGATAGTTTTCTTTATGATGTCCTTTGGGTCACAGAGAAATGTGATTTCTCACAGACCAACAGAGCTTTCAATATGCAGAATAAAAAGCTGAATAATCTTAGCTATGCTGCATGACTGATTGTTGTACTTTCTTCTTTCCTCTAGGTAACCCCAAATTAAATTGCCTTCAGTAAAAACATATAAAATATAATTAACCTTAGTGACCCTATTATCCTCAATGTCCCTTAATCCACCTGGTACAAAGTGAAGAGAAACATTTCTTCTTTATAATGACTGAAAATTCTATAACAAAATACGGAGTTATCCAAGTGTTACCGTATCATAGGTAACAATACTGAACTGTTGTCAAACTTGCAGCAGTGTTATGGTGTGGAATGACAGGCCTTTGTGACTTTGGGCTGTTAGTTCAGTCAGTATTGCCTTGTGAATTGCTTTTGTAGCTTGAAACAACCTGGATTAGCTTGAGTTGTAACTGTCACAGACTGGGTTGGAGATTCTGTGCACATCATTTTTCTTCTGTGTTTGTTACCCTACCTGTCTGCGGGGATGATAATTCTTGCCTGCCTTACTGGAGTGCAGTGAAGATTAAGTAACAATTTTACACATAAATTACCACATGATTTTCTGAGATTACAGGTAAGTACAAAACACCTAGATGCCAATAGTATGGCATCTCTGGAAATGGATCATACCAGTCCTTAGCACTACTGTTCACAAGAAGATAATGACTCATTTGCAGAGTAATACCAGGCTAAAAAGAGCTGTGCTGTTGGTTGCTATCTGTTAGAAGAAAAGATGAAGACACTAATTTGGAAATTGTTGGTCTATGTTTAAAAGCTGAGGTACCACTAATTACCCTATTTCCTTCTTCCATTTGGTACCTTTCCTAAAACATAAGGAAGAAAATCCTCCATCCTCAGCCTTAGAAAGCCCATCAACTTAATAGAGAGATGTTGCTATAGGACTAGGAAAAACAACTGAAGATCCTTGTCCTTTTGGGTTGTTGCTGTTATCATGTTTTTAACTACCTTTATGGCAAAATATATCTTAATATTCTGAATTCATTCACATCTGCAGACAACAGTTGTGAGAGTGCACTCTTTATTTACACCGCATTTACTGTGTGAATTTCCGTAGGACTCAAGTTCAATCAAATACTCGAGTAACACTAAATGAAGATGGTTGCAAAGAGCCACAGGTGAGTCTAGGCATCTAAGGAGATCATAATGTCAGCACTGGATACCATGAAAATCACTGATCTTACTGTAAGTGAAGCCTAATTGCCATTATGGTTAACTTTAATGGATTAAAGCAAAGAAAAGCTTTCCCAAACTCTTTGGATCATCACATTGCCATGAGCTCAGCACAGAGTTATCTTTGCAGTTCACTTTGAATCTTGAATTAGTAACATTCCTTCATTTGCTTAGCTGTTCTTTCATATCTGTCCCCTTTTTTATTTGGCTTTTCTCTTGCCATTGAAAAGACAAAAAGAGAAAATCACATCTGAAGGACAATTCAACTGCCCTGTGGACACCTTCTTTAATGATAACAAGGATACTCCAAAATAATTAAGTTCTTCAGTTGCTAGGAAGGATGAGCGAAAGAGAAACTAAAGGTAAGTGGGTAAGTCCTGCATTTCCTGCAGAGGACTTATCAATAAGAAATAATTTCCAGCCAGGTGTTCCCAGAATTATTTATTTTTCACTCTCTACCTGAAAAGAATCACAGAATCACAGAATCACAGACTGTTAGGGATTGGAAGGGACCTCGAAAGATCATCTAGTCCAATCCCCCTGCCAGAGCAGGATTGCCTAGACCATATCACACAGGAACGCGTCCAGGCGGGTTTTGAATGTCTCCAGAGAAGGAGACTCCACAACCTCTCTGGGCAGCCTTTTCCAGTGTTCGGTCACCCTCACTGTAAAGAAGTTTTTCCTCATATTTATGTGGAACCTCCTGTGTTCCAGCTTGCACCCATTGCCCCTTATCCTGTCAAGGGATGTCACTGAGAAGAGCCTGGCTCCATCCTCATGACACTTGCCCTTTACATATTTATAAACATTAATGAGGTCCCCCCTCAGTCTCCTCTTCTCTAAGCTAAAGAGACCCAGCTCCCTCAGCCTCTCCTCATAAGGCAGATGTTCCACTCCCTTAATCATCTTCGTGGCTCTGCGCTGGACTCTCTCAAGCAGTTCCCTGTCCTTCTTGAAGTGAGGGGCCCAGAACTGGACACAATATTCCAGATGCGGCCTCACCAGGGCAGAGTAGAGGGGGAGGAGAACCTCTCTTGACCTGCTAACCACACCCCTTCTAATACACCCCAGGATGCCATTGGCCTTCTTGGCCACAAGGGCACACTGCTGGCTCATGGTCATCCTGTTGTCCACTAGGACCCCCAGGTCCCTTTCCCCTACGCTGCTCTCCAACAGCTCTGTCCCCAACTTGTACTGGGACATGGGGTTGTTCTTGCCCAGATGCAGGACTCTACACTTGCCCTTGTTATATTTCATTAAGTTTCTCCCCGCCCAACTCTCCAGCCTGTCTAGGTCCCTCTGAATGGCTGCGCAGCCTTCCGGTGTGTCAGCCACTCCTCCCAGTTTTGTGTCATCAGTGAACTTGCTGACAGTGCACTCTATTCCCTCATCCAAGTCATTAATGAATATATTGAATAGTACTGGTCCCAGTACCGACCCTTGAGGGACTTCACTAGACACAGGCCTCCAACTGGACTCTGTCCCAGATATACAAGATATACAAGAAATTCAAGCAACTGCTGCGCCCATACAACTTAAGTAATTATCATACAGAAACACAAAGCCCAGAGTTACTATTAAATCCTCACACTGCCAGATGCTGTGTAAATAAATAGATGCAGAAGGCACATTACAGAAAACACAGATGAAAGAATGAAAGAAGGAACAGGTACAAACCCTGTGCTTCCTTTATGGGAGTAGACCAAAAAGCTCAGCATATCCTCTGACACAGCTCCATGCATTGATGTTTATTCTCTACAGGACATATATATACAGGGGTCTACACTGTCCTCTAGGGACCTCAAGCTAAACATCTTCCAGATTCTATCTATCCTTTCAACAGACAATATGAGAGCCCTTCTAGGAAGGATATGGTGGTCCGTCAGAAAAAAAAAAAAAAACACCAACAAAAAAACACAACAGCATGTTGCTTCTTGGTTGCAAGACCTGAGTTTTCTGCGTTTCAGAACTGTGCACGTTTGTGAAGTTTGAACTCGAGCCTGAGCTCATGGCCTTGCTCAGAACACAGTGCAGATGCAGAGGTAAAGAAACTCATTTGCTGTCTCATGGAGACCAAAGGCAGCAGCAACATATGGGCCATGCTTCCAAATTTCCTTTCCTTGTTTCATCTGTTGACAGATGTTGCCTATCTAATATCTCTATTTGTAATTTTTATATTTCATTACTCAAAGTGAAGTCACAGCTGGGACTCAGAAAAAAAAATCAGAACAAGTCTGCCAAACGTGTGTGTTTTCAATCCAGGTTAGAAGAAAGGAATCACTGTGATAGCTAAAGGCAGCAAATATCTGTACACAGCACTGCTTTCATCATGCTCTCTCTGTCAGAACTTGTTTTGATTTCTTTTCATATTCTGCTATGCATAAAGGCTATGCATTGACTATTAAATGCACTGGGCTTGATTTGGAGACTCTTTCCCTGAGCTGGATGAGAAGGGACTTCACTGAAGTCGGCAGACATAATCTAGTAATTTAATACAGGAATCAAATCATGGTCTTTTCTATGCATGTATTAATGAACACTTTTAAATACCAGTAAGGGTTTTTTGTTTTCTTTTCTTTTAAGAGAAACCTATATAATAAATACTGAGCAACTTGAAAACTTTGAAATGCAAATGTAAGTCCAGCAAAATACATACTAATAAAAGGAAAAATAAAACTTTTAGAGGTATGAGCAAGCAAGAACTGCTGTTTCAAAGAAAAAGTATAGTGTAGTACTATATATTGACCCTATTTTGGAGTGTAGTTCAGTATTATGACCCCACAATTACCTGGAAGAAGGGTTTCACTGATATAGGTCTTTTTATGGCGTTAAGTCCTAGAACACTATGAACTCATATTGCAGGATGTTTTCTCAGATGTCTGATTATGCTGTTTTATGAACCACCTTTATTTGAAGGATACTTTCTGCACTCAGTTTCACTGAGGCTTAGGCTCTGGAGAATTTCTATTACATTGAGCATCCTGGGATTTATTGAGTAGAGAGTCTTGCAGAGGGTAGGATTTTGGCTTCTTTTTTAATGCTGGGACTAGTAGGGTGAAGCCCCCACCTCCATATAGACTGGGGCTGCATCCACTACTGATTACTCTTATTATTTATGACTTACATAATGTGACTTAGCAACTTTAGCCTCATTATGTTTAGCACAACACACATGGGGAGAATAAAATGACAATCTGCTCTTTGAGTCACAGTTCTTGCGAAGACAAATCAGTCCCAAAGGCAGGTTTCATTGAGACATCCCCACCCTCAGAAAGAGTGAAGCAGTGATAGAAATTTCTCTAAACTGATGGGGGATTATTTTAGTAAATGTTTATTTTTTCTGTCCCTCAAATATTACAATTTTTCCCCTTGGCTTACCTTAAGCAAAACATGCTATTTGCATTAATAAAATGGATCTCACAGTCTTCTGAAAATGAGCTCAATAACATGTGCATCACATGTTCTGCTAATTACTTCTGTCCGTGCAGTAAAATCTTCAGGGCAAGCACAGTCTTTTACAATGTACATGTCTGATATAAAGGGTTCTCAGTTAAAAATGGACTTACTCAGCAACAGAGGTAACATAATCTAAATAATAATAATAATAATGGTGATGATGATGAATAGTTTTATAGGTTTACAACAAAGCAGAAGGTGACAGAAAGTGGGGATCTGAGAAACCACTAAATACACAATCAAAATCAGTAGCAATTCCAGTGGACTTCTGTGGTTTTCAGATCAAGCTGTAAGTACAGGCCCTATATTCAGTTTTCAGCAATCTCTGACACAGAAGACGTAGAATTGAGGGATTAGATCCTCTGGTGCTGGATATGCAGATCCAATTTTCCCCAGATTAAAGCAGGCTACTAATAAGTAATTATTAAAAAAAAAGTGTTCAGGAATGACTTCAGATTAGTTTCAATTAAAAGTCTCATTTAAAAATATTTATGTTTCTTGAAGAAATGGTTTCTTTTCAAAGTATGAAGAACATTTAATTTAAAACTTCCTTGTTACATACAGTTGTATTTTGTTTGTTTCTTTTCTAATGACCAACAATGTATAATCAGTGGAAATGAGAAGACACTCCAGGAACATCAATAAAAATGCTGGCAAGTAAAAGAAGTCAGCCTGCTAATTGCAAATGATAGCAAGTCAAAAAAGTCCTTTAACTTTTCTATTCAGGTTTGAAACATTGTAGTTTGTCTGTTGTTCTGAGAGCTTTTTCTCCTGATTTTCCTCCTTCCACCTGCTCAAAATATAAACAAACCAAAACAAGGATGCTCTTTTGGGATGAGTATTTACTACCATGTGAAAACTGAGCTTTAGTGTATCACAAGTGTGACATCATTTATTCAGAAATGCTTTGAAAATATTAATTCTCCAGATTTTCTGCATAAATAAGAGGGATCTGCTTGCTTTATAACTGAACTGAGTCCTATGAAGCACAAGCTATGCTCCCAAACTATCAATTCAAGGGATTCATCTAGAGCCAAGAAGCTTTAAAGCTGTCTTGTTGACAGGAAGCATATTTTATAGTCTTTCACTTCTCCCATTGCGTAGGAAGCAATTCTATGCTGGTAATTTAACCTTTATCTACAAGGAGCAATTGTTCTTCCCATGAAGCCTGTACTGTTTTCACTTCAGGAATACACCAAAGAAATTATTAATGGCAGAAGTTACAAAAAGAATGGTATTTTTAAAGCAAGCACTGTCAGTTAAATGCAGAAAAATATTTGGTTTAAAAATGTAAAATTGCTAACAACTGGCAGAGTTTTTGTTTTGTTTTGTTTTTGTTGTTTTATTATTCTGCTTCCTGCTTCTCTTTTCTGACATCCATATATTTGGTAAATCTCTTCAAATCTATCTGGCCAGACCATGATGACAACATTCAACCAAAAAACATACATCAAATCTGTCTTTGTTGAAGTATTTCTGAAAGACAACGATTAATATTGTATTTTAAGACCTGCATATTAGTGGTAGGAGGTGGTAGTAGCAGAAGGAATAAATATTGAGTTCTACAAGATTAATTGGGTCATTCATTAGGAAATTGCAAGACCAATGTAGAAACAGTGTTGGGAAATGTTCCAAATCCCAGGTTTCTTCGTTCCAGGAAAATCTATTTCTCAAGGAGATTTCACATGAAATTATATTTTTTCTGCTTCTGCTATCCTGAACCAGGGTGTCTTTCCAGGTCCCAGCCAGTTCACGGGAATTAGGTCACTACTTTGGCAACGCTTGTTGCTTTGAACCCTTTTTTCACCCAGAGTCTTGGTCTATACATTCCTAGGCAGGTTCCCCCATCATCGAGCTAACATGTAAAAATAGGACAATGCTTTTACCATGTCCTTCTCCAGCCACTTTATAGGCAGACTCATTGTCTCACTCAAAAAAAAAGGATGAGTTAGGTGTTTAATAGAGATGAGAGTTTAAGCCTGTGACTCCTATTTTCACACAAGCATCTTACTCCTGGTTGCAAGTCAACAACAATGCAGTGATAGAAACAAGAATTAAAACATACTCTCCTCCCAACCATATGCCATAGGGTATCTTTGACAGCTTTCTGCTCTGTGTGTACATGCTGTAAACCCTTCTGAAAACCTTAATTCTCTTCAAGCAATGTGCAATTAACCTAGGCACTAACTCAGCAGTATAAATTACAGTCCCAGAGCTGAACTATGACTGTATGTGTATCTGTACCTTACCAACTTTGTGAACATGGACTGACTTGCTTAGGATAAAACTATTCTAAGAAATATTAGATTTTGGAAAGACCTGCCTGGAAGTTGGGATATGCCAATATGAAAGCATAAGAGGAATATCCACAGAGTAGTAAACTGATATGGGCAACAGTAGACAGGTATTTAATTTAGGCTGCAAAGCATTTATACTTGGCGATTAAGCACACAGAGGGAAACATTCAGCTTTATTTAGATCCAATTGTATCCTCTTGGGAACCTGACTGATACTAAAAAATATGCAATCACACTTATAAGATAGGGGCTAATATTCTCTGGCCTATTTATATCTCAGCCGTTCAGCTTTCCTGCATAGGTATTGACATCAATGGAAATGCATGGGTTTTGATCAAGCTCTGGCCTTCTGCAACCTGATGGTATTACTGCTTGTAATATGTGTAATTGTACAAGCAAGCAATGCAGCCCAAGAGCATCTATAGAGCAAACCTTAATATTGAGGATCCAGACAACATTTCAGGAATGTTCTCTGGAATAACTGTCATCTGATGCCACAGACAAAATGCCTAGTATTGGATGGACCATATCAGGTGCACTTCTGCAGTGGCTTCTTGGTTTATTTTCATCCAATAGACAGCTGATCCATTGTACACTCTGGCAATCCAATATAGGATTAAGTGGGAATGATTGAAAAAGCCACTTCAGAAACTCAGTCCTGATCCAAAAGAAATGGTAACGTAGACTTTCAACTGTACATTTTATGTTTCTTGAACCATGTGCTACAAACCAGGAAATATAAATTGAGATTCAGTAAATAATTGTCCCTTGCAGAGCATAGCAGATGTCAGCAACTGCCCTTCAGCTAGTTTTGGGTCTTAGCCAAAAGGTAGATAGAAGTAGCTGTACCCTCAGCATCCTAGACCTGAGCCAGGGAGCAAAAGGAATCTAGCTCAGGCTTGGTGATATAAAGTAACTGAATTACAAGACAAGTTTGGGTACAACCATAAACCAAATATCCAAAGCAGATGCAACATAGGTAAGGGGAATCCAGTCTTAAAATCCACCCATAACTGAAAAACTTTAATCACTAGAAAGATGTGATCACCAGGCAGCTCTTCACCCTCCGTGTCTGAGCAACTAGAAATAAGCATCTGAGACAGTCTGAGAGATTTGTTCTCCCTGCTCCTTCTACTGCTTCACATGAGAATTCCTGAGCCACTAAGTCCAACTCCATGCTGCAGTATCCCACCGTAAAATACATTGAGAAATTTTTTGAGGTCTATGGTAAAAATAATTAAATGGTGCCTCCTTTCCCCGTTCACATGGGAACACACTCCCAGAACCTCAATGTTCTGATAGTCAGGAGCCTTTTTACAAGACCCACCCAAATATATTCTAGGTCAATTAATTTTTCTCAAGATAAGCTATTCTTCCCCAGTCTCTTGAAAGAAATGAATGAGTCGCATAAGCTTATTGTTGAGTCTGTTCTTTGACTCTTTTGGAATAAAGGTAAGAGAGCTGAAAGTATTGTTTCATTATTATTTTTTTCCCGAAGTCAGTGGTCACTCTGAAAAGTCTGGGAAGCTCTGCTCTGGAATTCTTTTAGCTCTGTTTTCTCACTTCTATTCCTCTTTCACCCATGCCCACAAGAGTCACAAAGCAATTTTGCTATGCCTACCAAACCTAGTTCATTCGCCTATATGATTTGCAAGAATAATGCACATTTAAAAAAAAAACCCAGCAGATTTTTCTTAAAAAGTAATGCACAAAGGAATTATAGTATTTCAGAGGAGATAATTCACTTGTCATCTAGATGACTTTGATAGAAATCTCTAAGGTACGACCAATTTAATTAATTCAAATTAAAAGCAGTTTAAAATATGGTAACATGTTTTGGTTAAAAAAAGCTTAGAATTGTTTCTGTCTTCATGTTGTCACTTTGAAGGCTGTAGATAGTAAAGTAGGTGTGAAAACTAAGAATTGGGAATGTAAGAAAGGCAAACACATGTACTAAGAATCCACAAAAAATAAGAACTGATTTGAAATGTCTGAAATTTTCAAATTAGATGTTAATTATAGTGAAATAAGGCAATGGCTAAACAGAACTAATACAAATCCAAGATGACCACAGTATACAAATGAACACAGCTGAAGAAAATGCATCTATATATCTATCAAAGCAAATAAAGGACAGCAAGAACAGATAAGAGACTGCTTTTAGCAGAGGATTTTGTCAATTACAGAACTAACAAACCATGGCTGAATAACATCCATGCTTGGATGAAAGATCACTACCACAAATCAAGCACTGCAGAGGAGCCACAAATAGCTGTGTGCTCAATTCATCAGTTATTTTACATGAGCTGAGCTCATCCCTCCGTTCTCTTCATAGCCCCCAGACAAGTTCACTGTTTATGAGGCACAGATGCTGCAGTGCAGTTTTCTCATTGTGTAGGAGCAGGGTCCCACCCCACTCTGTACCTAACACACTCTTTTCAGAAGGAATTAGCTGATGAATACATTAAAGTAGTCTTGTTTCTGTGTTTATTCCCTGCTTGATCTGTTTGTGTGTTTCCAAGTACATAGAAATTATAAGTTGCAAGTAAAGACTTTCCATAGTGTATGTGTGAGTGTTTTCTGCTAAGCTACTTTCCTGCAAATACAAGTCACTGAAGGCATTTTCTTCCTAGGTGTGGGTTTTGAGGTACTTAATCAAAAGGTATGGAGACCCTCTTAGGTGAAAGGAGGTTCCCTGCAGACTCGTTATTGGGGCTGTAAAGCTCTGGAATTACTACAGAGTTCTCCCGAGAGCTGTGGTGCTTCTTATTTAACATCTCCCTCTCTGAACCTGATGAAAACATGTGAAATCCATTAACCCATTTTTCATAAAAATATCTGAACATGAACATATTTCACTTATAATGAAATTGCAGAGGCACAGGTCTTCAGCAGACCAATGAATACTTGTGTGCAAAACCTTGCCTTAATTTTCTCAGTTTTCAAGAGAGTGTTTTTAGTCCTGTTAATACAAGCCAAAGATGATGCCACCAGCGTTTGTTCTCCTTCTGCACGGCTTTGTCTGCTGGTTCCTCTGCATTTCAACACTAAATCATTCACCTCCATGTGAGACCACATTATCTACCCGTGCCACAATCAATATCCATAATGTTTAAGATAAAACTATGCTAAGAAATATTAGTTTTTGGAAAGCTGAGGTATGCCAGTATGAAAGCGTAAGAGGAATATCCACAGAATAGTAAACTGAAATATATGGGCAACAGTAGACAGGTATTTAATTTAGGCTGCAAAGCATTTATACTTGGTAATTAAGCACACAGAGGGAAACATTCAGCTTCATTTAGATCCAATTGTATCCTCTTGGTAACCTGACTGATACTAAAAGATATACTTTTGTGCGGTTGGTCACACATATAGGATAGGGGCTAATGCTGATGATCCAAAGTTAGTCTAACAGATTAAAACAACTTTAGTCAATTATGAGGTTAAAATCCCTACAGAAAAGTTCTAAATGTGTTACTCTGCTTGCCCAGGGAATCCTGGGCTCTATTCCTTCATTAATTTTACTTACTTGTAAAAGGATCCTTCTTCTGATAGTTCTACTGAAAGACCTGCCAGAGGGAGTAATGGGATGGGTATTTAGTGATTAGTTTGCTCAGCTTACAGTGTGACCTAAACTGAGATTTGAGTCATAATTGCATCAAATTATTATGCACTTTTTCAGATAAATGGTAGAGATGGTAAAAACATATGTATAGATATAAGCTAAAACTGATCTGTGGACATACCCTTTGAAGGGTTTGGACGAGAGACTTTGGCACACAAACAATAGTTCCAGAAATATCTAGGAGTTGCTCATATTTTATTTCTAGCTTTTTTCAAGGTTCGAGCAGAGTGATCTATTTCTAAACTCTCAGGATCTCAGCAGATATCGGTGTTCCTGTTGAGACCTTCTTGTTATTCCTATACAGTATCAGGCTACCATTTTTCATCCCCAAGGAGCAAATGAAACGACCTCAGTAAGACTACAGAGATACAGATGCACATTAAATGAAGCTGGAATTCACACCTCTATGGAGAGAAAGTCTAACCCATGACACTGAATGGTATCCACTGCAGTTAACTTTAGGCATCTGGTATGTGGACCTCTATCTCTGAAATACTTGTTTAGGTTATCTTTCTAAACAATAAAATACAGAATGGCTTTTAATACTTTCTTCTCCTTCTAACATAGACAAAACAGATTATCACACTTCACTTGTGCTGTCTTTTCATCGTTGGCTGCAAACAGCATCTGGAGAAGTAGCTGAGAGATCATTCTGGTTGTTTAAAACAGAAAGAAGGCTATCCATTGACGTCTTTTTAAAAAGTTTAAGGTCTTCAGAGGAAAATATTACCTGCTTCCACTCCCTACTTTTGCTTTCTCTAAGAACTTTTAGTAACAAAAGCAATTTCCTTGACTTGTGTCAGAAAGACAAGAGTTAATAACACTTGGAAAAAGAAACAACCTCCTCCCAACTTGACAGCCCTGAATGCATGGCAAAACGCTGCATCACTGATCTCAGCTCTGTTGCTGGTAGCAATAGCTTTGCTTCTGTGTCTTGCTATTGCAAGCTGTGTAGCCAGGAAACACGAGCAGATTAATTGAGTCAGTCAAGTACGGTATTAGCCATACCCCTGTTTAACTGACTTGATTGCATTCTCGGTAGTGCAAAAAATCGGATGTGTACATTGCATGTATTAAGGATGGCTTTTTTCCTTTCTGCAGATGCCAGGTACAATATTTTTTCCACCTCATAGAAAATGTAAGATTTGTTCATTATTTGACCAGTTTCCAATATTTACCATGGATCACCCTACCTTTTCTTATTGTATCAAGAACCAGCACCAAAACAGGCGATGTATTTATACATTTGTGTATACACATGCATTTTTATATTTACAATGTTGATAATGATTCATTTTCCTGAAGTCACAAATGCTCTTGGCAGTGCTTTACTGAGATTCATCACAATATGTCATGCACTAAGAAAATGCTCATCAAAACAGCTAGAGAAAATACTAATCTTGACTCCTAGCGGCAAGCATTTTGGAGAGAATATCATTGTTTTGGCCAAAGACAAATCAGTAGTAAAGACACAATCTGTTCTCATCCTGTAATCTAGGCAAAATGAAACTGTTGAAGAACTTTATTCTTCAGTTCTCAACGATATTTGGGAAGATTTGGGTTATATTAATGCTTTCTATGTATTCTAGTTCTATCACCTGAAGCCTTAAACTTGGAAAATACATTACACAGAATCACAGAATCACAGAATGTTAGGGATTGGAAGGGACCTCGAAAGATCATCTAGTCCAATCCCCCTACCAGAGCAGGATTGCCTAGACCATATCACACAGGAACGCGTCCAGGCGGGTTTTGAATGTCTCCAGAGAAGGAGACTCCACAACCTCTCTGGGCAGCCTTTTCCAGTGTTCGGTCACCCTCACTGTAAAGAAGTTTTTCCTCATATTTATGTGGAACCTCCTGTGTTCCAGCTTGCACCCATTGCCCCTTGTCCTGTCAAGGGATGTCACTGAGAAGAGCCTGGCTCCATCCTCATGACACTTGCCCTTTACATATTTATAAACATGAATGAGGTCCCCCCTCAGTCTCCTCTTCTCTAAGCTAAAGAGACCCAGCTCCCTCAGCCTCTCCTCATAAGGGAGATGTTCCACTCCCTTAATCATCTTCGTGGCTCTGCGCTGGACTCTCTCAAGCAGTTCCCTGTCCTTCTTGAAGTGAGGGGCCCAGAACTGGACACAATATTCCAGATGCGGCCTCACCAGGGCAGAGTAGAGGGGGAGGAGAACCTCTCTCGACCTGCTAACCACACCCCTTCTAATACACCCCAGGATGCCATTGGCCTTCTTGGCCACAAGGGCACACTGCTGGCTCATGGTCATCCTGCTGTCCACTAGGACCCCCAGGTCCCTTTCCCCTACGCTGGTCTCCAACAGGTCTGTCCCCAGCTTGTACTGGTACATGGGGTTGTTCTTGCCCAGATGCAGGACTCTACACTTGCCCTTGTTATATTTCATTAAATTTCTCCCCGCCCAACTCTCCAGCCTGTCCAGGTCTCTCTGAATGGCTGCGCAGTCTTCCGGTGTGTCAGCCACTCCTCCCAGTTTTGTGTCATCAGTGAACTTGCTGACAGTGCACTCTATTCCCTCATCCAAGTCATTAATGAATATATTGAATAGAACTGGTCCCAGTACTGACCCTTGAGGGACTCCGCTAGACACAGGCCTCCAACTGGACTCTGTCCCATTGACCACCACTCTCTGGCTTCTTTCCTTCAGCCAGTTCACAATCCACCTCACTACCCGATCATCCAGACCACACTTTCTCAGTTTAGCTGCGAGGATGCTGTGGGAGACCGTGTCAAACGCTTTACTGAAATAAAGATAGACCACATCCACAGCTTTACCATCATCTATCCACCGGGTTACGTCCTCATAAAAGGCTATCAAGTTGGTTGAGCATGACTTCCCCTTGGTGAAGCCATGCTGAGTGCCCCTAATGATCCCCCTATCCTTGATGTGCCTAGAGACAGCACAAAGGACAAGTTGTTCCATCACCTTTCCGGGGATGGAGGTGAGGCTGACCGGTCTATAGTTACCCGGGTCCTCCTTCTTGCCCTTTTTGAAGACTGGAGTGACATTCGCTTTTCTCCAGTCCTCAGGCACCTCTCCTGTTGCCCACGACTTAGCAAAGATGATGGAGAGTGGCCTAGCAATGACTTCCACCAGCTCCCTCAGCACCCGCGGGTGCATCCCATCAGGGCCCATGGATTTATGGATGTCCAGATTGCTTAATTGTCCCTGACCCAGCCCTCATCTACCAAGACAGATTCCTCCTCTATCCTGACTTCTTCTGGGGCCTCAGGGGTCCGGGGCTCCTCAGGACAGCCTCCAGCAGTATAGACAGAGGCAAAGAAGGCATTCAGTAACTCCGCCTTCTTTTTATCCTCTGTCTCCAGGGCCCCCACCTCATTCATCAGTGGGCCTACATTGCCTCTAGTGTTGGCTTTACCTGCAATGTATTTGAAGAAGCCCTTTCTGTTGTCCTTGACCTCTCTTGCAAGGTTTAATTCCAAGGAGGCCTTAGCTTTCCTAGTTGCCTCCCTACATCCTCTGACAACAGACTTATATTCCTCCCAAGTGGCCAGCCCCACCTTCCATGATCTGTACACTGTATGCTTCCACTTGAGTTTGCCCAGCAGTTCCCTGTTTAACCATGCAGGTCTCCTGGTACCCTTCCTTGACTTCCTGCCTGTTGGGATGCTCTGATCTTGAGCTCGGAAGAAGCAGTCTTTGAATGCTAACCAACTATCTTGGGCCCCCTTACCTTCTAGTACCCTGTCCCATGGGATTACCCCTAGCAATTGCTTGAAAAGGCCAAAGTTGGCCCTCCTGAAGTCCAGGGTTGTGATTCTGCTAGCTATTCATTATCATGAATAGCTATTCATTATCATGTTACATTATCTGTAACATGAGTTGGTTTTCTAAACCCATAAAGTAAGAAATAAAAATTTAGCTTGTGTTAGAGAAAAAGATTTGTTACAGAGCTGAAGAAAAGGAAAAATAATCCCTGCTGAGTTACTTCCTTACAACATGCCACTGCATTTCTTTTAATTTTGTTCACCTTCTAACTGCCAGTGTGCCAAAGCATCTTCCACGTGAGGAAATTGTTATGTGGTTTAGATTAGTTTTTCTTTTCTTTTTTTTCCTGAAATATCTAAGAAATACAGAGATATTATAATAATTATCATAGCACTGCTTACATGCATTACATTGATGTGAGCTGTCACCAGAATATATTGCATTTATTTCACTAGGATAGTCCTCCTTTGAGGCACGTGTGTAAATAGAGGAATACCACAATATGGTATTTCCTTGTTTCATGTGCCATTGAAACTAAAGAAAATACTGGCCTTATTTAAATGTTGTGAGCAGAAGGATGAAATTATGTAAAAAATTAAAATAAAATAAATAATAATAACAATAATAATAACAACAGCTTGCAATATAATTGGTAAAACACATAACTCCTGGCTGTCTGGCTGGCACAATTATATTTGAAGATGTGGGAAGAAATATGCCAAAACCTTAGATACTTCTGGAAGAGCAAGGTGCTTTCAAAAAGTAAGGTTTGCAGAATATCAGAGCTATAAAGCAGCCTAAAACTCTCCTTCCACCAAAAAAAAAAAAAAAAGAGTAGAGCCCTCCAAACTCTTTTTTTTTGTTTACATAAAAATGAGAGCAACTCCATTCTGGTAAGATAAGAAGGATTTATCCTTTTTTAGCAATGAAGAAAAGACAAATGTAAGGACTCATCAATTGGAATCTGACATTTTTTAATCCATGTCAAACACTGCCTTCAAAATTTTCTGTCTTGATAAATTTGGGGTTACTGGCAACTCTATAAGTAAGTTTCCATAAGAGAAGATGCTGAAAACTCTAGAAATGAAGCCAAACTGACCCAGAAAAAAAACTTCTGGGGAAAAAAATTAAAAAAAAAGGTCAGTCTTGACTGTTGATGGATCTCCCTCTTTGTAATTGTTTCTGAGGATCTTATTCATCTGTCTTCTATGAGAACATTATGGGGAAAAGGGAAGGCACTTCATCACCACAGCCTCCATTCTAGTGCAGATGATCCATTTCATGTGCCATAACAGAATCATAAAATGGATTAGAGCCTAGGAAAAGACAAAGGGAAAGAAGGCTAACCTCCAATTACCATGATTAGACTGAAAACGAAAAATACATTTAATGTTGTTAAAAGTGCTGGCACTTCATTTGCTTTTGTGAATATTTACCAAAAAAACCCCAAGTGTAAATACTTGAGATATTTCATGTTGTTGTCTCTCCAGTATCTTGTCCTAAAATCCCGTTTAGGTCATAACCACCTGGTCAGTTAAGCCACTGTCTTGCAAGGAACCAAACACTCTGGAAATGGAGATGCTACATGCTTAGAATAATAATAATCTGGAGGAAGTCAAATGAGACTAATAGGTTCAAAGCTTCTCCATAATTTAAAAAAACCCATTGAATTAGGAGCAGAGTCATCTACATGTTGGAAGATCAGACTTCAGAGCAGAGGGAAGGACTTTTTCTTCTCTAAAACTGGTTGTTTCTGATCACTGACTTGTCATTAAGCACGCTGCCAGGTCCCTGTTTATATGGACAGTACAGTGCTCTTGTGGCCTATGTAACAGGAGTAGCACATAAGAGACCCCTGTATTGCACCAAACTTCCCATGTCTCTCATTCTGGGCTGGTCCTGTGTTACCAATTGAAGGACTTTTATTATGACCTAATGTTATTATCAAATTTTTCATGTTTCCCATAACATCTTTTCCTCACAGTTTACCAAAATATCTATTTACTATGAAATTTCTTCACTAGTTAATGTTATGAAAGCATTTCTGAAGCTGAAAAAATACCCCAAATTTAGTCCAGTTGTTTGTTTGCTTTTGCAGGTGAAATAAACAAATTAATAACAATCTCTAACTCTGTCTTTCATGCCCATCTTGTATTGCAAATCGTTTATCAGATGCTCCTTTTTGTTGATAGCAACAAATAAACTTTCCTAAATTTTTTTGCACTCATGTCAAGCAAAAGTAACTACACTAGAGCCAATGCCTGTACAACAGCAGATGGTGGCAATGAAATGGGAAAAATATCTTCTGCTCTTTGTAGTAACATTCAATACGTGGCAACTATTTCCCAAATATCCAAAAAGGAGAATCTCTGTTTAGAATAACACCTAAGATAGGCAAAAGCTAAAGAAGGAGATCAAACAGGTAATGTGTGAGGCCATTTTGTGTGAGGTTCTGGTAACCAGCGAGAGAAAGGGATCCTTCCGAAAATTTTAATACAGACAAAAGGGAGATTTTGGAGCTGAAGCCAAGACATGGAGAAAGTATTTGGCAGTGGTGAAAAGGCTAGAAAGAGCAATGAAACCATTGAAAGACAAAGAGAGCTAGGGAGAAACAATACTATGTGAAACTCTGAAAATGGCTTGTGGAATATAAAATTTCTCTGTGAGATGAATTCCAGACTTAGCAGATGTGTACTCAGTTCCCAGATCGCAGAATTTCCTATGTGAAATGGGGTGATTCACATAATCTATCCATATCTGAGTTTTCCATCTGTAAAATGAAAAAGAAGGGATGTGAGCCAAAGAAATTTAGGTCAGATGAAAGGAAAAATTGTATCTTGCAAGACATATGTAGTAATCTTAGTAATCCTTCTAATCTACTCAGTGGCTTTAGCTGAAATGCTCTCCTTGGTGTTGCACAACATAGTTTAAAATAGTTGTGAACAGCTGGAAGGAGGCCAGAGAAGAGAAGCAAAAATGATTCTAGAAATCTAGAAAATATCACCCACAAGAAAGACTGAAAAGAATGTAGTTTTTGAATCCTGGGAAAAGAGGGAATACAAAACTCAAGAGAAACAGTATAACTGTACAAATGTATAAAAGCATCTGCAAAAAAAACCCCAAAACACACCAAATTGTGGCTTCTCCATACTGTAGTGGATGGGGAAAGCAACAGTGGTATAATATGAAAAGAAAGGAGACCTAGATATTAAAACAAAATTTCTGCTGATATGGTTACTGAAGCATGAGAGTAAGTTGTATGAGAATGCTGCAAAATCTGCATTATAGGAGACACTTACCTATCAGTTCAACAAATACTGCCCAGGAATGACGTGATTTGGAAGCTGCCACTGATGTCAGTGTGACCAAAGTTAAATATTTATATATTAGAAAATAACATTGCAATGATGATTCAAGCATTCATGATCCCAGTGTTGCATGCCAAGAGGATGTTTACAATTACATCAGTCAGGAAACATGAGTCTACTGAAGTTTCAGTAGACTATAGGAGAAAGGTATCCTTCACTTCATTTCATTTCAATTTAATTTTTAAATGGAAATTAATTTAATTTTGTTGCAGAACTACTTCCTTCTTTAATATGTTTTAAATGCATAGCTATTACTGAATGAGATGCCTCATTAAAATCTGCCTGTTTTCTTTTAGAGTGAAACTCATAAAATTTGCAAGAATTCTTTTAATCAATTAAGTTAGAAATTAATGTCAGAAACACTACTTTCTTCCTCTTGCTATTAAGGGAATTGGACTATTAATTATTTATTCAATATTTAAATTTAATCTGGAGGTATCTTCAAATACTTCAACAGTGTTTTCAATAAAGGAAAGAAAGCCAGGTTTGTATTTCAAAGGTCAGTGTTGCAAATAGTAGATCATTATGGTCAAGACACTTTTTATTTGAGAGATTAGTCTATGTGACACATGGATTTTAATTGTAAGGCATGGACTGCATAGTAGAAAAATAAATTTTGATAAAGTACATTGCTAACATACTTTTAAACCTCTGTTTGTGAAATGCATAAGGACTCAACCATATCCTATTTGTACATGTAGGAATAAGAATATCTATGAAAAGAAACGCAAAGTCAACAGAACCTTGAGAAAATACTGACAGAATAATCTTTCAGAAATAGTTCCTCTTCACTGCAAGGCAGCTCTCCACTCAGGCTACCTCTGACTTATTTTCTCCATTTTAATGCTGAGAAGTGTTTCTTTTTGTGTAGTCAGCCACTCTCGATGGAGACAGTGAATGCTCCCTGGGCTGAGGGTGATGTGCCAGTTGCATTCAAGGAGGCACTCTCTTCCTTCCTGATGGATCCATCATTTGCCTTAGGTATGACAGATATTAGCAGCCACGCTTCAGGGTCACTTCTCCTTTATTTCAAAAGCTGTATTATCAAGGAGCTGTATTACCAAAGTTTTAAGTTTCTCTTTTTTTTTAATTCCATTTAATCTGATTTCAGACTGCATATTAGTTGCAATAATCAGGGTATCCATAACCTAGATACCTAGATAAAAATCCACAACAGTTCTTGCTTCCCTGTCTTCCTCTCTAGCATGGGGACAAATATAGCGTCATGGTGCCTTTTCTCTCAGACCACGCAGCCTTGAGGGAAAACTTGCAGAGAAAAATAGTCTTAAAGATTCCACAACAATGAAAAGCTAAGACCTTTCAGCAGTCTCAGAGTTTTTTGAAGTTTTGACTAGAGTTTGTAGCTGTGTCTGCTGTTTGGCAAGAAATTAGAAATGTTGTCTGGTTCTGATGCCAGGAAACATGGCTGAGCTGATGCCTGTTTGCCTAAACCCTCTTTTCCTCTTCAGAACCAAGAAACTCAAAACCCTTTACAGTGTCATGTCCATACTGCACACAGGAATCACATTCTACCCCAAGCATTTTCAAAAATGTGTTTGCTGTCATGGGCCAAAATCTTTCCTGTGAGTGTGCCAATAAATAGACTGAATGTTTGTCTGACACTGCACAAACCCATACTCAGGTCCCATTTAATCTATTGGCATAATCTAGACTTTCTGCCCTGAGTTTGTCTGTGTTACTCCTTTCTTGAAACCTGCTTTGATTATTTAGACAATGAGCATTTGTGACAGTACTTTGTATTTGTGCTTTGTGTCTCCTTAACACACTGGAATAGTAAATAACAATATGGAATATAGTGATGAGTTACACTGCCCCCTGCAAATTATTTTCATTAAGATATCTCTAGAATGTCCAGCTTTTTCAGTGCTGCAGATCAAATGACCTGACATCTGTTAGAAGCCAGGATTTACATACAGGGTAATTGCTTGAGACAAATAGGGTAAGGCTTCAATAATACAGAAGGCTGCAGTGAAATGAAGTGAAAGGACTTGAAGATGTGAACAGTCATGGGGATACCTCTACTGGTCATAAAGAAAACATCTTAGGACTCATTAAAAATTGGTTACTCTTTTACTATCCCAAATATCCATATTGAAAAATATACTTTGTCCTCTGGGCTAGTATGACAAATATAATTTTGTATTTCCTTTGTGTTCCTGCTTGTACTTGCTAAGGTGATGTCCATTTGAATATTAGATTTCTACAAAATGTCTGACTATCCAAGACCTGAATATAATCCATACAACACTTGCATTTCAAAAGGAACTTGTCTGACTACAGAACCTCAGCACTTTACAAGCCATGTCTGCTGGCAGTGGCCTTACTGGTGGTATTCATCTATTTTCTTCTGTGCTTTTAATTTTTAACAGATTTGGGGCAGTAATAGATTACTCTTTCTTATGTAATTCTGGCTTGTTTACACTCAGCTGAAGTATTTGAATTGAGGTACTTTTGAAAGAGAAAATGCTGTTTTCTGAAATAGCCCTTTGGCTTTTTGAGTAAAACACTGCTATAGACAAATCACAGCTAAGATTACTTCATCAGCGAGAAATATTTTCTCTCATGCATGTAGAGTGTGACCAAAAGATAATCTGGGCACTTAGACTCTAATGTACCTATTCATAGACAAACAAGAGAAAAAAGTTAATAAGCCTCTGTATAGAAATTGCCGTTGTTGCAAAACAGAGATTTGAAATGTAAATTTTACTCTACCTTTCAGCAATGTACCTGATCTGAGCAAAATGAAGTCCTGTCCATTAAGTTATATGGCATTGCACAGAAAACTATGGAATGATTTATTATTTTTTGACTTGTACTTTTCAGCACTACTTGTCATTCACAGCAACAGAAAATCATCCAATTAATATACAGATACATTGTATCTAACATAGGAAATAAATTGATTCAATATGTTAATATACTGCTTGTCCCAATGTTTAACACAGAACCTCTTCTACAAATTCCCATGTGTGGCTGCCTATTACTCCTTCGTGAATCCGCATGTTCTTCAAAGTATGTCTTCGTAGTACCTCAGCTGTCTAGACCAGACTAATAGTAACCATTACTTGTTGCTGTTCAGTGAGTTATCATGCCTCATCTGAGCTATGGTAACCTGCTCTGAAGGTGCTCTCCTGTCCTAAAACTAGAAATAATATATATTATCTCACATATGTCATGGCCTAAGAATACATGTACACACAACCATTTACCACAGCTCAGCTGATGAATGGTAACTCATTAAATCGCTGTAATTTGGTCATCACTCTAAGTCTACTTTCTATCTCATTTTTATGGTTGTGAGACAGGAGCGTTTTGTGTCTTGTCGTTAATAGGACGATGATTCACCAACACAGGACCTATCAGGTACACAGTAGGATCTATGTTACAGGTTCTGTGTTACAAGGATGAACCTCACAGAAAACTCAGTGGGATTTTCACTTCCTACAATTAAAAGCAATTTTACCCTAAATCATTAACTCTTGACCTAAAATGTGGGGACTGTGAGAAGGAACTTAGGTGGAAGGAAGAAGACATGATCCAACCTGATTGATTCTGTGATTCTGTGAAGACAAGACATTTAAAAAAACTCCCAGTCTGTAGGTGACCTTATTATATGATATTCAAAGAAGATGAAAGAATTTGCTGACCTGAAAATGAACATAAAAGAGTGAAGACTAATAATCCACAGTCACACAAAAGAGACAGAAATGCCTCTAATGTCTTTAAATTGTAACTATGAATGATACCAAATAAGACTCTCTTTTCTCTTGACAAAGGCATGAGTCTGTATTATCAGTCTCATTATTTACTTAGCACTAGGCAATTTGCATTAAGAGCTTATTTTTCCCTCTTCTATTTTGTTTGTTTTTCAAATGAATTTATGTTCACGGTGGGAGGCAGCATGAGAAGCTTTGGATTTAGCCACAGAGAATAGCAAGCAGTCAGCAAATTTCCTTTTCAGTCCCCTGCTGATTTGCCAGAAGAAAAAAGATCGTTTAGTCACCGTGCACATTCAGTTCTTGTCATCTGTGGTCCCAACGGGGAGAGTCAGTAAAATGTCAGCAGGGTTGCCAGTTAGTGCTGAACATGTTGCTGACTTTCTGGGGAGGGTTTTGGATCTTTGGGTTTAATTGTCAATTCAAAAGCCTCACTGCTACCATGCTGTTTGCAGGCTATCTCACTGATTTGTATCTGACTGACTTGCTATCTTCTCCTGGTCCCTTAATATTTCTGTCTCTTGGGAAACCACCAAGGCAGGGGTGACTCTACCTATATGAATGCAAAGTGCTAAGCTTATTGAAGGATCTCTTTTAAGTGGAAAAAAAAACAAATCTTCTTCATTACTCATAGTTACAAACTGCCTTTACCAGAGTAAAATTATCAATAAAAGTTAGCCTCTGCTTAACTACTTTGTATGTACGGTCTCAATGCTGGATATGTGCTGCTCTCAGTCTCAGCAGATGTGTCTAGAAGGTATCGTTTGTTCACAGTCTCAACAGAAGATGTGTCTATCAGGTGGCTTTGACAGCAGTGATCACATCTGATTCACTACTTTACCTCTGTACAGAGGTAATTTTCTGAGTCTCGCTATTCTTTAGCAAGCATTAGCTTGCTCAAGAAGGTGGTCTGGCATAATGGAATATGCACCTGCAGAGCCTGAGACACTGAATATTTGCTATATAATACCGATCTATTCAGTGGAGCTGTAACTTTTGTAGGTTGGTAGCATTCCACAATACAAAACAATGTCCAACTTCCCTTTAATGTACTCCAACAGACCATTGATGATTCCTTGCAAATGAGAGAGCTCAGATGGGGCAGACAGGTTATGAGCATGTCGTGATAGCAAATTAAATGTACCTGAGATTATCCTCTCTCAGTAATGCATGCTAATAAATCCCTTTACCTCTCCCAAAATTCACATCTCCACACAAGCTCCCTATGGGCCAAAACAGCGTCAGAGACAAACAATTTAAGCTTATGTACGGTCAGGTTCCAATGTCAGGAATATTCCCAAGCATTGTTTAATTCATTAGTAAAGGTGTTAATAAAGTGTCTACCAGCTGTAGGGGACTCCAGAGTTTTGGTAATAAAGTAATTTGCATAAAATAATATGTCGAAATACTTTTCGGTACATTTGGGATCCAAGCTTTCTCAACTTTAATCAAAGCCTCTGACTACTGAGCTATTCAACAAATGAAGACTGCCTGTAGTTGTCTTTAGATAGATGACCTTCCTAAATTAAGAGCAGTGGATCCCAATTAGAGGGCAACACCTTCCTCCAGCCCAGAAAAATGCCAGCCTAAGACATACACTGCAGCACTGGTTCAACCACCTGATTTTAGGCACTTTCTTAAAGGCTGTTTCTGCAGACTCTTTGCATGGTCATAGCATGGTCATAGCAGTCACACAGCCTGTATGGGACATAAATCTCCACCTACAAGCATGATGTCCCATTGACTACTGGAAGAGAGACCAGGGTGGCTAATTTCCTCAATTAACATCCCAGTTAAATATTCTTCTGAGTAAAATATAAAAATTACTATGTAAAGAAATGCAATTTTAGATATATGCTTTATTCTTTGTGTTATTTCCAGACAATTCTTGCCATGGATAATTAGGCAGTCTATTCTTAAATTAAGCTAAGACAAGCAATTTATACTTCCAGTTCTTATTTTAAATTAAATATGGATATGCATGCATGTGGTTGTACATGGATGTGTGGATGCATAAAGAAATAGGAGAATCCCATTCAGAGGACGTGATCACAGAATCACAGAACCACAGAATCAATCAGCTCGGAAGAGACCTCTGGGATCATCGAGTCCAACCATTGCCCATCCACTTCTCCCCCCCAAAAAAACCCACATCAGCTACTGAGTCTTTCTTCAAAGATGTGAACGAGTGTGAATTTGAGGTACAACATAAAGAAGATAATATTTCTGGAGTAAAAGAAATAAATAGTAAGCAGGTACAACCAGAATATCAGAAGTGACTATTGGGCAACAGCGTTGTCTGCTTTAAAGTGCCTGAAGTCCCTGTCAGTTTAGAAGAAAACAAATGAAACTACCAATTTACCTGGTTCTCTAGCGCAAATCCTAAACGACTTCATCCTGCTTTAGTTCTTCAGGCAAAAATAGAAAATGTCAAGACTAAAAAAGAAGATGTGCCGAGACTCATGACCAGAAGGTTTTCAAGCTGGAAGGCAGAAAAGGATCCCTTTGTGGTTGAAGAAGCACAATACATTGCACATGCCTCAGCCTTGAGAGCTTTGGGGTTGTTTGTTTCTGAATTCAAGAGACTCTGAACACACCAAAAAAAAAAACCCAAGCTTTGTTTGTTCTGATTTTGTTTGTTGCTGTTTGAAATAAAAATGAAACCATTTTCATTAATCTAAATGGTCAGGTTTTGCTGGCTTTCTGATTTGTTTACCAGAACCTGGGGTAATGATTCACTGTTTGGGACTAAGATTTATCTCGAAGTCTCTAATAAGATTTTTCTACCTCTTATATGCAAAAGCCCAAAGGGAGGGAATTTTTATTATTATTATTATTTTGCATGCTCCAAATTAGAAATGATCTAAGTCCTTAGTCTGCCAAGGCCAGAAGCATGCTGAAATTGATGTCATTGAAACCCCATTGATGCTATGGGATAGAAACTCAGTCCCTTTACATCCTGTGGCACAGAGTATTTCCGACCACTATGCTCCACTTTCACCAGTGGATATAACTGGCAATAATTCAGATATAAAGCAGGTATAACACCTCTCATGCTCCCTGATTTTCTTGGTCGTACAAGATGCATTTGAGAGGCAATGGACAAGTTTTATGTCTACAACCTATACTTGAGCGTTACAGCTTAACTATTAGATTTAAACAGAGTTATTCAATTATCCCTCACTAGTTGTATCCCAAAGACACAGCCAAGTGAGCTTGTGGTTTAGGTGAATGTACAGGGGCAGCTTAGGCCACAGAATAATCATTGAGGAGGCCAGTCAACTGTTGTACCTTTTTTTTTCCAAATCTACTGGTATAGACAGATTGTTTTCCATTTCTGGAAATAGCAACCATTCGCAGAACCAACACGTCTTGTCCAGCTGTGGACCCAGCGATAGCACGCATTTCTGCCTGTAGGCAGGGTTGGTTGGCAAATGGTGGACATGTGCAGTGGTCCTGTGAGGATGAATTTGCTAGTCCTCCAGTCTTGCCAAATGGAAACCCAACTGGGATAGCAAATGTCCTAGAGCAAAAGGCACCATAGCCAACATCTCCCTACAGAACTGCTAAGTCTTCATTTCTCTGAGTCACAACAATGCTGAATTTTCTTCTGGTTAAAAGTAATTTATTTGTTGGGGTTTAAATTGCCTACCATTACCAGTTCACTAGGGGATGGTGAGAAAGCTGCAGTCAGATGTGAAACTACAGAGCCCATTCAGATGGAAGATGGAGGTTGGTGATACACATCTCAAAGTCTGCTGCTGGTGGGTGGCTGGAGGATTATCATTTCAGGTGAGATCAGTAAAAGGTTTGAGATGATTTGCCTGGTGGTAGCAGTAATTATACCGATAGGAGTGGAGTGACTCACTACCATGGCAGCAAGCCAAACCCTCCTAACACTCTGCAGGGAATCTAAAGGTCACCCAGTTTTCAATTAATTGGTTTCTGGGGGCTGATGTTTTTATGTGACTTCCCTGAACTCAGGAAGGCTTACTTTCCTACTTTTGCTACCTTTTTATTGTGGGGATTTTTGAAATCAAGATGTACCCTTCCTCTGTATTATACCAGTCTTTCCCTTTCAATACGAGCAAAAAGGCTACATTTGAATGTCCTTATCTATATAAAAATGTACTTTATCTTTCATTCTCAGAAGTCCTAAACAGCAATATTGATTTAAACATCTCTTTCTGATACATCTTGATAAGGTGAGGTACTTGCATATTTCTTGACAAGGTGATGTTGGAAGCAGACACTGAGTCTAAATGAAGCATTGGGGAATATCATTCTTCTGTTTCTCATGGATTTCAGATTATTCAGAAAAGCAAAGTAATCAGCATTTTGCATTTCTTCCAGATGGGAATATGAAGAAATAATATTACTTTACTAAGGGGTGGAGAAGGGGGTAATTTCCATGCAGCTTCACCCATTTGAAAGTCATGTTTTCTGTCTAAAAAGTGTTACATATGACTTCTATCTCTGTCCATAGCGTATAGAATAAGTTATGATCAATGGTTTTTAAACACTTACCTTTTGCACTACTCAAGGTGGATGTGAAAGCCATGCACAATAAGCCAAGTAAGCAAGTATATTTGAACTCTGGCTTCACAGATCTCAAGAAAGCAATAGAAAACATTGTTGAGAAACTATAATCAGACAGTAAGAAACATTGTTGAGCAACTGCAACCATCTAAAGACTACTGGCTACCAGAGTTGGAATAGGGAGTAAAATGAATTTCTGTGGAAATAGACTTTCCTAAATATTGGTCATTTTTATTTTGTTTCTTTTGATATGAGTCAATTCTTAATTAGTTTTTTAAAAAGAAGGGGAAAAAAAATAAATAACATTTCTTTAATTCTATTGAATCTGAAGTTTTTGATGTAAATACTTATATTCTGAGTCATATATGCCTTTTCTAATGAACAGCTGTAAAGGACAGAAAATAAGTCTGATCATTATATAGAATAATGTTTCTTGGACTCTGCACATATCGAGAACAGCAATGTGAATTGAAATGTATTTTATTATAACCAAAAGCTGAGCACTGGACCTTGTGTCCTGTGAACCTTTCATGATCAAGTGTGAAACTCTAGTGATTGATTGACCACATCCATCAGTTAACACTAACCTCAGACTCACAGAGTTTTATGTTTGACCCACCAAGGGAGACACAAGGCAGATAGATAGGCACAGCCTCTTCTAAAAGCATTTCCAGGGATGCCATCTACTCTTTTCCAATGCTTCTGTTTTCCTCATGCTGGTGGCACAATGGTGCCTGCAGACCAAAAGTTCTCCAAGCTGAGCCACTCTGTTAATCCACACACAAATTCTCCCCAGCCAAAATAATTACTATGACAAAGCCAATGTTAATATAGTTCCTTCATTTCAGACAGTGGCAAAAAACAGCATTCATAAAACTAAAGTGTCCTTCTCTGCACTTGTCAAACCATTAAGAAGAGTGGCTACAATTGAATGAAACCTCTCGCCACTCCATCCTGAGAACTCACCTCTTCATCAAACCCAGCTGAGAAAACTGACATCCAGTTCAATTAAAATAAAGCCAGATGCTTCCTCCTTAAACACTAATCTGCTAAGGCACAAAGAGGATTTAAGAAGATGTGAAGTAAATGGATTTTTATACTCTCACTGGAACATCTCTAGTTGAATTACAAATTCTATAAAGCTTGAGTTCCAGTGTAATGTGATCACTGTTTTTTAGTACCTCAGGGAAATGTTAAGAGAAGAGTTCTTCCCAAATTTTAATCTAATAATAATAGAAATAATATCCAAGAATCAATATTGTTCTTATTAGATTAGCCTTCATTTGCTACTGTTGTGCTTCCCTGGGATTTGAATGTGCAGATGGTTTCAGATCGTCCTGTTTATTTAGGGAGAAGGATTTGCTTCTCTTCTTTGTATGCATGGCCATTAATCTAGCCCCTTAATAAAATCATTCCATTTCCAATGTTATGACACAGCAACTGAGAAAGAGAGAGAAGAGGAAAGGAAAAAAAAATAAAAAGATTACAGTCTTTTGGCAGGAATAACAGAACTGCTGAAGTTTTAATGGGAGCAAATTTGAAACTTATTAAATGCTTTGAATGACACATTAATAATGGAGAGGAGAGATCCAATCTTTGCGGTTTTTGGTTTTAAAGGAAAATATTCCACTATGTTACCTCCTCTGTGTAGAGCATGTTGGCCCATTTAGGTCAATTAAGTGGAAGTATTAAAAGGATATTACAACTGCAGCTGCCCTATCAAAATAAAGACTGAGGCCACTGATGTTGTGCATGTACATTTGTCACCGTGCTATCATCTGTTAAAGTAGCTATTGTACACTTTTAGGACTCAGTGAGTGCCCCTAACTGTTCTAATAAGGAGTTTTGACTTATCCAGATTAGCCCCAAATAAAATTATTTAATTCTTCTGAACTTCTGTGAGGGTGAAGTTAATCTGTTAATCTCCAAATACCTGGTTTCCAATTTAAGTTCATTTTCTGTTTGCTCTATGACAACCATGAGAACAGTCTGTTTCAGGTATTTTGCGGCTTCAGCTCTGCATTGAAAGGAGGAAGTCAGATGTAAGTAGCAATATACAGAAAGAAAGTTCAGATTTCAGGTGCCACAGTGATAAACTATTCCTGTAGAGAAAGGCAGACATGTAGATAGTTACCTGAATATCTTTGAATATCTTTAAATATCTCTGATGTATTCTGAACAGGGAAGTATTTCTGCAGGAACCAATCTCAGCATGGCTGTAGTGTCGTAATATGCAAACCATACAATATACATAGTACGATGAGACAGAAAAACAAAGTGATTGAATACAACCTTTTAAATTCAAGAGAATAGGATTTGTTTCTGCATGTAGTCCACTCGTAATATCATAGCATTGCCACTTAGCTCTTAAAGAGCTGTTTTCATCAGAACGTCTCAAAGCACATCATAAAAATGTGTGATACCCCTTTCTGTAAAATTGAAATAAGATAAGACTTGTACAAGGGTACTCAGCAGTCTCTTCGATCAGGCAATAATACAATCCACTTCCTGAAGATTTTCGGTGTTCTTGCCATTTGACAAGGCTGCTTCTCTCTTTTACCTACTCAGAAATCAGCCAGAAACTACTTCATTGAAATAACTATAATTACACATCTGAAAAACAGTGCGAGAGGAAAATGTGGTCTTCTATCTTTAAAAACATAAGCCTTCTGCTATGCACACCAAAATGGCTCAAAGAGCAAAGGGGAACCGTGGGTGCCCTACCAACTCTTCCTAGAGTTTCCCATAAATAAAGGTTCATACAGGCAACCAAAAGGACTTTTAAAAGAGTTTCCCAGTGGAGCAGATTATACTGCCACGATCCCACTGACATCTCTTATCCTTGCCCCAAGTTCCCAGTTTCTTTGTCAGCTGGCACTGATCCAGATGGAAATAGGATGACGATATCTGACTGCCAACAGTGCACACTGACACCATACAGTCACTTCCCTATTAGAGGTGCCCAAAGTGACTCCAAGAGAGTCAATGGGTCTCTATGGAGAGTACACAGTATGTGGAGGTAATAGATTGGGTCTAAAAAGTAGTATAGCACTTCACTGGGCCTGAGTTTATTAGCTTTGCCTTCCAGCTTCCACTTTTAGAGAGAGTTCACCCTGTGCTATCTGAGGCAGCTCAGTAATGTACTCCCCCAGTTGCTATAAACACTGAGCCTGAAATACAGATGAAATTCCTGGGCTTAGGTGCTTTGGGGTTGCTACAGAGGATGCACAGCAAAAATTGCAGTCCCTATTGTCAGACCTTGCTCAGTCCAACGTGAATTTTCATAGGGTGATGCTGCAAGATTTTTCTCAGAAGTCAATTAAATAGTTGAAGTTATAAGCTAATAACAACATGAATTTCAGGGACGAGTTGAGGGCTCCACCTGCCAAGCCTGAACTCTCACCCTTACTCACTGACACCTCATTTTTCAGATGTTTAAGTATAAATGTCTTGATTCTCCTTAAAGCTAAAACATACATTGAGAGCAGAGCCAATCAATCACAGATGCTAACCAGCAAACCTTTCTAATCAGAACTGGAGTCTTGCATTTCTCTCTCAGCATTTAGAAGATTGTTCTGCAAATCTCTCTTCCTCTTAAATTGTATTCACCTCCTCAACGATCTGAGGAGTTTATGCATGCACCAAGAAGGGAACAGATGATGTGGGATGTGCAGGGCCTGACGCTGTAGAGCTTTCAAAATTAAAGGTTCGGAAATTCTGCTGCTTAGAAATCAGGTAAAAGCATTTCCAAGTATCTTTTCACAATCCTTTTCCCTGAAGAGGTCATGATATCTACAACACGGGAGGAAAGAGGAGGATTTTATTTCATTATGTAAATATACAGCTTGCTCTCATCAGATTCCATCACCTTCTTAAAGGAAAAAAGTATTAGGAAGCAAACAAAAAAGAAAGGCAGAACTGTAATGTGCCATTAAAAATAAGAAAAGAAAGAAAGTGAAGTGTTGAGTTTTGCCTGGTGTATAGAACATGAGTTCTTATACCTGATTTCTTATCACTTTGCTGAGCTACACTGTAAATTTCTCTCAGCAGGCATTATGTCTCTGTATGTGTTTGCAATGCTTTCTATTCACTTATGGTGCTCTGGCAATAATAAACTACTTCATAGAACAGCAGGAAACTCTTCAATATATCTTACAGAGTGCATGCTGGTTTCTGTGTTGTGTCTAGCAAAAGAAATCCAGATGATCATGCAAACTCCCTCAACAGGTCCACTGCAGGGGAATGACCCAAACCTGTGGTACAAAAATTATATTACTTTGGTGACAGTACAGAAAACTGCATTCAGGGCAAGAGCCAATATTTTTGGGTGACCCCAGATGAAAGACATGCCCTCTTAAATTTTTGTTTATTTAAAGTTGCACTGTAGATAGTTGTTAGGTTCAGAAAAAGCAAAGCTGTCATTTGCCATGTAAAGACGAGTTTCTGGACTCCCTCACCACACTGTCATGATAGCAGTAAAAATTAGAGAGATGCAATCCATGGGAAGTAGGGGAGTTTCCATACTCTTGATAGGCAGCCAAACAACACCTGCTGAAGATATGTGACACAGAGCTGGCTTTCAGTGTCAGTGTGAAGGGAGATCTGTGGCAACCCCTAAATTTCACTGCCAGAGAAGTTGCTTTGGGAGATGCTGAAGTTTAGTAACACTCTTCTGGTCACAGCTCCTCCCCTACCTGCCATTCTGCTTGGATGAGGGAGTCATCATTGTAAGTTTCAGATCTAATGACCCGTTATGTTCTCTGTAAAAGAGATGCCCCCCACAACCTCCTAAAATTAGTGTGGTCACTGTGCTTTATGAAGAATTCATTGATTTTTACATGTTTTGAATGACTTAAGAGATTGGCTCCTTTAGTGAATTTTGATACTCCAGATAGTAAACTTCAAAATGTATCTTTGTACAACTAAATATTTCACCCGTGGAAATGCAGATATCTGAAGCTCGTACATTTGGTCAGAGATTTTTCCTTTACCTGTAGCTTGGAAATAGGTTCCTAAGTTATATTGTCAGTGCATAAGTATTTTTTTGGAGCTGCCTGTAGTGTTGCCCATTACCCTCTCCACTTATAAGCCTGTCAACAAGGGAGAGATACAGATGTTGTTCCTCATTCGTGATCATCTCTTCTAGAGGCTGGTGAGTGGGACATAATCTTGTTTTCTCCTAATATTCAGGTCTGCAGCCTGTTTATTAACCTATGGAGATAAAACAAGCTAGGCATAACTTAATTTCTTTGGCAAAAAGAAACATTATAATTTGATTTAATATTACAAACATTACTATCTGACACGAGCCTTCAAATTTTCTTCCTGTAAATTCAGCAAAAGACCAAAAACTTGCAGATTAATTACAACATGCAAAGCCCATAGTCCAAGTCAGCAAGTAACCTACAGCTTATATAAGAGCTTATATAAAGATCAACAATAAACCCCTTGTATCATCCTATGTTTTCATGTTTTTCCCCAGACAGTTAACAACAAAAAATACAAAAGACAGACATATTTCAGTTTGATCCCTTATGTCCCTCAAAAAGCAATAATTTAAATGTAATTATCAGGTTATTTACTGAAATTATTTATGACTGACCAGAGATCTAGTGAACCATTCATCTCCTAGGAGATGCAGTTCAGTTTCTGCACATGTCTCAGTGTTTCTATCTGGCACTATTGATTATCTCTCAGGAAACATAAGCACAGCATGTTTCCTACCCTGTATCAGTTCATTGATCCCTCTCAGCTGACTGCGCTCACAAGCTCGGAGTACACTTGTGAGCCATAAGCAAAGAGTGAAATTTTTCCTCTCTGACAGAGCACCTGTGTTTTTGTTGGGTTGTTTGTTTGTTTGTTTGTTTTTGTCAGAAAATAAGCCTGTGCCAGGGGATAACATAGCCCTAGTTTAGCTGGGTGGCTCCAGCCATGACCCACGATGAAGGGGACTATAATGAGATGGGAGATGAGGGTATGAGCCCTCTATGACTCTCTGCCTCTCCTGACTAAATCCAGGTATTTTTAGACCAGTGCCAGGATATTTGTATAAATCTGATTGTGAACAGGAAGGCAGTTCTGGCTCCAGAGAGCTGGCAGGCTGCTCCGTCTTTGGCTCAGTCCATTTAGGAATCAGGCAGCTGAGATACCAGCTGTGTCTTCTCTGTGAGCCTTCTGTAGATTCTGCTAGAGAGACTTGAAAAAAGAAAGTCTGGAGATGATCAATATGGATAATATTGTTGCCAAGACTTGGTTAAAGGGAGCATGTGTTGGGGGGTTGGAGAACAAATGAGGAGATGACTTTTGCTGATGGTCTTTATTTCAATACCTGAACACATTAGTGGGCCTAATACAATGTTTAAGAGTGAGGATTACCCCACCTACACCAAGGGTTATTTTAATTTCCACTTCATAGAGCAGTCTAGTGCTTCTAGCACTCATTGGTGACTGTGGGCAGAAACAGAATGAGGTCCCACTCTCTGCTGCTAGGATATTATGCATTTTACATGAAATCACAACTGGGAAAAACAACTTGGAAGCCTCCCTGTCCTCCCAGAGGAGGTCCCCAGCCTTTCTGCTAGACCTGCCCTCGTTTTCATGTTCTTTTTCCAGCCCAGTGAATTCTGAATTCTTTCTCTGCACACCACAAGGCTTTTCATCTGGCACTGCTGATGCATCCCGCCCTCTTTCCGAGCAGCCTTGAATCTGTTGGCTAAGCAACTTGCCAAAAACACAAGGTGGGGAGTTAAGTCCTGTTAAGCAGAGGAGAGAACTGAACACAGATCTTCCAAAGTTCTGCTGGCTGTTAATCTGCTGCATGAAATCATTCCCAGTTTTCCCTGGAAAAGCAGCCACTACTATGTTGTCCAAGGCACGTGGGAACCGATAAGCACATTTTGTGCATGAACTTACAATAGTTGTGACATGGGATTCCTTGAGCAACTCAGGAAGCGGAAGGCCTCCTTTGGAAACTCTGCGTAGTCTTGGGCATGAGTCAGGTGCTGGGCTGTTCATTGCTTTCAGAAGAAAGTGAACAAATGGAGTTTTGCTAAAAATAAAAAATATTCTGGAATGTAGCCTGAGACAGAGTAGTACATTTCAAGATTGAAAATTTGAAATTATGGGCCAAAGTCCAGTTTGAATCTCATTTTTTTGGGTTGAGGCCTTTTGAGTCATGTCAGATGCCTTGTTCAGTGTCTCACAGGGAAAAATAAATCCGTGAGCAAACTGAATTATAGCCACTGAAACTTTTTTCCCATGAAGTCTCAGAAGTAAGCTTTTGTTGTGCTTTTGGGTTTTTTCCCTTACACTTTTCTTGTGCTTAACATTATTGAAGATAATTAACCATTTATTGAAGCTGTGAGAGCAGAAGACTAGCTAAATTTCTCATTTTTGTTACAATAAAAGAGGAAAGACCCTCCAAATAGTGTCTACGTAAGCCTGCTATTCTCACTATTCTTCTCCTCATCAGAAATAATGACTTGTGCTGTTGTTTTACCCTGAAGGGTAAAATAGCTATACATTCTATCTGTAGTGATAAACAGATTTCTGTTTCTGTCCTGTTTCTGTACAGCTGTATGTGTGTACATGCGCCACTACTTTCCTACTTTGGCAGATGACACCCAACTTCGACAGTGAAAGAGTACAGCTGGAAATAAGCACTAGACATACTAGGCAGTACTAGATTAATTTACCTGTAATTAAACATAAGGCTGAATAAAAAATCATGGTAATAAAAGCACAAGTTCATAGTCTTGACACCTATGAGAAGGACACTGCCTAGACATCGCTGCAACAAGCAGGTACAGGTCTCTAGATGACAGATGATCTAGGTGAACAGCATTTGCCAGACAAGGCAATTAATGCATGAGTATAAATATTTTAACAGTCACATGAACAGGCTCTAGGTAGTCAGCCAGCTTCTGAATTCCCTCTGCTGCTTTAACTCAGTTTATTACAGTATATCAGATCACAGTGAAGTCTCTAGTTTATGGTTACAGCATAGCAGAACTCTGGTTTTGGTATCACTGGTGAACCACCAATGTGAGAAAAGCCTGTCCCATGAAAGGGAATTACACCACCTCTTGTTAAAAAAAAAAAAAAAACAAACCAAAAAAACTACAGATAAGGAATAGGCCAAATCAAAGCCTTTTTTTTCTGTGAATTTGGCTGGAGTGTTTCATTTTGCAGATTAAGGTTAACATGCTGACATTTTCTGAAGGAAACACATTTGAAAATATTTCTACTCCAAAGCCACTTAGGTTCGTTTGTGAATTTCTTTTTTGTGTGCGGTTTTCCATTGTCTTTGCTTCCTGTTGCTAGAAGTAGCCTCATAATGGCAGGCAGAGCAGCCAAAGTGAAACACCACAAAGCACAGAGAGAGACACTTGCCATGTTCCACCTAGAGCAGTACTGTCATTCAAAAATCTTGAGATGCTCCCATTTCCCCAGATTCCTAAATATTCCAAAATGCCTTCTGGACAAAATGGGCAGAGGTATGCAGAAACAGAATTTTTACCAGAAATGCTAGAAAACAACAAGATGGGAAACCACCAAGTTTAGCCAGGAATCAAGGCATAAGCAAAGTGAGGAATATTCTGTAGTCCTCTCTGAGATTGTAATGGCCTCTTCCATTTGTAATTCAAAATGCTGAACCTCCTCACAAAAACTGTTAACAAAGTACAACTTTTTCCAAAAATTATGACCAGAGGAAAAAAGAGTTGGATAGCAGTGTTCCCTCTTTGTCTAGTATCCTGAGAAAGTGTAAGCAATAGGTTCAAATCTCTTCAGTGTTTGAGGGACTTTGAAAACTAACATTAGGTAAACGCTCAAAATGCTAGGACATTCTGTGAAGACAGTTCCTCTTCTTGAGGTTGTTCCTCTTTGTAAGGCACAATTAAAAATTAATTGAGCTGAAAGGCGAGAAAATTATGATTCTATAGGTAAGTGATTAGGCAACTTGCTGTTTCTGCTCCAGTGAATACTTCATACAAAATTATGTAAATATTCATTAGAATGTCAGGAACTCATGTCTCCCCTGCCACATGAATACCCTAATCACTAGGATCATAGAGTCCTTTGCCCAATGAATATTTAGTTGTTCTGTAAAGTCTAGCATTTTCAGCAGGAGGCTTAAAAGAATCTCTTCTTGAATACCTAAAACATAGGTTTTGAAATATTTGATGTTCGGGTTTTAACCCTGACCAGCACAGGATGGAATGAAAGGCAGATATCCCACAACCAGGGACACCACTACTATACTGAATTAAAGGAAGGATTACAGTCTCTGTCCACAATACTATTTCTGCCGATCCATGGCGGTGTTTTGAGAAACATCTCCTGCATTGTGCCCAGATAGGCAGGAGAAATGTTTCTGGACCAGAACTCAGCATGGAATTCCCAGGCTATTTTGAAGTGCTCTAATCATTGTAGCATTAGTATCTGTGAAAGCAACTGTGGAAGAGGTTATAATACAAATAGACATAATGAACATTAACAAATTACCAGAACCAGATGATACTACCTCTAGAGTTCTTAAGGGAACTCACAGATTAAATAAATGCATTACTAGTAGTAGTATATAACCTCTCACTTAAATCTTCACGGTGTCTGAAGACAAAAAGATGAGGGATGAGATACCAGTGCTCAGAAAGTTTCCAGATGTGCTCAGAGACTAACAGTCCTTTAAACTTAAGATCTCCACTAGGAAAATTAATAGCAACACTAAGAAATTATAGAATTAGTAGACGCTTAGATTTTTTTTTTGTTGAGAAGGGTCATCATGGCTTCAGTAGAAAGCATTGTTTAAAAAGGTCAAGAAACATGGGTTAAAGTGGTAGGAAATGTATTGTCTATTTTGATTTTCTACAAAATTTTTAAAAAGGCTTCCCCATAGGCTGTAAGGACCTCAAGTATCGTGGGATAAGAGGGAAGACCCTAACAAGCATTCATCTTTGATTAAAAGACAGGAAATCAAGAAAAAGAGTAAAAGGTCATTTCTTTCAATGCAGGATGGTCTCCACCGCAGCTGTGCACAGGTCTGTCCTGGAACTCATTCTCTTTAACGTATTAAGAAATGACCTAAAGAAGGGGAGTGATCTGTATAGTGATAATATGATGTGAATGATGATGATCCGACATTATACAAGGCACTTAAGAAAAGGACAGACTGTGAAGAATTTCAGAAGGACCTCAGAAGCTAGAGTATCTAGGCAATAAAATGTCAAATACAGTTCAACATAGATAAATATAAAGTGACATAATAGGGAAAAACAGTCTTAGAGTGACACACATAGTGAGTTAGCCTTGGCTTACAGCCAAACTCCCACCCTGTCGCTTACTTACTCCCCCTCCTCAGTGGGGCAGGAGGACAACAAAAGATGGGAAAGCTTGTGGACTGAGATAAATACAGAGAGATTGTTTTCCAGTTACCGTAGTGGAAAAAGCAGGCTTGATTTGCAGAAAATTAATTTAATTTATTGCCAATGAAAATAAGTATTTAATTATGATTATTTAATTATGAACTAGAGTAGCGAGAAACAAAAAGACAAACATTAAAACACCACTTTTCCTTCCTCCTTTTCAAAGCTCAACTTCACTTGCTCGCTCCAGACTCTTCTCTGGAATAGAGCAGCCCAAGGGAGTGAGGAGTGGGAGGTTACAGTTCGTACCTAGAGGTTTCTCTCTGTTGCATCTTTCCTCTCACAGTTTTCCTCTGCACTGATGTGGACTTTCCAAGGGCCTTTCTCCTTCAGAAAAATCTGTTCCAGCATGGGCTCTCCACAGGCCATATTTCCTTCAGGAACATCCATCTGCTCCATCGAGGGGTCCTCCGTGGGCTACAGTAGGTACCTGCTCCAGTGCCGTCTCTTCCATAGGCAGATTAGACAAAACCTTGGAAGAAAAATCTACTAGGAATCTGAATTTTGGACTTAGGCAGTTTTAGTGATACTTAAGTGCAGAATGGTGGATGCATCTGTTTGTACCCGAACACTGCACAGAAAAGAAATTCATGAGTTCTTACCCATTGTTTTGCTGTGCAAAAAAAGCAGCTGATTGGGAATAAGGTACCTACACAGCTCTGATGAGCTGAATCCTGGTATTTGTCTACATAAAAAGCTGAGCAACTATAAATCCATTTTAACATTGAACTTTAAGAGGAAGACTGATTGATTTGCATATGTTGTACATCAAGTTCTAGGCACTGGGGTCTTCAATATAGGTGCAAATTAGGTTGTCAGGTTTCTTTGCACTTGTTACCATATTGTCTTATTCTATTAATCTTTGGATGACAATTCAGCTTCCTTCTTTGTAGAAGTTTTTGTGGTCTCTCTTGAAATTTGGCTTTCTTTCCTCTTGTTTTATATTTTCTTTATTTGGAATGATAGCAAATGAAGTTGGAAGATAAGTGAGAAACAAGTATCATATTGTGAAAGAAATGTCATCACTTACCAGTTGCAAATGCATTTCAAGTATGCCTTCAAATCCCATGACTTGTTAGGACTGTATCAGAGAAGCAGATACCCGGAGATGATTAAGTAAACAAGATCAGTCAGAAGAACAATACTGCAACTGTAGCATTTGTCCTGGAAAAAATCTCGATTTTTGTTCTGCCTAATTTGTCAAGCATTGTAGAATTTATGTCAGTTTGGTTCTTTCAGATATATTCCAGTTCACAGAGTTTAAGTCATAACATCCAAATGGTGCATAAGCCTCTTCTAACCCATGTGTCTACCCATGTGTCTTAGAGTTTGAAAAAGGAGACAATGAATTCTGAAAAAAAGAACCCTAAACTTTGCATCAAATCTGATGTGGTAGACTAATAATGAAATTTATGTCTTGATCAAGACTGCGAAAACCTGCAATATTTGAGACAGTTTGTACCCAAACATTTTTGATATATTAATAATAAAATATTTGAGAGTTAAGTCCATCAGTCAATTAGTATCTCAATTTTAAGTCTCAGAGTTGTAGAATATTTATCAAATATCCTCCAACAAGAATGCTAAGTATTGAACTAGAGAGCTGTTCAAATTTTTTCTCCTTTTTTCTCAAGCCACCAGAATAATAGAGCATGTCTTTTTACAATTAAACATTTTGCTAAAGCACACTATCTAGCTTACGTTTATTGGATAATAGGTAGTATTAAGGCAAATCTCTCTATTCTTCTTATAACTTCACTCAAAAGTCAGAAATTATCTCAGTATTTGGAAGTAGAAACTTAGATAACTATCTACAAGAGAGGCTCTGAGGCTATGAAACCTGTGCAGCCCAACATAAGGTGACTAAATCCCACGGGGAGGTGTTTGAAATACATCCCCTTCCACATCACTTCCTATTGTCTGCATTTGAGTCTCAGTAATGTCTGGTGTGATGTGAGTTTAGGGTACTATTCTGGGGAGATTCATTCCCCTCAGACACTTCAGAAACACCCTCTTCTCCAGGTTCTAGATTTAATTTCAAGTGGCTAAACTTTAGCTGTTGTGGTGTTGGTGTTGTGCCATCTAAGTCCTTTGTCTCTGTGTCTCAGTTCCCCTTATGCAAACAGACCTTATTTCCATTCCTGTCCTTGCAGGTGCATTCCCACCCGCCATCATTCTGAGCCATTCAGATGCTATCCATACTTATCTGTACACGTTACATTTTTATGATATAGTCATACACTTTCTGTCTGAAGGTCTTCTAGTGAAAAGGAAATAGCAGGAAAGGAAGACACAAAAAACATTCTCAGTGCGAGTTTCTGTCATACTGCTTACGGGATCCCTTTGCAAATCACAGTATTTTATTATGTTTCCTTCTATCGGTGGCTTATAAAGTGTTAATGAATGAATTTATGGAAAGGAATTAGAGGTTTACAGTACTACTTTTGAGATACTGGTAGTACTGCTGTTCTTTACTGCATCTAGCACACTAACACATAACCTGCTGACTGAAAGGAGCAATGGTACTCTTCTCATGTTCAAGAGGAAGCACCTTAAATAAAGATGCCATTCTGATGCATTCTTAAAGGAAGGAAAATACTTAATTCTTTGACAGCATCCCAAAACAGCAATGCTCACACTGCAGCAGAAGACAAAATGTGACTTGATTCACTACTGACTGGGTCTTCTTCTTAAGACTGTTCATTTAGATGTCTAAATTTAATAAACCGATTTGGTACACTTGGTGTCTTTGGTGTAGTGCAGCTAGCAAGCTTGTACATTCTGATGAAAGAACTCAGAGATCCTTGGAAAACAATGTTATTGCTAATAAAACTCAGTAACGAAAATGAAATTTACCTGAGATAAAAGTGTAGACCCATGACTTAGGCAAGGTCTGCATCCTGTCACTGTTGTTGTTCAAAGTCACCATTCATCAAGTGACAGATAATCTGTAAGGGGGACTGTCATACTCTCAGAATTTAATACTATGTTGCTGTGAATTCTTAGTTCTGCTGATAAAATCATCTTGCTGGTTGAGTTTGTTAAGCTGCTGAAGCTGATAGCCGATCTGGTCAGACAAGCAGCAATACTGAAGGGGGTAAGATACGAATGAAATTGATTTCCTAATATCATCAAAACTATTGAACTGTCTTAAATAATAGCCAGTCTCAACTTAATATCTACGTAGTACTAAGCAGGTGTAAACTGTCAAATGTCATGCTGAATAACCAGTAGCTGTGACTACTCAAAGACTATTAGTTTCTGATGTATTTTGTTTGATTTTCCTTTTACACATTTAGACAGAATCATCATCATACCCTTATACTGAAATGCACTGGAATAGAAACTCCACGAAGGGTGACAAACAACACACTAAAGTTTCTCTTCGTCCATTTTCATCAACACAGAAATCACGGAGAGTAAGTACTAACGTTTTCAGCATAGTTTCCATCTTTTGTGGTTTTCTGAGTAGCTGAGGCAGTGCAAAGGAGAAAGACTTCAGCTTTACTCTAGGTGGTTGCCAAGGCACAAAGCTACCAAACAGCAAAATTACCAAAGAAAGATCGCTTGGTCACTGAAAGTTTCAAAGATGCAATAATAGACATCAGTAGGCATATACAAGGTGTGAAGCCAGAGTGTTAAACCTCACTGGTTATCAGATGGTTGTATTAAATGTAAAAGAAGGCAATATTCTGTGGAGCTTCATTCTGGTGAGGGGGATGCACAGGTTGTCAAAGATTATTCTAAACCACATTTTTAAGCAAGATCTTGATCTATTAGGCTATATTTTTTATACAGTAATTTTATACATGAATTATACATCCATTTTAATGCAGTGCTGCTCAGAATTCCTGTTTTGAGTCCTTTTTTGTGAGATAACAGAAGACAATGTAAAACAGTTAAAGCATTTTAAAATGCTGCAGTTTTGACATTTAACTGAAACTTTGTCTTGTATCAATAAATATACATAAATCACACTGTTTAACTACAGAATATAGCAACTGAGATTGAAAAGTGAGAAATATGAGATCAATTCGTTTTGAATCTTCCATGAAAAAAATGCTTATATTTAAACAGTGACTATCAGTTCAAATAAAAGTATTCCTTATAAGGGATGAAAATACTGAGAAAATATCTTTGTTTAAGGAGCTAGACACAGGTGTCATTTTCTTAGACTGGATTGTAGACCAGCATATAAAATCTGAATTTCCCTCTAATAATTTCTGGGGTGACTTTACACTTCTGTGTTTTAAGGGACCTGAGATCTGGAAGGCTTCAGGACCCAGGAAAGTTTTCCTTCCCAGTCTACCAGAGACAAAATCCATTGGACTTGCTGCACGAGAGGAGTCCTTGCATCCCTACCCAATAAAGCCAGGCTGCTGCAATTCACTGCCCTTTGTCCAGCCAGAAGAGAGACTGAGCGTGTTTTCCCAACAAACACACACATAAACATGCACACACAGAGGACCCTCCAGTAGCCAGTGAACCCCTGGTCTCAGCAGTCTTGACCCCATGCTCACCTTGACCCCTGCTCTTTTCTGCCTCCAAAATAATAAAAAAAAAACTTATAATGATGCGAGCGTAACTAAAAATATGTGTGACAGCCCTCTTTTGTACAAAAAATTAAGATGAAAAAATCTGACCTTTACTACTGTGTTTAGATGGTAGTTACTTCATGCAGAGACAGCTTTCATTTTATCTAACTCTTACAATATCTGCTGGAAACTGCAGTCTGGATAGGACCGACATCAGTGCCTTCCATACAAACCACCACAGTGCTTCATGAATGCTAAATCATTCATTTGTATATATTGTTTTTGGAAGCTAGAAGGGGAACAATGATATTTTGATGAAAAATTCTAGAGTTTTTTTGGGCTGACCCAGTTAGCTGTATTCTCAGTTTTATTGACTTGCTGAATACAGCTTGCCCTTTCAAAAACAATCTCGTATATTGATGATATACTAAGATGTATTCAGATGTCCTAATGCAAGTGATTTCTTCATCCATTTGTGTAATATACTCAGTTGTCAAGGATATCATGGTATTCTTACTACTCACTACTGCTTTGAAAAGATAAAATAAAATAATAAAATAAAATATTATACTTTAAATTTGCTTTTGAGAAAAGAAAGAAATAAAAAACAATGTCTCAAAGGACTTTTCCCAACTGAAAGCTCTTCATGAAGAGAATATAACCTTTAATTTGTTTGCATTTCCTTTTTATTTTTAATTGTCTTCTTTCTTAAATAATTTATAAATAATAATTGAGAGTATTTTGTTGTCTTTAATCATAGTATCCCAAGAGTAATGTCAAAAGCCCTATAGATCAAAATATTATTAAGAAAAAAAATAATAACAGGATTTGTCCTACTTTGTCTGGCATAAGAATGGTAATAATCTGTGCTACATTTTTACTTAAAACACTAATTTTTCCCTTCCATTACCTATGAGTTGACATAGAGTGTTCACAAGAGATAAATTATGGCTACAATACTAAGCAGTAATTACGAGTAAATCAGGGTCATTGCTAGTTATCTCCTGATCTGGGGAGCAGTTTAAAGTGTTTGGTATTTCTTATGCAAAATGAATACACTTTTGGCATTGCCAGGCATACAGGTATGTTTGTCACAGCTGTTGTTTTGCCTAGGCTTTTTTTTTTTATTTTTCCCTCAAAGAAAATATTTTCAAAGGTTGTCCTGACAGTAATAAACTCATTGTGAATTCATACAGCCAATGGACAAGAGACAGTCCATCTAATCTTCAAATATTTCAACAGTGTTTAGAGACTAACAACCAAAAGTACCTATAGCTTCTCCCATGGCTTTTCATAAATCTGATAAAGAGAAACATCTCAAAATTTCTTGCCAATAAAATTAGTGTGGATCATGCATTGAATTCATCTTTACCTAGCACTTACACCTCCAAGAAGCTCTGTTTCAAGCTCCAGTAAGTATCTACAGAATATTCATTACAAAACATGGCATTTACTATTCTTCATCCAGAAGTAAATGTGGATTATATACTATCAAGAAACGATAAGAAAAATACACTCTGAGAAATTTGGTGTTTCTTTGAGTGTTTCTTGGAGATATTTATGAAACAGGTTAATGCAAATGCAAAGTACAAACCAACATCCATAATTTGATTTTGTGTCTCGTACCTCTGATTTCCATTGAAGTTCCATTCCATGCCCTGTTTTTCCTGTCTAATACTATCTGGACTCTTTTTTTAGCATTAAGACTGATACCTATGTCATGGCAAGCATATGCTCCAGAAAGCAATTGAATCTTATATGTAAGTCCTCTTTCTCTTTCCTCCTTCCTAAATGACTCCAATGGAAATAAATGTAACAAGGTCCTCCTTATTCTATTTCTGCAAAACCTGAGATTAGTTTTGTTGCCTTCACCACACATTTTTAAATCATATAATATCTTTTTTAATACCATGATGACCAGAAATAGAATAATACCCAAAGCCTATTTCCTTCAGAAAATCATTACTCTCTAATGCATATCTCAGAATACTTCCAGATCTTTGACTACGTTATCTCATCTTCATGGTTCAAGCATATGTAAAGATGTATCTATTGGCAGTTTAGTTTTCCTTGAGAAATTTTCTCCTTAATATTTTTCTATTATTTTAATTGACTTCATAAAAACCACTCTGTGGGTAAAATCAATTTTATATTATACATTCAGAGACTTTCAAATTACAGTGACTGTTGGAGCTTGTTTTGTCTGGTGCAATCTCTGAAGTCACTGATATTATTTTGATGTAAAAAATTTTTATATAATACAAGTCAGCTTCAGTAATTGCTCTCATGGGATCTTGACATAGAGAACTGGCTATTTGTTTTGGGAAAGCTGTTTGACTGTTTTCTCAGGGTTGCAGAATACAATCTATTCTTTTTGTCCGCTTTGTCTATCTGCCTTTCCAGGCTATTACATTCACCTTACTAACCTAAGTGAACTCCACTAAATTCACTAAATGAAATGCAAACATTTTATTTATATTTCCAATCCCTTTCAGTAAACATGTATAATCTTTATTTTGTTTCTATTTATTTTACTGGTGTAATAAGCTGGGCAGAAGAATGTCTTCAACTCTGAGGAATTAAAATCTGTGTGTACCGTCATATCTTCCAAATCACTCTATCTTCCAGAAATGAGTTTCCATTTTAGAGAAACAATGAAAAAACTCCATCATCTGAGTGCAAAATGCTTTTATTTATGTAATACTTAATCAGCCTTTGAGGTTTAAAAATAAGCAGTGTAATAAAGTTATCTCAAATGTAAAATTATCTTGAGCCTTTCTTCCTCTGAGGAAATATTTTCCAGCCAAGATTTTGGCCTGTTCCTGTGCTCACATGTGGGAACAAGTTTCACTACGGCTACATCTACACCAGCAATTTAAATGTATGCAGAGATATCTTCAAGCAATGAGGCCAGCTGGTACAGGACATCTCATATCTTTTCTAACAAACTGTTTCAGTCTCCAGAGCAGCATGTCTGTGTGCAAACTGCCTGCTGGAATAGCTCCTGGGCTGCTCCAGTTGCCAAACCATGTCCAGAAGTTGTACAGGGAAAGAGCTTGTTGGAATGGGCCATAATCATGCCAGGAAATCTTCTAATGCTTTACTAGAGTAAATGATCATGCTCCAGTGCCAGGGAATCTTCCTAAGCATGCTCAACTTTGCGAGGATAGATGCAGACCATGCCATTTTTCCCTGAGAGGTACACTTCTGCTAACCATCTGGGCCAAAACAGCTCTCATTTAATTTACTTTCTGTAAGTACTTTTCCTTCAATGGCCAAGATCATGACTAAATAGATATAAGCATCACTTATCCCAAAGTGAGTGTCAAGATATGTAAGGAGAAGTGGTATTTCTATTTAGCTGTATAATACTGTTGAAGAGGTGAGAGAGAGGGAGAACAGCCAGCCACCATGCAAACATTTATACAAAAACTTCTCTGGGAGACCTCAAGAATTCCTGAACTCCAAAAAGCTTTCCAAACAAAGGCAATGTCTCTTCTGATAATTTATAGCCTTGGACCATTATGGCTACACAATCCTACTCTTCTAAACAGAACGTTTTTAGTTACCCACCAAAAAAACCGCTGCATAGCAAATGTGAAGATAATAGTAGAGGTGTCTGGGTTTTTCCTAGCACTGAATCTTCTCCATGTTTATTTAAGGAGACCCTATTTACATCAGTTATTCTTTATCCAGAATCAAAGAAAGAAATCTTGTGCATGTCCACCATGCTACGTATGGGACAGCTACACTTGCATCTCTATGTGCAAAAAGTCAAGTTTTCCATAGTTGAAATATTTTTATTTCCTCCTGCCAAATTAATTTGTATGCCTTAAGTCTTGTCAGACTGGCTTACTCCCTTCGCTATCATTGCCTTCTGCCTTTTCCTTATTATTTCAGCTATATAAAGGCTCTCCTTTATTCTGCATAGCTTTCTACGGTGTTGTCAGTGTGGCTTTTAATAAATTCCTATTATGCAAGGAGGAAAAAACGCATTTGGACCAGACAGTGATGAAGTTTGTGTTCATTTTCAGTTCCAGTGGGAAATAATTTTATTCTTCTTGTCAGTCCACCGGGAGATCTTTGCACTCTGAATATGTTAGCTTTCGTCTCTGTGAGCCAGCCAGTACTCATACCAAAAGTGTGCTCAGATGAACTTTTCTGCTGTGTCGACTTGGGACTCTCTCACACGACAAAGGACACAAATTCCTTATGGTGCCATAGAGGAGCCTGCATTTTATTGATGGGGGAACTTTGCACACTTGTATCAGAGACAGTAGCAGATTGCCTGCTCTTACTGACGTATTCATATTAGTCACATTAATCCTAATTGTTCTTCCTCTACTTTTGTCAGACCCAAGGGATATGGTCTATCTTGAATGCATCTTCAGAGCTCTGCTCACTTAATGAAGACAAGTTCTTGCTCAGTAGACAAAACGTACTTTAATTTTGTTCTCTCTTGTGTCCTAAATGAAAGACCTTCAAGTTCTTGTAATTTCATGATTATTTTTAACCTCCTGGATTCCTGAAGGTAACTTCCATCTGTCAGAGAAGGAATAAATGAAAACTAAAGCCACAGTAGTTCAAATGAGCGGTAGCAATGAAAACAATTATGTGTTACAATCAAAAATCTGGCAATTTGAAAGATTTTTATCTTTTAAGGTTGGATCCATTTCACCTAGCTTTTAACATATGTACAATAGAAGGCATGCATTTCTTTCATAAGCTGCATGTCTCTCTCTCCATGTATAATAAAAGGGTCATAGGTGATTACCATAACTAGCTGCTACACTTTTAAATGAACAAAATTGTATAAGTCCCACTTAATTTACTCTCTGGTCCTTTCCACTTTAAAATCTGTGACTGTGAAGATCAAGTTCCAACTATATTTATTAAGACTTTTTTTCCCCCAGCCCATTTGTAGGACAAAGTAAGCAAACAAGAAAATGAGGAATGAAATAGTGGAACATATATTGGAACAAGTTTACCCAAGACTGTGTGGCAGATCGGTAGGAGAATATAGAACCTGAGTTTCCTGTTTGCTTGTTCAGACCCGTCTGTAAAAGCACAAAGTGATTCTAATGGGTAAGTCCGTGATTCATCACATATAATTTTAGATATCACAGCTAATTGTCTAGGTGTTGTCTGCACTCAAGAAAAAGAGATCCAGAGACCAATTTATTCCATCCATTTTAGACAGCTATCTCAAGATGGAATAAATCACTGCATGGCATTACCTATTCCCCATTATTGATGATGAAAGAAGCTTAGATGACTGACATCAGCTGACAGCTGGCTACAAGTTGTGGCGGCAGAATGTGCCCTGAAAGCCCACATTAAATACACCATCACGTGTGACAGCAGTCAACGAAAAGTATCCATTAACCAAGGGATGAAAATTCTTTTTCACAAAAACTTTCAACATTTCTGTTTGCTTTTGAGTTGATCTCAAGCAAAACACCAAGCATTCCTAATGATTTCACACATAAGGAATGGTTATTTCCCAGTGGAAAATACAAGCACTTTTATTCAGAAGGGAATATATGTGTATGAGGAGGAGAATAAGTGGATGAGAACTCCATGTTATGTAGGAAATTCAATTTGACGTCTCTGCTCAGCCTGGGTCAGAGCAACATGTACCATTCCTGATTGCTCTGTATCAGAGGCGAAACAGTTCATCTTTATGGAAATTTTTTGGCTTAGCTGAAAACTAGTTCTAGGAAACCGCCTTTGCAGAAGAGAGGTCAAAGATAGGCTTTAAAAAACGAGGACCTTTTTCATATTTGCAAGTAGGATTTGTGAAGCATAGCTGTGGCAAAGTAATGATTACAGTACTGCTTCTGCTAGATACATTCTGTGAAGCAAAATACACAACAAATTGGAGAGCTTTACTGCCAATCACAAAACTCTTGCTAGAATTAGATTTCCATTTCAAAAGAACTAAAAAACCAACATTTGGAAGTAGAATATAACCAATTGCTCTCCACCCCATATTCACTCACTTTAATTTTTAAAAAATGTCTTCAATAACATACATTTCTTTAAAAATATAAATCCAATAGATTTAACCATAGCATTGGGATTTTTTTAGGGAGTTGGGGGCATTCAGCACTGCACATTATGATTGCATAAGCACCAACAGTTTGTTAACTGAAATGCTATGAAATTATTCCATCTAATCATGTTAATCATGGCAGTGGCAAGGGACCAACCAAAATGGGGCTCTCTAGTTTTAGGAAGAGTACAAGTCTAGAATAGCAAGCAGTCCCTGCCTTAAATCACAACTGGCCTTACAATTACCTTTACCATCATGATGATTGCACAGAGGGGAAAAAATAAATTGTTCTGTCAGAAGTGGCATATGCAATGACTTTATTGCCCAAGCTAATTGTTCATACAAATCGGGTATGCAGCTTATCATCTGTCACTCAAATGTGATCCGTGCACTTGAAGATATATTAAGGTTGCTATAAAGTTACTTTCCTAACAATTTTACCTATTTTCAATAATAAGATAAAGAACTGGTAGTGAAAGTGATTTTCATACATATATTAAGAAAAGAAGGTAGCAGAGGAGACAGAAGGTTACAGGACATCCAAGAGTAATAGACTATATCATGGAATATCTTTGATATGAAATTAACAGCAATGTTTTTTCATCAGTTTGTCCTATTTCTTCTAGTTTTCATCAAGTAGTCCAGTTATTAATTTAATCCCTATATTAAGTCACTCTATTCTTCAACCTAGCCTTCAGCTTCTTTGTCTGTCTGGAATTGAAATAATAAACCACTTAATTGGCTGCATTCCCTCAAACTGTGTTTTATTCTAGCAAGTCAAGAGTTTCCCCTTACTTCGTATTAGACATTTGGGAGATAAGTTCCTGATGTAATTTTTGCATACATCCTCTGACATCAAACCAGAAAGCCTTTAATTTAATACCATCAATGTATTAATACCATCAATGATACTGCACTGGCTGTACACACCATATCACTCTTTCCAGCCCTTGGAAGAAGTGCTGAGTTTTGACAGAGCTTGTTCAGGACAAAAAAAACAACCTTCCATACCTGATTTTACATTTTTTGAGTTACCTACTTAGAAATACAAAATTGTCAACTCTGTAAACTTCCATGATCCTTATATATGAATATTCTGTATGTGGGTACACATATGTACACACATAGAAATATATACACATAAATATATACCACAACCGGCAAAGGTCATCTTTATGTACACCTGCAGAAAAGCTCCATTTAATACACTAACACATAGTGTAAGTGATAGATGTGAAGTATCGAAGTATTTTATTTATTCTTTAGCCCTACAAAACCATCTCACTTAGAGGTGTCACCATTTTGTACCTCTGGCACTTCTCTTAGAATCCAAGTCTTTCTGAAAGAAATCTAAATAAATAAATAAAACTTTTGTCTCCAAGGAGACTGTGATTGTACATTGGGAATCCACACAAGAAATCTCCAGACACTGACAGTAGGTGCTTTGTGGGGGTAAAAGGAAAATAAATAAACCATTTCAGTAACAATCTCCTTGTCTTGAAGAAAACTTTAATTATATTAAACCCTATTATTCTTCTAACAAAAAACCTCCTATGTTGCACTCCTTTTATTGAAAGAATGTTCATTGGTTGAATAAACAGCCCTTGCAAACAGCAACATTTCTGTTGGCTTTGTTTTTCTTGTATTAAATACATTAACTGAGAGTTATGGGGTGGGGGTTTTTTTGAACAGAAAAAAGTGATCAACATTCTGGGTAGCCTGTGTTTTAAATTCCATTCTAAAAATCCTTATCTGGTTTAAATGGTGAAGTATGTTAAATATAAAATCTGAATATTCAAAGCCTTTTATAACATAAGTCACATGCCTATTATAGTCTTTTGCTTGTGTAAGATACTTGTGGTTGGACTGAGCACATAGACTAAGTGAATTTCTTCATTCCCTTCTGTTTTGTGCAAAGTTAAAATAACCAAAGTTTACTCAGGGGAAATAACTTCTGGCAGAAAGATATAAAATTTTAAAAATCAAAACAGTAAAAATATATAAATATATCTCATCCAGATAACACTCTCCTTAATTTTAAATAACTTCTGTAAAATTTAAAGAACTTAGGAGTTCACAGACTCATTTCGTAGCCACTTGTATACAAGTATCTTCTTTTTCAGGCTTCAGTGAGACTGTGATCACGTGGTTATAGATGATTCATGTAAGGATGTTACTATCCTTAGTAACTAACCAGTTACTCAGCATAATATGTCTCACCTCTTCACAGCCCTCAGATCTGCTAGTAGCATGACTTTCTGTGTCCGTAATTCGGTCCAAATGATTTTTACAACAGCTCTAAGGACTGGGAAGATGTCTTGTAACAGCCCAGAGAGACCTGAGGCAGGGAAGATCATTTCAGTGCTATCTGTGGTCCAGGTATATGAAAAGGCATGTTTGCAGGTAGTTACAGACAACTCATCACACTGATAGGGGCACTTGGTTTGCAGAATCAAAGCAGCCTATTTTATCCACCTGTCTTGGACAAATCCTGTTCTCAAGAAGTGCTTTTCATAGGTAACTGTCCATCATACAGAGACTTGCATTCTTTTTCTGGGATTTTGGGTCTTACCCAAATTTTATTCATCCTTTTGAAGACATGACTGGTGTGATACAGATTTTGACTACCATAAGCACAAAGTCACAGTACCAGAAGAAATAGGACATTTAGTCTCTCAAGAGTTGAGTTAAAAATATTAATAAAACTGTGAGTCAGATGAGGGTAGTGTTTATGGATGACTTCTGAATACTTAAAAATTGATCTAATTTAAAAAAAAAAAAGAAGAAAAAAACATTTTGAGGAATCAGCTGTCCCTAATCACTGCAGTAAACATTATGCTATAGAATATTTCATTAGTTGGCCTTATTCACTACTTGATGTATTTTCCACTTTCTCTCCTACCATAATCAGAAATCTTTCTGTCCCTCTCTACCCTTTTCCCTATCCATCTAAAAATATGAACTTTTTTTTTTAAATTCCCCAAAGTTTTAAAATGATGCTATATATTCTTCAGCAGCCATCTCCACAGAGGCATATGGCAGCTGTTCAACAGCTCAGGGTGCCACGCTGCATGACATTTAAAGGGAGAAGGAGCTATAATTGAACTTACCCAGTAGATTTGTATTCAGAGAACAAAGCTTTTCAAACTGGAAGCCAGCCAGGACAATGAAGCTTATCATCTTCCTTTTGCAAAACATACCATGTGTCCTTTGATAACCATAAGTGATTAGAAATATAATTTTGCCTGTCATGCAAGAAGCATTACATACTACCAGGGTCAGTAGTGATACAGAGGGTAGACTGCTGCATAATGAACTGCTAAGAGGCTCAGAGGTTTCCTTCTTCTTCTGTGAAACTACAAAGCTAGCCCAGATGGGCTTTTGCTTGAGATCTGATGAAATCATAGCCCCTGAGAAGTATGGCTCTGAGGCACAGAAATGCTGTGAGATTAGAAGGTAAGAAGGGATACATGTTAACCTCCTTTTTTATGACTGAGGCTGATTAGAAGCTAGCAGAGGTTTTAGACATTCACAAGCAAGCTAAGCCTAAACCTACAAATTGAGAATTCATACATAAATAATAGCTAAATTTTGATGGTCTGATGCTCTATAGAAAAGATTTTTTTCTTCTCTGAAGTACATAAACTAGCTACTAAATAATTTTTGAACATGATTTCATATGGCTTTCTTTGTCACTTCACTGTGTCAACTAGCAATTTTATCACAAATCTCAAAATATCTGATGTGTTTCTTAAAGCCTCAGCTCCTGAGCAATTAGATGGGAATCTCAGCTTTAAGAAGTGGTTTCTTCCCCTCTTGCCCATTTCATTCTTTTACATCTGATTTTCATAATCTTCTTTTTATAGTATATTTTTCCAGAATATAAACTAAGTTGGTGTGTCCTCACCTTGAGAATTTTGTGCAGTTCTGGACCCCACAATTTAAGAAGGATGTGAAGGTCCTTGAATGTGTCCAGAGGAGGGGAAAAAAGCTGGTGAAAGGGCTGGGAGGAATGTCATATGAGGAGCAGCTGAGGACATTGGGTTTGTCTAATTTGGAGAAAAGGAGGCTGAGGGACGACCTCATTGCTCTCTACAGCTTCTTGAGGAGAGGAAGTGGGGAGGGAGGTGCTGATCTCTTCTCCCAGTGATAGGGTGCACGGGAATGGTTCAAAGCTGCACCAGGGGAGATTTATACTGGACATTAGGAAACATTTATTTACAGAGAGGGTGATCAAACGCTGGAACAGGTTTCCTAGAGAGGAGGTGGGAGACTGTTTTTCTGCAGGGCTTCACCACTGGTGAAAGCAGTAGAAATCACCTGCTACTTTCCTTTTTCTCATATCCTTTGAGATATAGACCACCCTACTCCAGCCTAACTCCTCCCCTTACTCAGACCTCTCCAGGGTGCCACAATCTCTGCCTAACTGCACCAGCACTCACACTTTGTAGAGAGTAGGACTACCACTAAATGAGAGTTTCTCTTTATGCTTCTCATGGGAGGACAAGAAGAATGAGAAAGTGAGAAGCAAAGAGCAAAGGAGAGCAGGACTAGTTTGGACCACACAAGGTGACAGAAAACCAGGTATCAAACTCATCTCATGCATATCGTGGTCAATGATAACCAATTTTGGCATCACATACCAAACAATTTTTATTTAATTTGGTATTACATGCCTTTTGAATTATGATACTAACATATTATCTTTACATTTTTCACCAGGCATAACACATACACAGTAAACTGGATCCTCTTCAGTTGTTACATATGCACATGGTAACTATAGAAGAAATCTTGGTTAACAGTTTTATATATTGAAGATTTTTAATTTTCCTCATGTAAGAGAAAGAAGACCAGCAACAATGATCATTCTCTGACTTATAGCTTTGGTATCTAGATCAGAGACAATCTTCCAAAATCAGTTGATAGAGGGACATTGCACTGAACTAAGACTCTAGAAGCCCTAAAAATGGTTCTGTGGCATATAAAATATTTAGAATATGCCCCAGCCTTCATCCTTTCCCCTGAAACTGAACCCAATTTCCCAGATGTCTGCTAGCACCTCAAAATTAGACTGCACTACAGACAGGACCAATGCTTTTACTATATATTCTACTGCAAAATTCTCTATTGGCATCAGGAAGAAACACTAAGGATAACCAGGTGAGACTATTAGGCTCCTTGAGATTAATGGTATAAAGTCAATGAAGTGGGTTAGGTTTATGTTCAATATTTATAAAGCAGATAATTTAACAGTACTTCGTTCTTCTCCATGTAAGCTCTTGCAAGTTCTCACCACGGCAAGAGGATTTTATATTTCACTGATTCAGGATGGGTGGGATCTGCCTTCATTGCTTTTTTTTTAGAAGCATCAGCTTAGGTTAGATTCTTGCAATGCTTTATAATGCAGGAACAGGCTTAGAAATATCACAAAGGTTTCAACTGTTTATTAACTCCTTATTCTAGCAATTGTAAAAAGCTCTCCTGAGCATATCTGTATAGATAAACACAAAGTTCAGACTCTCTTGAGGTCCAAGCATTATATTTACTGATTAGTAACTAGCAGAGTTAGTCTATTAGCAACAACAATTTCACGAGGTGAACAGCGAGACTATTTAAACTCTGACAGGATCTTACAGATATTTAGCATTTGTGTGGAATGAACTAAGTGAAAGAAAATGCTAATCTTACTGTATGAATTAATAGGTTGCATATGTTCCTATTAAAAAAATCACAGTGTATGATACACACACATATGCACACACACACACATATATACTGTGTTAAAGCGCCGTGGCCTTGGTCACACTCTCATTGCCATCTCTTTTTGTACACACTGATTGCAATTCCTGTCCATTTTAATAAAACCAAACACTCAAACTCATCATGTTTTTCTCCCAACCAGCCTCTTTCCATTTCCTCTGACAATTCTTAAATCAATTCTGTTGCTCAAAGTGGTAACCTAGAACCTTCACTCATCCAGCTCTCACACCGAGTTGCTCTCAAATGTTCTTGCCTGCCCAACAGCATGTAGATCTAAGCCATGTTCATGGCTTTGATAACTAAAAGTCATATCCTCCTCCAGCTGATTCCCAAAGGGTTATTATGCTCCTGTTTCATTTTCACTGACTTGCAGGACATTCTCTTTTGATAGAAATCTCAACCACTAAAATTCACATTATCAATAGTGCCCATTTTCCATTTCCTCCACTTTTATTTTGTTATGGCTTTGTAGTCTTTTCATTCAATCTTTTTTCCCTGCTTTTATCAAATACTTCCTAAAAACTGCGGGTGGATTTTTTTATAACTTTTTTTTTCTAATGAATTTTTGGCATGCAGTTTTGATAGCCTTCACAGACAGCTTTTGCTTTATGTAATGTCTCAGCTATCACTAAACGTCTTTGATATACAACTCAGTGCCTTGCAGAATATTAATCATTTTTAGAGACGATACAAAAATGCAAGAGAGTACATTGAAAATTTTCTCTCCTGTTTTTCAGTTTCAAATTTTCAGGAGTAGTTTCATTAAAATTCTGAACTGACATATATTTCAAAGAGCTCACTATTTGTTTCCCACTGAAAGACTGATAATATTTCTCTGATTCCACAGAAGATTTTAACAAAATTAATGTGATTGATTGACCAGAATTTGAAAAGTCAAAATCAAAACCAATTCTTAAATGTATGAAATCAACAGAAGTTAGTTTGCAAAAACAGATGTGCTGGAAATTTTGGGTTCACCATATTCTTTAGGATATCTTCATCTTTACTAGCGCTTCTGGAATTATTTCGGGAGACAGGTAGTTAATTTTAGAAGGTCAGAATCTAATTTCAATTACTATCAGTAACGCAAGACATACACATCTACATAAAGCAAATTGTGACAGAATCTTACAAGACAGATGTACTTAAAATACACTGAAACAAATATATCTTTTTAATCAAGAGAAGGAGAAACTGGTGTCAGAAAGTTGCATTTAGTCACTGAAGCTGAAGCTTACACAATTAAAAACTATCATTTTTTTCCTGATGCTAAAGGAATGTCTGAATTTATCCATTCAACCTTACAATGCAAGGTACAACCTTCAACCTCAGTTTTATTAATATTTCCAAAGAGGTCTCTGCTAAATGCTTTCTGCTAAATACCATGTGATTGGCAACTGGTTGAACTGTGAGCTTGTAGTTAAAGTTCAATTGACTTTCTGAGCTCAAAACATTGACGCAGATGAGAAGTCATCAACAGTAAGACACACACAATCTTTTATTGAATCAAAGAGGGGTTATATCTTAGGCCCTTAAGAACCTCATTCGGATTCTCATAGGCTTTAGGATGGAACAAAGCTGCAGAACAAAAAGGTTGCTGAAATTAGAACAGGAAATGAGGGTTTCTGCAGGGATGCTTTGAATGTTCACTTCCAAGGAAGGACTTTTAGAAGCTTTAAGCCCCCAGGATATCTCTGGAGAAAGTGATCCAGGATGGAGGTACCTGGCACAGACAGCAAGTAAGGAAGAGTCTTCCAACTGGTGAATGTAGTGACAGTTAGTTCTGAAGTTGGGCTGTTGTTCTTCCTCTTCTTACAGTTTTATAATCATGATATTGTCTTTTTTTTTTTTTTTTTTATTTCTGGGGCTAACATCTTGCTGTCTGCTTTAAGCATATCTCCTATAGCTTTGGATGCCAGGTTCTTCTGGAACAGAACTCCACTTGACCTCCTACTGCTTCTTCCTGGCACAGAGCAGGTAGTGGAGTGATTTCTGGGTATTTCCAAGTCCTCTTTAAGAAGAGCCCTGTACTCCAGTCTTGTTCCATTTTGGTTCTTTTAGTGATTTGGTGGAAACACTTTGTAAATTTTCATCCAACCTGACAGATTGTTCACTAAAAAATAAAAAAGAGAGAGAGAGAAGGTGTGAAAAACATTTTTCAATATCCTCAAAATAAAACAAACACTCCTATTTTGCTAACTGAAAGTAACTTTTTAGCAATTATTGTAAATATTTAAAAGAAATCAATGCAAGTTATATAACTAGGATGTTAATATTTCACTTTGGACAAATCGGCTTTATTTCTTAATGATAACAATAATTTTTTTTAGCTAACAAAAATTTTAAAATGTTAACATCTGACACGTTCAAGAATCTAATGATCCTGTTTATTATACATAGAATATATTGGGGTTTTCCTAATTTGTAATTATTATTTCTTCCTGAGAGATGATTAATTCAGAAAAATACTGTGCATATTGTATTGTGTAGAATGGCCTCACGTTTAAAAGGGAAGATTTAATTTGTAACACATGGAAGACAGATGATTCATGGGTCAAGCACAGATGTTTTCAAGAATTTTTAGTGCTTTTTTTTTTTTCCATGTGTGTTCAGTGGGAAAGATATTTTCAAATACATGTATTTTTTCAGTCAGGCAGTTTGAAACCCAGTTGACTTACCTTTAAATTTAACTAGAGATACCCTGCTGAGGGAGCCATCTGAGGCCACCTATTTAGTTAATTAGCAGAAATAGGTCATTTAGAACATTATTCATCTCACCAAGTATTGACTTAGTCTTTCAGGTAAAATTAGTGGCACCCGCAAAAGTACTTGTCTGGGACATTTCATGAAATGAAACCTACCTTGAGTTTCAGTTGAAATTCTTCAGTATTTCATGGGTCAAAGTGCTTGAGGTGTAATAGTCCATTAAGTCTCATGAAGGGAGAAAACGGTAGCAAAACAGTCCGCCCTTCCCCGACTTATTTATGGGGAAAAGGGTGAGAAGAAAGCCATTAGATGCTTGGGCTACAGTTGGATGTGTTTTTCTAGTTAGGAACAAAAGAAAACCATATGGAGACAGATAACAGTCCTTTAATTTCCTTTATATTTTTCTCTCTAATCACCCTTTCTGACTTCCGGTTGCCTCAGGACCAGTTCTTTGCCCTGTAGCCAGTCACAAAATGCCTGCGAGTCCTTCACCTTTTCTGGCTTCTGCTCCTTTGGTGGCATCAGCATTGGTAGGTCTATGAATAACATGCACAATTAAATGTGCGCTGGGCTGTGCTGGGCTGTGCTCTACTTTTCTAATCAGAAAAAAATGGCACACATTCTTTAAAGAGATAAAATATAAAAATAACACATGATTATTAAGCATATGAAATAACTTTTCTTTAGCCATCAAAATCCCAATTAATTCTCTGTGATATGTATAAATTTCACACTTGTTCTTGAGGTGATATAAAAGTAGCCTAAATCTGATATTATATACTATATAATTTGAGAAACAGAAGGTGACAATATAAAAAATAAAAAGGCTCCTAAAACCATGCAAGAGAGCTGCAATTAGGGATGTACAAGAAACTAGCATTGCCATTTCAAACTACTAAAACTTCACTTTACAACTTCCATTATTATTTTTTACAACATTTTTCTGTGGAAACAAAAAAATATTCCTGAAAACTGTGCAGAACACTGACAAATAATTTTGCAGAACTCTGTGAACCAGATTGTGTTGTTGCTTTGAGGATAAAGTCACCTTTCCTTTCTTCTCCCTATACCTGCCCTATACTTTCAGTGTTTTCTTTCTCTCCCCTCTATAATAGGAAGGAGACACGGTGCATCCCTGCATTAAACTGCAGGAAAACCTTACAGGTTTGTAATGTGGCTGATACTCGTAGAAGAAGAAAAGGTTTTGACCTTATCCAGTAATTCTAAATCTGGCTAATACAGACTAAGGAGTAGGACCTTGGCATGGTCATGAATGCACTGGAGGTGAGATTTCTCAGCGACACTTGTGTACCTCACAGCATATTGCATTTCCCCCTATGTACTTTGTACAGAACTGTGTGTTAGCATCAGAAAATAAACTGTACTCAAAGTAGCCATGGCAACATTAACATAGATGCACTGCAGATAGTACATGTTACAACATGCAAATCCAAAAGCAAAGACATAACGCTTTAAACTTCCTGTTGGCCCAAGAAGCTTCAGGCAAGGAGAACTGAACCCAGGGAACCATATTCTGAGAGATCTGTCCTCGTCCTCCTGAAGACTTCTGGAGGACCCACGCTCCTTCTCCCTTTCCATTTTGCATTAGGATGTTGGTTAAATTTGATACAAGCATCTGTAATTCTATGGCAGTCATGAGTTTTAATCATCATCCACAGGCATCAATGCAGTCTTTGCTTTAAGTAAAGCTCTATATTTCAGTTTCCCTGTTTACTGAGCCAGGTTGCTTATTTTAGAATAGGGTATGAGCAAAAGTAAAGGCAATATGAACAGTCAGGGAGTTCAATATTAAGAAATCCACAACATAGCTCAATAGAAAGACAAGGTCAAATGTATAATGGTTACAATGTGAAAGGCATAAGAAATCCATCATATTTCTGCAAGAAATACATAATCTTTTAAAAGAACAGAGTGAATTTAGGAACCAGTTCTGGCTGTGTGTATTTTTGTTGACCAGAGCTTATGAGAAGAGATCAGTCTTGTTAATAATTCCTTATTAATAGCAAACCTGTCTATCCAGCCCCATGTAGGGCTACCATATGCCCAGCAAGATCTGTACATGCCATCTTTTTCTCTCTAGGAATGTATTTTGGCTAGTTTTCTGGGATTTTCAGGCATCTGGCAGCTCATATGGGCAAACAAGTCCAGCTGAGCTGCAGATACCAAAGACTCTGGAAGTACATAGATCAATGTTACAGCACATGACTAGTAAAACCCCGATGGAAATATGACAGGTCTAATCTATGTAGATCTCTTATCCTGTGAACTGTCTCAGTTAAGAAAACATATGGTAGCTGAAGTAAAAGCAAAATATGACCTTCATGAAAGATAATTAAGAAATATGCCACTGGTGAACTTTATGAGTATAAGCATTGCAGAGAACAAGGCTAGATGGAAAGAGTTAGTGGACCTGAGCTGTGCAAGAGACACGAGACAGACTAGGTAGCTGCCATAAGTAGAAGAATCAAAGACACAGAGTGCATTCAGTCAGATAAATCAGAGGCCTACTGACGAGAAGATAATTGCTATTACACAGCCCTGTGTTCTCATGGGTAGGATAAGATGCTAAAGGAAGGATGGGCAACTTCACATGCAGTTTGAGGGCAGTTCAAGTACATCTTCCATGTTCTAGCTATGCAATGATCTCTGCAGGACACAGCTGGTATAAGGGGGAGACACCACCAAGTAATGCAGATACCCAGATGAAGTAAAACCGCAGGAACTATTAAAACTCATAGAGCTGAATCACCCTTAGATTTAGCAGCATATTCAGATCAGCCTGGTGGGAATTCTAGAAAGGTTTTGTTGCCTCCCACTTCTGAACTGGCTTGTGTGATGCCCTTCCCTTTAGCTCTCCAAGAGATAAGTTATGTGCCTTGTGGCAAGATTTTGGGTTGCAGGTCATAAAGCCAGGAAGGTTGGTCAATGCAATGGCAGAAGACACACACTTGCTGAACTCAAAAGCAAATCAAATACAAAGCAAGTAGCAGAGAAACACTGCAAGTAGCTCATAAATGCCTTTAAGGCTAGGAGATTAGCAGGAATAATGCAACCTCCTTTTTAGGCAGTAATGCAGAATAATAAAAACAGTAGTGCTTAAGGCTGTGTAACAGTCTGTATGCAGGAGAATTACCTAGATAATTCAAAATGGACACTGAGGCGTAAGCAGACTACAGTCCAAAGAGAGAATGTGAGAAAATATTTGCTTATAGCACAACACTATCATTGGCAGCATCAGTAAAGTGAAAGTGAGTTATGTGGTTACTGCATTAGAAAAAAGAAGACATTAAGTTGCACTCTGCAAAGTGAAAACAATAAAGCTGTTAAAAGCACTGGTCTTCCAAGAAAATAAGTAGTTGGAAGAAGAAGGCAAAAACTTATTATAATAAAAATGTCAAAATAATGAAACTTTCACACACTACTCCATTATAATAGTGTGTCAAGCAGTCTGTGGCATCCTGAAATTGTAAGTAAAAAAGAGGAATAATGCAGGTCTGATGCAATAAAGGGAGAGAGGAGACAGGGATTTAAGTGAATGGCAGGCAATTGAGGACTGACCCAATAAAAGGCATCAAATCTGTTTATGGAAATACATTTTAGATGCTGAACCCACAGATGAGGAATATTGTAGCTGGGATCCCAAAAGGCTTTCTTCCATAGCACTCGCTGAGGAGAGAGACAAAAGGCAGTTGAATTGTGAAAAAGCAACTGCAATCACTAGCAGATGTTATCACTTCACCTGCAGGAAACACATTATTCCACATATTCTTAAAGATGTAAACTCCTAGTGGGATGGCTATGATGCATCCTAATGCTGTTACTAAGCGGAAAACATCAATAAAAGTATCTCCAGACTCCTTTGGTTTATTGCAGTATTTTAGACAGACACTGTTCTGTTGGGAAATGTCTAGGGAGAGATGCTCAAACATGTCCTACAAATGTCCCCGTGGTGATTTGTACTAATACTACGGGGAAAACCTGGAGTAGCTCACCACCCGCTCATCTCTGCTGGCTTTTAAAATTTGAACTCTATGCTATAGAGGTATATAGGCACGAGGAAGTCAGGGAAAGGTGGTGGTTGGGGGATGGGTGAAATTGCCCCTGCTTCAGGATAAAGGTCAAAGCAATGACGTTATGTGATGGTGTGAGGAAATGAGAAGTGTAAGCAAAGATGGAAAACACTTTCAGCACTGCTTCTGGGCCTTTCCCTACATGTTTACTGCATTAGCTACTGTGAAAAGAGCATTCAAGTTTAAAAAGCCACGAAAGCAGTAATAGTAATAATAATAATAATAATAATAAATACCTTGTTTTATTTACCCTGTCTGTGCAGACCTTCACTCCTGACAAACCAAGGCAACACAAGAATTACATTTTGAAATATGCTTCTAAGGCTACAAAGCAAGAACAAGCTGAAGACACTAACACAGTAAATGTGGAAATAGTTTTGGAACCTTAGAGGAATCAAAGTAATAGAAAAAGTAATATTACAGGAATTGCACATTGTTTACGGGGGCGGGGGGGAGGAAACCAATCACATAGTGTTTCAAAAACAATATTACATTTGACACTGGAGGGAAACTAAGGCTGATATAGCATTTCATTATGAAACATGATTTTAGTATTAAATACCCCATCTAGCTGTAAGATAGTTGTCAGCCAAGAGTAGTTTATTGGAAAGAATAGAGCAACTCACAGTCATTCGTTTTTGTGAACGATGTGCCAATTTGAGTTCCAGCAAGGCTAAAAGCAAAAGGGAATAGGTCACACAGCGCTGGGCTGTGCATTGCAGCAGTGAGGAATGGGCTGGGCTGGATGCAAGCTGAGCTGTAAGGACTCTGTGAATAAGAAATACCCTCTTAATCACTGTTCTTTAGTATAACTCATCCTACATTGGCATAGTTTTCCAGCTTGTGGGCAAGGCAGGGAACAGACAATCCACTTCATGGGCTCATTTTACCTCTTCTCTTTCACCTCTTTCAGCCTCTTCTTCTCTCCCTCTCTCCCCTTTTCTCCCCCTTGCCTCTTTTTTAAAGTACCATTTTTAACAGATATTGTCTGGTTAGGAATTTTCTTTTTCATGAAATGATTCAATGAATATGAACTATTTTGGAGGCAGTTAAACACATCATTGAAGAACTGGACTTGCATTTGCATGATGCTCCATATTTGAAATTTCAGTTATATACGTCATAGCTTTATTTTATTCCAAGCTTTATTATTTATTCCAATGGATATTTTTCAGATAAGGACAGTGAATATTTCTCTAGCTTTCTTGTCACTCAAAAGCAACCTAATGGTCTTCCAAGAACTGAGACTAGGCATACAACTATCAGTACTAAAAGTACTGACAGCTCATTTGAACCAAAGAATCAGTACTTTTAGCCATCCATATTCCTTAAGTGATATGTCCTTAGCACCTGTGACCGAGACGTGAGGTAATTAAAGTTACTTAGCCTTCACGAAAAAGGTCTTGTTTACTTAAAAATCAGATCTTAATCTTCGTTGCTACCAGGAGTCTGCCTAGTTAGGCTCTAAATATTATAGTACAGTCATAATATAATGATGGACTAAATGCTATTGTTAATTCAAATCTGAGCTTTCTCAGGGATCACAGTTTTTAGAATAGTGGAGAGTTAAAAGTCTCTGTGGCTAATTGAGATTCTGAGTAGAAGGTATCATACAGAAAATACTGATTGAAGCATATTAGGAAAGTAAGTTTGCTACCACTTTTTAATATCGGAGTGTTTTGTATACTATTTTATGAAAACTGTGTTTTATTTGTCTGTTCACTTCTCTATGGCTCCACAACACATAACTGATTGCATTTCAGATTTTGTTTATATCATACTTTTAAAAATTATTTACTTTTCCCTCTAAAAATATTTAACCATAAATCAGAAAATTTATACAGCTTTCAGTTGAAATTTCAAAAAAGAAGTATAGCTCTTCTTATACAGGACCTGACAAAAAAAAATGTAAATGGGTTTCACTAATAACACCAGTTAATCAGAAGGAACACGCTCTAGTAGTTCCATTTACTTTTGTAGCAGCTACAACAAAGTCATTAAAACAGCTGAAATTTAATTAGGAAATGGAAGAACTTTAGACACATCCGTGTGTACATACATGTGTGGATCCCTGTCATTGTCTATGTACACAGACACATATACCGATAAAAGTTTTCCATCTACTTACTTAAGAACAAAGTTCCCAACCTAACCAAACATCTCTGTGGCTGCAAGCACGCAGGACTGACCTAGTGAAGGAAGGTTGTAGTTGAGCAGGCAGCACACTCACATTAATGAATGAACTACATGCTGCTGGTATTCTTTCTCCTCATGGTATATGAAACTTTCAAACACTATTTTCTTCTTTGATCTCTTGTCCCATTTCAACACAATCTTTGCCAGATGGTTTTATTTGATTGTATCATTACTTTTTGCCTTTTTAGTTTTCTTACTTTCATTTTTTCCCCCTGTATGTTGACAGATCCCTGTTCTCTTTTTTCTTTCTTTTACCTTATTTTTTCTTAATGTAAAACTATACCACGAGCAGTCATTTTCCATGAAGACTTCACAGTGAAAATGCACAAATTAGGAGTGAAAATATAGCAAGAACAGTTTGACGAAAATAGTGATGTACAAACACCTTTCTTGACACGCATTCTCAGCTTACCTTCACTGAATCAAAGGTTGTATTCAGAGTGCTTCCAAGGAAAGATTTCCATATCTTGTGTCTCTGAGTTTCCTCACTTAGACCCATCAGTACATTTTAACAGCACTCTAAAAAAAAGAAAGAGAGGCAAACTCTTTCAGAATACCCTAACAGATGTACATTGTCTTACTGTCATCAAAACTAACGTGACTACAGCAATTTTTCATCAAATTTGCATCCATTTACATCCTTCTGAACAAGACAGGTTTTTTTAGAGTTGTTTTCAAATAAGACATATAGTTATGGTCTGTACCATTTTTCTGGAATCTTCTTAGTCCCAGTGCAACACTGGTGGGGTAACAGTAGTGAAAAAGTTTTCGAATTCCTAGTAGGAAAAAAACTCATGTCCATTGTGGAGAACCAGCAAAATCCTCTTGGCACTGCTGCTGAGGCCAGGTGACTAAGCTTTATGTGGAGCCTGTGTTCTTGGGAAAAAAAATGAAATCCTTAATTTGCGTAAGTGGGACCTACGAAAGTGTGCAGGTTTTGACATGATCTCTGTAGTTTCAATACTCTGCACAGCTAGTATAGCTTGTCTAGGGTTGTGGCTAAGCTTCTGGTCCCAACCAAAGCATGAGTTCTAGTACCGTATCTCATCTCTCATCTTGCATGAAAGGAGTGTAATCATAGAATTACAGAATCATAGAATGGTTTGGGTTGGAAGGGACCTTAAAGATCATCTAGTTCCAACCCCCCTGCCAGAGGCAGGGACACCTTCCACTAGACCAGGTTGCTCAAAGCCTCAACCAACCTGATCCTTTTCAGTCTCCGTCTGTGCAGACACCCAAATACAGAGGCTCTGTAATGACAAAATTGTTTGCCTGATTAGGGAACCCTATCTGAGGAGTTTGCCTTGCTCCAAACCCTCCATGGACTTCATCTCAACATAGGCAGGTACCCAGTTTTATTTAACAGAACAAATATCTGATGCTCTTATCTTTATTTAGTGAATTGAGATAAAGACCAATGTACAGCAACAACTTAGATCTCAAGTATCTGATTCAGCCTCTAGCAGTGTCTCTCCCTCTCTTCACTGATGACAGAAGGAAAAGGGGAAAATACTCTTGACTAAGTATCTCAGTTTAGATGCAGTAAATCTGGGTCGTCTTGTTCCCATTGTTTGTTTTTGAACCTCAACATTCAGCTTTTCACACCTTTGAGCATATCCAAAGAAACCCACAAAACTTTAAATCATCTGGGTATCACGAGTAATCTAGTTAATAATGGAAACTGAAGGAGATGTTCAGAACAGAAATTTCATTTAATATAACTTCATTTTGCATAGCATTTTTGAGGAGGCACTTTAAGAAAATCTGGACTAGAGTGGAATCAATAATCATCTAAAGCTACTTGAATGATATACAGTACAGCAACTGCTTTTGAAGTTTTACATAAATACGGAGTTGTAGGAGTGATTTGCAGCAAACAATTTTGTTTGACGAATTTAATGTCTTTCCTGTTGGTGCTCTGTGAATATTTATTAATTACATGAAATTATTCACAAATGCCTTTAGTGAATAATTCTTGGTTTGCAGATGCTTTGCAAATAGCTCATAACAGATATTCATCATTTTCCTCTTTTTTGATGGGGTTTGTAAGCATGGAGCATTGTTTCTACTCCTTAACAGTTTGATTTATATAGCAAACCAACACAGCAGGAATTGCATATTTTCCGTGATGCTGAAATCCACTTTAGTGAATTTAGTGAATATTGAAACTTGAATGTTTTGTTGGGCAGAATTCTCACCAGTAATAAATGAGCTCACAGATCTCTGCAGGAAAAAAAAAAAAGCAAGAATAACATCCTCTGATTGTCTCTGAGTCCAGGGTGGGTGGCTGACACTAGAGGTCCCTTCTAACCTAAATTATTTTATGATTCTAATAATGACTGTTTTCAAACCCAAGCGAGTCCATTCATTTATTTGCCCCCATTCTTCCTTGGTGAAATGTCTGCACCTCCAGAGATCAAAAGATTAGGTATGATGTCTAAACTCATCATCTATGCTGCCCTCAGTAAATACAGAAGTGCATTTCTTTCAGCTGTCTGAGACCCTTATGTGAAAATGTGGTGAATTTACACTTTTTGGGTTACCTGCAATATTCCACTCACTGACAAGGGAACCTATCTATTAGCTGCCTTTTAGATATGTAAAGTGAAAGGATTTCTGTACAACGGCTCAGTAATACAGAAAAGGTTCAGAACAGCATGTGGGGACATTAAAATAACTTTGAAAACAATATTAACAGTAAAGGGAAAAGGTTTAATTCCACAAAATGGTAGGCACTCATGAACTAAGAAAATCATGTCTGATAAACTGGGAGCTAAGCATTTGAAAGCAACAGAAAAGAAACATCTGGTTGTATTACTAGTAGCTACCAGATTGCTAGTAGCTGCTAAAGTGATACAGAAGAAGAAATACAGTCGATACAGAAGAAAAAATAATTTCACTGGAGAGAAAGTATCAATGTGAATATACGAAGTGCCAGTGCACTGCATAGAGTTACAGTCACACTTATCCAAGAAAGATCAAACTGGAAAAGGAGAAGAGACCAGCGTAATGAGGGAGATAAAGAATTTACTTCCAAAAATTATTATAAGACCTGGCTTGCTTAGTTTAATAGAAAAGAGGGTAAGAAGTGATAAAACTGCTCTCTGGACATGCATGGAAGAGGGGCATAAAAAACAAGGAGTGTGAAAACTGCTTAAATGAAAGGACAATGTTAGAAGTTGGATTAGTAGATATTAAATGAATATTAAAGGAATGGAGGCTGGAAACTAGAAACATTTTCTGATAAGTGGAGGAAGGAGTTTGAATTTTGGACTGGATGAGTAAAAAGCCTGACTAGCTTGTTGAAATGGATTATATGACTTAATGGTATAACCATTTCCTTCCAGTCCTGTATCTCCCTCACATTTTTTTTAATTTATTTTTTCTTAAAGGACAGACTGAGAGTCAAAAAAGTAAGATGCAAGGTTTCACTTTTATCTGGAAGTCATGTTGGAATTGAGAACTGCAAATTGAGCAGTAATTATTCACTCATGAAAGGGTATTCTACTTCAGATTTCTCCTGTGCTTCACTAAATCTCATACTCACAAGCATTTACCAGAACATTTCACCCACAGAACAGCTGCTCAATTGCCAGAGGAAAAATGCAGTCGAGGAACTCTGAAAGATCAGTTTACTTTTTGAGAATACTGTGTATGTTCAAGAATCACCAGAAGCCAGTGGAATACCAACCTTCCATAGCAGGGAAAGGGACATGGTCCTATTTAATACCTCCAAGGGTCATTTAAAACACTCCAGACATCTGAGGTTTATGTCTAGTGAACAGAATTACTCTTCAACTGTTACCTTTTATGGAAAGGTCACTCATGCAGGCAAAAAATATTTGCTTATCCTTGTATCATCCTTCCTCAACTATTAATAGTTGCTTACGGTTTAATTTCATCTTCTCCAATCAAGAATTATCTGTCTCATATATTTTGCTGTTCCTGGCTCCTGCAATTACAAAGGAGGATAACTCAAGCACAGTATGTACCTTTTCTTTCACAAATGCTTATGTCTTAGACCGTTTAAAGTTCATTTGCACCATCATCTTACATTGCAGAAATGAGTCAAAGAAGGAAGATAATATGTCACCACTGCTGTAATGTATGGACTTACCTTGATTGTAAGTGGGGTCAGTCTGCTCAATGGTTAAAATGGTTAATGGCTTGTTGAGGTTCACGTGCCCTTGCAAGGGATCTGAAGTTCCTTCAACTGGGTGCCATGCATAGCTTGGAGTACAGGTTTTGCTAGGCTTCCTTTCACTCTGTGTGGGTAGGTGAAGGAGATGCTCTCCTCCCATCATACTTATCACTGAGTGAAGCAGGACTCCGTTTTCTGAGGGTATAAACCGATCAGGTAACCCAGTTTATTATACTGATTTTACTTCAGACACCTTTCCTATTCCCTGTTCCTATCTTCCTAACATGAAGAAGCCAGAGATTTTGATCAGTTTTCAGTATTCACTTCTTGGTTTCCTAAGATCCTTGTCTCTTCAAGGCTAACTTATTCTAACAGCTGCTTTTCCAGTAGTGTGCATCCCATAACTCCCCAAGGAAGACTACTTACTGATTTCTCCCATTCTTCAGACCATTGGCTAGGAAACAAAGTCACAGCAATGTGGCATCAACAGTCAGGGAACAGGACTCCAGAGACACTGGATTGTGTTCCAGTGTCAATACTATTCATACAGACCAATGGTTTAGTGTAGACCTAGCCCAAGAGAGAATGAAAGAGGGTGAATTGTTTCTCAGAGCTACAATGGCTTCATGGGTTACTTCTGAGGATACTCCTAAGCCATATATATGTTTTCCCTTCTCTGCTTGAATCACAATCTGGTCGCAAAAGGAAGACCTTTGGGGCATAACAAAAATAAACTGGTAAGCATGGTGATGAAGAATTGCGTGACAAGTAAACACTCCCCCCAGCTTCGCTCTACTGTCAGAGCAGTTTGTCATGAACTTTCTGTCCATGAGCTTCATTCAAGTCTTTCTAGCAGCCATCCAGCCACTTAATGCAGGTCATCAAGCTGCGCTGCACTTGGACACGATGTGTGTTGCTAATAATCTAAAGTGACAAGACAGTATAAAAGCTTTTTTTTTAAAACTTGTTAGCTGAATTTAATAAATTGAAAGAGAGCCTTTTGACCGCCTCAGGAATGTCCAAACCTTATTTACGTTCCATGGCCTCTAAGTGCAAACTTTAATTAGAACTCGGAGATGTCATATGCTGTTTAGGTGATGCCAGTTGGTTTTGTTTTCTTTTATTTATTTATTTAAAAGTTTCATTCCCCAGGTAGCTATCAGTTGCTGAGTATTTTCAGTTGAGTGGTATTTTTTGCTCTCTCAGTGCTGACAGGTGATATACAGTGGAGAAGATTTTTGACTATATAGTCAAAATAACATAAACTTTCTCTTTGTAAATAATGTAATAGTATGTACAATGAGGTTATACTTCTGCAGATTAGGTTTCTACTATGTGAAACCCAGACCACGACCAAAATATTTAACCTTCTTGTATTTCACCACAGAACAAAAGCTCAGCTATTGGCCTCAAATGCAAGACGTCTTTTGACTTTGTCTGTAATGACTTTGCACTCTTCACAGGGGTCTGGCTATAATTCTGCCTTTCTATATGCATAGCTGAGCTAATGCATAACTGTAGATCCACAAAAAAATTGAAGAGATTGTGTGGACTTTTCAAATGCCTTATCAAACTTGGTGTGTTATGAGCAGCAGAATGAGCAGGCAACCTCAGTGCTACTGGAAGCAGCACTGTGAGGGAGGCGAGGAGAATGCTGCATGGCAGGACTTGCTCATCTTCTCCACTGTAAGCTGGAGCATCTGCTTTAGTCTATGTGCTGGTTTTGGCTGGGATAGAGTTAATTTTCTTCACAGTAGCTGGTATGTGGCTATGTTTTGGATTTGGGCTGGAAACAGTGTTGATAATGCAGAGATGTTTTCGTTATTGCTGAGAAGTGCTTACACAGAGCCAAGGCCTTTTCTGTACCTCACCCCACCCCACTAGCGAGGAGGCTGAGGGGTGCACAAGAAGCTGAGAGGGGACACAGCTGGGACAGCTGGCCCCAACTGACCCAAGGGATATCCCACACCATATGGCATCATGCTCAGCATATAAAGCTGGGGGAAGAAGAAGGAAGAGGGGACGTTCAGAGTGATGGGGTTTGTCTTCCCAAGTAACTGTTACCCATGACGGAGCCCTGCTTTCCTGGGGATGGCTGAACACCTACCTGCCGATGGGAAGTAATGAAAGAATTCCTTGGTTTGCTTTGCTTGCATGTGCAGCTTTTGCTTTACCTGTTAAACTGTCTTTATTTCAACCCACGAGTTTTCTCACTTCCACCTTTCCGATTCTCTCCCCCATCCCACCGTGGGGAGTGAGCGAGCAGCTGTGTGGGGCTGAGTTGCCAGCCGGGGTTAAACCACGACAGTCTCATAACAAGGAGAAATGATAACAGGTCTCAATTGTTAGTGTTGGCCAAGATGAGACATAGCAAAAGAAATATCTAGGTCTGAGGAGTTTTAGGCAGCTCAAGATGCAGGATGTCTGCTTATCTGATTATTTCCCCATTGCTTTTATATCACAAATAGAGACTAATTTTCTGTGGAATATAAAGTCTTCCTTAAAATTCAGTCCTATGATGATAAATATTTGAAGGTATCAACATAAAACCTTTTGATGACCTTTTGCACCTGATCCTAATTTCCTATCTAAATCCTTTGCTTTGACATTGCTGTCTCCCTTTCTCTCTGTAGGGAATTTTACTTTCTCTTCCACCAGCCTCCAGTAACCTAAAGACCACTAAGCTATTTTAATTAGTTAGGCAAACTTCTTAACATACTCCTAGAAAGAATACACAAATATAACTGTAGTACTGATCAGGTAGACATATACAAAGCAAGTGAATCTTCATTATCAACTTAATTATGAACTTGTTCTCTGAAAGCCGTGACATATTAATTGGTTCATATTTTAGTTAACAAATGAAAATATATTTTTATTTCTGTATGTCAAAGAAGTAGAAACTTTCCTCATCTCTGAATACACAGGGAATGATGTGAACAACCTAGTAATTTGTTAACCCAGCTGTTCTGTAAGCAGAATATTACTGCCAGTTTAGGATCCTGCCCTGCATTTTTGATCTGCTGTGTTGACTTCTTTACCTTACAAAAATATCAGACATAAGGTTTACAGGCAGTGTGAGGGTTTAAAAGGGAAAGCTAAAGTGAGATTTATAGAGAGATTCCTCAACTGAGTCACCAGAATGAAAATAAATGTTCACTGATTATTACACACGTTTCTTGAAACAACAACATTTTGTAATCTCTCCATCCATCTTTTCTGCAGAATTACTAAAAATTATAGCTACATTGAGCTGCCAGCCAGACCCTGATGCTCTTAGCAAGGAAACCCTTTCAAGCTTTGGTTGAAGTAACTTGTGTTTCCTGGTTTCAGGGGGACTGAAAATTGTTCTAGTGATAGCAGGGGCTCACAGTGTCAATTGCTTCTGAAGAGTCTTTGATCAGCCCAGATTTATTTTATTTTGCAGAATAACAATATTTTTTATATATGTGTGTATAGCATACACAAGGTTTTATATTAATTTAACTGGTGTATTCCTTGTTTAACAGGTTTTGGTTTGCATTTTCTTACCAGTAGTGGATTTCCAGCTGTTTGCAGCAGATCTCTAACATCCTTTATGTCACCATCGTAGAAAGGAGTTGAAAAAGACTGTACTGATATTTCTCCTGTTCTCTGTGAGCAGATGTGGTAGGAGGTTGGCTCCTGCTTTCCTTGCATATAAAGAGTTCTAAAAGAGGTCAGTGCAAAGACTCATATCCAAACTTCTTTGAAAGCCTGTTTTGAAAATAGGCTCACTTATTTCTTTCAGGGAGTAAGGGTGAAGTAGGAGGGGAAAACCCAGATTAAAAATCTGTGGATAGCTGTCAAGTTTTGCTATGGATGGGACTGTGGCAGGTTCAGCCCCTCACAAGTTTTATAGATACACCTTGGAAATCTATGTGATCATAACTGTAAAGTGTATTGAAAATGCCAAAAAATGAAAACAAACATTTAAAAGAGAGCAAACTAGTATGTGTTACCTCTATTCAGACTGGAATCCTTAGGACAGGTTTGCATGCACAGCTTTCTTCATAGCTGTGTGCACGAGTCAGCCCCCACCAGGCAATTGCAGAAGGGGATGGAGTTAACGTTTATAATACGGTAAAAGAAAAGGTCTGTGAGACCAGGCTTTCAAAGAAGGAGACAACTGGAATGCAGGACAGGTTCAGTGTTAGCTAATACACCGAAGGACTGGGTCCCTGCGTAAGGGAATGAATGAAAGAGGGGTGGTAAAGAAGTGAAGCAAGGGTACAGCCACGTGAGTATAGCGGTTCAGGTTAGAAGGATGTTTCACAGAACCTTAATATTTAGGATGACTAAGGCAATGAGCATCTTGGGCTTAAGTTAGGTGCTAAAGATACAGATCTGCTACACACACATGCATCAGTGTATGCCACAGTGGGACCATGCTCCTTAAATGGCTGTCTGGCCGTTTCCTAACACTAATTGCGTAAATAGCCAGTACCATATCCCTGTAGCTTGGCCTCTTCTGCAGGCAGCTCTCCCAGCTTCCTTAGGTTGCTACACTTCGTTCAAGCCACATCATGGCTATTCCAGAACAAGAAAAAAAAAAGGTAAAAGGAATCATTCCCAGTCCCTGATCCCAATGCAGTTGCAGGTTTTTGACCTCCCTGAGAGCACATAACCCCTATGGGAATTCCCACTAACTAAAAAAGGGAGGGAAGAACACATATTATATTGTATTTTGCTCTTTCAGGGGCAAACCTGAGTGGTAACCTACTGCTGTCAGTGGCATCTGACATCTATAAAACTGGTAGAAATGGTCTAGTAATCAGTAATGTTTAATTTGTAAAGCAATTCATTAAATAACAACTAATATCTAACTAGAACATTGAAATTGTATCTGTCTCTAACAAAGTACGCTTTTTTCCCTTAGAAATTATAACAGAGCTCTGGGTACATGGTTTCATGCTTACCTTGGGTGCCACTTAGCATACATAAGGATTTCTTTTTGTTTATGAGGGCTCTTTAGCTAATGTAAGCATGCTGAAAAACAAAAAGAACTGAACTTTTCTTCCCAAGGCCCAAATAATAATGGTGATAGACCTCCATGACTATTTAAGAGTATCCAGTCAGGACAGCACTTATTAAAATAACATTTTTATGTGCTGTTTTTCTCCATTAGACTTTAAGAATTAAAATCAATCTCCTTTTTTTTTTTTTTTCTTTTTAATAAAAGACACTTTTGTTAGGAGGCACAGCTATTTATTTCTAAGTAGGCAAAGAGCCTAGAACCAGATGAAAAACAGCAGCTTTTCCATCAATTTCCTCTCTGGCTGTTCTTTCATTAATACTTCCTAACTCTCAGGGGGTACAGGCTCGTAGTGAGAATGCACAGTGGGCTTTGCACTGTATCTATCTTGCATTGACTTTCTGCCCTTCCCCCCCCCCCCCCCCCCGAATGATGGAAAAAGCATCAAAAATGAGAATGTCACAACATTGCTACCTCCATGCAATTGACCATCATGATGGTTGCAGTGATCATTTAAAGAATAAACACTGTATTTCAAACAGGCAAGGTATAAAGGGAGCCACAGTTTTAAAATAAATACCAACATCAGGAGACTGAAATAATGATTTAGACCTGTGTTCAGTTCATATCAGCAGCTCATAAATAAAAAAATACTTGTACCTTTGGATATATTTTAGGCCTTAGAAAGTGCTAAGTGCTCTAGCAACATATAGCAAATTGCACAAGACTGCAGAGCCCTCAGCAGTTGTTTTGGAATTTACCAATATTTGCAGGATTCGGTGTGCAGAATTAATAGGGAAAAAAAAAATCTTTCCCCACTGTGCTAAAAGGCGTATGAATAAACCATACAGACTCAAACACTAAATGGCTGCTTTTTGTATTTCTATTTTACAAAAACCATACATATATAAATAAATATACATACATATATATACAAAAAACTTTTTAAATAGAGAAATTATATTTACAGGGGAGAAGGAAAGCTAAGACAGAAAAATATTGAAGGAGTATCATTTTTAATTTAACTCTATAATTTAAATGAATATAATTATATTCAAGGTCACTAAGACACTTTTGCCCTGTTCCTTTGGAAGGAAAAGAAAAGATTCAAATTAATGTTTTCGGCCTTTGAGGGCAAAAGTATTCAAGATATTTGTACTGTAAAGTAACTGACATAAATAAAGATTAGGTTGAAATCAACAGTGACAATGTTAGTTGGTCTACTGAAGGCATAGGTCCTATGACGAGTTCTACAAGAGAATGTATATTAGTAGTCTGAATGAATGTGAAATTGCTAAATATAGCCAATGTGTCTTCAAAGTGCAGTTATATCCATTACTAAGACCTTAGTTATTGGGAGAACATAGCTCTGATCATGGTTGATTAAAATTCACAATTCATAGGCATCTAAAGGGAAAAACTGACCATGTAGATATAAAAGTACATTTACAAATTTAAATAATTGACTAAGCTTTATAAAAGAAAGCTTTGGACCTGATTTTATGTTGAAATTGTGACAAGGAAATTTCTTGTACTTATATGTGTGGTGGTTTAACCCCAGTAGGCAACCAAGCACCACACAGCTTAGGTAGATAGATAGATACATAGATAGATAGATAACTTCAACTGAGTGCCCACACTGGATAACTCAAATCTAAGCTAGAAAAATCACTATTTTCTCCCTGTGCACTGAGAGGATACACTATTATCTCCAAAAGGCTCCAGACAAAGATATACCAATATCTTCTCATTGACCATAGCTAGAGACTATGGCAACTACATTTATAAATTATAGTGATTATATTTGCAATGTAGACATCATATTTAGGGCCCTAAAGCCTGAAAACTGTCCTAAAAGCTCCTTCAGTCAAGCAATTATGTAACACATTACTTCCCCCTCTCCACCCCTCTGGCACTGTTCACCCATTTTGACTTGAGTGATTAGCTGAAATGTGAAGTTTTGTGTTTTTTTTCTGACACAGAGAATATCAACAGTAGCTGCATACCTTTCACGACTTTTTCTTTATTAATTGAAATAAAATAAGGTAAAAAACAGTTGATATGATTTGACATTATCACGCTACCAATATTTCTTACACTTTCAGTAACATCTAAGATAGTACTTCAGTGTTTGATTTTTGACTTTTTTACTTCATCAAAAGCAGATCCCTTCTCTTCTGTCAACAGTATACTAAACACTATGCAAAAGTATAAGATGGAGTATCCCACCATCAAAGAGGTTTCAGTCCAAGAATGTGCTCATATGACGCATGTTAGATGGTTTAGATGGTTTGACATGATTTGTTCATGACAAATCTATGTTGACTGCTACTCATCTCCTACTCATCACTCTGCTATAGGAGCAGAGAGAATAATCTGTGTTGTTTCACTGCTGGTTTTGTCTGTATCAAAAAAAGTCCAGCATTTAATGTGAAATTTCTCCATTAAACCAGTTTCCTTCATAACCAGGTAAATTAAGGTAAAGTGTATGAAAATTCTTTCTAAGTACTCAAATAAAAGTATGTTGGGTTGGTTGTGTGCGAGTGTGTTGTTTTTCTACCATGTCAATACAATGACAGAGATATGTTGGGTTTTCTTTTTCATACATAAAAAGTGGAATTGAGACATAATTGCAAAATTCAACCATTTGTAACTATGGATATCTTACAGCTACTTCTTTAATAAATATGCGTATACACATTGTTTAAATGTCTGTGAAGCTTTTGCAAAAATATAAAATTCATTATATTTTCTGAAGTGCCTACTACTCAGGGAAGACATTGGAAATACAAAGTACATTCAAATTTAGGTAGCATAAGGGAAGATTTTCTTGCCAATGTATTTCAACCTTGTTGCGGCAGGGTGAGAGGACAGTTCAATCTCTGCAGGCCGTTTGGTCCTTGGTTTCTCTGCTGAGACTGTTAACAAAGATGCCAGTTAGCACCAGCTGAAATACAGATACCTGTTCATGAGACTCTGGATGGAGACCAATAGACATTTTGAATAGGTCACTGAGCAGCCATCTGTCGTCAGTGATTTGCAGTCACTACCGACATGTGCTGGACCTCATCTAGCCCTGGCGAGTGTAAGACTCCTTTTCCTCTTGCAAAGCCACTAATTTTTTCCACTCATAGAAGGATTTTAAAGCAGGTTTTACACTCTTTTTTCACATTTCTGTCCTTAACCTGCTGTCAGGAGCTAAAATGTGCAGTGACATACACCATCTCTGGCGTCCCAATCCGGCAGGGAGCAAGAGAGGGAGAAAAATATGTCTGAAGTGTTCAGGGTGCAATCAAAAACCACTGCTGTTGTAGCAAGTGAGGTCAGGCTGTGACAGCCCTACATATAGGTCCTACATCAACCATATATACTCTCCATTAAGGCTTGGAGATTCTTGTTCTGATAACTTTAAATCACAGCAATTTACTACTAGTGTGGTGACAGCATTCTTCTACAACACTGTGAGGAATCTGTCCTTTGTCACACTGAGGCACACTGATATATTCCTGTTCTTTCTCGAGTCTGTGAGCCATCAGGAAAGTCCAAAAAATCTGTGCCTTAAATACCATGTGCTATCCATAATATTTCCTCCTACTCTCACAAATAATGTATATGGATCTTTATGGCTGTAATTGAATACAGTACAGTGTACGATCCTATCAAAAGGTGATACTAAAGGATCAAGATGGACATGGATTTCTGCAATGTTACAGAACATGTATGGGCACTTAGTAGTCTCTTCCTTCTTATTGTGCAATTCCCTTTCCATTGCTGGCATAGGTAAGACCAAAAGCACCCAGTTTTGATCAGGTCAGATTCAGATGGCCACACATTCAAGTGATCCACCCGTCCATTACTTAGCATTAACTGCACAGGCTACAAAGCTCTTTTTCCAGTAAGCTGCACCACCAAACAAAATTATCAGTCACGTTAGAAATAGCTGACAACTGTAATGATTTAAATTCCTTTTTTTCAAGACACTGTAAGTGGCCTTGACTTTTGTTGTCCTGCTTGACCTTGGCCAAGCACTAGGCTACAGAGGGAGCCATCATTTAGCTGGAAGTAAGTTGGGACATGTGCAAGTGAGACAGTAGGACATCTCTCCTATTAACTCTCTGAACATGTTCCATGTCCCTTCCCCACCACTGGGTCTGAGAAAGTCCATATTCAAAGCATTTTGTGTTCATTAGCTGTTTGTGGTTTGCTATATATATAATTCTGCTGCTGAGAAAAGAGTGTGCAGTTGCATCATGCGTTGCTAATGCTGCCTTGGCAAATCCTGATTTCCACACCAGTCTCTCTTCAAACAATCGCAGGGCATTTATTTGTAAATAAATAACTAAATATGTAATTGTTTTACAATTCTTAGTACTGTGAATGCCTCTGCCTGGTGTCACAACAGCCTGAAGGATCTTGTTTAATGGCATGGATTATACTGTTCCATGGTATGACCTGCCTCCATCACACTAAAATCTCAAAAAACAGGTACATTTACCAAAACATGGAAGAATTCAGCTTTGTTAATGAAGTTAAACAACTTAGTTAAACTAACCAAGTTAAACTAACTTTGTTAAACAAAACTTGATACTTTCTGATTACATACAGAAAGGTTTTCATCCTGTTGTTTCTGTGCTGTATCCTGTGGCTGTAGATGTGCCCTGTATGCCAGGTTTCAAACGGAAAACCCCATGTTGGCAAACATGGAGTAGACTTTCAGAGAAAGGAAAGATTGAAATTATAAGATAGATACAGATAATTTCTAAATTTTAAAACTTCTTGCAGCAACTAACTGATCTTACCTTCGGCAGTAACTGCACTGATAACAATGCAAATATGAAAACATGCTCATGGAGCAACAGTTGTGGAGGCAACCTCTCCATTAGACTTCTTGGTTTTCCTAATTCCAACCAACAGATACCTTCCACTGCACATCCTCCTCAGACAATATCTGTCGTCTTGTCTTTTTCCACTTCATTGACTCTCTATTTTCAGATCTCATCTGAAAAACACTCTTTTCTCCCCTGCCATTTCTCCTCCTCATAGGTATTCTAATTTTAAATATAAGCTTTGTATCTTTTAATAGGAAAAAGTGTTTATGTGAGAAACCCATTCATGCAAACAATAAATATTTTGGTGACACTTTCCTGAGGCCAGGAACTTGTAGATGCACTTGCTTATTAAAATCCATTGTTTCATTTAATTAACATTTTGAAGAGAGAAAATTCCTGCTCAAGATCATGTCTCTGTGAACTCACAACAAAAATTGTTTTCTCCATGGCAGAACTTAAGTGTTAAATAGCTTTCCGAACTCAAATCATTTGTAGGAAAGAAAAAATACAATCACAGAATCACACAGAGTCACAGAATGTTAGGGATTGGAAGGGACCTTGAAAGATCATCTAGTCCAATCCCCCTGCCGGAGCAGGATTACCTAGATCATATCACACAGGAATGCGTCCAGGCGGGTTTTGAATGTCTCCAGAGAAGGAGACTCCACAACCTCTCTGGGCAGCCTGTTCCAGTGTTCAGTCACCCTCACCGTAAAGAAGTTTTTCCTCATATTTATGTGGAACCTCCTGTGTTCCAGCTTGCACCCATTGCTCCTTGTCCTATAACTATTTGTTTTTATTTTAAGAAAAGCATTTACACTGTAGATATTTAAATGCATGGTTACAGAGGTATATTCTCCACTTAACTGGCAGATGAATGCCGCTGCATCAGCAGTTGTGGCAGATGCATTGCTAGCAGCCACCTCTCAGGAGATGTTCAAAGGGGTTAGGAGGGTTCCTTTCTTCAGAAGGAGGGTTGCTTTCTTCAGAGGAAGGGTTTTTATGCTGTCTTTCAGTATGGTGAAAAAAGACTGACAGAAATCAAGGAGATAATCTCAACCTCCTGCCAATGTCTTCTGAAAGACAAAGATGCTGCCAATGCCCTGCTGGGACCCTGTTTCTGCATACAATGGCAGACAGGAAGCACAGTGGGAAACACTGAGGCTCCCTGTCCATATGACACCATCTTTGGCTTTCAGGAAAATTTCAGTTTCATGTAAAAGACAGGGTTGGTTTTCCCTCTACCTGTACTCAGGCTTGCCACCTATTCTTTCAACTACAAGCATTATCAAAGAAAGGAAATAATATAATTACCTCCTGTTTCTCAAAAGATTTTGAAATCTGTTACACCACCTAACCTTTCAACCAATGTTAGTAGTTGTTATTGTAGTTAGATTATGTCATTTTTTTCAGTCTCACCTATGGCATGTGCTTTTTTTTACAAATTAAATTTACGAGTTGGGTCAGTGGCAGATTTCAGTATCTTGTCATATCACGTAAAGAGTGTATGTAATATTGCTTCCTGCATTACCAAACAGACAGCAGAACTCACATGAGACTTTTAGAAATTGTTAGAATGGTGAAAAATATTTCTCTAAACCTATAGACTGGACAAAAAATATCATGTGAAATATTTTCTCCACTGGAAAATTAAGGTCTTCCTGAAATGTTTGAATGGGAAATATAAAACCAAGAATTCATTTCAAGTCGATATTTAATCTTTTCCTTTACCTGAGCTCTGCCATACTTTGTGAAAATTATAATTCCAGAGTTTCCACACTTCACAACGCACAACACTTTCCCTGATAAACTGCTGTTGCTCCCTTTTATGATGTTGTTAGACCCTGTGATATAGCCAAACAATTTTTAACTTATTCTCTGAAAAGAAAAAGTTTTAAGATTAAAAACAACCATCAAAGCAATAGAACTTCCTAAAGAAGAAACGCCATTTTTCCATTGGCTTTACTACTCACAGTAAATTCTGCAGTATTCTTCCATCCCTATCTCCTTTGCCTGCTCCAGGCCACCTAATGTTTCTTACGTGTCAGTTCTCCTAACACTTTGATTTTGTTCCACTGGTAAAGATAACTTTGCTAAATTGTGATGTTCTGAAAATGTCAGAAACATCTTTAATATTTTCAAGAAAAATAATGCTCCAGAACTGAGTTTACTGCTACTAGCTTTGATTCATTTGGAAGTTGGTCTTGCTGTGTTACACTTTTCAACATCCAAGACACAAAAGCTGTGCTGTGTTACATGAACAGCTGCTACACCTAATGGAAAGGTATGACAAAGCACATACAGAAGAAATAAAAATTCAATGAATGGTTGTAAGAGACCTGTATAATAAGACGTGCTGATCTTTCGGGAGTGATTGATGTTCTTCTGGATGACATCCTACAGTGACTGGGAGCTGGAAAACAAAATTGACTTACACTGCACATAGATATTTGCACTACTTTATTAGGAACCTAGAATTGTTCCTAGGGAATCAATGGGGAGACAGAGGAACGTTGAGAGCATCATAGAGAGTGCTCAGTTAGAAACCTAAACAATGCATGTGCACTATGAATGGTCCTTGGAAGACACCAGTATCAGGGATAATTTGACCAAATACGTTTGACAAATACATATACATAAACTGTACGTTTATACATCTGTACCTAAGGTAGTCGCTGTATACCTTTATTACAAGTCCTTGAGAGAAATGGGCACTTCATCTCACAGTAAAAGAATCAGCTAGAACAGATGAGATGAATCACACTATAACATTGAATTTTTCTCTCTGTGGACTATACAGGCAATAAACAGTTGCATATATCTCCACAGGACCAGATTAATTCCTCTCCCTTTTCTCTACTACATCTTTTCCCATAAAAGAAGACACTGATTGCTAACTTAATCCCCTATTTAGTACCAAACCCTTTGTGTTGCAAACTGGTATAGAGCACCTCAATGTCAGTCTTCTTTATGCCACTTGAAACTGTGCAAGTGATTGTGTTGGTGAGTAGAGTCCATCAATATTCTGCTCTACAATACAGAGTAAGGATATGTTGAATGTCATCTTGAGTCAACAAGCATCATCCAAAGAGGATGTCTTTGATTCCACTTGAAAAGACTTTTCTTGGAAATAAGGTTGAGGTGGCAGCAATACTGACCATAGTGTAGCTGCAGCACTGAAAGAGAAGCTGGTGGTAAAAACAAATGCAAGTATCTATACCTTTAGTAGTAACTGAGGCTGCTTTATGGAAACAGTCAAGGTCAAGGCTATGTAAATTAAATACACAATGCATTTTGTTAAACATCTATTCTTCCTCACTTCATGTATATGTGGCTACAGTCAGTAAGAGAGGTAAACTTATGAATAGGTGCAGTTATCTTGTGCCTGCAACCTGACAAGGAGATTTGAGTTACCTTAATCCATGTAATTGTAGACCTTTGGCAATAAAGGTGAAACTGCAAAAAATATGCCATAAACGCCTCTTTCAGATGGTATTATTCTTCTTTTAATTTCACTGGCATGCTTTGCATAGATGGATATTAATCTATATCTTCTACAGTTACAGGTTCAGAACCATACAAGCTACACTCATGTTAGTTCCAAATGAGGGCAAATAGGTCCCTGAGTCAGTGCTTTGTGAATAATAGGAAGTTTTTCCATTGAATTAATAAATTATGGATTATATCCTAAATCTGTAGTGACTCTCATCATAGAAACTCTGTCAGTGTCAAAGACCTTTGGGGAAAGTTCAGAAGTCTGAAGTAGTAAATAAATCTATAACATCACCTGAACCTTAAAGTCGTGCTCCTGCTGGAGTGGTGGCCAAGATTATTCAAACAATTCTCTTCCTAAAACTGCAATTTTGGCTAACTCAAAACTATCTCCAAATTTGAAACTGAATTTGCTAAATGGTTTAAGTCAAAAAAGCTAAAAATCTTTAATCAAGTTCACCAAACAGGAAGGCAAATGTTTGCTACACTGTCAGAGGAAAACTAAACCAGAATGCAGGAAAACGGTTTAAATTCTTCCTCAGAACAGTTTTTTTATGCACATCTTCCAAAAAACAACATCCTTGATGATCACAGTTTATTCTGCTCATAATCAGCCCTTTCTTGGTGACCAATAGGGAGGACTGAGTGTAGGGAGTTGTTTTGCTTTTCTTTGTTCTTCAGGGTTTTTTCTGCTGCCACAAAGTCTGGTAGCATGGAGAAATTCCAGATGGTTGCAGTATTGCGGCTTAGTTTAGTCAGAAGCAAAATATAGAGTAGATAACACCATAAAAGAGACAATTTCTGGTTCTAGACTTCCTTAAACAGAAAAAGTGGCATCATTTTATGCTCTTCTGACCTTGCTTTTATACAGGCATTCTTTATCATTTATTGACAGAGACAGAACACAAGGACAGATTGGAGATTTAGCCTGATAATGATTGTTTTTAACCATCTTCAGAGAATATGTGTTGTCCCATCTACTGCCTCAAAGTCAAGATTTAGTAAATACACTGTAGTGTGTGTGTGCATGCACAGAAACCTACACAGATCAACTTGGTGGCACATCAATTTGAAATTTTTCTGTACTGACTGGATCTTAGACTTCTCCATTGAGGAAAGCAGCCTACAGCAGAAGATCCCTATGGCTGTACAAGGTAGTTTACCTTTTTATCTTTTCTTTGGAAGCTGAAGTGTCGATTAGTATTTTTTTAATTCTCTGTGGATTCTGTGACTTAAACATTATTCTAAATTCAAGTATTAATAGCTCTTAGCACTGTTCTTCCTGTCTTGATTTCTGTGTGGCTCTGACAAAGTGTTGAAAGAACCTGCCAAAAATCTTAAAAGTTTTCTCAGGCCTTGGTGATTATGACTATTCCCAGTTTAGGCATCTCCATTTCGCCTTAAAAGTCATGGAAAAACTCTGGCTGAAATACAGACATAACTTGCTGTCTCCTGGATAGATCATTAGCAGCCGAAAAGGGACTTTGACCACTGCGTCTGAAACCATCAGTCTTCACTCTTTTGTCTTAAAAGCTTGAAGTCTGTTGTCTTAAGCTATAGCAGATAGCGAGCAACCACGAGAGGGAGATGGTGCATCACCCAGGGTAGGGGTGGTTGTGCAGTCAGTTCTGGAGCTAGTGCAGCACTGTGGGTTTGGGAGAGGGGAAAATATCAGTTTTATAGCAGGAATTCATTTGCAGCCTTCAATACTCCATAAAAATTACAATGTTTTTCACAGGGAAGCTGCTTTGTGAACGGCAGCTATTCTAATTCTTAAAACACTCGAGACAAGGCTGTAGAGAAGTAATGCTAGTCACTTAAATATTTGACTGAATAAATTCAGCAATAAGGCCGACAAGCAGAAACTCTGGTTCTTAATCTTGTGTCCTTATTTTCCTTTTTGCCCCTTTTTTAGTTTTGTTTTCTTGCCACATGATATTCATTTGATGGTAGAAAAAGAAGACGTTACAGAGCTGCCCGTGTTTTTTGAATAGAGTAATTCAGAAAGACAAGTGACTGATTACAACTGCACAGTGGCCTGAACCTTTACTGGGATTAAGACCTGAGGGAAATTCTTCCCCTCTGCACTTTGCATTGAACTTGTTGGCTGTGTTAAAAATCTCTCATTTCCTTCTGACACAAGTGCAAGAAGCCAAGGGCAATACAGAATAGGTGATGGCATTTATTGAAGAGATGCAAGGAGTATGCAAACTGCTTGCTGGTGTTCAAATTATCAGCAATTTAACACATATTTCTAGCAAATCATTAAACAGTCTGAAATAATTCACTTGCAGCTTAGGAGAAAGAAACCTTTAATCAAATGTGCTTCTCAGCGAATGACTATGACCTTGTTTGTGGTTAAAGTTTGTTTAAAACATAGGGAGGCGAAGAAAATCTTTGCCATTTGTTGTGTTTTTATTGCTGCAGTGTATATAAATACTTGTGTACTGAAGTATTGCTTTTGAGGGTATTTTCTTCCCAGGGATTCATTAAAAACTCCTTGTTAAAATGTTCCACATGCTTGACGCCTATAGCAGCTAAATACAGTATGCAGTCACATTAAAAGCCATACATCCTGGGAGACGACTTCAATTTTACAAAAGGCAGGGCCAAGGAACAAAAAGGTTCAACGAAGGGTAAAAGAGAAAAGTTAGCACACCTAATTAATTAATTTCTGCAACTGCTTATTATGTCTACTCAAACACACTGAAGCAATTGTAGGAGGTGAAGATTTTAAAGGAAAAGGGAGAGACATTTATCACCTCCTTTGTTAGCAAAGCAGAAAGTCCTCAATTAGTGTCATCTGAATAATGAAGGAGCTGCATTTTAGCGCACACTCCTGGGCGAGGCTGAGAGGATGAGTCACTTCTGAGAACGGACAAACAGAAAAGAGGCTTCTGGCATTTGGCTACGAGTCTGGTTTTAATTGTGTTAGAAAAGTCTTCAGCGATACTGTGGGAAGCCACATTTAATAAGCTCTAATTATTAGGATACATCTTCCAAGTTTTAAGATTCTCTGGATCAGATTTACATCATATTTTTTTTTGACGGAGAGCTAAAGTCACTTTCCAGCAGAAGAAAATGGTATAAAAACCAAAACTAAGGCAGAGATAAATTACTTCCCTGATTTCATGTATCCAGAACCAGAGATGGTAACAAACCCGACATATTTATCTATTCAGGTAGCGTCTCATTTCCATGAACCATGTTAAATTATTTTATATAGGGAGAGACACAGTCTGACTACATATTGTTGCCGTAACACTGCCTGGAATCAGTCATGGACTAGGAATCCAATGTTTTACACACGGCACAAATGCAGAACAAGACGTTGATCCCTGTATCTAAGACTTCACATCCCCATTAAGTACTCATCTGAGTACTGCATTGTACTTTGCTTAGATGTCACAGCACAGGTCAACTATCTTTTCTTTTTTTCCTGTCCTGAAAGGAAATATCATATATTACAGGGCAATATATACACCAATATAAAGTATTCATGAACTTTATCTTTCACAAAAAATCCAAAATCTTTTACCTTTTCTTTCCTCCTGAGTTACTTGATTTAAAAGTTCTTTCTTGTGCTTTTATCATCTATAGCACTACTACAGACATTCATGTTCTCTGGGGAACAAGGATGAAGGGTTGACTCGCAGGTCACAGATGCCACCCAGCCTGCATGCACATCCAGGCACCGTGCAGATGTGCTGAGACAGGTACCTCTGGCTTACTCTTCCCCATGGATCTGGGAGGTAGAAGTGATGTGCTTACTGTCTGAAGAAGTACCAGTCACAACGGTGAAGTGATCAGGAAATGTTTCCAGGTCTCCTTGCTCTTGTAAGCGCTCTGCGTAAGGATCTGGGCTGGCCAGAATACCAGGAGCAGGAACATGCATAGCAGAGCATGGGCTAATTTATACCACCTCTCCAGTAAATGTAATCAGATAAAATGTTGCTGACAAAACCCATTTGTTCGAAGGCAGCTTATTTTTATATTACTCTACAGTGTAGTCATACTCTGTGGATGGAAATCATCCATCCACACAAATGCAAGTGCCTAGTGTAATCAGCTTGTTTAAACACTGGCTGTGGTCAAAGGGCAGCAACACACATTTGCAGAAGGCAGTTCATCCTAACTGAGCTGAAAGTCTAAAATAGTTGGGATGAGGACTCAAATGACTGTCTTTGAGTAAACATCTTACTTTTACATAAATTTTAATAAATGAGAAGACTTCTACTCTAAGTGCCAGCCTTGAGAGATTGGTGTATAATCGTATCAGGTGAGGCTAGTTCTAATACTGCTGACCCCAGCTGTTTCCAGGTAATCAGCTTAGCTTAAATATTGCAATGCTAAAAAAGAGCCAGTGAAAACATGGGAGGACACCACTTATTGAAGTAGTTTATGGAAACTAGGAAACTTCTTATATTTTCTGTGTGTTCAAGCTTTAGTGTTAATGTTTTTCATTTTTCCTAGAAACTTTGAAATCTAGAAGTCATCTAGCTATCTGTTTAGAGATTCAGTTATAGAAGAAAGGCAAAGCAGCTTGTATATTAACATGACTCTAGAATCCAGGGGTTTAAGTAAAAATACCTACTGGAATTTGAGCAAGGATAATATTGCAGTATATAATGAGAGGGATGTGGAGAATGACTTCAGATGTTTTTGTTTTCTGTGTTAAACCAAAACCCATCAATGACCCGCTCGTAGACACAGAATATGTGTCAAGCTATTCATTCCAGCTGTGTTGTCTATTTCAGAATTATTCAAATGGTTCTCATCCTGCCAAGAAACTCCCTTTTGTAGATATCTGCATTCATGCAAAATTTCTGCCAAACTCAGAGACTCTCAGCAGGCACAAAGGGAATTGACCTTGCACTTTGAACAGAACTGAAGGTTAGATGGGTGAGAAACACTGCCAGCCTATCTCCTTCCCTAGCAATGAGTTGTAAAGGATGTTTTTTACTGCATATAATATTTGTTATAATGTGAAACACTTTACTTTTTTTAAAAATAGTTTTTGCATTGAGGATATCCTGCAGCAAGCACTGCTGTGAAACCATCTGCAGCTACAAGCTGAATTTCCAGTTTCATGTAGGCAACGGGCATGATAGTGTTACCTGAAACAGACAGGCTAAAGAACCGTTCTGCTAAGACCAAAAGAGGCCTTTACTCATTGCAGTCAAAAAGCATTACAGCTATTATGACTATGTCAGGAGAAAAGGGACCATTAGGTCACCCCTCTGCCATTGCTATATTTTCCCTGAAGCCTGATATGTTTTCCACCTTTGTCCAGTCTCAGTTTAACTCTGCAACGTGATGGGACCCATTCTACTTGCTTTCTTGTTGCTATAATGGTTTCCTTGGAAATCCACAGCATAGGGTCAAGCAGAGCTTTTTCTGTCAGGTTGAGGTGACCTTCAAATAGAAAAATGCCAGAATTTTATTGTACTTGACTCACCCCCTTTCTTTTCTTTCCTCCAAGGATTAGGTGTTGAAGCTGCTTTTAGGAATAAGGATCCAGGTCTTGGTCTAAAGTAAAGGTGGCCATAGACTTCAACAGATGCTGGATTAAGTCGTCATCTTGCACCCATTCCTTTTTGTTGCCTGACAGTTAAAGTTGATGCGAAATATTCCGGTGAGGTAAAGCTTGTAGGAAAGAGCAAATCAGCTCCTCTTCAGGTCTGAAACAAGAATATATGTTGAAATAGAACACGGAAAAGACAGAGGTGATGAAATTGAGATTTTCTTTACTACTAAGACTGATGCTACAGAGATTCTCTTAAAGGTAAGTAAGACCTTGTGTGTATGCTTGCTTTCATTTTTCCACTGAACCATGATCTTTTAGGTCTTTTCCAACCTTAACAATACTATGATTCTATGAGGAACAAACAATAGGGAAAAAGTGAAGGGAAAAGTCTAAGACTAGCAGGAAAGGGAACGTATCTGTCACGGGGACAGCAGAGGCTGAGTTTCTGCTGTGTTTTTCAGTCACTGGGGCAGGTAGGTGAGGTGACAGTCCCCAGTACTCACCTCACAGATAGCTCAGCTCTGATGGATAGCCGGGCCATTCAGCAAGGTCAAAAGAAATTTCCATAGCACAGATGGGAAAAATGCTGAGGACTCCTTCATTGCAACTTTTTTTTTTTTTTTTTTTTACTTCACACAAGGGAAAAGAATGATTTATCCAGGTGGGATGCATTTCTACAGCATGATTTTTTATATCTGGCCTGAGCTGTGTTGCTAACCTTTCATATCAATAGAAAAGGAAAGGCTATGCCCAAAGCATACAGTCTCTAAGGACTAGGTCCTAAACACCTTTGTGCTTAGCAATATATTAGAATCAGCTGGAAGCTCACTAAAGCCAAAGGGACATCAGGACCAAGACATTAGTCGTATGCTTGACCTTTTCTGCTCATGCTGTCTTCCCCAGGCAAATTGTAGGCTTTGAGGTTCAGAGACTGTTGTCCTCACAGCATTTGGCTTGTTACAGTGCCTGAGGAGACAGATAATGGCCCATCTGTGTGGCAGAGGAGAGAATGATGGAGAGGAAAGAGAAATGGCATGGGGAATGTTCCTACTGAATCTCTGGATTTTAAGAAACACTCTCTGGGCTTCTTTTCCCAAGCTGAGCCCTTCAGTTTCGTGTGGTTCATGTACTACTATTACACAGGTTCCTATGATGGTAGGAAGCTAGACATGGTTGTCTATCCCTTCCTATCTTCTATCCTATATTTCTATATCTAAGAAGAAAGCTTTCTCTCCAGTCATCAAGTCCATATAGCCAGAGCAAGGGAGATATATCAAGTTAATTGTGTGTGCAAGGAAAGAGAATACAGGATTGGTTTGGATTTATAGCTGAAACTCTCTCCTCACCCTTTGGAAGTCAGACATAAAGAAGATCCCACACATCACTTTAAAAATGATTAAGGAAAATCAGGATGATCAGAGTCATGTAGACAACCACTCCAGGAGGCAAGAAATGCAGAATAACTTTGGGTTTAAGTTCTTTCATTTTTTTCAAACAAAAGTGTGCATATGGCAAATTATACACTCAATTGCAACTATTCTTAGCCTCCTTTCCTCGCTTTCCATAAAGTATGAAAGTGTATTTTCAGCTCTCAAGTGCTCTACAACAGGTAACACACGGGAGCCGTAGTGAGCTATTGTTCTTCTAGGTCAGCCATGGAGAGGGCAGAAAAGAGAAGATATGAGACAGACACTGAAAGCATAAATAATTTCTGTGTATATGGATAAATATTAATTTCACATGATTTTAAGTAGGGATCCCTCTTGCAAAGAACAACAAAATGTAAGATCCTGCAGTACGGTTGTATCATACTAAGCTGTATCTCTAAGCTTATATTTAAAAAACTAAATGACTGCCTAACCTTCAAAAATACCCAGGACACAGCACCTGTTAATAGTACTCACTTCTTTTGGTCTTTCTGTGGAATCTCTCAGCATTTAAAAAAAAAATCCCATACAAATGAACAAATGAAAAATGAAGCATGTTACCATAGTACTACTATGATCAGCTCCTATTCTCTGAACTCTTATTCTCTCACTTGCTTCCTTCAGAATATCTCCCAATTTCCAACATATGTTCCTGAAAGTTATTCTTGGAAAATGCTTTCAGGGTCAGAGACTGGGGTCATTCTGTGTCTGTGGTAGTTATCAAGTCAATTAAATACAATATACTCTGTCCCACTAAAAGAGGAAGATCATAAAAAAGAAGCTCCTCATTTCTATATAGAAAAGGAAGGATATTAAATAGCAGTTTGCAGACTATCATTCCAGCTGGTTTCTGCAGTCTGTTTTTTAGTTTCAGATGTTTGCCCTAGGCCTGCGACAGTCACATCTTATTATGTACTCTCACCAGTGACCATCAGGGGCAGAGAGCACCCAAGCAATTCTGGTCATTGGCTAATTAGTGCCACAAGGAACACTCAGTTCTTGTGCCCTCTCCCACTTGTGCATGATTTAGCTTTCTATAGATGCACAGAAAAGACCTTGAGAAGGATGCAAAAGGCTTACTTACACTTTCAAGAAGAAAAAGTTTTCAAAGTGTGGGGCCAGATCCAAGAAAACGAGCTCAGTGGGGCTCTGGTAAAGTCAGGGTATGGTTGGCAGAGCTGTTGAAATACCCTGAAGTTCTTTTATTATTGTCTGAGGGAAAGATAAAAAATAAGGTTTTACACCTCCACTCTCAACTTTTCTTAGTGCTCTTGTTTCTTCACTGTAAGAGCCGCAAGAGTCTGTATGTCTAGACAGTGAACAAGGTTTACAGGATCTGCTCTGAGCTCCCATGTTGTCTTGCTGAGCAATGTCAAGCAAGTCACAATTAACTGCCTGATTATGAATTAGGTGTTGTCACACCCGCCCTGCAGGGGCAATGTGCAGAACAACTGGTATTAGAAAAGACCATCAGGATCCCTGGAAGAAGGCTATAATTTTTGTGCCAAGAGTTGGTGGGAATAGTAACAGAAGGGAGCCTCAACCGTCGTGTTTGAAGCCACATGCATTTGACAATACAGCAAAGCAAAGTTCAGGGGAGTTCAGAGCTGGAGATTTGGACCAACTCTCCTCTGTGTGGAAAAAGACAACTGCAAAATGTGTTTTCTAGGTTTTATTCCTTTTTTCCCCCCTCTCTCTCTTCTCTTTCTTCCTTTCTATATCACCAGTTCACCTTCTCTGCTCCCAGTTAAGCTCTACAAACATCGCCATGTTCAGACTCATATCTAATGCTATTTAATCCGTGGCTCATAAGATCCAAAAATTATAAATGTATTGAATGAGGCATTCCCAATAATGAGGAAAGAGCTGCTGTTCTACATGGCTGGTTTTATACACTGTTTCTGAGACTCAGTCTATAGTGTCAATGGCAGAATAAAAGAAAATAAGTAGGAAAAAATTGTCCATTTTTTTCCTCATAAACTAAGGCAAGATCATGTGGTGAGATGAGAAGCTGACTGGCTGAAAACGCAGAAAATGTAAAAACATGGCATTTTGGTCATCCTGTGGGATTTCTTGTCACAGAATTTTGGTGATATGAAAAAGTCACATAGACTTAAGAAGCTAATAGACCCATCAAAGCAAGAAAAATCTGTCTCTGGTTGTGACAGCTCTTCTGAGTCACAAAATCCCTGATATGTAGATGCCTGAAACTTGGGAACAAGTTCTGGCAAAGTATTACCACTTTTGTTCTGTTCTTTTAGTCTGTTTTAGGCATCTACTAATGGCCACGGTCAAAGACATGGTCAGTGGAGAGGTGATCTGATCGAATACAACTATTCTTAGGGGAAAAGATCTCACTGTTTTGAATAGGGCAGATGCTTTCCAGGGAGGAAAGACGGCATGTTATAGATGGCTGTGATCTCTTAGACAGTTATCCACTGGCATTTCCAAGGCCCAGGGTGGAAATTTATATACACTGTGCAAATCTCTGAGTTTTTTCTTTGCTTGCAAACACAGTGAAAACTTATTTAAGAAAAAATTTAATTTTCCAACTATTCTTCAGATATTTCAAGCTGTTCTACAGAATAAATTCTGGAATAAAATGTCATTCTGTGTTAGAAAAAAGTAGAACTCTTTTTTTTATGCTTCCTAAAATTCTCTTACAATATACAGATTTGCACTGGTAGGTTTGATTTGGTTTACATTCTATTCTTGTAGCTTGATTTACTACCCAGGTGGTATTAGTCAACCCCAATTTGAGTTTTTCTGTGTGACAAAGGCTAGAGCAAAATAATAATTAAAAACAAATATATCCCCAGCTGTAGTCTGGAGTCTGCTTGCACTGCCAATAGTGATGTTTGTGTTCTGTAGGGAAAAATCTTGCTTCATCAACTGGGAATCCTGCTCCATCATTTTGCTGATCTCTTGTCTTTCTGATGTGATGCAACAACACTGCTCTGGCCTTTGTGCTTGTTTTAAAATAATGGTGCTCCCCAAAACCATGGAAGTAACTATCCCTGAAGCCAAGTAAGTCTGTCTAGATTTACTTCTGTAGCTTCAATGACACATAGCGCTCCTCAGTTCCTGAATAAAAAAGGGGGGAAAAAAATCAAACTTGGCAGTGAGGTGTGGCAAAAATTGGTAGGTAGTCTGTAGGTGTTACTTGCAGTTACAAAAAAGGGCCTGATTTGTGTAGTGAATAAAAAACATAAGCCAATAATAATCAATGACCATCCCTGTGGCACTTGGAATAGAGGAATTTCACATATCAAAAAATCCAGTAATCTTGGGTTTAAGTTCTGTATATTCAACAGCTTCTAGTATGTCCTAGTTTGCTGACACAGGACAATATACAAAGGCATCCGTGGATTGTAATCATTCAAGGAAAGTAAGGAAAGAAGAGAAAACACATCTGCAAAGAGATATGTCCCTTTGCAAGTAAAAAGGTAGTGACAGCCATGAAAAGTAAGAACAAGAAAAAGAGAGAGAAAAGCATATCTGGTCTAGGTACAAAAGGATATGCAAGGAAAAAAAAACTAACACAAAAATTCAAGTAGCTGGCACCCTTCCAGCTCTCAACAGGAGAACAATTCAGAAAGCACCATAGTCCAGAAAAACACATGTAACTTAGAGCAATTTTTTTAAAGTGTGTATGGGCATCGTTCTGAATACAGGAATAACAGCATGCTGCTATTCATGCAAAAAGCATACTTGACTCAGATTTGTTTCCTAACACTTTTTTTTAGAAGATGAGTTTGAAAAAATAAAATGAAACAGATTCTAAACTACATTACAATTGAGAAAGAAGCACATAGGGAACACCAGCTTACATCTGTGGTACAACAAGGACTGGTACCAGCTGTGGTGTTTCAAACGTAGGGATGTGAGAGGTCAAAATCTGCCAAAAGCCAGAAGCTGTCCTACCTGATGGAAAGCCAAATAGACTTCATGTATGGGACTGAGATAAAAATCTGTTTTATTTCCATGTTTCTTATCTCTCCAGTGACTGGAATACCTCTTTTCTGTTTTGCTTTTCACACATAATATAGCACATAATATCTCCATGTTTCTATGTGCTGTTGTCATAAATTGAAATCAGTTTTCAATTTCTACTGCTCTGGTGGGACTACCACTTTCTCCAAGGACAACAATGTTAGGCAAAATGGTCCTTGCATGGAACAACACTCTACCATGACAGGTACAGGTCAGTTATCTGAGTCTGGGATTCAGGAACCTCTTAATTCGAATCCTAAATCAAACAGAATAACATTAGTCATTCAGCTGCTTGGCTTTTTCTTATGTCTTATGCACTAAAGGCAGGTAAACCAAGAAACAGAGACAAATTGCTTCTTTAGAGCTTGGTTGTTGGAGCGGTAAATAAACTGTGGATGTTGGACAGTTAGTGCTTGCTATCAAGCTGTCATCTTCAAAATAATTTCCATGGAGAAATAATTAAATTTCTAGCATGATAAAGACAGAATTACTCTTGGTTTGCAATCACATATTCCTGATGATGTCTCATTTTTGCTTTTAATTTTTTTTATTTCCATTAAAAAAGGCTTTATTGAATTATCTTTCAAAAGAGAGGCATTAACTTTGGTAAATAAGAAAATGGAAGTGTTTCCAGGACTAGGACAGAGAGTCCATTAGGAATGCCTACAGTGGCCTCCTGAGCAGCGTGCAGTCTGGAGAATTTCATCCTTATCTAAACTGTTTGCAAATTGACAAGGGTATCTTGACATTTTTTGTAAGGGCCTGGCCACAGCCTAGATAATGACTGCTGCATTATTTTCCTTTTTAATTGAAATTTAATTGAATACTGTGCTGATAAACCACCCAATTGATTATTTGCTTCTTGCTTCTGTGCCATGGACACACGTGCTCTGAGATTCTCTGCCTCAGTTAAGCAGTTCTCCTGGCAACAGAGCCCGTGGGACATTTTCCTTAACCCTTTTTTAATCCCATTGAATGTCCTCTCCAGAAGCCTGTGCACCATTTATAGTCTGCTTTTTTGTTTAGTTTTTTTTTTTTTCTTCTTGTTTTCAAATATTATAAGTAGGAAAAGAGTGTAGCTATGGCCACATCACCAGGGAGGCAGTGAAAACTTAAGGATCTGTGCTCCATTTTCTGCATGATCTAAATCAGTCGTTTAGGGCCAGGAAGAGAAAGGAACTGACCTACAGTGATGGACTTGTAGGCATCTAGACTCTAAATGAAGCCACAGTCTTTAGTGAGCTGGCAGTTTCCCTACATGAAACACAGCTAGAGAGACAGGCCTCTCAGAAGTGTTTTTCAGGAGTTCGAACAACGACATATACATGATTTCCATGTTATACATATTCACCATGACCAAATTATTTGTTTACCTAGGTGGTCCATATAAGATACAGAGAAAGGCAATAAAATGGCTGGAGGTATATAGTTGCTTTTCAAGATGAGAAAATAAATAGATTAAGGTGCCTCAGCCTGAGAAAAGCAACTTGAAGGTGAAGATTATAAAACTATGAACAAAGTGAAAGAAAGTGAATAGGGAAACATCTATTCATTTACACAGACAAGTAGTGCCCAAAGACATTAACAGGCAGCAAGTTTTATATAAATTAACACTAAAAATGCCTTTCCCCATGCTAACCAGGCCTGATCCCCTGGTTGTCCTGTATTCCCATAGAATGGTACAGAGGCCAAAAATATAGATGGCTTTTTAAAAGAGAATAGCAAAATACCAGGAAGGAAGGTCCTTTAGGGCCTATTAAGCATTAATATTTGTATTCAACATCCATCTCAGAAAAACACTAGTCTACAGATTGCCAAAATCTGGGAGTCCTTACTGAGGGGGTATAGTGTTGAGAATACCCCTGGATATAAGATTTTTTTCTTTTTAACTCCTTCCTAAATATTTTTCAGAATGGGACTGGGCTTGCAAAGTAAGACATTAAAATGTAAATGCTGACATACATGTCTGCACTTCCATTATATCCAGCACAAATGCAGTCAATACAATCAATGAAATGTGGAGGGGGATTCAGCTCCCACATCACAGACACTCTCATTGGATGAGCTAAACAACTCCCTGAACTCTGGAGGGTGCAATTCAGTCCTCTAAACATAAGTTAGTGCTGTCTCAGAAATCCTATGAGTATTGTCTGCCTTCTAGTTGATCCTTTAGGAGGACATGCGTGTCCAATAGATCCTGTGTCATGTCCACCAACACCATGCAGATCGTCTAGGACCCGTTAATTGAAATCTCCTTGTGTTTAGACATTTAATTATAAGCGTCTCAGACTTGAATTAATCTTACTGGTCATTGTGAGAAACAAGGTAGTGGAATGAATGAACCTTTGATTTTATTCACTAAGACCATTCCTGTGTTTTCCTCTGTCTCCATAGCTATAAAGTGGACAATAATGCTATTTTCCTAAATTTTGTGTATTATGCTATTTGGGCCCAAACCTGCAGTATAAGCAATAAAGCCCTGTTCCATGCAAGCATTTAAGTCTTCCCAACAGCAAAAGTTAATCACCTAAGTGCCCTCATAGATGTCACCCCACTCATGGCTATCAGAAGTATACCCCATATTATATGCTTATTTAGCGGTTTAGATGTCGAATTCCCTTCTCTGCCAGGACCCTCAGCATTAAAAGCTGGTAATCTGTCACCTTGCAAACAATAGACACGGGAACACAAGGCAATTCTGGTGGAGATATTTCTTAAGATCTCAGTAGGGTGCTAGTTGCTATAATATTCCTGTTTATTATGAGACCAAACACAAGTTAAACATATTATTTTAAAGACTGTTCCTGGTTATTTGTTGGTTTTGATCCAAATATATAATAAGGTTTTTTCTTTTTTGTTGCCTGTTGCTTCTGTCACATTCATTTCATAAATTTACCCTAAAACCAGAATAACTTTCCCCAGGAGGATCATTTAGCACATGGGGATCTCACAAGAACATTTTGCTGGCGTCATTCGTCCTTTGAGTATCCATGGACCCACATTTCCTGGCACACTACCTAAGTAGTTAAGAAAGTAGCGAACACCGGCTGTAACATAAATCCTTTGGAGACACTGGCATTCATCAAAATCAGAGAAAGTCTTTACTTTATCTCTAAATCAAGCTCTAACTTATTATCTGAGGAGTAAAAAAAAAGATGGTTCTGAGTCACACAGTTGACTCAAGTGATGTCCTGCCTCCTGAGTAGCATAAAGTAGAGGTAGAAATCAAAGCCTTTTATCTCAGCATATAACACAAACTAACATATAAATCCAGATCTTCTCATCCTTACTTTGTTCCTAGGTGTTTTATCCTCTTCTAATTATGTTTCTCTCCCATCCTAGTAAAGTGTACTTTATTTAGCCACAGTATGAATATATATCTCTTCAATTTCTTTCCTGCATGATAGAATATTAAAGATTTTCAACAAAATAAACATGTAAGAAGGGCAACAACATAGGAAGAGAATGCAGCTAATAGGCCCAACTCTAACTTATTTGTAAGTCTCTGTAGTTTTGTTGACTGTAGGTAGCACTTCCCTGATTGATACCAGCTAATAATTTTACCCTTTCTATTTAGATATTAAAGGAGATAACAGAAATACTAAACTCAAAGCCTGATCAAACAGTGGAACAATTTGCTTAATGAGATAATTATGGCCTTACTATGACCTTCCTGGAAAGGTGATCTGTGTTTACAACTAAATAAACACACAGACCTGTCCTGATCAGTGCAATGAACTGAACTGAATAGCTCAGGAGTTCCAGCTCTGTGGTGCCCGAATGCTGCCACTCGGGCTACGTGTGTGCATATATGTACATATGTGTGTGTGTGTGTTTCTGCCTCATCAGATGCCTTGTTTCTACAGCCAACAGAAGTGCTGCAGTAATCTCCGTCCCCATACTGCCTACGTTTCATTACATTCCTCTCTGCATGCAGCAGGGAATAATCAGACTTAGTAGTTGCCATCAAACCAATTTTTGCTACTTTTCAAATAGATCCAGGTTCCCGTGTGGCTTCTTGCCATCAGCAGGTCATTTGGATGCCTTGGCTCATTCAGGAGAGATATGGTATTCTCTGTGGAAGTACTACTACATGCAGTATATACCTGAGGTACTCCAAAGAACACCTCAGGAGTGTCCAGGTTTGTAGCTAGCCCCTTTTTAGTATTTGTGATATGTGTTGGATGTGTTGACTTCTGTACCTTTATATTTCTTGATTATTTCACTCAGCGCTTATATGAGGAAGGAGGCTAACTTTGAAAGGGTTTTCATCTCTGTTGCACAGTGAATGCAAACCATGCTTCAAAGAAGGATACTAAAAAATGAAAGAGACATCTGGGTATATGCACTGTGGACAAACAATTTAGAAAAGAAATCTGATATTTTATTGACTGCCCTCCCTAGTGACTAGCACTCTCTCCTGACCTCAATTCTATAGAATTGGGTTGCTACAAAGGCTCTGAGAAGGTAAATCCAAAGGGATCTTATTAATGCAGAGAAGTTTTACTTTAATATCAAGAGCAACCATAAACTTGGTTGCAGTCTATAGTTATATTTGTGATACAGTAGTTTTCTATCATCTCATTAGTCCAGAATGACTTTTTTTTATTTCCTTTTATTTAACAGTTTGTATACACACTTCTTGTTTAAGAGTTTGTATGCAACCCTGTGAGACAGACTGTGTGTCACAGATGCTTTATGCAGCACAGTTTGGGAACTCATCTTTTATAGAGTTCTTGAAGTAAGAATCCAAGTATACCAGAATAACAAGATTCAACTCATGGAGAGGCTGAGAATATTAAGGAGAAGGAGGAAATCACTAATTTTCAAAAATGACAGCAGGCTTAAGCAACAGTCTCTTTTTCAGTGTGGTTTGTTTGCTGTGTTTAGCATTTCTTATGGCTTTATGACTATAAACCATTAATTGCAAATATATGTCAGTTAGGGAAGTTCTTACATGTAAGTTCACTTAGGCATAGTTCCTCATGGACCTGCCCTTTTATTAAAAAAAGAGTTCACACCTATACCAAAAGGTACTACAGCCAAAATAAACATGTTATTTTTCTGATGATTGATGATGGCATTTATATGCTTATGTATGTATATATGTACATATACAGATATATACACTCTTCAAAATACCTTACATATAATAAAATCAGGAAAAAAAAATTCAAACTTTTTCTAAAACACTATAATCCTGTTGATATGTGTTAAAGTTTGAAGTTTCTTTTAAATTTTCATTCTTTTTTCTTCTGTTCTCATCAAGGTAACATCATGTGTGACATTCACAAGACAACTGAAATATCTCCTAGCAGTGCTCATCTCACTGAGTGTGTGACCTCAAAGGAAAATAAATCCTTTCTAAAGGACAGTGCTTTCCAGGGCTGCTTCAGTGATCTGATTCAGGCCCCTCAGCTATATGATTCTTGATAATCTTGAGTAGTTTAGCTACCAGGTTCCAACAGACCTACAGTAACTCCTTTGGCTTCTGTAATCAATGCAGACCCCAGGCTTGGAAGTTTTGCAGTAACTCATGGTCCGATCAAGTTTACCTGTGACACTTAAGGAGACAGCTGAAGCTGGAGGAAAGCGTGAAAGTTGTCCTTCCACAGATGGTCCCCTTCTACTGTAGAGCAGCCAGCCACTGCCTCAGGCTGTAGTCCTTTCTCCATCCCATGGTTTAGCATTTCATGCATGATTCAGAGCTTCGGCTTCCCCTTCTCCCCTCTATTCTGTACACAGAGCCTAAAATATTGGGTGCAAGGTCCACCCAGTTCTAAGCTCAGAGTCCCAGCATTTTACTCCTTTTAATGGACAAATATGAAATGTTCTTGGGGCAAAACTCTCGGCCCCTTTTCCCATGCTGGGAGAGCTGTTGGACTGAAGCAGAAGGTTCAGGATGGCAGGTTAACAACTAGTTGACACTGCAGATTGCCACAGGCATGTTGGTGTTATGAAGTTGCGAGGACAGCAGAAAACAGCAAACCTGACTGTCACCAGCTGGTTGGGCACACATCTAAGAGGGAGCAGAACTCCTGCTGGGACTATTCTTTTGTTTCACACCCAATAGCCAGAGACATTGCAAGCAGCAAAGATTTAGGATTTTTGCTCCTAGTTGAATTGCCAAAACACTCATCCACGGAGCCTGGCTTCTTCCACTATCTCTATTGTTGTTACTACTTTTATAAGATATGTCTTCTCCAAAAGTCTTCTGATTAAACAAACATATAAACAAAAATCTGAAAAGCTTAGCTTTTCTGATTTAGACAGCTGCTGTCAGAGGAAGACAATGTGCTCTGGAGTTCTTCCCCCTAACTCAGGCAGCTACCTGAAATGCCCCAGTCAAGTTCCCCCAAGAGTCCGTATAAGCACTGATGAGAAACAGTAGGTCTATGGGTGACTCAGCACAGACACGGGCTGAATTTATTCTTTGTAAGTACTTTCTTGACTCTCCAAGGAGCCTGGACTGGCTTAGCTTTTAACTTGTTTCTTCTGCTAAATACCTGAAGTTTGCAGGGATGAATCCAGCTTTGTATGCATAGATCTATGGCCTCAAGAGGGGTGAGAGCTCAAACACATCCTTCTGCTTGGTATTTCCCACTGTGTAGGTGGTCCCTCCTCAACAACAGAGGCACAGCATCGCCCTTGAGAGGTGCCAGCATGGATTATGTAGGGAGCCTTGGTACCTTGGTAACATACACACCATTCAAGTGGGGAGTTGTTTGTGGAGCTCTAATGACTGTTTCAGTGATCTGAATTAAATGTTCTGAATCTGTCTGTGAACCTCTTAGAAAGCCTGGGGGGAGAAAAAAACGCAGACACAATGCACCTTCCATCTTGCCAGCACGAGATTTGGTGCAAGCACAACCTGAACAAGAAAAATCACAGGCTGTGAAAATTACTCCATTATTATAATATAGTAGTTACAGCTGATAAAAGTTATGTTGCCCTGTTACTATGACAACTACATTTAAACCTTCCTATTACTAGTTGGATCATGTAAAAAAACCCTGAACTTACAGAAAGGAGTTCACCATTAATTTTCTCTTTTTGTATCTCTAGATACTATGCAAAGTGTTATAAATATTTATAAGTATTTAACTTCATCAGCAATGCCTATGAAATTAATTATTCTATAAGCAGGAGCATTCAGGTACAGGGTCTGAATGGGAATATTCATTCTGTGAATGAGGGTGGAACAAGAAGAATATGGAGGAGGGGGAAATACTTCTTTCACTGTTTCCACAGTGATAAGTGATGTTTGGTTTAATAACGTAAAATCCAGAAGTCTTTCCTTCTACAAGGAAAGCAATTTCCCTACTGTTATTTTCCTTTTGTTGTACTGTGCAGGCACTCTCTCTAGATTGCCTTGAAATGTTGGTGGGTTTGCTGTTAGAAAGAATTAACATAATCGGAAAAGGAGAGGATTTGCAAACAAACTGGTAGGGGGAAAAAAAAGAACATGAATATGTTCTATTATATTTTAGCAAGTCTAAAAATGAAAACAGAGCATCCAAAATTCAGCATGAAGTACACGAATGAGATTTCATACCTTTGCAGAGGGCCAAAGCTTAGACAGATATTAAGTAATATAATGATTGTGTGCCAACCGTGTGCCCAGATGTGTATTTAAGACATCTAATGTGCAAAATTTACACTATAAGACCAATTCATTATGTGATTACGTATAATCATGGTAACTACAGCCTAATCAGGATTTGACCTATGGTCATGTTAGTCAGTGGACAGACTCCCAACAAACTATGGGAACAAAAACGGATAGTTTCACCATGTCAGATTTTCTGAAAGTTGTGGATCAAAAGCAGTGCTCACTGCTCCTGTTACATATTTTGAGATATTTTTATTACTTTTTTCTTTAAATATGTAATTGAAGGTTGAACTTTCATATCTGTCAAGCCTCATCTGAGACTTCCAGATATGTCTTCTAGTCATCTGATAAATACTTGACTTATTTGATAAATACCCTAGTAATTTGATAGGTACCCTCTGGTACTCCAGTCTCAGGAACCGGCTGTTTTTATCCCTGCTCTGTCACACAGGGTTTCCTTTTACCCATGTATAAAGCACTTCCTCACCCACTTATGAGGAATAACTCACTTGTTCACAGAATGCCATAAAATCTTTGCATCCTGGGTCAGATCTGGGCAACAACCCAGCTTTTTCCTTACATTTTCCTTTCCAGGTCACTCCGATACAGTTGTCCTATTATTTACTGTTCCCTTCCTTAAATGGATCTGTTCTACTTCTCTGTTTATGAATCCCAGTGAATTAATCTGCTAAATAAAGTACAAAAATATTGCTTCCAAAAAGCAAGCCAATCATGTTAAGAGGATGAATTTCAAATGAAAAATAATTGCCACATCAAAGATTTCTCCTAATACAAATCCCTATTTAAAATGGATCTAAGTGTAGCTAGTTGTTTATTCTTCATTGTACTGCAAAGACTTTATATGTAGCCTATCACGTAGAAGCTCTGGCTGCAAGTATGTATGTATAATTGATACTGTGCTTGAAGAAGTAGAAAAATGATAGGAGAGTTTAATACACGTCATCTGCACTCTCAAGTGTGTTGTCCATGCTTAGTAGATGGCATATATTTTACAGTTGACTTGCATAGTGAAATGCAGCTGTTGGTTTGTGTCAAATCAATAAAGACTTAATTACAGTAAATGTAAAAGAATTATGAATAAATGTAGTACAGAGTAAGCATTTGATAAAAGTGCCTAAGCTCCAGAAACGAACATGGAAAACTCTGGGGAGACGGGGTGGGAGGCAGGGGACAAACAAAACATGGAAATTCCTCCCAAAACATCTCAAGAAACCTTCTTTTAAAATTCTTTCTTATGATGAAAGCCCATTGTTTTTTCACTGTTTCTCTGTAATGATCATTTTACATTCATACAAATAGAAAGGAGTAGATCCTCATCTGGTTTAAACTGATGCTAATCCATTGACCTTGACGGAGCTCTATCAGGTTCTGTTGTGAAACATCCCAGAATAAGCCCAGAGCACAGGAAGTCCCATACAGTTCATGATGACCTTTTGCAAGGAAATTTTCTAGTACCAGGAAGATGTGGGGGTTTTTAAAATTACTTTCTTTTTTTTTGCGTTGTTAACATTTAACAGCCAAAAAAATTTCAAAATGAGACAATGTGGAGAATATATCTTCTTTGGGCTTCACCTTGAAATTGGATCTGAATGAGTCACTCTGTCCTCAGGTCTGTCTTAGCAAAATAAGCAGCACCAAACCACAGGCTAGAGCATCAGGCCCATGAGCATTCAGAATTTGTTAACTTTAGTCATGTTCCTGGGAAGAATTTTCACCTGGACCAAATGGTTCTTTCCCTTGCACACGGTTCAAAGGATAGCATCATGGAAGGATGTTCTGAACAGAAGGAGTGGGAAAGGCCACCTTCTCTTGGTGGCTGATAGTTTAGCCATATTAACCATTGCCCTCAGCTGCTGGTTTGTTTTATTTAATAGTATGAGCATCCTATTCTTAGACAACCCCATTGACTGGTGTGAATTTCATCGTGATTTTCAAGCTTAGTACAAAACCTCACATGTACAAAGGGGAGATGTGCCTTATATACAGCTTATAATTGTAATGTTTTATAAAAATGAGAAAAGAATGATTTAAAAAAGACAGCATCAACCTGGTCATCACTTCTCTTTGGGAAAAAGATATATCTGCTGTTGTTAAAATAGAACCGAATTAACTTGCAGAGAATGAAATACCTGTCCACTTCCAACTGCTCTCCTGCATGCATTTGACAGCATGCTATGTGTAGCCAAGACACTCTGTCTATACTTTCCAGAATGAGACTGACGTCCAAAGTGCTTTCCATATCTGATATTCACATATTCTTACTGAATTCTTCAGTTGGCACCTGACACTATGCTGAGGCTCCCTAAAAGTTCATCACCCCTCACAGATGCCAGAACAACATCATAGGAATGGCTAAGGTTGGAAGGGGCTTCTGGGAGGTGTCTAGTCTAAACATCCCTGCTCAAAGCAGGGACAGCTAGACCTTATTGCTCAGGGCTGTGTTCAGTTGCATTTTGAGTATCTGCAAGGATGGAGACTCCACAACCACTCTGGGCAACCTGCTGCAGTGTTTGATGACCCTCACAGTAAAAAAGATTCTTCTTATGTTTAAATCTAATTTCCTGCATTTCAAATTGTGCCCATTGCCTCTTTTCCTGGCTCTGAGCACCACTGCAGAGAGTCTGATTCTGTCTTGTTTATTGTTCCCTCACCAGGTACTGTTAAGATCCCTCTGAGCTCTCTCTTCTTCAGGCTGAACAGTCCCAGCTCTCTCAGCCCCTCCTCATATGAAAGATGCTCCAAGTCCTTACTCATCTTTGCAGCTCCTCAAGAAATAGTGTTACTTGCATTTTCATGAGGCCAGTGCGTAGACAGAAGAGACAGGGGTGTCCACAGGGGACCACATCCACCAGCTTTGCAAGTAAGCATTCCCTCAAAGCATGAGCTACCCTGAGGTCCTCCAAATCCCAAGGAAAGGAGCATGTGAGCCAACCCAGTGAGAATGCTCCTGCGGCCAAGTGCTGTGGCCCAGCAATAAACTTGGCCCAAGACCTCTACTAAGGATCTTCCTGTACAGCAGTAAAAAGGCAGCTTTTGTCACCAGTTCTTGTTCTGTCATATTCCTTATTATGCCTTGGCCTTTTTATAAAAGCAATGTGTATACTTGGGAGAATCTTAGTTTTCATTTCTAAAGGGACAGAAACCAAAATCTAGCATGACACCCTTTGGATAAGGGAATATGGTCCTTCCCTTTAGGCTCTTATCTCTGTGTGTGTGCGTAAAGGATGACCCTACAGAGCTACAGTAGGTGCCTAAGTGCTCTTCATCTTCAAGGGAAGGTACAGAAGGTAACATGCTCTGCCAAAGCCAGTCACACTGGATCAGGGCTTCAGTTTACAGCTCTAGATGCTGTGAAGTTTGCAAATATGAGAAAGTGTACCCTAGGGTACAAAATGCCTCTAAATGGCAGTATTGTGTTGGGTTCAGTTTCTCCACTGCACAGTGTACATTTCCCCAGGCCCTGCAACAGAAAAGCCAACAATGAGAAGCAGGTATTGAAAGGACAGGCCCCAGATAGGAGTGCTGCCAGAGAAAGTAGCTATGGCTGTACAGTTGGTTGCCATTGTTTCTCCCATATGCCTAATAATACTTTTAGTCATTAATGAGAAATTATGTTAAATGTCTATGTGTGTTTGTATAGGATGGACTCTATCTGTTATTTTGTTATTTTTTTAAATGCAAGTAATTCCAGATACTCTATGGAGAATAGACTGCAAGAAAAATGAACACACAAATATTCAACCACAACTCACTAATGTTAATAGTGTTCTTTTTTTGCAACAGCAGCATGTAATAAAGATTGAAAATATAGTCACATGATTGGATTTGAGATGCAAAGCAATACATAAGAAAATAGTTAAATCAGGTGGTCGATCTTAAGCAGAGATACAGTTCTTGGCAGATTCATCCATTTCCTCTTGTTATTTCCTTTGACGTAGAAGATGTTTCTCCTCACTGAAGTTCAGGTGGATCGTGATACCACAAATAACACACAAGGATGCCAAAGGCATGGATTTCAGTGGGACTACGCAAATGCATATGTTTAAGAGCACAGGTCATCTCTGATTTGACTGAGGGGTTACACGTTAGAAGAGGAAAGTGAAAGGAGCTCTTTCATACTATATTTCTTAAGGTCAGTTTCTTGCACATTCTTAATATTCACTTTTGATAACTGTTTTTTCTTTAAATATGCACTTCTAAATTCTTACCTATGATCCTTTCACACAAGCACTTTGATCCTTCCTGCCCTCCCTGGAAAACAGACCATTTTCCCTCTTCGGTTACTTGGCAACGTGAGGCAGCAGCTTTAAGGACCAGATCCTGCACTTATTCTCCCCCGTGTAGCCACACAGATTTCAAATAAGAGGCAACACTTATGTAAAGAAGAAAAGCTTGGGGAATAAAGACACAGATTGTGAGGTTTAAAGCTGACAGAGAAACTACATGAGGAATTGTACAGCCACGTATTAAAAAGCTTCAGGAACTTGCAGGTTTGAGGAGGCGGATTCTCTTATCTGCCCTCTTTTTAAGCGAGAGCTGCAAATCTCCTGAGTGCATTGTTTTCTTTTGGGTATGTTGGATTTCTTTTCACACATTTAGCTTATCAGCTGGCCTCCTTCTGGCAAGCAGCTAACAAATAAATGCATGACCAAAAAACAGGCAGGAGAAACAATAAGCCATAGCTGGTGGCTGGAATGTACTGGGTTCTCTCCCCAGCTCTGTCAGAAATTTGTTGAGCGTCTTTGAACAAGGACCTTAACTTCTTCTTTTCACTTAATACTGCTTTACAAAGGATGGTTAGTCCAAGAAGTGACTCAGGGGCCACATACACAAAAAGATTTGTATCTCTGAAGTGTGCAATTGCAGCTTTTAGGCACCTGGCACGGACTCCAGATCCCTGAAGAATTGTCTAAGCATGCAACCTCTGAAGAGAGAGGCATATAAAACCTGCCAATACAAACGTTAAACACAGATCTCCTTGTGAAAACATGCTTTCCTCAACCTCTTAGGCATCAGTCAGGTTTTTAAGGAGGATGCTTTGCTCATGCAAAGCCAGGAATCCCCTCCAAGGATAAGCAAACACAACCGCTTGTTCTGTTTTGTTTGACAGTCTTCAGTAGAGCTGTGATATTGGAGGTGGTGTCACTAGCTAGCTTTGATGGAACAGAGATTTCAACCAGCATGCTGAAGACATGTTCCTTTCCTTAGCCTCAGGGAATTTCCAGGAAAGTACTGTAAATATCAGTCTGGCAGCCATGACAAGAGGATGAAGAACTTATTGTTTTTTAGAATATTTTTAGAATTTTATTTTTTTGTTTAGTAGTTTCAACAGAGGTAGAGATCTTATGTTTGGGTGGTTTTTTTTTTGGATCCAACAGTCCAATGTTTATATCACATACAAAGGAAGAATCCTGGAAAGAAGTCATCCAAGGCCTTCTCATCCAACCAAACACTCTGTGCATGAGGTTACAAAGCCGTGTTAATTTTTTTTCTTACTGTATCTCTCCCTTCTCCTCAAAACTCTTTTGTAGAAAACAGTGACGCTTCACTAGAAAACAAGGATTGTGTTTCCAGCCCAGCCCCTAGACATTAAGATCACAGACTGATAAAGTGTTTTCTCAAGAGCAGTTATTTCACCTTAGAAAAACAAAACCAAAAAAGTCCTTTGAATTGAATAATTCCAACTACCTGGGATGCCTCTATCCTTTAATCAGGCTGCCTTTGTGGAACAACTTACAGAAGCATCTCTTCATTCCTTTTAATAAAAACAGAGCAGATAAGAGACACATTTGTTTTACTTAAATCTTCTTTGAATGATGGATGTTGAGTAAAGGTCTCATCTAGGAGAACAAACACCCAACTGAGCATTGTACTATCTAAAAGCATTACTTCAGAGCATCGATTTTTAACTAAAGGCATCACTTCAAAATGATAATTATAGCCACATATTTAAACATATTCAGCACTGGAACACAATGTTTGACATTTTTATACATCTGGGTATACATATAGCTCTTTTTAAAGATAGAAATAGTTCTCTCATCTGCGTTTTTCTTCAACATCTTTCATTTTGAAATAATATTGTGAGACATTACCATAATATCAGAAAGATATTAGAAAAAAAAGACTCAAACATGAAAGGACTGTGTAATTCTGCTGTGTCATCAACAGCAGAGGTTTATGAAGTTCAGAAGTATTTTAACCTTGCAGCAGAAAGGAAGGTCCTTCATCTCCATTGTTTATATTACAGAGAAACATTGTTTTAAGTACAGGAAAAATACATTGATAAGCATTCCCTACAGTAGAAAATACTACAATCTACTTATGCAAGAGAAGAAAACAAAGGACAAGAAAGATAATATGCCCATATTAAGCTGAGACGTGGGAAAATGAAGTGATATGGCTGAGGTCTCAGAGGAATCTCCTTATAGCCTATGGAGAGAAACCACATATTTCATATCACGTCACCCTTACACAGACATTTAAAATAAGTCAAAGTGCCCATTTCTCCTAAATACCTATAAAGAGTCAAGGTGACTCATCTGTTGATATCCACATTATAGCAAGATAAAACTAGGTGAAATGATTTAATCCTGAAGCCAGCGTGATGGCCTCTGTCTCAAGGTGTCCTCTTCCCAAAGGCTACTGCTTCTCCTGCTGCATTTCAGGAGAGTCTGAGCCAAGAAAGAGAGGTTTTCCTGTATCATCATAACTGTGTCAAAAGACCAGAATACCAAATTCTGCATTCATCCTGAAAAAGCAGAAGAGAAATCTCAATTTACATAATTCTGGTCTTTTTTTCTAAAACTATTTAAGGACTGCTAAGCATTCTCACAGACACCAAAATCAATGTGAACTGTCAAGACACAGCAGCAGAAGCTCATATCATTTAACTTACCTAAGATGTCTTAACTGAAAACCTAGACTTTCTACATCGTCATTGGGGCATATAGAGAATAACAGGGCACACCTAAATTAAGTATTAATAATTCTTCACTGACCACACAAGGGCTGTAGTTTTGTAATTTCTAATTTAGGTTTAGCAGTTAGATGACTGAAAGTACACTGGGTGAATACCCTACCTCATTTTTACTAGGAGAAAAGAAGAAGAATTCTGAATAAGGCAACTCTGTTTCCTCTCCCCTTACTAAATCTTTGGTTTTGCTGAAATAAGAACAAAGTTCAATTCTAGAATTTCAAGATGGAACTGGAAGGAAGGAATGACTTGGATGAGGGATTAGAGTGCGCTGTCAGCAAGTTCGCTGATGACACAAAACTGGGAGGAGTGGCTGATGTGCCGGAAGGCTGCGCAGCCATTCAGAGGGACCTGGACAGGCTGGAGAGTTGGGCGGGGAGAAATTTAATGAAATATAACAAGGGCAAGTGTAGAGTCCTGCATCTGGGCAAGAACAACCCCATGTACCAGTACAAGTTGGGGGCAGACCTGTTGGAGAGCAGCGTAGGGGAAAGGGACCTGGGGGTCCTAGTGGACAGCAGGATGACCATGAGCCAGCAGTGTGCCCTTGTGGCCAAGAAGGCCAATGGCATCCTGGGGTGTATTAGAAGGGGTGTGGTCAGCAGGTCGAGAGAGGTTCTCCTCCCCCTCTACTCTGCCCTGGTGAGGCCGCATCTGGAGTATTGTGTCCAGTTCTGGGCCCCTCACTTCAAGAAGGACAGGGAACTGCTAGAGAGAGTCCAGCGCAGAGCCACGAAGATGATTAAGGGAGTGGAACATCTGCCTTATGAGGAGATGCTGAGGGAGCTGGGTCTCTTTAGCTTGGAGAAGAGGAGACTGAGGGGTGACCTCATTAATGTTTATAAATATGTAAAGGGCAAGTGTCAAGAGGATGGAGCCAGGCTCTTCTCAGTGACATCCCTTGACAGGACAAGGGGCAACGGGTGCAAGCTGGAACACAGGAGGTTCCACTTAAATATGAGGAAAAACTTCTTTAAAGTGAGGGTGACTGAACACTGGAACAGGCTGCCCAGAGAGGTTGTGGAGTCTCCTTCTCTGGAGACATTCAAAACCCGCCTGGACGCGTTCCTGTGTGATATGGTCTAGGCAATCCTGCCCCCGCAGGGGGATTGGACTAGATGATCTTTCGAGGTCCCTTCCAATCCCTAACATTCTGTGATTCTGTGATTCTGTGAAAATACCTTTGATTAAGAAAAGGAAAAGTACCAAAGAACTACCAAGTTAGTACATAATGAATATTACTTCCCCTATAGAAGCTAAATATTTCCAAGTACACAGTGTTGTTCTTTTTCCTTTGCCAAGTGAAAGGGTATAATGGCAGTCAAAGGAGTTACTCTGTTCAGCACTCCCCCTCACTAAATATTTCAGTCTTCATGTGAACGTATCATGCTTGTGCCGTACCAAAACAAACGCAGAATGAATACGTATTATCCAGAAACAGTTCCATAATGAGAAGGAAAGTGGAGATAGTGGAAGGAGTATTCAAGAAAACAAACCAAGTAAACACACACAAATGAAATAAAAGCAGAAATTAAAAAACCACACCTTACATGACTGCTCAGCTACTGATAGTGAGCAAGGCTTATTATATTCACGTATGTTGCTGACATTCATTATGTCTTCCTGTAAGACACCCAACAGCTCTCTAAGTTTACAAAGATCTGAAATACATGAACTAAGTTCACAGTATGATACTAAGATACTAGGTCGAGCTGCTTTGCATGGCTACACTTTCTAAAACCTCACATAGTAAGATTTCAGCCATGCATAGCCAAAAGTAAGGTAGGCAAATGAGGCATTTTTTTTTCTTTTTTATCAAATTGCTGCTTTTGCAACTATTCAGGTCCCTGGTCATGAATCTTGACCACGATATGACACAGAATGCAGCATGCATTGAAACACTTACCAGTTTGCAATACCCAACCGTGACTCACTCTATTAATCCCCACAGTTAAAAAACAAGCCCTAAGGCTACAGAAATTCCCATGCTGCTTCTGAAACAGCATTTTGAATCCATTTCCTTCTATACCCATACCAACTCCAATATGTACTCCAGTTCAAACAATGTTCAGTTTAAAGCTCAGTACTAATGCAAAAATCAACTGACATAGACAAAAGCTGTACTTATTCTGCAAGACTGATATAAACACACCTCATCCTGGCAAAATTTCAAAGGAAAAAGAAATCTAGGACTTTTTTATATGTGATGTTTGGAGCAAAATTTATACTTGTTTTTTATTGCTTGTTTTAGAAACTAAAGTTGCCCCTAGGAGACCTCTGTTTTCATTAATAAAGGATGGGTACAGGTTTACAAAATAAAATTGGTAAGCAAGAAGGTCAATGCTTTAAAAAACAATATGTAAGCTACTCACAATTAAGTTTAAAAGCATACCCTAAAACTAAAATGTATGTATAAAAAGACAAACACATTTGGACATCTAAGAAACATTCTTAACTCCTGCCAGTTTTCTTACACTTAAAGAAAACTCAGAACACATTCATCACACAAGAGTAAAATCTCTGAAATTTCCAGGGTTTCCTTTCACAAGAATAAAGATGTCTATCGCACAGTGGCACCTGCATTAACAAATTCCTTAAACTAATGAGGCTACCAACACCATCCATAAAGGAGTCATGCCAGTGAAAAGTTGAAAGCAGGTAATACTTTTTTCTTCTCTTCATACTCTAAAGGAAAGTTTCATCTCCAAACTTTAGTATTATTTTCATCATTTCTTAGTCTATTCATCCCCCCAGCTCTTTCAAGGAAGGAAGCAGTGACCGGGACACAAAGAATGAAGGATCCTCAAAGTGGCACCAAAAAGAAACAGCCAAAGAGCAGAGTGCCATTTTTTCCAATTTTTTGTTATCACTAAAACTTCAGTATCAATGACAAGACAGGCAAAGGTGTGAGGATTTTCCCCTCAAAAAAGCTTTCAAAAGTAATTCAATTTTGTTTGATTTTAATGGGATCCTGAAAAGATATTTCTAGCCTTAAACAGGAACAGCTTCTCTCATTAAACACCAAAATGGTTTTGAATATATATTCCCACAAAAAAAAATTATTAAACTTGGTTAAATGAGAAATGTTTACTATCTTACTATTCAATAGGTTGTGTGTTCTCAAGATAGTTTTTTGCAAGATTTCTGTGTAGCAAGTGAATTTATATGCTTTCTTTGATTTCATGTTACTTATTTAAATACATACTTTTTTCAATTTTTCACTGTTTGGGTTATCTCTGATTAAAAACCAGGACCTATCTAACCATGAGCCATTTGGCCATTTCCACAAGTGTATACAGTATGAATTATCTGTGATGGCCCAAAATTGAAATTTGTTCACTTTGAATATGACACCTTTAGCTTTCATTAGAAAAAAGTACTCATACTAGTAGGGAACTAAATATGAAGAGTGTGCGCGTTTGAGAGAGAAGGACATGAAAAATGGCAACTGACGAAAACCATTTTCATATTTATTTTCTGTTTTCCTTTCTCATTTTATTTTTTCCTCAATAAGACAAGGATTTGGTAATGTTCTGATCGTTCTGCTTCCCCTTCATTATACCGCTGTTTAACATAGGGTAGCGAACCCATATTGAAAGAACAGTCTCTGAGACAATATCAAACACTGCTTCTTGCATGTTTTCCAGTCATATAATTGCCTCATGAAAAGGCCCTGCTTTATCAGATTTTCAAGGTAATATCCACGGTTTCTTTGATTTGACCTTTAAAGGGTCATTCTGTCCTTTAGTTCCATCATTTATTCCATCATAGCTGATTCAATTAACCACGCCATTGCAGAAGTGGCCTTGCTTTCACATCGCAAAGTACCTGGCAATGCAAATTAACCACAAAAGTCCCCCCAGAAATGTTATTTCCTCAAAAACACATTGAACTGCATACCAGGAATAACAATCTTACTTGGGATTTTGCTTGTAAAAAAAGGTATTATTCAAAAGCTCTTGATTCTGCTTTTGCAATCCCCCTTGAGAAAATGGAATATAAAAAAAGAAAAAGTATCTGGAAAGATTTGTTACTGATTATCTGAATAGTCCTTGCCCTGTGTGGGTATCATGCATAATAGACTTTGATGTAAGGCTCAAGCTAGTTCCTCTGAAGGGGTCTAACAGATAGCACATATTGGCATTACCAATTACTACTGGAAATTTTCTTCCCAGCTCAGTGCTTTGCTAAAAAAAAAGGAGCTCACACAGGCCATCATTATACTGCGCTGCCGTCGAGTTCAGAGATGCTGAAAAGACTGCAGGAAGCACGGCTTTCCTTCGTGCGGTGGGGCTGGAGAGCAAAGTGGGTTTGGGAGGAGGTTGGGGCAGCCAATGAGGCTGTCGGAGAAAAGCTCATCCTGAGTGCTGCCCTTAAGAACAAGGTGCAAAGTGTCTGAGACTTTACACTGACATGAGCCTTCAAAACCGAAGAACTGAGGCAAAATGGAACAGCAAAGAGTGCTAAGAATATGTACTCCCCGGAAAGTCTTTGACTGAACCTGCCCTCTTTTTGACGGAGTTTTGTCCCAGACACCCTGTTGCGTTATTATACTAATATCAAGCTACACAATCTCAAATTACAGCTTACTGCAGTTCTGCAGTATCTTTGACTGATGAAGCTTTTCTTACAAAGTCTGTACAGAAATGACATCCACAACCCCTTGAAACGAAAACGCTGTTTGAGACGTGTTTCTGAAAACAACATGCAAAACCTTTAATCTACCTAAAAAAAAAAAATTCCTAGCAAAGATTGTCCACTCCCATATGCTCACTCTGGTATCTAATAATAATTTTTGATTCATAAAATATTTTTTAATTCACACACATTTAACTGAATACTGTTTAAGTGGAACGAAGTGTCTGGGATCTATTACACCATCAGAAGGAAAATGTAGAAGAGGAAGAGAGTTCATAGTCCACAACTAAGTCTAATATCTCATGGGCTTTTAAATGACTGAGTGATAACTTTTCAGGCGGCAATAGCGACTGCAGTGGAAAGAGTCCTTAGCAGTTCATTCTCCTCTCTCCAAAAAGATTAACTGTTTCATCTTTCAGAATGAGACAGTTTTTTTCTTGAAATAGCAAAGACAGCAATTATCTCTGTAAAACCTCCTGTATTTTATGCACGCACATTTTTTCAGTACCTCGGAACGGACTGACAGATAAAATAAAGTATGCGAATTGAATGGATCATAAAAATGATTCTAGTATTTCTAAGAACAAAACTCTCATTTCTGTTGCTAAGCAAATTACAGAACAAGATGGCTGCTGCAGAAGCAATAAGAGCATACCATTGTACTGTTCATAGTCATGCTTGTACATCACTTAATTATTACAAAAAATATAAGCAGTGTTTTTTTCCTAAGTTTTTATTGAAAGATACATTTCTGATGTCTCAAAATACAGAAATATCAAAATATTTCCAGTAGTTTTTCACTTCTACACACTTAAGGTGGGAATAATCTATTTTCTGCTTCATTATTTTTAAGACAGCAATGAACTCATACAAGGAAATTTTGGAAAACAGGAAGAAAACAACTGTTGATGATATATCAACATTCATAGCTAATAAAAATTAAAAGTTTGTAGGTAATTTAAGAAAAAAGCTAATAAACCCCAAACCTTAAGACACCATCCTGGCTACAAAATAAAAAAAAAAAAAAGTGGAATAAAAGCAAAGATATAAACGCAACATAAATAATTATCATTTTATCTTGAAGGTGGCATAAATAAATTTTTCATTCTTTATATTTTCTAAAATAGTAACAGAATTCATAAAGCTTGAATAATGCAAACATTGAGGTGTGCCATTACAAACTGTTTATTTTGACAGCTTAAGCACTAAGGAACATAACTGTTCAGGTGCTAAAAATTATTTTGTACACCAAGTAGGATTCTCCTCTTCTTCTTTAAAGCTGACAAAATCGACAGGCTGAGATGTGTATTGTATTTCTTTCACAGTATCCTGAAACTTAGTAATACAATCTTAATGTTGGAACAATTTCACTTGCATTGGCTGAAGTCGACGTATCTTCATTTAGGAGTAAGGTCATAAACGGCCAGAGATGCAAATCTTATCTAAAAAGAGATCATCTCACAGGAGGAAAATGGAAGGGACTTAAGTACTCTCAAGTAGGTGACTTTATAAATTTTGTAAGTTATGTGACTGTTTACAAATTAGATTATAGTAAACTGAGTCACCACTTTCAAGAAAAATATATAGTTCCTTTACAGGACACGATTAATTAATGGAGCAGTCTAACTTGACCAAACACACTGGTAGTGTGAGAGATTGGGATTTAATACTTATAGAATTTATTGTACCGTTGTAATTTCGAATGCAACAGTAGCAAAAATATGCTTATGCTATAAAAAAAACCTAACCAGATTGTAGAATGATGCTACATACTGATAGTCCTTAGGCTGAAACCCAAAATAAAGTTAACTCTTACTGTGCCTTTGAAAGGTTTTATGAAATTGCTAAGAAAACGTGTAATGAAACACATTACAGTGGATAAACATTACCATTTAAACAATGTGTTAAAGATTGTAACAGTGCTGATACAGCAAGAAAAATTATATGTCTCTGGAATGACTCTCAAAATAAGATGTTATCCTTTTTTTTTCCCTATGGTTGCCTCCTTATTCGCCCAAAAGACACAGAGAATTGCCAGTGATCTCAGATGCTGGGCTGCTGCTCCTTACAAGGCTTTACATATTTTAAAGAACATGCTCTGTCTTCATCTCAGACATCTCTGTGCTCCTGCAACATGGAAAAAATAGTGAGAGACGTTCAGGATGGCCTAAAATAGAGAAAATTATATTCCTGGAAGGACATTAAATTAAAAAGAACCAATTACTATCTAAATTAACATTTCATTTAAACTAACATTTTTTATTTACTTTTGTGTAATGCTACAAGAATTCAATTTGTAACAGTTCTTATGAAGTACTATTTCTATAGTTATAAATAAAAACATGCTAAGGAGGGCTTTCAGTCACTGGCCATCTGACAAGGCCATCTGACAAGGAGCAGTCTGCACAATATTAATACAAATTTAAGTGCTGCATCCAAACTGCCTACTGAAAATGGTCAGTCCATGCTGAGGGATGAGATAAACATAAGTGGTGATTTCTATGAACTTCTCCATTCTGCCTCAAAAGTCCCTGAAACTTCAGTCTAGCCTCGTTTCCTTTTAAATGCGCTGTGCACCTTAAAACTTGACATTGTGTTTCCTCTGAAAAATACCATATTGAAACATTCTAGAAAAATACAACACGTTTTTGCATGGCAGTGACAACTCCCTCTTCCATCCCTGTCTCAGTTTTATCAGTAGAAAAAGAGTTTGCAAAAAATCATTGGCTTCGTGTGAAATCTGTAGTTCCAGCCTTGCATTTCTTACCTACAGTGGGTGGTCTTTCACGGTTAGAAAACATTAGAATAGAAACTGAATGCCTGGAGTTTTGAACAAAATAAGTGTCTGTCTATTGGATTTGGTGTTTACACAGGTTTTTTATAGAATTTATACACACGCAGTAATGTAGAAGGATGTGGCATCCTCCTGCACACAGGCAGATGCTTTGATCCATTAGGCTTCAGTCTTTGATTAAAAGCTTTGGGAATTTGCAGGTCTTCAATTAGTCACCAGAGGGAGCCCATATTATTCCATAACCACAATAACAACACACTAAAAAGTAGAAGAGGGGAGATAACTTTTAGGGTGACAGTGAGAGAATCGCTGTGCTTCACAAAAACGCCCATGTTTCGCCTCCCCCCCTCCCCACAATCCTTGACAATCAGACACCAATAGTTTGCTATACAGTGCAGGGTGGATTTTTCAGCAACAAAAAAATATGAAGTAAATTTTGAGAAGGATGAGCACAAGCCCTCTTCTTCTTGGGCTATAAATGATCTTTTTATTTGCTGATGTATTAAAGGATGCTGGCAAGGGATCCAAGTTACTAATATACAATAATAAAGATCAGATGCTGGTACAGCAAAATCCCAATTATCACAGAGCCACTTGAGTGACACCAAATATGTCTGGATAATCAAAGACAATAGAAAGGAACATAAGATTAGACATCTTGCCTATTAATCTGTTATAAGAGGATGTTGGGATAATGCAGGATTTTATAAAAGGGGTTTTCACTGGTGTTTTTCTCGTGGCAATACCCCCTATCATCTGGGAAACCTAGCCTGTGAATTGCAAGTAGGCTTTTGCTTCTTCCTATACTAAGTAGTAATTCCCTCACCCCACAGTTTCTGATTTCGTTCCTCACCTTATCAACAAAAAAAATATTTTCGTACAAGTGGTATTTTTGTGAGTGTGCTATATCTCTAATGACTCACTGACTGTATTTGGATATCTTCCTTAGTTATTTCCCAGTGAAATGGCCTCAAATGTATCACGTTTCACTTCGCAGTATTTGCTGTTAGTATTCTCTGTGGAGAATTCTCTGTTTTGCAAATAAAGTGAAGGGGAAAAAAGAAAGCTAATTTAGTAGATTTCTAAGTCTCATTTACAGAATTGCAATGGTAAAATAACTATGCTTTGGAATCCACTGGAAGTTTTTATATTAAGACCTTATCTGCTTCTTATGGTATGGTAGACATTCGAGTCAGCCTTTGTGGGAACTCTGTCATTGTTACAGCCTATACGAATTTTCCTGTTTTCACCTGTTAATTCTCCTGCAGACATGTAGAAATTATCATAATATTTCAGAAGTCTTTGTTTTTTAGGAGTGAATCATTGGTAGTGAAGCTGTCTTCCTGCCTAATAGAAGCTATCACCCTATCTGTACCTTCACCCTTTAATTGCAAGGCAATTAAATTCCCCACCGTTTGCAATATCTGTGTTCAGAATGAGTCATGTCGCCACAACACCTTTTTTTTTTTCTTGCTTTTGCCATGTGCAAAGATGTAGCTTAATATTTCTCTGTCCCCATGGAGCTGGAGTTTTCTTCCTTAATTGTTATTTTTCTAAGCTTTACACCTTAGTTGGTCAGTTTTCTTGCATCATTGCATGAAAAAAAAAATAAAATGTCTGTTTCTCGCCACAATGCTATAATTTTGGCATGTGTCCAAAGACACCACATGTAAAGGATAAAGTATATCTGTGACTGATAAGCACAGATTTTAAGAAAAAATATTCCTTCTCCCACAAGGCTGGTACAGAATATCCAGCATTTAATTTTAGATAAGATCTCAAGCATTTGAAGAAACATTATTGCATACTAAGAAAGAAATGCCCTGAAATGGTTTGGCTGTGATATATAACCAGATATATACAGATGTCGTCACAATGACTATAAACTGGCTTTATCAAAGTGGGCTTTATAGCATAACTACGGTGAAGCTGCATGCTTTATTTGCAGCGTGAACAGGCAGAGACTTTGTTTATGGCACTAATGACGTCTTTGCAACTTGATCAGTTGGCGCTGTGCTTTGACAGCAGTTTTTACTGATAGACCTGATGCGAGAGGTATTAGCAGGATGGCCAAGAGAAGAAGAATAAGGTTTCCCCCTGTGCTCTGCACTCTGTGTCCTTACATTACAGGTGGGACACAAGTATGTAGTAAGGCATACCTGTGTTTCCCTTATCCAAGACGGGGTCTTTCCTTAGTGTTCAGGGGAAAGAAAATCCCCTTTTCTCAGACTGAAGTGGCTGGATTCAAATATAAAAGCACCAAAGAAGGGAAGTGGGGGGAAAAAAGGAGCTTCTCTTTTTCAGATCAGACATTCACTAACAGCAAGCCACCAGGTTAGGACAATTCAGAGAAAGAAGATTGAAGGACAGTTCTGGATTCCCCCTCTTTCAGACTTTGGGAAGGTTTGAGGCTAACTATATCAAGCATAATATTTACAGCTTTAGTAACTCACACATAGTTTCTCTGGCTTCCGGATGGGCCATCAATATTCCTTCACTTTGACGTCCTGTTCCCCAATCCCCACATTGTACAGTGTATTGTGTTAGGATGAAGAGTTTTCCTGGTGACCCTCCTGCACAATTTCCTCTGCAATGAGATGCTCGGTGCAAAATTATATGTATTGTCTTCAAATCTTTTGGCTTACTAGAGTTTGTGACCTACCTGTGATATCTGTTTTTTACTTCCATTTCTCTGCAACTATGATGCACGGGCTTGTTATTGTTAAAAGAATAAATCCTGTACAAGGGCCTTCACTTTTGCTTGTTTTATATAACCTTTGTGTTAAAGTACTTGTTAGAAAGCTAAACATTCTTGGCCACCATGTCTGTAGATGTATGTGAATTTGTTGCTGTTGTTTTGGTTTTTCCTTAAAGTATCTCATTTAACCTACACACTTCTTTGGAAGGGCAACGTTGGCTTAAGAGGCATATAATTAATCTGGGAGTTAAACAAACTTATTCTTATTATAGACACATAGTAGATCAGATGCTGATAACTTTATTCATAATAAATGACAATCAGCTATGTTGTTAAAGCCACTATGTCAGGGGGACCTCTTGCAGCGAACAGTATTACTCAAAATAATTTATCAGCATCATTTATCACACAGTGTACTCTAGTATGACTGGTATTGCTGTGAGTAATAATATATCAATTACAACAATAATAATAATGGTGTTATAAGGAATGGTTGGTCTCATGCAGTTTGCAAATGTTTCAGAAGATGTAAAATCACAGGTAACACCCAGAACTGTCAATATACAACAGAAATATATAACAAAAGCCAGCCCATCCCTGGAGTACTTGCAGGTCATTTTGAGAAAAGCTGTTTGGGAGAGCAGTTGGACAAAGTGACATGCCAATAGTGACAGGGAAGTTTAGTTGCAGAGGTAAAAATAAAATCTAGATTTCCTTTTCTTGATTGTCTCTGCATTGCTCCATATCACCTTTTCTGAGAGATCGCTGATCCCTGAAATGTTTGCTTTTCCTAAGCCTTTCTTACATTACTCTCTCTAAGGTTTGCAAAAATAAAGACATTGATTTCTCTGAAAACAGTTCAAAACAATTTTCAAGACTCTTTTTGATTCCTATCCCAGCATACCACCAGATCCCAAACTGTCCTCTCCTCCCACTAAAACTAAGAGGCGGGGAGGGACACAGACAGAGAGAGACAGAGAGAATTGTTGAATACGTTATTTTTTCTTAAATCTCGTAATTAATAGAGTTTGTATATTAAAAACTCAGCCAGGCTTCCACTCTACAATCCCATCAGTTAATGTAGTTTATGTATCTCCATTAGCATGCTTGCTCACTCAGCAACCTTCTACCATATTTCCCTTAGTAGCAAGTATATTGCTAACCTTTGCCAGGATACTAGTGAATTAAGGTTATTAACCGCCCTTGCTGTTTTTTCTAAAGTTCTTTGGTTTTAGAGTCTCCTAATCAAATGCTTAAAAGTTATTTCATTGCAATTTTCTGTGATGATATTTGCTTCTTTTAAATATACTTTGGTTCTTTCCTGAATAGTCAGCACATCTCCATCTTGTGGCAATATATACTCCAAAGAGTGCTAGTGGCCAAACTTTGCAACACTTTTGAGGGCTCCACGAGATGATAAATTGAATATAACAGAGTATGTGAACTCCTGCAACTCCTGGCTATATATATTATAATGAAGTGGGAGATGTGCTGATTATCCCATAATACAGATGCATTACGTACAAAATAGGCACCAAGAGGAAAGAACATGCTTTGGTTTTATCACTTACCATTACGAGAATGAAAGGACCCAAGTATGCATAATTATAAACTCCAAATGTCATGCCTCCTACCCCTCCTTCCATCATCCAGAAAAATTAGCACATTAAGAAGTAATGCCCTGGGTCTTGCTTATTAGCCACACAAAATCAGAGAACAAAAAGCTCACAACTACTGTCTGCAGTTAAAAAATTTTTTATATCTCAGGAATTAAACTGTGATTTTAGTTCTCATGGGACTCAAGAAAAGAAGAAACATAATTAATCTAGTAAAGGATGAATATCCACTAGTGGTCAACAGCAGCTGCTTCAAAAGTAAATGCAAGAAATATATAACAAAGTTTAAGGGATTGAATCAAGCAAAGCATCTTTCTTGACGTTGATAAGAAATCCTTGGTTTTCAATGAAACCACACCTAAATAGACCAAAAAACTATAAACCTCCTGGGTTTTCCATTCCACTTCTGTTTCTTTCCTTTAGAATCTCATTCTGCATCTGTAAAATCAGGAAGTGGTGATTTCCAGAGATGATGACCATTTCGAGCCATGACTGACTTAATCTGGGAAAAAACCTCCAAACCGTGTACTCTGACCTCACTCTCCGCCCTTGAATGCAATCCTTTGCAGACAGGATCCTTACGAGGTGTGTCCTTTTCTTATTCTACGGCTCTAATTTTTTCAGTTTGTTTCCAAAAGCAGGTGGAAATCCAGTGTCTGCTCAGCTGTGTTGATGATAATCTAGTAAAGACGTGGTTCACCTGTCTACTCATTTTCCGCTACTGACACTGTCATGCTTTGTTTTCTCCTTCAATTTCTTAATATTTTCTTTCCTATTTTTGTCTTCTAACATATTTAAAGAACCTCTTATATTTATCTTAATATTCTTCAGCAGTACTGCTTCATTATTCCCATTTGTACTTTCAATGCCCTCTTTAGAGTCCCTCTGTTTCTTCACATAAAATTTTAACAATACTGCAGATCTTTTCTTTCCTATAATTTTTAAAGCTCTGTTTTGCTTTCATTTAACTTAAAAGACATATCAGTCATCCACACTGAAGTTTAATGCTTGGTTTTACATTATGGCATATTCTCCTTCTAAGTTTGCTCTACCACCTCCTAAACCTTCAGTTAATTTTGTCAACATTATCTCTTTCTAATAAGCACTGCCTGTTTATATCACTTACTACACGGTTAATGGTATTAAATGTGACTGTTTAAAAGTTTAATTAACCTGACTTTCTATTCAAAATGCCATCCAACAAGTGAAATTTGAAACTGCATTAAATAATAATAACAATAATTTCTTAAATAGTCTCTAAGAGTCACTTTCTTTATCTCAGCCTGTTCATTTGACATTACTGATGTTACCCACTTTTTGGTATCTCTTGAACATAGTGGTTTCTTCCTTTTATCCCTTGATCCTTAGAAGCAATCATTCATCTGCAGTAAATTTAAGTCCTCAGTTGTTACTGTGATTTTAGATCTTTGAGAACACATTGCCACCTTGGATTTAAGGATAATGAATATTTTCTGTAATGTTACTCAATATCCAATAAATCAGCCCAAACTCTCTCCTAAAACTCTCTCACTGACCTGCAGAAACTATGCTTCCTTCACCTTTCTCTTTTCCTTCTCCTTATTGCCCCAGAGAATGTAAGGAAAATTGAATGTTGATTAAGGTACAACAAATCTGGTGAAACAGGTATTTCTAACAAATTATGAAAGATCTCAGATCACGCATTCCTGTGTGATATGATCCAGGTAATCCTGCTCCGGCAGGGGGATTGGACTAGATGATCTTTCAAGGTCCCTTCCAATCCCTAACGTTCTGTGATTCTGTGATCTTAACAGGCAAAAATCAGCATATGACAGAAGCAGTATTGATAAATAAATTTACACTGGCTGAGGGTGCAGTTCCAAGTTTGTAGTGCGGTTTGTAAGCAATGAAACACACTGCATTGCAGACATGCATTCCTGGGTGTCCAGCTTATTTCTTCAGTAACTGTTGAACCTGTTGACAAATTCCACCCAAATCTAAAGGACAGGGTAGAGTTTGCATAGTTTCTTTTTTTCCTCCCTTTCACATTAGGAAGTTAGATAGAGTAGCACTACTTTATTGATTCCTCCAGTAAGGATGAAGTTGAGCTCGACCCTTATTAGACAACAGATTATCTGCTTTTGTGTGTGAAATTATGCCCACCAAAAGGAAGATTTAGCTGGAATTGAAGCTTACTGGGCAGCACAGACACAAAGCAATACAAAACCAGGCTTTACTAGTCCCATGCATAATTTAAGTGTCATGTAATTATTGTACCCCCTGTCTTTGGGTATGTAATGGTTAAAATTCTTAAACGTATATTTCCTGGGCTTCACACAGATACAGCTGCCAACAAATCTATGAGTGTTCAGGTTCCCTGAATTCAGGCCCCAAGGATCCTGAATTGGGTGCTCACAAAATTAACATAAATAATTACAAGGTGCGTTTTTGCCCTATTTTGACTGGAAAATTATTTGCATATTTCATGACACATTTTCAATCAAGCTCGTCTGTAGCAATGTACAAAATGATTTTTCCACACTTAGAGCGTTTACAGTACTAATAAAGAAGAAAGTATATTTGATGAGAGAGCTTTGCAAAGAGTCATTGAGTACTCATCTCCAATTTGTGATTTTGATGCTTTCCCACACTGTTAGCAGAAGCTCTCATCCAAACTCTCAGAAGAAATATTATTGAAACTATGACAATTCACACAAGCTCCCTTCTGCGCAGTATACACACCAGTGAAAGAACAGGAACAGAACTGGAGCTCTAACACCAGCAGGGGGGGGAAATAATACATACATTGTAAATGTGGTGGTTCTTTTCAAGAGACATTAATTAAAACCTGTAAAATTTAGACTTTTATGTCAAGGGAAATGTTGTGTGGAAAATCTCTGTTCCAAATTAGGATGAAACGTGTTGCAAGACTTCTGTTTATACTGTTTCTTAGATACAGTCATAATCGTGGATCCTTTACTATGATGTGTCATGCCAAGGTATTTCACAGCAGTATGACATCCCACTAGGGGATGTTAATCATGTAACATTGACTCCAAGCTAAAACAATGATAGTTTTCCTCTTAGTAGTACACTGTTAATTAGAACACTTAAGGGAGGAGGGGTTGCTGTTCATAAAGCTTTGGCAGGGAGAGGAGGACAAGGAAAATGAGTATTTGTCCTGACTACAGGGTGCCCAATGTCTTGTGTGAGTAAGTAATCTGGGATAATAAACACAACAGTAACAGCAATGGCAAGAGAAAGCAGGAGGACGCAGATGGTACCATTTCACAATGCCTTGGGTCCAGAATCTTTACAATACTATGTGGTAGTTCCCCTTAATCACTTTAAAGGTTCTGTGAAAACATGTGAAGTAAAACAAAAAATCATAAACAGACCTTTTTCAATAATTACATTAAGACTAGGAACTACATTAAGACTAGTAAATGAGGATAGGTATACAAATATCCTCTCAGAAGCATTTAGTTCAACTTAGCACACATATTCATTGTCCTGCCAATACTTCCACTTTTGGTGGTAAATTACTGTTTTCAGCAGTAAAATACTGCCTTAGCACAAGAGGAGATGTTCTCCAGCTTATCCAGACATTCAACAGCTTGTGGTGTCAGATTTTTGGGAAAATGTGTCCTGGAAGTGTTCAAATTTAGCACCTGAAGAATCTGATATCAGACCCGCTAATGCTGGATGAACCCTGTACAATTGCAGGACTCTGGGCTCAGCAATACAGACAACAGGAGGCAATGTGCTCATGCAGATGAGGGACCAGACTGTCATACTGGAATTAGCTCTTTTGTATTAGCACAGGTGGTAGAAAAAGATCCTGGACTTAGCTGTTTCATGGCTAGTTGGCTGAGAATTCCAGATTTACTTCCATATGCTACGCAGTGTACAAAACAGAACAGAGTGCACCTAGAGACTGCCTTGGTTGCACGTCATCATATGTTCAGTGTGACAGCCCGCACCAGTACTGAGTAGCTAAACTTAGTGTAGCTCCTTACTTAAGGGGGCCTGGGGAGGGAGAAAAGAAAAACAAAGCATTACAGCTCACTGTATTTCCAGGTGCAATGGTGCTTCAAAAAATATCTTGACTTCTAATTTTTTTTTATGGTATCACATTCTGGGTGTTTCATTTGTATCTTGCCTAGTAAATAGAATTATTATTATATAAGTGCAAGGTATTATTACTGCTCATGCAGCAGCCTGTACACAGTGTGTTGGTTTCATTAAAATTCAGGCCTAGATGGCTGCTGAGTGTTGGAAAGTACATTACCAATATAACTGAATTGATTTTGTTGAACCCATTGAAGGTGAAAGCATTGGGCATAATTTGTCTAGATTTCAGAAAAAAAAACATTTGATACTTTAACACACAACAGATCCATTTATAAAGCCAGACAGCATAATACAGACAGAGTAAACAATGCCCCGAAAAACAGACATAAAGGTCAGTTAAAAGAAAACGAGCAGAACAAAATCTGATTACGTGCAGGTTGCTACAAAATGCAGTATTAAAATCATTCCTAGTTTTGTCTTGTTAAGGACTGTTCCAAAGCTTATTAATCTCAGTATGTCATGCTTAGTTCTCCCCACTTTACCAAAGATCAGATGCTGGACGTATGCACTAACCTTTCAAGGTTATTTCTGGGAGTGTACTTCCTAGAAAATCTGAAAGACACGTTATTTTGACCAACTAGGTACATCCATCAGGACTACCAGAATACAGTTTATTCCATCTTGTCATGACGTGGCACAGAGAAAAGAGAATGGATGAAATAAAATCTTTCCAAAATATTTATCAGAATCACAAAGTAAACCAGTATCGGTTGGTGAGGTGCAAACCCAATGGAGTAACTACCCAAGACATCCACAAAACACATTTGTGCACATTTTTGGATCAACTGCAAGCAGAACTGCTGAAGGTACAGCTGACCGGTAGGAATATTTCCTGACTAGTTTCATGACTCTCTAGAGTATTTTGTGAACACAGTAATGGTGTCTTATTAAGAGAGATTGTTGGAGACAAAACATAGGTTAACTATGGAAAATAATTAATATCTTAAAAAGTAGGCAAAAAAGTGCTATTTCATATTTTTGGGTTGTGAACTGTGAATAAAGATCAGCCATCCTTGACCTGCATGGCTGATGAAAAACTAAGTGGGAGGATGAATTCTGATAGAGAGATAAGATGCTGAGAAAAGAAAGGAGTAGATTGAATAATGTGTCTGGGATTGTAACTAATTCAGAAATAAGTCATGGACTGAAGTGTAACCAAGGACTAGAATATAAATAGTCTGAGCAGAACAATGGGAGTCTCCAGCGAAAGCAAAGTGACAGGGTCAGTAATGGAAGGAAATGCAAATGAACTCCGAAGCAGGATAAATGGATGGATAAGAGGTAATTTCAGGAGTATTACAGATCTATGGAAATATAATAATGAGAAATGCAGCTTCAACACCAGGAAAATGCAATGGTTTTGGCCAACATTTTGTTGTGACCAGAAGTTAATTTTAAGTCAGATTTTCATCCATCCATACAGGATCTTACGGACACCTTGAGTGCCTTATGGCAAGGGGCTATAGTCGTTATTTGTTTCATCTCTATATTTCATCTATATTTTGTCTCCTTTTGACTTTCTCATTTTCCAGTTTTTGAAATGCTGGACCATTGTGACACATTCCAAAGAGATTTTTGGTCCTGTTGTTCACTTAGAACAATTTGGACTTCAGGTGGCACAGCAGAAAGTTCTGGAGATGTGATCTAGAAGTCCTCATCAAGACGTGGGGGTTAGGACCACATTTATATGAATATACCTTTAGTCAGCCCAGCTACTTCTTTCCAATGTGTTTTTAAAAATTTCTAAACCACCTGTGATGACACTATAAAGCACATCAGTGGGTATATATTTCTGTCAGATAATGCTCTGATAATATCAGGACTGAGGTCTATATTTCAGCTGCCTGTACCTCCTTTAAAAACCCAGACTATGACCTGTTCTCATTCTGTCAGAATAGTTTCCTGGCAAATGTAGGAAACTGAGGCACAAAAGGGCAAAATCATTTATTCTGTGTTATTCAGGAACTTTGTATGAGGAGGTGGATACAGAGTGCATGGCTCTTGGGTCTCGGTCAAGTGTGGAATAAGTTCAGGGAAAAAGTGCCATGAAATCTTTCATGTCTTACCATTAACATTAACAATCTCCCTTCATTATGCAGAAAGACTCAAATGTGTAGTTTAACTTTAGAAAATGAAATTAAATTCAGAATAAAATTATGAACAGCACTAGTAAGTTTTTTGTCTGCTTGGGATCTTCTGTTCTCACCAAATTTTGGCTACCTTCCTATTCCCTAAAACCTGACAGGTTGGAGGTCTTAAAGAAGGAATAACAAGCTGCTGTACTTTCAAGCTTACATATGCCTTGTACAGAAAACCACATCATTTTGTAAGGAATAAAGCCATTAGGAGAAATCTTCCCCCTTGAGTTCCGGCACTGTCTTCTCCTCTAGTTTTGTAACATTTATGAAGAGCTTTGTAAGTTCACTCCACATTATAAACAGGATGTCCATATCACATGTGTGTTAATCACACACTGTGATACATCCGTACCACAGCAAAGCATCTCCCGTTAGTCACAGGATGTGGGTAGAAAATCAGGTAAACTTTCACTGTTGGAATGTTTTAAAACCGCATCAAGCTTAAGGGTGGAGAGAAATGGTGCGGTTGATGGTGTGGTTCGGAGCATCATGATTTTTATTGGTCAAGCTCCACAACAGTTTGTAGTTTCCCTTAAACAAAACCTTCAGGTTCAGACTGGGATGCTCAGGAGCAAGGGGGACTGGAAAGATCGCACACATTGTAATGCTTGTATCATGACACACTAGGAAAACACAGAGGAAATAAAAGATCTCTCTTCTCGGAGAGGTAGGAGACTGGACATGCTGTGAAATGTAATTCATGAAATGGAACCAGATAACATGGGCAAAGAGGAGTCTTAGGCTGCAAGAATATATACAAAGCAGAAAGAGTTGTCAGAATTTCGAACATTACTGCCCTCTCCCTTACCCCTCCAGGTTTTTGTTACTCTGCCTGATGTTTCAGCCTTCACAGAAAAGCTGTTTTAACAAGATGTGTGTATTTGTCATCTGTTTTAGTGAAGACTGATGACTTAGTTTAAATGGCCAGTGAAAGTGAGTTTACGCTAAACTGCTTGACTTCGTGCTGAATCACACATGCAGGCTGTGCTGGCATCTCTGCTGGGAGGCAACAGCCTGCAGCAGAGGAGCAGACAGCCGGGGGAGCGAGTATCTTCAGAGGCTCCGGGCAGATGTCTCAGAGCTTCCCTGACCATACTCCTACCCACTTCAGGGAACACAACTGAAACAAGGATCAAGGGCAAAACAAGAACAATAAGCTTGGTAAGGTTTGTTCTCATTGTATAGACTGCTCATAAACCATAGATCTAGCACACCAAATCTGGAGTAGATTTGTTTGTAAACCTATTAACAAAATCAATAATAATTTAAATATATATATAGCTTTTTGAAAATTTTCTCTTAACATGGGATTGACTTTTAAGCCCTGAAGCAGCAAGCACACACCCCCCTTATAAAAAGGGGCAAGAAGCTTCACATAGTTGATTTACACAGAAGATTTACACTGTTGCAAGGCAATCTTCTGTCGACCCCATTGGGAATACTGGCCCACCAAATATTATTGTCTTTCTCAGAACTTTCTGGAAAATCATCAAGTGTGGGAAATTGTGGCTTTTCAGAAGAAGAATCCCTTGGCAATATGACTTAGAGTGGAGGTTTTTCACTGTGTGAATGTTTGGGTTCACACAGTGGATTCGCACAATGAGGATTTTTGAGTGTTTATTTGAACAAGCATATGCATAGAATGAAGATATTACTGGAATAGTATCTTAATTCTTGTTCCCTTCCTTCCTCATTTTCTAGAACTGGATGGACACAGCACCATCCACTTTCCATGTGTATTAAGAAGAAATATTCAGTTTGCAGACAAAATGTGTGAATAAACATAAATATTTACTGCTGTGATCAGACAGGTGTACAAGAGCTTTCACAAAAATCACCCAAGATATAATCAGGAAACTGAAGCCCAGTTCCTAAAGTGAAGAATCACAGAAGCACTTCTGTAACCATCCTACCTTAATCTTCCTATGTGCTTGTCTCAGTGTTTTACCCTGTAGCAGGGATTTTTATTGCAGAATTAACACAATTTTAATTAATTTTTGCAGCCATATGCAAGCTCTCAATTAAAGGCATTACCTCCTATCCATATGCTCTTAGTTTTTCTTATTATGTTTGTTTTGCACTTTGGCAAGAGAGAGGAAGGTTAAAGTATGCTCTGAGAAGAAGCAAGTGCAGTCAACTTTCTGTTAGCCACGGGTGGGTTATCCAGCTGGCACTAACAAAACACCGCAAACACATGGAAGCCAGCTGAAGTCTGGCAAAGCTTATTAGCTCAGGAGTAAACATGGCCTCACTGGTTCCAGGCCTGATTTGAATGTCTCTATACCATGCTTTCAGGAATGGATGGGATTTGTTAACCTCATCTAATACTGACCCTGACAGACCTGAGCTGGCTTTGCACAGATCTGTGAGGTTTTTTTCTTCCTACTGAATACCCCAGCTCTTGGTACTCTAAAGATTTATTACTGTTGCATTAATGCAACTGAGCTATTTCGTGACCTGAGCTGTCACTATGAGTTATGGGACTCAAGCAGCGGGAGATTTATTCCTTGTTTTATTGGATGTTTGATGTTTTGGAAAGGGAGGACTTCCATTGCCCCACTCTGAAAGGACTTTATGTTCACTTGCCTGGAGCCAACTGTTTTAATTTGATGTAGTTCCATTGAAGTCAGTGGAGTTATGTCAGGAAACCAGGTTACAAGGGAGAAGATTTAATGCCAAATACTTATTTCATATTACTCCTGATCTTTTGTTAACATCTTATATGTTATTTCTACATTTGCTTTTCTACAAAGACATATTACAACTGTTTCCTTGGAACAAAAAATGAAGAAAAGAGTGATTCCTATAAATATATATGAAATCACTTATTTTATACAATTTCATTTTGAATAAACTTAAACAAAGAATAAAACAAATGGCACTGAATTTAATTAATATTACATGTTTTTTCTCCCTTATTTCTTTAAAAACTCAGACATCTGTTTTAATAAAATGTTCCTGCTAAACAGAATACTAAATATAGCATTTCTATTTGGTATGGTATTGACTTATATAGACTGTTAGTTTTCCAAGGAAATAATCAATCTATAATTTTGGCATAATACACCTGTCATATACCGATTTTTTAAAGCTGCAATACTAAACTAACACTTTTTTACTAAAATGGTTTTGATCCACTATACACTTACTTAATCTGAGGGAAAAATGAACAAACATTGAACCAATAAACTAAAATAGACTTTTAAAATTCCTCCTGTAATTACCAATGTTGGCCCCGGAAAAGAAATATACTGAAGCATGCAATTTGGCCGTTCTCCTTCAACTCTAACAGTCAAGGAAAACTTGTTTAAAAAAGTTCATGTAAATATGAAACAATAGAAAGAATTTTCTGTTGAAACCATTGAATTTCTTTGTGGTCTACAAAAGCCTGATCCATCAGTAGTTTAAGAGACCAATTTACATACTACACATAATACTGAGGTGTAAGATATAAAGAAATAAGTAGTTACTCTGTTACCCCCAAAGCAGGTAGGTGAGAATAGTGCAAGGGAAGAGGGAATGCATGGATGAGGCATTTGATATTAGCTTGGAGACATTCACCTTCCATTCTGTTGGACTGTGTGAATAAACCCAAAGATAGGCTCATCTTTCAATGCTGTCATTTCTCAAAGTTGTACGTTTTGTGCACATATAGAGCTGAGCGAAGGAAGCAATGATGTCTGACAGTTCGCTGCTAGCAGAGACTAGTGACAAGCTCCAGTTCAGAGCAGCAATGGTGGATCTATGAAATAACTAATCTGAAGCACCATGGTTCTTAGGGAGATGCTGTCTGAACACTTCAGTGTTTCATAAAACACAAGTTCAAGCAGTCAGCCTAGAGATATAACAATTGGAGGAGTCAAAAAGCAGACGATTCTGGGATGCCACCATATTAATGAGTACAGGAGCGATGTCTGCTTCAGGCTGAACTTAGGGTAGGCAGAAGCAAGCATCAGTAGAAAGAAGAGATGCCTAGTAATTTTGAACTCCTCCAAAAGGAAAGGGAATGCAAGACCGACTTGCAATGAAGATAACTAGCTCACAACTGTAACAGCTGCATATGAATATTCCCAAGCTGTTTTAAACATCATTCAGCCTTCTATTCATCAATGCTCGGAGGTAATAAAGGTTGCAACTCATCCAAGGGCTTAATATCATGTAGACAATCTGACTATAACAAAGACTTCATCACCAAAGGACCTAAAAGATGGACATAAATTGAATGCTGCTACCAGTATACACCATAAGGTTAACTTTATAATGCTTAATAGCATCCCCAATTGGAACTGTATCAGAGAGAAGGGAGAGCAAGAACCATACCTGGGAATTCATGCAGTGATTGCCCCTTGTAGTTGAGGGAAATCTATTTGCAGAAACAAATTGACCTTGCCAGCTAAATAGAGACACAGATGCTAAATGATGTAACCAGGCTCCAAATCTGCTGTATCATATGTAGCTCTTGCAGCAGCGAAGAAAACGGTGGAGGCTATTTTTACTAGGGAAAGGACATTTTTGATGAAATAGAAGTGTCTCTATTGAATCCTCAACAGATATCTAATGTAAATAAGGGACATATTAAAAGGCCATTTCTTAGTCTTATTACATTGTATAACTTTATTAGCTTATCTGTTCCCAGTGTCATGTTGACATGTTTGTATTAAAATATACATATATATATATCTTCACTTCTCATGGCATTAAAAGAACAATTAATTACAGCTGTTGATCTTTACAAATAAAAAAGTGGCAGAAAAAGCAGAAATAGCCCCACCTGTAGAAGACAATAAACATCAAAATGCAGACCTAATATATTTTTTAGCTTTTCTTGTTTTTAGAGGATTTTTTCCAAAATGAATAATTCTATACAAAACTTCAACTTTCCCCACACTTGCAACAAAACCCACTTTGAAGGAGAAATTAGCCCAGAATATCAAAAGAATATCTTAATTTTTTTTACTGAACTAAGGATGAAGTGGATCATAAAGGTTTAGACGAGCTCAAGGCAAGTCTGGACCAGTTCATGGAAGAGAAATACATTGACAATTGCTAAATGCAAAGTCAGTGGTGGTTTCTATGCAAGTACCTGGGGCTGGAAGGATATTCATAGGAAGCTTAGTATAAACTGGTTCTGTTCTATCACTCTTCCCTAGGCACGTGTTTTTAGTCACTACTACTAAGTGGTAGGTCCAAAATTAGGTCAGAAAAACAGCTTGGTTTAGGCAGAGTTCAGAGAAGAAAGTAACAACTGTGTCCACTTAGATCAGCTTCCACGGATTAAGCCTTAAGGTTTACAAACTGGTACGGAGTCACAGCGATGCCTTCAAAGCAAACTTCTTGCAGATCTTTCATACAGATATCAGCCTAACTTGAGCTGCATGCAAATCAGTTTTGATTTCAAAACCCACCCAAGAAACTTCATGAACATACAGAGAGTTGTTTTATCTTGGCCTATACTCATATTTTACCTACAGTGTTACCCTCATTCAAACTAGCTAGTTTAAGTGGATGCAGAGCAGATGTAACCTAAGACAGAACCGGATACAACAGACAAGCAACACAAGAAAACAATCAAACAATCCTTATTAGTGGCAAACAAGGAAATCAGGACAGACACTAACTACTGATGCATATCTTTGAGGACTTTGTTGAAGAGAAAAGTGTTCAGGAGGATTTAAAAGATAACTATGTGTAGATAAATATTGGTACAACCTCTGACAAGCACCTACTGAATTCTCTAGATATAGTAAAATCAAAAGTGACAGGCAGATTTCTCTCTTTCTGGGAAGCTAATTGAATAGATGCATCCCTCATTGTCCTTACAACTCATTGTTTCAAATATTTTAATATTGTTTTTCTAAAAGGAAAATGGAAAATTACAAAAGCATGTCAATAATATAATGAGTTATATTTATAAGCCTCCTTTTTGCCAAGTGACTCAGGGCACTATACAGACAATTAAAGTCAAATTATAATCACACAAATTGTTATGAATGCATGTTATTAGCTAATTAGAGAAAAATTCTAAACCCTAAAATTAGACTAAAAAGAAACAAATGTGACATTATTAAAAGCAAACAGTAGAGCAAAACAAGTAGTTGTTTGTCTTAGTGCTGTTTCAGGAAGTTTAAAGATTTTTTTAATAATTTTTGTGATTTGTTTAACTTGCACTTTGTTGGTTTTTTTCATGGTTCAAGGCTGGGCTGGCTATTAAACCGGTGGCAGACTCTCTCTATTAACCCTCCTCTCCCTCCAGAAGGGGAAGGGAAATGGAAAAGGGAGAGAGACTTATGGGCTGGAAAGTTAAAACCGTTTTAATGAACTAAAATAATGAAAAAGAGTATAATAATAATAATGGAAATAATCAAATATATACAAATATATACAAACCCAAGATCGGGCTCCCCCGATGTCGGTCACGTCACCACCGGACCTGCAAGGGCAGGCTCCAGGAAGGCCCAGGCTGCTGGTCCAGACTGACCCTAGGCAGCTGGGCTTTCTGCAACATGTGACAAAGAATAGCTTGAAAAACCCCTCCTCTTAACGAGGGAACAACTTAAAGTTGTCAGCAAGAAAGACACATTCCCTTCAAGAATTTGTGTGTGAAAATGAGAGCTGCCAGACTCTGTCCCTTCAGGACTGACATCCTGAAATTTTCTTCTCCATCTGTTTTCCAAAAACATGGAGTCAGACTTCATTTCTGCAATGTACAGTGATGGAAATTACGTAATTGTTTCAGGTGGTCTATTAACCATTTCATGATCCTTCCCATGAGCAGTTCTCCTCCAGTTCAGCATAAATCTTCACAGATGGAATTTAAGCCTATTGGTTTTTAACTTCTCTATGGTCGTGGAGAAGAATTAATTTCCTGGTCTGTAGCAACCCTTCTGTATATATTAACACTGCTACCAAGTCTTCATTTGATCTTGTTTGTCACTTTATAACTGGAGACTTTCTTGTTAACAACCACAATTCAAAATATTTTGACTTTGTTAAAAACATGAAAAAGAAGGAAAATATATGCTTTCACTGCCTTTAAATACTGAGGCTTTCAAAAATTTTGTCTGTTTTTTTTTTCCTTTCAGATGAACAGATTGTATTAATGCCAGTTTGATAGTCTTCAAATACTTTACCTGTTCTTATTTGAAATAAAGAGTCAGTTTAGATGGTCTGTAGAAGAGTTGTTCATACTAAAGTTTTATTTTGTTTTCCTTGAATTAAAGCATAAACACACAAATACATGGGGCAGCAGGAAAGAAGAAAGATTTGAAAGAAATTTCAATCTATGGTATTGTCTCTCACATGAATGCGATAGTTTGGATAAAATGGTTTTTTTGTCTTTTTTTTTTTTGGCTGCTGCACATTGAAAGTTCTCAGAAATTGTTCTTCAGTAGGGATACCATAATTTTTAAATACCAGATCCCAAATATCCACATGAGGTGGGAGGAGGAAGAGATGTTTTGCCTGATGACTTTCAAACTGTACTGTTTTGGCTGGGATAGAGTTAATTTTCTTCACAGTAGCTCCTATGGTGCTATGTTTTGGATTTGTGACCAAGACAGTGCTGATGTTTTACTCAAGTGATGTTTTAGCTATTGCTGAGCAGTGGTTACACAGTGTCAAAGCATTTTCTGCTTAGACTGCCCTGCCAGCAAGTAGGCTGGGGTTTCGCAAGAAGCTGGGAGGGGAAACAGCTGGGACAGCTGACCTCAACTGACCAAAGGGATATTCCATACCATATTACACCGTGCTCAGCAATAAAAGCTGTGGGAAGAAGGAATGGGGGGATGTTTAGAGTGATGGCATTTTGTCTTCCCAAGTAACCGTTACACGTGATGAAGCCCTGCTTTCCTGGAAGAGGCTAAACACCTGCCTGCTGATGGGAATTCCTTGTTTTGCTTTGCTTGTGCATGTAGCTTTTGCTTTACCTGTTAAACTGTCTTTATCTCAACCCACAATTTTTTGCACTTTTACCATTTTGCTTCTTTCCCCCACCAATGCCAGGGAGGAGTGAGCAGCTGTGTGGGGCTTAGCTGCCTATTGGGGTTAACCCACAGCACAAACATACAGTAACTACTGAGGGGTGACAGTATCATTGCGTTACAGGGCAGAAGACAGTGCAGTGACAGCAGTGATGCACATTTGATTCGATGGCCAGGCACAATGCCATTTCTAACTGACCCTTGCTAGGAATAGTGAAGTTCCTCCATCATTTTTTTATGTATCCCTAGCTTAATGAATACAGCCCTGGATGAAAAAAAAAAATCAGCGTATGTTTGCTAAAAGTGGCTTAAGTTCATGTTTTCCTTCACAATTGGGGCAGCCTAAGAGCATACACAGGATCAGTACCAGTAGTCAAAGTAATAACTTGATTGCTTTTGAAAGTGTGCCCATTCCTTGGCAATCTTTCAAAACACCTCTGTTTAATGCCAGTTACCAACATTAGAATCATCATTAATGTAAATGTTTCTAGTGTATAATTTCTTCCATCTAATTTACCCTGGGGTTCAAAAGAATATGTGATGACATGAAGATAAGGAAAGGAAAGATGACAGCTCCCTTTTAAATGCAATTTATTTCAGGTAAACAACTTGTGCTTTCACCATTTCAATGTTAAACATATACTTCACTTTAACAAGCAATCAGGCCTAACAAGAAGGAACTTAGGCCAAAAGAGACAGAAAGAAAACATTTCAATAGCAGTTCTTTTTCTTTTCCATTTTTTCTCCCTTTCTTCCTGGATGAAACCGATTTCATTTTCTGAGCTTGAAATTACATTATAATCTCAAAGCCATTTCTATGCTTTGTGCTGGAACACAGAGATTGTTGATTACAACTGTTCCATTTTTTTCACCTTCTGTAAAACAGAAGGCTTGCTGCAGTACTATTTTGATAAAGACTAAAAAGAAAGCAAGAGACAGAGTCAGTATACTTTAAAATCTTGTGTTTGGTGTATGAAAATTGTATTACAGCATAGTTATCTGACTGGAAATAAAATACAAGCACTGTCTCTGTATTAGGCTTCCCTTCAAAATAAGAAGTGAAACTAACTGCAACACAGCCCTGAAGCATAAAGGATTTGGGTTTGAATTTTGAGGGCAATAAAAAACATCTTCACAAGATACGAACAAGAAGGCATGAAGACCTTGGTCTCAAGAAATGCATCTGAGGTACCCAACATGGGTTGAGCAAACGAGATCACTACTGTATATCACTCAGATTCAAAATTAAGCATAGGTCAAAATGAAAAACAAATGAAAGGTCTCCATTTAATTGCCCATTAAGAACTCTAAAGTAAAATGCCAATGGTGAACTTCTCAGTAACATCAGTAGTAGGGAGGGCCATAGGCTACGACTTAGTATTGGAAAAAAGCACAATCTCTCTGTTTTTCCTCTTATGTAGCTCATGATTTTATTGTGAGAGTGAGGACCATCTAGCCTTTTTGTCCCATCATTATGAACAGGAATGATTATGGCTGTGCCTGCCCTTACCTATTGGCATGAGATAGAGCCCTAGTCTAACAATCATTCACACTGGCACAAGGTGACAGAGTGTCCTGTTTGGAGGAATACCTCTTCCATTGTGTGTCCAGATTTCACCTGATAAACTCTCAGACATGACTATGATACAAGTCTGGAGAACAATTCTTAACATCTTTCCATAACATAGATGTAACCTGTAATTATGCCTCTGGGCTCAAAACAGGCTTGCAGGGCCCGAGAACAGAGAGAAACAGGCACCTTCAGAAGATGAGTCAGCTTTTCCTAAAAAGAGACAGACTTTTCAAAAGTTGACTTAGACAACAACTTTTAGGAAGAATAAAAAATATCATGAATCATCACACTGAGCTCGCTCTCTTTTTCATATCTTCACCCACCTTTATCACAGAAGGCACTAAGAAAACTGGCTTAGATCAAGCATCCTCCTTTTAGACAATTACATATGAACAAGGAGAATCCCAATTCTTGTCTGGAACACTCCCTCTGTAGCATTTTGAAGTCTACAAGTATGAATACACGCAGCAGTTTAGAGAACAAGGTTTTCCCAGGGTGACATACTGCTTACTGGGACTCTCTTTTGTTCCATTGGTGAAATAATTTGGTCAGCTCTAAACCTATTTCCTTAATTTTGGACATGAACTCAGCTGTCCATGCTAGCGTGGTAGCCATCCACCAAATCAATCTATAGATTCTGCCATAGCAATATAAAAATCTGCAGTATGAATGATTGGCACTATGAAGTAAGACAATGTTTTATATTACATAACTTTCCTATAACGTTGCATGACGTACAGCATAGGTTTTGTGTTTTCTGAACAAATCCATTCATGCCAATGAATCCAATCATATGAGAAAGACTGCAGATTTGAGATCATCCCTTTAAAACTGAATAGAGAATTAAAGATTCTCAGAGCCTCTTTAAATAGTTTAATAGAGAATGATATCCTCATTTTAACAATTTATAGGATGGTTAAAAAAGCAGTTTTAGAAAGACTTTAATTTTCTATTAAATTCTATAGGTTTTTTGAGAGTAATTTCTGTGGGACTTAGCATTTCCATTTCTATAATTTATGTACAGTTCTGTAAAAGTTTCTTGGCTTATTCTTACTAAATCCACCAGGCTTTCACAGAAGGATTTGTAGCTTCCTATTTTCAATGCATTTAATTTTAGAAGAGCTGGTTTTTTTGTTTGCTTGTTTTAAAAACACACACAAAATAATCTGCTGCCATAAAATACAAAGTGATCAGTAAAGAGTTAAAATAATGCATAGGCTTCCCCACTCTCACATTGCTGGCAAGCAACTTCTGATTCAGCTGTTGGTAGACTTGCAGCAACAATGTATACACAGAAATTAATAGTACTAGTTATAAAATAAGAAGAAAAAAGAAAAGGTTTCCATTATAGTTGATACACCTGGGATAGCACAAGGTAAGCTGTGCATAGCACACTGTGCATCATGCCTCTTATCTTAGATGAATGGCCAAAGCCTCTGGAAAGCATATGGCTTAAGCAAATTAAGAGAGTCTGGAGCTGTTTACCAATGAGGAAAAAATCAAGCAAACAAAAACAAATGTATTAGTCCATTACTAAGTAAAGGGCACGGTATGACAGTGACAAAATAAACAGATAAATCAGTAAAATCCAGTAATCCTGCCAAATAAATCATAGGCTCAGTGACAATTAAATGTAGCCTACTTTGATTTATAAATAGCATCACATCCTTCCAGGCTAAAAAAAGAATTTGTAAAACCTTCCATGCAATCATGCTAGTTTAAATCACCTGAATTAGCAAACAATAGATGCCATTTAATATGAGAGGGAAAAGTAATTTGGCAGAAAGGCCAAGGGTAGTTAAGGTTTGTTGCTTTCTCATACTTTTTTAAAACACTAAGGCCAGGAAAGACCATTGTAATCAGGCGACCAAGGGTCCTCACAGACTATTAAGCCCAGGTGTGAAGTAAACTTCTGTACAAGAAATAGACTGACACTTAGTCAATACAGCCAGGCATTGGTTTGAGCTCTTCAGTGGATTCCTATCAACCTCTCCACAATAAATCATCCTCTATTTAGACTGTCCACCAAGTTCTAACACTAAGACTCATGGTAAGGAACACAAAAGTATTATGCTTTAGGAATAAAGGTTTCATACTAGTACTAAAAGTAAATTGGGAGTCAAACCAAGCTCTGATGCCCCCAAGCAGTCAAACAGATATGTCTTACATCATGTTACATCAACTTCTTCCTGCAGGGCAGCATAAGGCTTTATGTAAGCTAAGTACATTTCTTCAGAAGACTTCTGGTGAATAAAACACTTGATTTTCTTGGACCAAGTGTCATAAGCAAATTTATATCTTCAGAATACACCTTATTCTCATCTTCAAAGTGGAGCCATCCAATCAGAGTTCAGAGACCCAGTAAAAATATTATGCCTCCATGTTGTGTTTAAGAAAGCTTTTTACTACAGACTTGACTGAAAGCATATTGTGAACATGCTATTAATACCTTATTCTGGTATATGCTCTCTAATGTTTGCAGGAAAAAAAAAAGACTGATATTACTATGCATAAGCTCGGAAATACATCTTTATCATCTGACGTGCTCACTTGTTTACCTTCAGCTACCAGCTTTGAACTATGCAATAGCAAGGCGAGAGAAGAGTTCAGCTTTGTTTTCATTAAAGTACAGAAATTTCTGTCAGTTTGGAACACAGCAGTCTTACCAGCTTATCCCCTCCACCACAATTTTTTTTGCATAGATTCTTTCAGAACTGTAAGTATGCCAGTTTATACCTATCCTTCTACAACACTGAAGTTGTTTCCTGAGATATGAAGTAGCAGAGTTAGAAGGTACCATTGTTTTGTTTTTTAAAAAACATTAAAAAAATGGTCGACCAGAAATTACAGCATTAATTTCTGAGTGCTATCTTTTTGGACATAGCTCTGTGGAACAATAACAAGGTCAGATTTCTTGCCAAGACACCATTTCCCAACTGTGACAAAGATGGTGAAGAGGTCTGGGACAAGAGAAAGTGCTTAAGAAAAATGAGTAGATGGAGACTTCCAGAATGCAGTTCCATTTCTAAATAACTGTGCTAAGTCTGTGTCATATAATACACCTTCACAGTCCTAAGCAGACTGATATTTTTAGTTGATTTAGTGAGATGTTAGAAAGACGTGGACTTCTTTGCTGCAGTAAATCTTTTGTAACAACAAGCAGTGGGAAATGAAATCTGGTCATGTTTAACCCGAGAGCCACAGAGTCCTTACCTGACATTCATTAAAATTACTGTAATGGTAATACTGCCCATTAAAAAGAGAGAGAAATCAAAATTAAACAAACAAATGAAAAGCACATAGAAATTCTTTTTTCCTTATGGAAAAAAGTGGCATGGGTGAATTTTTATGAGGGAGTCAGTTAAAAAGAAAATTATCTAGAATTACTCATGCATGGAGATGCTGACACAGAAAACGGGAAAGTTAGGAAACAGATGATTGATTGACCTTCAACTGAAGTATAACACCGTTGGTGTTATTGGTCTTCTTATCTAGAGTGGGGGATTTCCAGCAACAATTCAGTTCAAGAAGCAGAAACTAATGTTCTGATTTCTAATAGATTAGGAGTTAGGGCCAGATCTCAATACATAACTCCAAAGTTTTTCAAAGAGTTGGGAGCCTGGGTTAGCAATCTCCCTCTTTTGTGTTGCACCCAGAGCCTACTTAGCTCATGAGACCTAGCAGGAGAACAACATAAGATTTTAGACTGCATCTCTGTGTAACGTCTTTCTGGGAAAAGAAGTTCACTCTTGCTTTTAGCTATTGTTCTATTGCCTCAGAACTCTAAAGAGAGATAATTGTTTGGACACTGCTGAATTACTCAGAATGCATACATGGCTGAGCAAAAACTGACTTGACTCTTTCCTTTGGAAAGCTTGGTGAGAATAATTATCTAATTACAGACACAGCAGAAAATGACTGTAATAAATGATGGTCCCTGTTCAGAACAGAATGCATCATACAGCTAGATTAAAATACAGTTAATTGTACAGAGTGAGGGGGGTGTAGGGGGACAGAAATAGGATGCAATTTACAAAAGAGAAAACATGCTTTAGAGAGGCATCTCTAAAATACATCTCTAAATATAGAGTGATGATAGACAAGAAAACTAAACCCCAGATTTGAACATCTTTGTGGCTTGAAATCCATGTCCAAACTATACAGCTGCTGCTCATCTCAACAGGAAATGTCATTTGTAAACTTTTAGTACCATTTGATTTTAAGGACCAACTCATCACAACTGAATTATAATCAAGTACTAACATTTATTTCACTTTCTTTTATTAAGATTAATAGTTCAGAATAATAAAGGGTAGAAAAAAATAGGGGAAAATAGAAGTAGTCAAACAGTAACCACATACTTAGAGGAAAATGGATTGTATGGAACATAAACATTTGATCTTCACAAGACTTCCATACACTATACCTAGGACAAATATCCATCTACCTAAATATTCTTCAGAATTACCATTAATTAATATTTTGTTCAGGTTCTGTAAAACTGAAAAATGTGATAAATTGTCTAAAGCTGTGAACTGTTTCAATACTAATGTCATGCTTTCTAAGCGATAATTTTCTTGTGATTCTGGCCATGAGAATAATAACATAAATTTACAACATTGGAATTTTCAATCTGCTGTCAGCAGAAAACTAAGATTCCTAGAGTAACTGTAGAAGGATTTTAAATACAAAAGTAAACAGCTGCTTCAGTCACCCTAAATAATACAGCACCTTTTCACTAAGGCCATCAAGGAAACATCACTGTCTCGTGTAATGAGGTGAAAACTTATCTGCAGTGATCAGGGATAAAGGCCAGCTAATGCAATAAGAAATCAACGGATTTAGCCACAGCTCTGAATACAACTTTCAGTGAATCAGAGGACTGCTCATAAGATCAGCAATCTTAATAATAAACCAAGAGTACTAAATAACCAACTCAGTGGAGTATCGACTTTGGGAAGGAATTCTGTACATAGAAGGAAATTTCGCATCCAACATTCACACACCTTTGTAAACTGGTTTCAAAGCCTGTGAGCACTGGTACAATTACAGTCCACTCACTTCACAACTATTCCTGGATCAAGCTTGCAAGACAAAAGACAACAACACAGTGAATCTTCTAAGTACAATTACCCTTGCATTACTTGGCTTACGCTTAATTTGTCTCCCTTTAAATATCTTTCTTATAAATTAGGATTGGTGAGAAAAAAAAAAATGAGGGGAGAGAACAGGAGGGGAGAAGAATTAGTTGGATTTTCAAGGAAGTGTTCCAAGCATTCATGGTGCTAACCAAAATAATTAAAAAAGGGATGTTCCAGCTTACTCTGTACTCACCTTCTGCCAAAGTATAACCAAACAATGCAATCAGATTCTTTGCCATTCCTCCTGTGACTCAGATGCTATCTGAACTTTGCAGCTGCCAATCAACTGATATGGGTTTGAGCAGAAGTCTTCAAAACAAATGTCTGGAATATAAAAGTAGAGTAATGCTACTACTAACATTGGCTGTACTATGTTGGAGTGTAGAATAACCAGATACATGTACATTTTTGGTTCATCATGGCTAGTCCTCATATAGCTGGATATCCATTTGGAAAAAACATGCACAGAGAGAGATGAACTTCACAGTTCCCAGTGATGGAAATAGGAAAGCTATCAGACTATGAAAGGGCCAGTGGGAAATAGATAAATGCATTCTGATTGTACCAAATGAGAAGCCTGGACATCTCTTGAAATGAGGCCCATGTTGTTGACAGACACCTTGTGCTAGAAGTAAGGACAAATATGATGAAGACTTGGTGCTGAGGAGAGATCAGAATCTAAAGGTTCAGGCAACAGGAAAGTGACAAGAAGGGAAATTCTAATTGAACATAAGGGAAAAAAGAGTATTTACTGTGATGGTGGTTAAGGATTAACTTATCCCAAGAGGTTGTGGAATCTCTATCCTTGGAGATTTTCAGAATTTGACTGGATAAGGTCCTGAGCAATTTGATATAACTTCCTTAGCCCTTCTCTGAAAAGGCAGTTCACTGGAAGTCTCTTCTTAAATCTTTTTATGATTTTACCATGTTAGCCTCCCCAGATTGGCATAGGTATGCTGAGCCCAAACCAGAGTCCTTTTGTGTGTTTGCCTGCACAGAACACAAGTTCCTTGAAAACAGACTGGTTTTCTAATATAGGGATTATTTTCCTGAAGAGAAAAACACCCTGAAACATCAAGTGTCTATTTCTCTCCATTGACTATAGAAGTTACTAGCTTACTTGCAGACATCTCATTCTGGATGTCTAAAATCAGATGAAATAAATCCCACTCCCTGTACATCCATGAACTCAGCACTTATTTCTGCAAATTGCCACTTGCAAAGGATCATACTATACTCCTTCATCCTATAAGATCAGTATTTTTCAAGTGCTTTTCCCTTCAATTCTGTCATAAAAATGAGAGAAAAACAGCAGTTCACTTTAATGACCAGCATAACATTATACTGTTTTGAATCCAAAAGCATGTCTTTCATTTAATCATTATCCATAAAGATATTTTTTTTTTACTTCACCTAGAAGAGTTAGGGAATTGTTAGGTTTTACTATAAGTCCCCCTGCACCACATTTCATAAGAATAACATTAATTCTGGCACTTTTATTTCATAGAATCAAAGAAAGGTTTGGGTGGAAAGGGATCTTAAAGAACAGCTAGTACCGACCCCCCTGCCACGGGCAGGGACACCTTCCACTAGACCAGGTTGCTCAAAGCCCCATCCAACCTAGCCTTGAACACTGCCAGGGAGGGGGCAGCCACAACTTCTCTGGGCAACCTGGGCCAGTGTCTCACCGCCCTCACAGGAAAGAATTTCTTCCTAATATCTTGAGGAGAGGGAACACGCCTCCACACAATCCAATGTGAATCAAAGTGAAGACGTTTATTAAGCATAAGCTGTCCCTTTTATACATTTTGTACTTTCCCTGGCTGTAAGCATGTGCATTGCTATTGGTTAATATTACGAAACATGCTCTTCTTTGATGTGTTGATTGGTCACTGCTCTGCCACTGGTCCTTCCTTAATTGGCTCCATCAGTTCTTGTTTCTTCTCCTCTGTGTTCGGCTCCCACCAGCTACTCCCTCAATTCTTGTTTGCTCAGCTGCTGTTTTTCCTCATCTCTTCTCTCCAAGGTCGGCTTGTTGACACTAGCTGCATGAATCTTGTCACGCAGCTAGGCCCTCACTCCATACTCTCATACTTCTGGCTCATTACATGACCATTCTGCTCCAAAAACCCCTCTACAATATCTAATCTAAATCTCCCCTCTTTCAGTTCAAAACCTTTCCCCCTTGTCTTATCACTACATGCCCTTGTAAAAAGTCCCTCTCCAGCTTTCCTGTAGACCCCCTTCAGATACTGGAAGGCTGCTCTAAGGTCTTCCTGGAGCCTTCTCTTCTCCAGGCTGAACAATCCCAACTCTCTCAGCCTGTCTTCATAGGAGAGGTGTTCCAGCCCTCTGGTCATCTTCGAGGCCCTCCTCTGGACTTGTTCCAACAGCTCCATGTCCTTATGTTGGGGGCCCCAGAGTTGGATGCAGCACTGCAGGGGGGGTCTCAAGAGAACAGAGTAAAGGGGCAAAATCCCCTCCCTTGACCTGCTGGCCATGCTTCTTTTGATGCAGCCCAGGATACGGTTGGCTTTCTGGGCTGCAAGTGCATATTGCCAGCTCATGTTGAGCTTTTCATCAACCACCACCCCCAAGTCCTTCTCCTCAGGGCTGCTCTCAATTCATTCTCCGCCCAGCCTGTATTTGTGCTTGGGATTGCCTCATCCCACATGCAGGACCTTGCGCTTGGCCTTGTAGAACTTCATGTGGCTCACATGGGCCCATCTGTCCAGCCTGTCAAGGTCCCTCTGGATGGCATTCCTTCCCTCCAGCGTGTTGACTGCACCACACAGCTTGGTGTCGTCGGCAAACTTGCTGAGGGCGCACTCAATCCCACTGTCCATGTTGCTGACAAAGATGTTAAACAGGACCGGTCCCAATACTGACCCCTGAGTAACATCACTCATCACTGGTCTCCACTTGGACATTGAGCCATTCAATGTAACTCTTTGAGTGCAACCATCCAGCCAATTCCCTGTCCACTGAGTGGTCCATCCATTAAGTCCCGGCCTCTCCAATTTAGAAACAAGGATGCCTTGCGGGATAGTGCCAAATGGTTTGCACAAGTCCAGGAAGATGACATCAGTTGCTCTTCCCTTATCCTTATTTGGATTAAGTGAAGATATTCTGATAAAACCTCTAAGGATGCAGCATAGCTCTCCTAATTTGGGCAGCATTTAAGTTTTTCTGTGTTCAAATACCACTTTCTGAAATTGAAACACATCACATCATAAATTAATGCACATCTATGGATCCTACTTCACCATACATCTTATGGTACGATTGCAATTGGTTTTCATCCCCTCTAAATTTGAAACAAATGAAAATGCAGAGTAAGTATAGCTATTTTTGTAGTCAGGAAGACAAACTACATTGTGAATGAATGATATTGCAAGTTCTGGAAGCACAGCAGCTGCGATACAAAATATCTTGAACAGAAGAAGTGGACAAGAACTTCGTGCAACTCCCACACACCTCATAGACACAGAAAATTGTAGAATATTAATACTTGGAATGCTGATGGAGAGAGGTCAGCTATAGACATGTCAAATTATGAGCCACTCAATTCCCAAAGAACTCATAGAGAAGACTGTGTAAACAGTGGAAACTCCGCAATTTCCTTAGACTTGAATTTGTGTCCTCAGTGATGCTCACTATACGTTTGTTAAACTGAAAACTCTCTTAAATGAGTAGACAACAAATAGCTGAATAGAAAGACTGCAAATCACTGCATCACTTTTCATTTGTGCTGTGATTTCTCTTACAGATTCAGGTGAGGTGTTTCATACTCCTCAGTGATCTTGTTTCTTTGCTCAAAGTTGACCAAATATCCTGATTCCCAATCTTGAATCTCTAGCTGATTTCTTATCCAGCTTCTTTTCGATATTAGGGAGAACAGAGAAACCTGCTTTCAGGCAGACTACTGCACTTCCAGCCTTCCCAAAGATGCTAAAGCATAACTGGATAAGGTCTTGGTTTTGTAGAAGAAGCTGTCACCTTCTGTCATTGTTCTAGATCAAAATGTTTTAGAGTATTTTTGTGACACAATAGCAACAGTGACTATCTCATTTCTTCCTTTTCACCATTCTAGTAAAGAAAGGTAAAGATTCATTTTATTTCCAACACTAACCATTAGATATGTTCAAAGTGTACAGAGATGAACATCAAACAATAAACATTCAAAAGAACTACCACAGATTTTACCGATTTTCAGAAAGGAGTGCTATGCTGTTTGCTAAATGAGGTTTCGTGTGGGCAGAGTCAAACACCAAGGCTAGAAGTTGAGATGGATATGATTTTTATTCCTTTTAGGAAAATATACCAATAATGACCCATAGTCTTGTGCAAATGCTAAATAACACTAGTAAAACACTGAATTATGTTTATAGTTGCTAATCACTGGGAGAAAGAACATGCATGTTACCTTACATTTTCCAAAACTAGAGGACAGAAGAAAAGCCTATGATCAGAGCAGGGAAGTAAACTGTAGGTGTTAATACTCCTTCTGGCTAAGAATTCTGCTGTAGTTTACAATCACAACTTTTTTGGTTAAAACAACAATCTCCATTCTGCTTCTTTGGGCGATAATCCTCAGAAACATGCATTTAGTATAGCAGGTGTAGATATGAGATTCTGTGAGAGGAGTGAGCTACTCCATTCAGCTCAAGGACATTTTCCTGAAGGTATTTCAGGCTAGTAACTTAAGTATCAGTATTTGAATGACTGCAATATGTGAAAAAGTTCAGATATGAGCATTTCCTGAGAGCATTATTTCATTCTAACACTAAAAATTAGTAGCATATAAGAGTTGCTATCACGTTTTATCCCCAGCCAGAACAAAGCTGAGCCCTTAGAAGCCTTTTAGCATCTTTGGTCACACCATAAATCAGCTGGACTACATCATCATGTCAAGAACATCTGCATAATTCTTTCACTAGTTTGAATTTAATTTGTTGATTTTTAAAGAACAGATTGATAAAGTGTGCTACTGCTGCTGCCTTCTGAACTGTCTCAACTGGCCTTGTGCATTGTCCATATGTTTATATTAAATTATTTTTTAAAGTTTCAGAAAGACAAGCAACATGAATTGGATAGTCACAGAGAAGGTGTAGTGAATGTTTGTGGGTTTTTTTTTCTTAAATTACATATCTTTGATACAATAGTCAAGAAAATAAACCAAGATACATTAGTTCTTCAGCTTGATCCACTGATCTTACGCCAAAGGACAGAATAATTGTCCTTAACACACTTTAAAACCCCTTACAATATTATGTGCATCAGTTCAAATAAAGATAAGCAACAGCAAAAGAATATCTAGAAAATATAGCATATGTAATACATCTCTAATGCAAAGGTTCAGGGAACGAAGCTTTCTGAAGAGAAATGGATCACTTTCGAATCTCCCTTATAATCAGCACAAGGTACCATAATGCTCGTACTGCTGTCTAGTCCAAGAACACCATAGACACCAGGACTCTTCTGTGTATCTTTACCACACCGACATCTACACCTGAGCTAATCCGTGTTAAAAGGCTAACCCTGACACCCTCCAGAAGCCTCCTGAATTGCTTGCATCCCTCCACACTACCCTTTCAGTAAGTGGCAGGACAGAGTCTCCAGTCCCATAGTAACAAAATCATCTGCAGATTTCATTCAGTACTATGCTCTGACCAGGTAGTTTGAAACAGCCGGTGCACAATGTCACCCTCACTGGCCTCTCCTCCGATCCTGACCTAAAAGCACTAAATCAGCCTGTTGTCTAGTCTGTAGAAAAGCTCCACACATCTGAGCAGCTCCTTCTTGTAGAGGGTAATACCCTACTCTTTGTCTTCCTTGCTTGTCTTTCCTAAAGAGCCTGTATCTATCCACCATCACAGAGCTCCAGTCATACAAGCCATCCCATTCCATCTTGACAATTCTCATAGTATCACAGTTCTGCATCCACATACGGGACATCTAGCTCCTCCTTCTTATTTCCCAGGCTGTACGCATTTCTGTACAGGCATTGCTGTGCCCTCTTTTGACCAGTTTTATCCTTCCCAAGGCTTTTATTACTCTGCCTCATGCACTTACCACCCCTGCTGTTGTTTGCGTCAGCTTGACATAAGGTGTAATGCCAACCTTGAACATACAAACTTTAAAATTTCACCTGCTTGACAACCCTGTTGGTGAAAGTACTCTTAAATTTGTAGATGGATCCTGTCTCTTGCTCTGTTTTTCAGAGGGACCCATAGTTACAAAAGCCAAGAGGCTGCCTGCAACACCAGCCACACAGACAGTAACTAACTCACACGCATTCATTTCTATTGGAGTCTATCCCCTTCAACAAGTCCATATTTCTCAGGACTACAGAAGCCCGTCGGGGCTCCCATGTCCTTCTCCTTTGCTCCTAGAGCCGTGTAGTGTCTCCTGATTTGCTCCAGGCCTCCCTTGGTATTGGTGCTAATGCAGATGGTACTGGTGCAGAGGAACAAAGTGCAGTACTAGTGCAAGGGTTGCACAAGCCTGAGAAGTCTCTCTGCAGTTTCCCAGATCCAGACCCTTAGCAAGAAACAAGCCTTCTGTGACAGCATGTTCCTTCCCTCAGGGACAGTATTATACAAGTAGCACCACATAATGCCAGCAGAGGAAAGGTGGGGGGGCAGGAAATGTACATCTACACAAATATACGTAATATAAAATACATATATATGTGTGTATCAGAAATTACCTGGTGATGGGATCCTGTTCTCAGTTTGCATGTAGCTAATGAAATATTTTCTCAGCTGTGGGAGGCAAGGACTAGTGCAGCACGGTCAAAAAGCTTAGGTGCTGAGTAATAAACTGCATACAATCTGCTAACAACATAAAATAGGAAAAGAAAAATGAAGAAAAAAAGGTAAAATAAGCTGCTTGTCATGGACTATCTCTATAAGCTTGTGTTTCCTGGAAGAAAAAAAGTTTTCAGATTCTTTTTTTCTCCAGTATTCAATATAATTCCAGAACATTTATAACCATAAGGCAGAAAACATTAGCAAGGCAAGGGGTAATCAATTGCTCAAGATAATGCTATACTAGTAAAAGAAAAAACAAAAAAATTATACCTAGGAAGTGGGGCATTTTTGTCTCTGGGAAGAATAGTAATTGAATAGATGTTATGAAATGGAGTGTTATTTTACCTGAGTTCTGAGTCAGATTTATCCTGCACAGCTGTGGTGCTTCAAAAATTTTCTAGCAAAATAAAGATATGTATCAGTTATAGTGAATCTATAAGGTCAAAAAAGAACATATACTGTCACGGAGTAACACTGGGGTATAAATTGGGAGTGGCTGGAGAGCAGCCCTGCAGAAAGGGATCTGGGGGTGCTGGTTGACAGTAGTCTAAATATGAGCCAGCAGCATGCCCTGGCAGCCAAGAGGGCAAACCGCATCCTGGTGCGCATCAAACACAGCATGACCAGCCGGTCAAGAGGTGATCATCCTGCTGCCTTCAGCATTGGTGTGGCCTCACCTTGAATACTGTGTGCAGTTCTGGGCCCCACAACTTAAGAAGGATGTGAAGGTCCCTGAATGCATCCAGAGGAGGGCAACAAAGCTGGTGAAAGGGCTGGAAGGGGTGTCCTGTGAGGAGTGGCTGAGGACTTGTCTGGTTTGGAGAAAACAACAGCTTGTCTGGTTTGGAGAAAAGGAGGCTGAGGGGAGACCTCATTGGTCTCTACAGCTTCCTGAGGAGGGGAAGTGGGGAAGGAGGTGTTGATCTCGTCTCCCTGATATCCAGTGATAGGATGCATGGAAATAGTTTAAAGCTGCCCCAGGAGAGGTTTAGACTGGGCATTAGGAAGCATTTCTTTGCCAAGAGGGTGGTCAAACACTGGAACTGGCTTCCTAGAGAGGTGGTCAATGCCCAAAGCCTATCAGTGTTTAAGAGGCATTTGGACAATGCCCTTAATAATATGCTTTAACTTTTGGTCATCCCTGAAGTGGTCAGGCAGGTGGACTAGCTGATTGTTGCAGGTCCCTTCCAGCTGAAATATTTTATTCTATTCTGTTGGATCCTAGGACGGCCAGGATGCTGATGCAAGACTGACTAGAATCCTTCTTCTTAAAAAGAACATCAAAACCACCATGAGCAGACTTTAAAAAAAAATAAAAGGCAGATTTTGAGAGCAAAAACGAGTATAAGGCTTTCTGAAGTGGAAGAAACTTAATTAATTCCACCTGTGCACTGTGTTTTGCAGGTGCCAATTTTTTTCATTTGAGCTTGGTCTCAGTCCAAATTCTTTTCAACGGAATCTTGAATTGCAATAAAAGTCACCTCTGATCACTAGGAAAAATATTTTCTACAACACAAGACCTGGTTATGTGTCAGTTCCACCTTTCTCAGCATTTTCTGACCTCTGCTGTGCTATAGGTTTTGCATCTCCTGCTGTTTGTGTGCCCACCTCTGCACTCCACAAATCTCATACTGCAAGTGTTGCTTTCTCAGAAGAGGAAGTCTCAGCCTTTCTCCAGAGGGTTCCCCCACTGGGAAGCACTCTAACAAGCAGAAGGAAAATGGTCAAACCACCACCCTGTCACTCAGCCATACCCATTTAAGAGAGCACAATGTGCATACAGTAACTGTGAACAAGTTAAACAGCTGTAAAATCTCTCATGGATACTCGAAAAAGAATCAGAGTTTTATTATGTTATACCTTTCCCTGACACACTTAGTGAGTATACATGTCTGTGAGGAGGACGCCTGAAAATCCCTCACAGTACCATTGCAGAGCTTCTTGCTTTTAATGGGATTCCAGTTGTGTAAGCCTGAGGCTTACCCTGTTACTAACATGGATTTACACTATTACAATGGATAAGAATTTGCCCTGAGAATCTATTTAAAAGAATAAATGTATTTAATTCTATATTTAAAAAAAAGAATAGGTTGATTTGACAGAAACAGAGCAATAGGGAAGGAACAGAAAAATGCAGCAGCAAGGACCTCCTAGATCAATTAGTCTTTTTTTTTTTAAATAACAAAAATACATAACAAAGTTCATAGCTAAATTCCCAGCTAAGCAACACAGCATCCTACTTCTCTTCAAACCCCCAAGGTCCTGGCCTGAAAAGCTTTGTGGATTGTACCCTGAACAGTACAGATAAGCCCTTGGCAGATAAGTACATATCAGCTAAAATAATCAGAACATACGGACACTCTCTCTTTCTAGAGAAGACAGATGCAACTTCACATGGAAACTGTATACAACTAGATCTGCTTTAAATATACATCCCAAGAAAATAATGCTGATGGAGACACCTGTGTACATTCAGCATAGCCATAACCACATGGAGCTCAATCCACCTTTCAGGGGGATTACTCTCCAATTCCACTTTCTGGTGTTTTCAGATCTGACACATAAGTTGCTCATCCTGTTCCTTAGACAAGTATCTTGAGATACAGACCTTCACTGAGCTGTTTCTACTGCAAGTAAAAATTCTAAAAGCAGCATGTGTCTCCCCAAGGATGAAAACAAGACAGATGTCACTAACCTTTCTACTATAATCACCTGTCTGAAACCATCTTTTCCTGCATCTCTTCTGTTGCTCACTTTTTCCTCTGTGATGTCCAGAAACAAAAACAGTTACTCAGGACAGATAAGTAAAACTAAATCAGAAATAAGAACTTATTTCTTATGGGAATATCAGCTAAATCAATGCAATATATTTTTCCACAGTATTTTTGAACGGTGTTTGTATTTAAGTCACAACTGTCCCTGGAAGTTCTGAGGCATTTAAAGCAGATCCATTCTAGCACCCCATTCTGCCCATCAGTCATAACTACACTAAGTTTTATGAGACAGGCCTCATTCTGATACGATTTCTTGCTATTTTTCATGTAAGTCTGAGTAGTTTCAGAAATGTTACACCAATATACACAGATCACAAATTCAGTGAAGCAACACCTTTGTTAAGAAATTACCAAAGCAAGATAACCAATTACAACACAGTAAAATCCTATAGTTAAGGAATATTCACCAAGATCTCTTGGTGAAAGGAACACTATTTTAGGCAAGTAGATGCAAGGAAAAAAAGCAAGAGCTGCACACACTGATGTATAATTTCAAGTCTTTTAGAAAGAGCAATGAACACTTAGAATTCAGTTGTTGCACACAGCCAGGGATCTGTTTCTACACATCTCTTGCCAAAGTCATTCATACAGCAGGTATTGCAAAACTTTCCTAATAAGCCTCATGGCTTCACCCAAAACTACTCACAGTTCAGAACCATCTTTTCATAATTAAGATCATAGTTCAGGCTTTCCCTAGATAATTGTGCTATCATTTTAAAAGCCAAACACACTCAAGAGTAGAGTCTCTTAGGAAAAAACAGTGGCCATTAGACAAACTAGAGAAAAGGTGAGACATTATACTGCTACCTGAATTCCACTCCCATCAAAAAAAACATCAACTTTCAAGAAAACTACCATCATTATTTCCTGTATTACTACTCTAAAAATACTTCATCAACCAAGTATTACAAAACCTAAAAAGTCTATCTTACTTCATCAGTCCTTCCTAAAGATTAAATCTCTAATACTGAGGTCTTTAAGCAGTGCTGCCAGAGCCCTGAGGTACACCAACAGGCTCTAATTGCCCTGAGCAACCTCAGCTGGGACCTCCACCCATCCACAAGTTCCCTCTGGCCAAGCACTGCATTTATGCTCAGGCACATGGTTCCAGTGTTTGCTTGAGCTGCACTGTATGTATGTTATGCTTGATTCTGCGCTGATCTTAACCTGCTTGCTTGCCTTTCAGATTTGGTCTCAGATCTGCATTATGACTATGAACTTACTTTTTAATCACTAGCTTGTTGGCCAGCCCTCATTGTTGTTAGTGGATCTGCTCCTCTTGTTCAGGTACTCAACTGATATATAAATTTGGCTTTCAGTAGGATAGATGTGCACAGTAAATAGAAAGAACATCATTGGTGCCTCTTATCTATCTGTTGTTTCAGATGTTCAGATGCTGTTTCAGGTGTTCTGGATTTTCACAGAATCACAGAATTCACAAAATTATGGCTGATTTCAGTGCAGTAAAATAGAAAATGAGCCTTTGATCACTTCTGCACTGTACCTCATTTCTTATAGTCCATCTGTCAACACAAATAATATATTTAAAAAAATAAGTCTGATATCTGGTTATATCTCCTGTAGGAGTACCTTCCAACATTGATAGCACAGTTAGTAAGAGTGTTCATTTATTTGGGAGGGTTTTGGTGATCATGGGTTTCCTCTTTTGCACTCACTCTTTGTAGCAGTTTACACAAATCCAGTTTGCAGGTCTATAGTCTTTTAGGGTTTTGGGGGTAATCTTCTCATTGTTTAGCAGGTTTCATGTGCTTTTAGTAGCACATCCATCTTGAACTTTTATTTCCAGTAATATGTCATTTACCAAATGACAAATGAAATAGAAAACAAATCAAATTAGGAGTTGCTAACAAACTGGTAGTACTATCTTCCACCTGTAAAAAAAAAACATGTAAAAGAGAAACTGACTTGTCCATCTATTGTGCAGGTCATGGTGATGCAGTTGCTGCCTGGAGTGCTTACAAATCTTAGCAGCTAAAAAGCAGAAATGGACAAAGCTCCAACTAGACACATTTTCCTGTTCTTCCCTCAAAGACCTAGTTCTAGAACTCAGAAGTTTCTTCAGCTAAAATTCCCAATTGCTAGGCAACTTACACGGGGTACAGGGCCACAGGACTCACAGACTTTATTTTATGTTTGAGATAAACTCAGAAAATCTGATATAAAGCAGTGCAGAAATGTCTCTAATGGCCTAGCTAGCTCATGGAAGCAGAAGACTCAGAAGTGACACCAAGTTGCTGGCAGTGCTACTAGGAAGCTCAGAACAAGCTGAACAAAGGTACCTACTTGTCTGCAATGTCAGGGGAAGACTCAGAACTCGTGACAGTAATAGAAAACTTATATGAGAAAATAGTAAGCTGTACATAAGCAATACAGGTTATAGAATGACTCAAGAGGGGCTCTGAGTGTAATAATGTGTGCTAAGGACATGCCATAAGGATCCACGGTTGCTGTAGGAAGACCCTTGAGCAGCAGCTATGACAACCAGAGATAAGTTTAAATAACATGCTCTCACCCACCAGTAAAAACCTCTCCCCTTTGACTCAGGATGAACTAATGACAGGACAGGCAGACAAAATGAATGAATTTGTCCTGGAATTGTGAAACTTATTCTATCAAAGAAGGGGTAAAGTTGACATTAATATGAATGGCCATTCCATTCAGGCTTAGATGAGCTTGGGGGAGCAATTCATAACATGCGTAACAGTCTTCTCACCAGTTTCTTGAAGAAATCTATTTTTCTTGACAATGGTGCACAAAGCAATTACTCCTTTAAGAATAAGGTTTCTCCTTAAAATATCAAAAAATAGTAGAGCCAACACTTGATCATTCCACCTCTGTCAGTACCAGTGAGAAATCAACAGTGGCACGGCTCTTCTATGGAAAATTAAATCATTCTATTTTTAGCTATTATGCATGTTTTCCACCTAATGATCCCTGTTTTGATTTGTTGTTGTCTTTTGTCATCAGGTTATCCTCTATAATTGCATCATACCCTTGCAGGAAAGGATCAGAAAGAAATATTATTTGCTAATTACAGTTCCAAGCATTGGGACAATGGGATTTTTATCTTAGTCCTTTCTCTCAGCTAAGCTTGTTGGGCTGCAGGGCATGGCATTCATGATATAGAAAGCATTTAAAGAAAATTGGAAGAGATGGATGGATGAGTGGCATTGGCTTTAATTATAAGACTATTAACATGGGAGGCAATTCAAATAGTCATTGACTTCCAGAATATCATCTGCATATAACGGACAGCTCCTATTAAAAGTAGATTCATTCCAAGCTAACACTAATGCATACATTAGACCTAAACAAATTCAAAACATCCACATCTTTGTTGAGTGATATAAGGGTGGGTTTCTATGCTCACCAATAAATGATTTTTGAGTATTTCTCAGCTGCCTGTCCTTCTTCAATTCTCAAGAATCCTCTTGAATTCTCAAATCTTAAAAAAAAAAAAAAAAAAAAAAAAGAGAAAAAAAGTTCTGCATCAGTTGCTGTGGCTGTCTTGACAGTTCAGAACGGGAATATTTCACATTAAAATAAAATAAAATAGCCAGTGCTATTGGCTCCTGTTTCACAATGGAAGTAGGATACACCTTGGAAGTGATTTGCAAGTGTAAATAGTACATTCCAATTCAACTGAAGAGGGGGACAAAGTTCCATTAGCCAAGCTAGTAGAAAAGGGATTTCATAGCCTCTGAGATGGTTCTAAGTATTAGTGACAATCAAAGTCAGTCAAGCCCTAAGCAGAACAGCTTGGGCTTATGCTGCGAAGCACACATATGTGCAGGTTTTATGCAGATTAATGTGTCATTTCCAGAATCCATATTCCATGAGTACTATAACACTTCTCTACCCAGTGAGCACTGTGCAGTTTTTAATCAATCAAGTTTGTAATCAATTCAGCACCAAAAAAATGATTGGTTAACATCTGTGATTTTAAACTCCTTCCTCAGAAAATAAGCTGTGTTGTATAATATAGGTCTAATCCATTTCATCTTTATTGAAGATATTTGCTCAAGCCAGGAAGATCCTTCACTAAACTTCAGGACTCTCTGTTGTCTAATGACTGACTGGAACCAACGCTGGAACACATAATCTCTACAGGAAGAGCAGTGGCCCTACAAAAGGAAGCTGCAGATAGCTGGGTCCAATATTACTACAGGACACAAATATTGAAAGTGAAGATAAAGGTTTTCTCTTCCCAAATTGTCTTGTCTGTCAATGCTTCAAGGGGATTGAGAAAGATACATTCCATTTCCCATCTGGATTACTCTCATGCATTTGATTTCTGGTCAATTATAATCCAAGATGTAATTCGATGCATTGAATAAGTGTCTGGTGATATAAATCCATTATGGCTGGCCATCATGAGCTACAGTCCAGTATATAGTACTGAACACCTGAAGAAGTGAAAGAAAGAAATGGATTTCACAACTTAGGTTCTACTTTGTGTTCCTTACTGCATTTTTCTTCTCCAGCTTTTTAAGAAATAGAATTTATTACCAAAGAAGAATGAGAAATTTTTTGTGAGATTCCTGCACAGTCAGCTATCTTGGGTACTTTAGGAGAAGATCAGCTAACTCAAGATGACTTATTTTTTCCTCCTGTAGTTCACATAATTTCAGCTTTTTGTAGATATCAGCTGGAAGTGAAAATGCTGAAAAACTCAAAGGCAGCAATTATTCATGATTTCACCTTTTGCCAAGTCAGTCATAGTGGGGAGAAGGACCAACAACTTGAGAAGTCTGAGGTTTTAGTGGAGCTGGGCATCTAGATGGTTTCTCTAAAACATCTGTGGATATGTCTTACACATCCACAGCATAGGCTAGATAATGTGGCCTGTCTGTTTGACACGTACATTAAAAGACTTGAATCAGAAAACTAATTAAAGCTCAATGAACTTGTGTGGGAAACCTTTCCCTAGGTTTTTATCCCTTTTATCCCCTTTTTATCAGAAGGACAGTGTATGCTGCATACTGAAGTTAGTGAGACTTCCATCACACATTAATATGAAATAACAACTGAGCCATTCATAGCACAACCAACAATTTGTGATAGTAACAAGCATGATTTCCCCAGTCTTGCCCTAAACTCTTTTGCAGCTACTCTAGAATCTCCAGTAGTTTTTCTTACACAGCCAAACACCATTTCTGTAAATTCAGAAACATGACAGTTATTTTCTTTCTTGGATGTAGCCTCCTCTTCCCAAAGTTTAAAATATGGTCAGGAAAGGTATTTCTCATTGCAAACCTTGGCTAGTAGAAGTCTTTGAATGAGTTCCTGTATCAAGGTCTGTAAAGCTGATAGCATAATTTTTAAGAAAGTTTGTGAGCACTTTACTATTCGTGAGCAAATAAATAGATTACAGTATGAAAAATTCTGATTTGTTATGTCAGAGTCCATCTTAAAAAAAAACACTTTGTGAATATATTCTGGCTTTTCAGAGGTGAAAAATATCAGGTTTCACTTACTTCTTACCAATTTGTTATGTTTTCTGCTATGAAAAAACATGACTTTAAAAAAAAAGTGTTGAGAGATTAAAACAGGTATTCTCACAGCTTACATTTGACTTAGAAACAAGAAAAGAAAATATTTTCTTCAACACTGGTATTAAGAATGAAGAATGTCTGGAGAAGCATATACCACTTCTATGGTGTAATCTCAAAGCCGTCTCAAGTCCATCTTAAAATATAGCCCTACTGTGTGAAATCTGAGCATGAGCTTATATAATTAAGCCATTTCTTAAAAGGTTTAAAGATTGTGGAAACTGACAGTCACATTTCATAGGACTGTTCTTTCAGGTAATCTGTAGACAGTGGCAGACAGCTTGCATGGGTCTTTTTGCTCATTTACTTTTCCTTTCAACTTAAGTTACATGGGCTGGAAAAATAAATATTTTTATTTAAAAAAGCAGACTATGGATGGATCCCTTTTTTCAGAAGCTTATTCTTCCTTTGGAGATATTCTTATGACCTCTTATCGTGGAGAAATACAACTGAAAGACAAGATTAAATTGAGTAGCAATTAAAGCCAATCTCATGCTTATCTGAGGTAAGAGATATGGAGCAGACAGGTTGAGATTTTCCATCAGTGAAAATTCAGATTGTATAATGAGCTTTCCAGATGATCACTACATTTATTAATAATGGGGATAAACAGCCCCTACCATGGATTTCAGTGGACTGGTTTTGTTAAGCCTGACCACATATGTTTAGATGTACCACAGGCTCACTGTCAAATTTTCACTATACAGTTATTCATGTCAAAATGGAATGGGTAGAAAACACATTTGAGAAACTGGGGCACTTGTGCCATCTATATTTTTTGCTCTTCTGTTTGACAACATCCAGAGTTACACAGGCTACAGGCGTTTGGACAATGCCCTTAACAACATGCTTTAACTTGGTCAGCCCTGAATTGGTCAGGCAGTTGGACTAGATGATCATTGTAGGTCCCTTTCAGATGAAATAGTCTAGTCCTATTCTATTCTATTCTATTCTATTCTATTCTATTCTATTCTATTCTATTCTATTCTATTCTATTCTATTCTTGCTTTAACCTTAGAAAACCATCAGTTTAGAAGACTTGTAAGTGTTCAAAAGCCTTACTTGAACAGCTTTGAGGAAAAAGGAGGCATACCTTCAGCTGACACAAGAATAACTCCAGTGAAGACTGACTACAATGTGATCCAAGAAATACAACAGCACCCACTGAGGAAAAAGTAAACTCTGCTTTCAGAATACTGATCTGTTTTGAAAAGGATTAGATAGGCCTTTTCTGAAGCTCTCATCTGCTATAACACAAGGTTTTCATAGGTGAGATGTTGAATGAATTTTAATCCTTTATACATAATGACAATAACTGTTTTATTGTGATGGCTCTGGAGCTAAAGAGAGAACAACGTATTTATTTTCTTTATATAATCTAATCACCAAGACTGACATGTTTTCAGAAAAGCTGACAACAATGTAAGAAATCTGTTCCATATGGTCAAAATGAACAGTATTTCTGTATGAATAAGAAAATATTGAAACTAAAACACGGAACAGTCATGAGGTATGGAAGACTGGAATATAGTGGCAGATCTGTGCAAGATCATTGGGTAAGCTAGTGTAGAAGCTCAAAGTTTTGTGAATGGTCTTCACATGCAGCCAAGATCTGGTATTTACAATATCTACCTGAGAGTTCTGCTTTCATTGGAAACCTAACCTACTCAGTTAATTCAGTGAATCTTAATGAGTGATGTTCTGGGATCTAAATATAGCAAACTCCTATACAGTCAATTTAGATAGTACACAATATTTGTCTTTTTCAAAGCACAGTACAGACAATAAAGTCTAGACTGGGACACACGTCAAACCTAAAAGTTAACATGGAGTCACAATAATAGTCTGTGCCTCAAGCAGTCATAACCTCTCCCCATGGAGACACCAAGAGAGGAATGGAGTATGCAGGCTCCATTCTTTGGTGCCTTTTTTAAATATTACTGAGTCCTCTAGCTTTAATGAGAATCATTGCATACTTAGACAAGCAACTCAGCCATGCCACTCATTACATCTTTTTTAATTCCTTAATGTATGGTCCTGGTTATTTAGCTCTCCAGTTTGCTTTTCTTCTGCTTTAATTCCTTTTTTTAACTAATTCAGAGCTTTGCTATGTGAAGTGTCTCCACTCTGCTAAGAGACAGTATAAAAAATTATTAATCTTCTATGGAAACATATTTTCCTCTGAAGATCTCTTTGCTACATGGACATTCATCAGAGCCACGTTTTTAATTCTGATTTCTTGTGAGTGCAAAAGGATTTCACAGCATTATGACTCCACAAGAGACAAATCAGTCTGGTTTGCTCATAGAGGTGCAAGGATCATATTCCGTTCTAATAATGTCTTTTAGAACCTGCCTGGTTTTCTGCTTCTCATCACTGCTCCTCCCTGTCTCAGAGGCCTGTTTTGCTCAACTTGCAGTTCTTTCTCACTCCCTGTCCCGAACTTCATCTTCTGGTTTTTAGGAGTTTCCTTTCTCTTCTTTTCAAGCTTAGTAGACCCAGAAATACTCACCCTTAAGCCTCTCTAGGAGGTGTGACAACTCCAGACTTTGGAATACCTTTATTCCTGCAATTTATAAACCTAAAAATAATTATTACTCAAAGAACAACTGTATCATGTCAATAGAAAATATCTAGTCTAACCTTTTGCATGGTATCAGCCAGAGAATTCTACTTATGGATTTCTGAACCTACTACAAGCACTGAAATTTGAAACACAAGGCATCGTTTAGGAAGCTAGTGAAAGCTAAACACAATGAGGTAAAATTATAACATGGTCCTTGGTTTTCTTGTCAAGTAAATTCCTTATTTGAAAAATAAATAAATAAAAAACTTATTACATTTCTATTTTGAATATTTCTACCAAATATATTTATATATTTATTTTTTGATTGTACCTCTTGATAAAATGACAACTAAAGGATATTTTTGGTCCAAAATTTCAGGCCAGTGTAGAATAATTTAGCAGTTAGGTTTAAGTGAAAAATTACAGGACACAGAGGAGCTTATTTTCCTCTATTCCAAAACACAGGAAAACAAGAAAGCCAACATTGGCAATAAAACTCTCCTACAATACTGAATCCTAATCTTTTTCTTGTTTCATTTTGCAGATCTTTTTTCCCACTGGATTAAAAAGGAAAGACAATCAATTCAAATAAACCTTAGAATGGTTGGACATATTTAGCTTTCAGACGTTATTTTCAGTGCATTAATTTCATGGCTGTTACTAAAACAAAGTGCCTCTTGTTTTGTTTTGGATTTTTTTTTCAATATATAAGAAAACAGAAAGGGCAGAAAACAGAATTATTTGTTCAAAGTCATACAAACTGTTAGTGATAGAGCCAGGAATAAAATCCAAGTCTCCTAGTTGTTATTCTAATAATTCTAATAATCTAATTACACTAGTGATTGGATTATGCTATTTTATCTCTCCTTAGTGGAGATGCTGTTCTGCAGACCGACCTCTGGAGCAAATACAGACACAAGTGTGACATTTGTTAATTTAAAGACTCTCAGAGAGTAAGAAAATGTGAGGGCAGGTATTAGATAGAGGGCAGGCAAACACACCACAAATAAAGATCCAGGTTTTATGTGGAGTTATAGAAGCTATTTCTAAGTGAATCTGGCTGAGTCATTAACTTCATTAGTCATGCAGAAAAGAGAATGCCCAAACTTCAAACTGAAAGAATTTGAGGAATACGCCTCCTTTGAGGATGTTTTTTCTTCAGATCTCCCATGTTGTCTAATATACATTTTATTTACTGTAAACAGGGAAAACTAGTCTATTGAAAGCAGAGGACTGTGACACTTACAAACTAAAAATGCACTAATCAGGATAAAACAAATGTTAGCTTGCCTTCAACCTAAATATATGCATACTAAAACAGTATAACCAACAACATATAACTTTTTTGTAACACTGTTATGGCATCAGAGCAATGTGATGACTAAAGGGGGAAAAACTGAAGACACCCAAATGATAAAAAAGGTGATAAAGAACAAGATAAGCACAAGGTACTGCAAATGGCCTTGCAGATGGCAGGATGCATCAGGTACACACATCAGGTAAGCACAAGGTACTGCAAATGGCAGGATGTCCTCATCCTGCCTAATACACAAGAAGGATGACTGCCAAATTTAAAACAAGGTAAGCACTATCAGGAGCAGGTGAGATCCCTCTTTTCTGGCTGAGTAGATTGGGAGGAGCAAGTAGCATAAAACAAGAAGTATGGAAAGGAAAGACAAAATATCTACCACAGAAAAAACCTCTAAAAATAAACCAACAGGAAATGGTTTGATTGTGATCCAAAAAGTTTCAGGCAACATAAAATGTGAACACAGATTTCTTTGCCACATGAGCTCTCAAAAAATCTGTTGAAACTATGCTTTATTTGGAGCCCCAACTATGAAATACAATGTCCTTCATTAAGACAGGTGATGTTTTCAGATGTGTCTTGCTGAGCTTCTGTTTTATAAATCTTTCTAATCGTTAATGCAAATGTTACGAGGCAATAACTCCAAGAGTGTATGACTCAGCATCAGATTACCTGCTGAGTCATTCTAAGGAATACTGCTTAACTTCACATAGCTGAATCTCATAAACAATCTATTTCTCTTTTTCTTTAAAATAACTAAAAGAATTTTGATAAGTTGGTTTGCATCTATGTAGTCTATTATATAAGATACCTGGAAGTTTTCAAGTGATGAGTAAGAGAGGTTTACAACAGGTTCATTAGTTGGGAACATCAATCTTGTTAGCAGCACGTGTACTCATTTCAGTAAGATGTTCCTTGTTGTATAGCGACTGTCTGTAAATCCCTGCCCTGCACTTATCTCTTTCTAGTCATTTTACGATCCTGTGGTCTGAGTCATTAGTGTATGAAAATGTATTCCTGCTCAAAGAGATGAGGGAGTTCTGTCACAAAATGAGTAGTGACTAGTAAAGTACTAGACCAAGCTTCAGGTACATTTATTCTTTGCATTTTAGGTTTCCTTCCCCTCTATACATGGTAAACAGTATAAAATCATTTTGTCTGTGGAACTTTTTCAAAGTTAGCTGTAGGCTTAGGGTCAATCTTTATACAGGAATGAACCCATGCCATCTTACAAAGGAGGGTAAAAATTACGTGGACCATGAAAATGGATGAGCTTCTTGACTTTGTACCTGGTGGAAAAGTATATTTTATTTATTTAAAATTTCCAGTTTAATTGTTTCTTGTTTCCTTTGTTCATTGTCCACACAGACAAAACACATACTCATCACCTGTGGTTATCAAATGGCAAAACCATATTTTCTTTTAGCGCATTAATTACGGTCTCTCAGGAGAAGTACTTTTATGAATATACATTAATGCAAGAGTTTATCGTCTATTTTATGCACCGTTTACTCATCTGTTCCTTTAACAATATCTGCAACCTATGTTTTCTTTTAAAATGTATAACAAAAGTGTGAAATTAACACATCAGTGCAATACAAAAGACATCCATTTGTCTTTACTTCATTGTCCATCTTTAAATTTGACTAGCTAATTTGATCAGTGATACCTCTTTTTCCTCTTCTAATCTTTGACTCACTGTGCGATTTCTCGTTCTGTAGATGTCTGGTCCAGACTTCAGAGGAGTCTCAGTGATTTAGAAGCTCAATGTCTTGATTTACAAAGAAGGCTTAAGGTTTTAACTGAGTAGCCAGTAGAATTTACAGAAGTGGCTTAATAAATCATATGTTAAACTCCTACTGAGAATCAACAAACTTCCTGTAGAGACAAAGCTGACCACATGAAATCGGGCGGGGGTGGAATTGAAATCCATCCGTTCAGAAAGGGGACAAGTCAGTGCAATTTTTGCCATTATGCCGTGATGCACAAGTGAGATGCATTTGCACACATTGATGGAAGCAGGTTATGGCTACATGTTCTTCTTGTATTAAATTTCTTTATGAGGGAATGATATTATGTACTATATGCAGTGTTTCTGAGTATATAAAGGGGAAAACAATATATTTTCCTTGGAGAATAGGATTTATGTGCTGCAAATGTCTGATATGAAGTAATGGTTTTGTGAGGGATTACTGTCAATACTGCCTGTTTATGAATCAAAACCTATTCAGCAATCGTAAGCAGATGGAAGCTGAACATCTGGGGCAAGAGTCAGCAGAAAATTTTGCTACCTCTAGATACTGTCTTTGTACGGGATCAGTTTATCTAGGTTGAAATACGGGCCAGCTGTGAAAAGCCAAATTGAGAAATAAACTTCCCTCAATGAAGTGAGGACAGCAAAGTTGACACAAATGGCAGTATAGAATCTGCTCCTCAAGAACTATTCCCTTTCCTTAAATAATACGCATAAGTAGCCAGAGACAAAAGAACTCTGCATATACCCTCTACGGCATACACCAGTGCACTATGGGCAAGAAGAAATGAGGGAGAAATGGAAAATAATCTTCTCAGGCAATGGTCTATGGCTGTGGGTTTATATCCTTCCCTAGCGCAGATTCAAAACTGGGATTTAGGAAACTGCAACTCACGTTGCTGATACTCTCAAGGAGATATCCAGTTTTGCTTGCTAAATGGGTATGTGACTAAATGGGATTGGTCAGGAGAAGATATTTTACCAGAAATACAAAGTCATTTCTCCCCTAATTGCTAATCTATGCTAAGGAATTCAGTGCTCTCTCCAGGCTGTACAGGGACATGCCTCTTTTCTTTCTCTAAAAATGTGAACAAAGTAATTTCAAGCTTTTCTGTTGAATTTGATGTGCTTTCAATTAGACCTCTTAAATACGGTATAACAGAGCTTTTAGCCAGTAATTAATTCCCCTTTTTACCATTAACAAATGAATGTTACAAAAGGCTCCAATTTTAATGACTGCTGAACACTGGGTAGGGAAATGAGATTTCTCCAGGTCTATTGCTAACTTCCACAGTCTGACCTGTTCCCCACTAGCATAACCATGATATTATCAAAGTTATCTAGCAAAAACAAGATCTTAATTTTGGCCACATGGAACTTTGGTTGACAAACCTAAACCTTCAAACTGATGCTTTTGAACGCTAAGTGTCACATTGGGCTGAAAGTTTTGGAAGATTTCAGCCAAAACGGTCCTGTGTTTCTAAAGACAACATAAGGGGAAAACACACTTCCTTTATTAAGAAAGGAATCATACCTGGGGAGTTTTAAATGACAACTAGGGATTTCCTTTAAGTTCTACTTAGGGAGTAAAATTGTAAGAGAGGAGAATTGTAAGAGATAACTGGGGTGCAGAAAAATTTGGAAATTATCTCATCTTGCCCGTAATCATTTGAAAGCTAAATATCTGGTCTAAAATTCTTTAAGGTTTCTTAGCTCAATGAAGAGAGAGAGGAACACTACCAAAGCATATTTTACCCTGAGGATGCTGGGGGCAGGGGGAGGGGGTAACTAACTCTCTGAAAACTTGCAGTGGATGGAGATCAATAGGCCACTAGAGGCTCAGGATCAACAGGCTCGTAAATTTAACATAGCTACAGCTAGGTAAGATGAATCCTACACTGAGCCTAAGAATTGGGGGACGCTCAGAAAGACTGCTGCAGAAGAAAGGGGCTTGGAGGAAATATGAAAATTGAACTGATTAGGTGAGAAAGATATTCTTGGATTTTCATGTCCTTGTCATGCAAGAAGAAGGGAAGTCAGTGAGTTAAATGGTTTGAGAGTGCGAGGAAAACAGACTTTTCTCTCCTCTCCAGAGATTCTATAAGTTGGCAGTGGAAACAGATACAGGTGAGCAAGGAGTTTGAGACAAGCACTGGGCAAAAGCAATGCTTAGTTATGTCAAGGAGCTGATGGACAGAAACAGTAGAGGCTGATTATGAATTAAGGCTGTATGAAGCATAAGCACTTAAAGGCCAAGGTAAGAAAGAGAGTTAGAAGAAGCAATGAAGCCAAATGAGCAAAGTGACTAGAAACTAGATCATGGGATGTGTGAAGGAGAAAGGAGAACGACACATTTAGAGAGAGTGATTGAAGACCTGGGTGAAGAATCTGAAGGAAAGGAGAAGCTAGGACTTTTTGAGCTAAAGAACTAATAAGTGTCCAAAGGAATAGCAAAGACTTGGTTATTCAGATGAAAAGAGTGAGCCCAAAATGAGCGGTTGCTCATGGGAAAGAGGCAACCCTGTATCAGGGACTAGTCTGAAAGGTCAGGCTTGAGATAAGATACAGCATGCTCTAGAGAACACTCCTTCAAGACTCGATGGCTCTGGGCACATGGGTCCACACAGCGGATGTAAAGCTTCTAGCCCTACTGACTGCTCCTGAGGACATTAGTGTTTCTGCACACAATGTAATTTTTATTTCCAGTTTACTTAGTGGAAAAAAGCTCCAGGAAAAATATAGGAACAAAACTTGAGACTATGTTAGTTCTAATATTCCCTAGCTTTCGTGCACTCGGCTTTGCAAACTTATTTCAGGAAATTAATGGAATTGTTCTTCAATATAATTACTTATTTGTAATAAGGTTGTGTAAGAGTTTATAAATTCTAATGTTAGTAAACAAAACTTACGTTCCCTGGCCTGGGAAACATAGGATTTATATTAACACCTAGTGTTGCAATTTTTTGTTGTCTTCTTGTTCATTAAGTCATTTTTCTTTACAGCTACCGCAATAGCAAATGGTTCTGTCATTAAGCTCTTGATAGAAATTTACTATGATTTTATTGAAATGGAAAAGAGGCAATGCTTTGAGACTTTAAAAAATATCTTAATTCAGTTCACTAATTTCTGCTTTATTTGAAAACTGTTCATTATTAACGCAGCTTCCCCTGCCTAAAATAATACCTGTTATTGCCATTTCCATATTCCCAGCCATAGAATGGGTCTGCCGGCTTGTCAGATTTAATCTCTAAAGAGCAGTGAAGTTATCAAAATTTGTCAAAAATATATGTGAATATATGTGCATTAACATCTGATTTAGTCCAAGAAGGGAAGGAATGGAGTGTGAAGAATATGGCTGAATAGACTAATGAAATTTTAATGGAACTTCAGTTCTATTTATTAGATCTGTATTTGTCATAAAGTTTATTTCTTTTGTTGTTTCAAAAATTGTCAGTGTTCAACAGAATTCTGACTGTCTGCCATACTACCTAGAGCAATTCAACTAAATAGCCCACGGCCTCTGCAATTTTGCCATTCTCCAAAGAAAAGAAAAAACAAAAAAAACCCTGCCAGATAATATGTGATGAGAGGAAAAACATAAAATAGATGTGTAGAGACTACTAATACTGGAATTTCATGTTCTGGGAAGAGACTGGGAAGACCACAGTGAAGGTAACAAATTAGATTAACGTGGTTAATCTATTTTTGTTAGCATGACTCATTTCCATTTGTATTTCAGTTACACAGAAGGTTTCCAGCCATGGCTCACTATCTTATCCCAGGCCTGGAAGTTTCTGCCTCAACGAGCTTCCTGTTTAAGACACTGAAGAGCTGATAGGAAAGAAAATAAAAATTATAAACAGAAGGCACAGAATATCAACAGATAACAATCAAAAGGGTCTAGATTAGGTTCCGTACCAGACCACAAGAGGAAAACATTCTTGTAGCAAGAAGCTGGCAAAGCTCTGAGTTCAGTGCCTTGAATAAGCTAGATGAGATCAACATCGATGCCCATACTGAATCAAAACCAGAGCCTAAATAGTCACCTGCTTTCTTTCATAGTTTACAGCAGCTTTACATCATCTCTGTGTTTTACACTCACAGATAAAGGGCAGAAAGACTGAGATTTTGCATTGTTTCACATAAGCAGAAACAGAAATTATTATCTTTTTGCACTGACCCAAATTCTTGAAATTGAAAATTTGGCTTTAGTATTTTCTTGAAAACAGGAAAAAGAACAAAAACCTTCTGAGCATCTTGCCACCTACGTCTACCTAGAAATATCAATATTGAAATATTATAATGCTTTTGAATCTAGTCCTGATTTGGAGAACTTTTTCAAATGTATTTCTAAATGACTCTCCTAACTCTGTGACACACACTTGCACACACAGAGTCACATCCTTTGTATCCTCATAGTTCAGGGCCTTCTGCCATCCTCTGATCTTGGTTTAGTGCAAAAAAAAATAACAATGAAAGATTATTTGGGTGCTTTGCTCTTACAGCTTCTGTCCTGTACTGCACCTTCCTTTTCTTTGTTTACATTCTATCTTGTAAAAGCAAACAGTTTCAAAGAAAAAAAAAGGTTCAAAGAAAAGAGATTCAAATAAAAAAAAATATTATTTTCACACTGCCCAGAATCTATTCCAAGTGAGCAGAAGTTGAAAGAAGGAATGATGTGTCATCAGATGGGAAAGAGGAAAGATTCAGGTGTCTCTTCACTGAAATGGGGTTTGGATCAGACAGTTGTAATTAGTAATCTTACTGTCTGGGTATTTGCTTAGTTTCTTAGTACAGAAAATATCACGGAAGTTCAATAATCAACATCAAAAACAGCAATTAAATAAATAGAAAGAAAGAGATTAATGACTGGTTAAAGAAAGTTTCTGTGACAAAAATGACACAGGTCTTTCCTCCTGTTGCTGAACCTGGAGGGTTACATAGGATGTTCGAAGAAAGCACTTTATGCTGGCACTCCCTGAAATATGCACCAGCAACTTCCATGTCCATGGGATGATTATGACTGTTTGGAAAAGGAAAATTAATTGCCATAGCTCCAATCATACTTGTGTATGTATGATTGTCCTTCATCACTGGATGAATCTGGGGTGCTTTTTCTAATGACAAGAGCACATCCAGATGGGATGGACCAGACTTCCTAACACATTTATTCTGTCAGAATAGGAATGTATATCCAACAGAGAGCTGAGCCATAGAACCTCCAGAACTCTTTGACTTCCAGTGAGAGTGCTTCCCTCACCTTTCTGGCCCTGGCCTCAGCTTGGTACCCCAGTTCTAACACTGCTAACTAAGTACAAAGAACAAAGTAGAAATCAGCTTGCATGAAGTTTCATTTCCTCTTAGGTAGTCTCAGATACAACACATGAAAAGCTGTGTAGAGTTTTATATATTATGTATTTCTGAAACCTATGTTATATGAAAGAACAGATTTGAGGGAAGCTAAGGTTTGCTCTGCTCTTTCCTTGCCTTCCTCACTCAGCTGGGTTGGGTAAGCAAATAACCCAAGACTGGCCAATTCCAATCTACCCTCTCACAAACCCTGTGGATTCATTTGAGCAGCTGTGTGAGAGAGAGGCTGAGTGACTTTTCTTAAGCATCCAAAACAAATTACTTGAAGCTTTTATAAAATGAGAGCTGTCATTCAGTCTCAGAAGAATCGGGGTTCCATCCCTCCTGTCTGGAATTAGAGGAGTTCAAGAAGATGTAGTGTTTTGGCACGATTTATGTATTCAGTACAGACATATGTTTGAGAAAGACTTTTCCAAACCAGCTTTGGACATTCTCCAAAGCCAGCTGCAGCAGAGAACAAGGTCTGACGGAGCCCAGAGCTTATGGCTTAGAGACAATTATTAGAAAAGCATGGGGTCCAGGGACAAATAGCTAAGGAGTGTGCTCATGGTCAGTGCCCTTTATTGCTCTCATCAGACCAGCTGCCTCAGTCCTTGGGCAGACAGCCTTCGTTCCTACGCAATGCCAAAATCAGACAAAAAATCCGGTAGGATTCTTCCTTGGCTAAGGAAAAGTGTTGACAGGGGCACAGTAATTTGGAAGACAAGAAGATTTCTTTCAGCACTGCCTGTCTTTCAGACAGTATTTTGTCTCAGGACGCCAGCAGCCTACTGTGGCTCCTTGCCACGTATTCTGCAAAGCAGCAGAGGACAAGAGTCCTTTCTATAAAGACTTTTAGATGACCACAGACAACAGAGCACAGCATGCTCTTCTTTATGAGTGGATTGAGACAGGCTTTTTTTTTTGTCTGTAAGGTTTGTGGGAAAGTCCAGTAAACCAGTATTTTTCTTTATATCAATAAAACACCAGGACTCCTTCCAGTAGATGAGTCCCTGCCACCTGATGATTTGAGTAGTTTCCTGACTCATTGCTCTCTGTCCTGGCTCCCATACTCTTCTCTTTTCTTCCCTCATCCCAAATAAGATGCTGAGACAACTTGTAGTTTTGGGTGCTGGGAAAAAAATGATAGTTTTGGGTACACTTACACATTTATTACAGGACAAAACCACCTGGATCCAGTGATTTTCTAGGGAAGTGATGAAATACATTAAATTGCTTTGTTCTGCTCTACAGAGGAGAGGCTGAGCCAGTGGAATCGGGTTCTCATTACCCTTCCTTAAACAGGCTACAAGGTAAGGACACTGGTGATTTGATGGAGAAGTCTGTTCCTGAGGGACTTCAAATCTGCCTCAGTTTTCACATACTTTCCCCACTGCTTTCACTGTGCAGCACTGGCAGATAATGAATTAATCCAGGCCTCTTTGGGGGGTTACTGCTGCAGGCAGAATGGTCTCAAGTCATGGAATTTTACTTAATTTATTGCTAATCAACACAAACACCTGATCGCTCATTCTGGTATTGAGAAAAAGAAGGATAAACACTTTTAAAGAACATCTAAGATGGACACCTATCCTTGCAACTCCTGAATTTCAGATTTTCTTAGTTTTGCTGCAGGTTACACTGTCCACCCAAATTTCTCCAGTGAGGCAAGTAACACATGAAGTGGAAGACATATATGACCCTCTCCTTGAGCTACTCTTTGCCACTTTCCAGTTTTCTGCCATGTATTACTTACTGGTTTTCCTGTTGCCTTGTTCCTTAGTGTCCATGCCCCAGTGCACGACACCCATGGCCACAGCCCCTCAGGGGTTGTCCCTGCATGGATCACCCATGGCTGCTGTCCCAGCAGTTGTTGTGACCAGCATAAGGCAGTTCACGGCTTCCTCCCACACAAAGCACCACTGCAGCCCCCACAACATTAACCTTGTCACTTGTGCCCGTGGCAGTGACATGCCACCTGGAGAAAGCTGAGGTGCTTTTCCATATTGTCTGAGAGCAGAGGTGCCTTGACTGTATGGGTCCTTCTCTCATGATCCTCAGGGGAATGAATCAGACCTATAGGACTTCCACAAAATCACAGAAAGAGATCATAACAGACTTAAACTCACATTTTCCAAGCTCGGCATTAGTCCCATCCACTGGACCACATTTTCTCTCGCATTATACATCTGGTCCCTGCAGAGAAGTCTAAGCAAACATTTTTGCTCTGTTTGATCTTGCTCTGTTTGATTTTGCTCCTCTTATTTATTAATAAGATCAAATTTAATGTCTGAGGAGGCAGCATTTAAATATCATGTAATTTCAGTATGTTTTCTGCTCTCAAGTTGTGATGCAATAGTATCTCTGTTGTGAATATTAAACCTCATAGACATTATTTTATTATAGTTATATGTTTTAATAGTCCAGACAACAGAAGCACAAAAAGATATCTAGGTACTATAAATTGAACAGATTAGCTGTAATGTTTTGTTATATTTAGTATTGCATAAAATAGATGTGCTTTATAGATTTAAATACAAATAGCTACTTAATTCATGCAAAGAACATTTTCTCTGTCTGTTTACTGGAAGACAAATCATCAGCCTAGCACTGTGCTTTGTGTTCTTAAAATCTTAATTTGATTTTTTTTTTTTTAAACTAGTCTTCTTGTTACGGACTTCTCTGGTGGTAGATATCACAAGTCCTCTTGTGGTGAGCTAACCGTGGTTAAGGGCCAAATTCCCACCCAGATGCTCTCTTATGCCCCCCTCCTCAACAGGACATGGGAGAAAACAGGATGAGAAAGCTCGTGGGTTGAGATAAATAGAGGGACATCACTTACCACTTACAGCCATGGGCAAAACAGGCTCAACTTGAGGAAAGTTAATTTAATTCGTTGCCAATTAAACTAGATTTGGGTAGTGAGAAAAGAAGACAAATATTAAACCACAACCTGTCCTCTCCCCTCTCCGAAGCTCAACTTCAGTTTACTCCAGTCCCCCCTCCCAGCAGCAAAAGGGGAAAGGGAGGGAGATGGTCAGTCTGTAACAGTTTCTCTTGGCCTCTCACACTTTTCTCCTGCTCCAGCATGGACCATCCCCAGGCTGCAGTTTTGCAGGAAAAGATCTGCTCCAGTACAGGCTCTCCAGCGGCAGCAGTTCCTTCAGGAAATATCCATCTTCTGTGGCATGTGTGGGCTCTTCCACAGGCTGCAGGGGAATATCTGCTGCACCACGGAGCCCCTCTTGTACCTTCCCTGACCTTGGTTCCTTCTGTTGTTCCTCACTCCTTTCCCTCCTCCTCTGCCTGACCAGCATTTTCTGCCCTTTCTTAGGTGTGTTTTCCCAGAAGCACAACCATCATCGCTGACAGACTCAGTAATGTCCTGTGGTGGGTCCACCATGTCACTGACTGTGTCTAGCCTAAGGCAGCCCCTGAGCTCACCTCATTGAAGCTTCCCTACAGCTTCCCCTCCACACAAGAAAACCTTGCCACAGCTACCTAATGCAGGTACACAACCATCTGTTACTGTCATTTAAACAATGGCTGCACAACTTGTTACATCTGCCTCAGTCTCTTTAGAGAGCTACAGTCGCATTCATACAGCCTTTTGGTACAGTAGGACAAGTTATTCTACTTGTCTTTATGCTTCACCATTGCTTACCTTTGCAGACCATGTGCTCTGTGGGTGGGAGGTTGCTTCACACACCTGGTGACCACCCCAGCATAATCACTGAAAGGAGCTCCACCTGCAGAATTCCTGCAGTGCCATTTCAGAGGCTGCTGCATAATCATGCTGCTTGCTGCTGCCTTGGACCCTAGTATTTTATTTATTATTTTGTGGTTTGGGAGAGCACTGGGACCCTAGCAGCTCTAAAGAAGCCATTTTGGATCTAGATACTTTTTCCAGCATTTCTTGTTCCCTGCCTGGTAAGTGATAACACTTATTTATTCATTTTATTAAGTGTCCCACAGGATGTTATGTTACATGTGAAAATATGCAGGTATTAAAGTAACTTGGGCATGAAGAGCAGTGTTGTGGTAGCAGGGAACTGCAAGAGTGCTTGGTCTGGGAGGAGACCGTGAACGGCCCTGTGCTGGTCACAGCTGGTTCCAACCACCTCTGAAACAACCCCTCTTGCTCCAAAACTTTACACGAGTGTGTGGTGCTGCTGCTCAGGTCTATGCAAGAAAGGGCGGTGACTGCTGCAGGGAGGAGATGTGTGAAAAGTCATGGTTTTGGGGCAAGGGTGTGCTGTATGCCAGAGGAGGGGCTTCCCTCCAAGGGGACTGCAGCCTGCAGCAGCCTACCTTAGGGCAAGGATACTGTGAGGGATGGTGACCCTGGGGGACCCCAGCGTGGAGAGAGGGGTGCCCCTGAGGGACTGCAGCCTGCAGGGGACTGACCCTGTGCCAGGGACGTGCTGAGGCACTGTGGCCTGTGCTGGAGCGGGAAGAGGCAAGGAACATGGTGGAAAGAAGCAAGGAGCAGCAGGTGGAAGTGGTTATTTGCTGACCTCAATGCCCTGCACTGCCTGTTGCCTTGCAGAAGGGATGGGGATGGACTGAGGGTAACTCCCAGTGAAAACAACGCAAGGTAAGGCTAAAAGGTGTGAAAAGAAGTGTTGGCCCCAGGTTAAGCCTGGGGAAGGGGGAGGAAGGGTGTTTCCTTAAGTGTTCATTTTTATTTTCCCTCAAAACTCAAATAAGTAATCAAAGGTTTATATTAATTGGTAGTAAACGAAATGCCTTGCATCGAGACTGTGTTGCCTGCTGATGGAGGGTGTAGGCAACAGCAGGCCCAGGTGTGGCCTGGGGTTGGAGTTCGCTGGTTTGCTTGGTACAAACAGTGTGTAAACAGGTGGTAAACAGGTTTTCTGTGTTTATATTAAGGTTGTGATGATATTGAAAGTAGAGTTTGTAATGGCTATATATTCAAACAGTTCTTAGGTATATGCTTCACAGAGGCAAGGGGTGGGATGTATTGGGCATAAAGGGCAGGGTTTTAGTAGGGGGCCGGGAGGGGGTGAGGTGACTTGTGTGGGAGAACGCCATGAACTGCCCTGAGCTGGTCACAGCCACTTCCAGCAATCCCCGCTGGGTGCTGAAACACACAGCAGGATGAACCCTTTTCATCAAATGTAGAGAGCTAGTGGAATTCTCTTTATGTGAGATACCACAGTCAGGGCTGACTATAAATTCTAATTTCTGAGATGTACCCGTAGACTGTGGTGTGGTTTATTTGTTTTTGTGGGGTTTTTAGTATGTGCAGTGTGTTGTGTTTTGTGGGTTTGGGTTTGTTGGTTGGTTGGTTGATTTGGGTTTTTTTTTGGTGTTTTTTTTTTTAATTTTGTTTTTTTTTTTTGTTTTTTGTTGTTTTTTTTAAAATCAGTTGGCACAGTTGCTGCCACTGACCAATTTGGGAGTGGCCTGGATTGCAAAAGTGAACAGCTGACTCGCTATCCCTGTGCTTCTTCAGCAGTGGCTTAGATGAGACAATTTTGGACTGATTAGTGGAACCCTGCAAATTGGTGGGTGTCACACCAGCTGACCTTCATGTTCTCTTCTTATTTAGGATCTTTGCTATTACACGAAAGGGGAAAAAAAAGCCATAATTTCAGTTATGAAGTCTGAAATGGTCATTTGTGATGTGGTGCTGTATTAGCATGACTTGATTATTCAGTCTGATACGGTCATTTGAGATTAAACACTGAATTAGTGTTGGGTTTTTAAAACTGGGGAGAAACATTGCTAGACTGTTAAATTTAACATACTGATAGCCTTACGCTTAAAGCTTTCTTATTGGGTAACCTCTATTAAATTATTATTTTTTCCTTCAAGTCCTTTCATACCTTATTGAGTGAATTATTTTCCAGGTGGGAAACTGAATTGTGTGGGATATAATAAAGTTCCCAGATTGTCATTCTGATCAGTGCAAAAGTCATTTATAATTTACGCTAGATAGAAGAGGTTCAAAGAGGTTAGTAGTAATACATTGGAACTTGTTATATGTCATGCTAAATTCTTTTCCCCTCCTGTGTAATACCTAAAACAATTTGGCCCTTGAGGTTCTGTACTTGGGGACTGTATCTGTGCTGGATCGTATAGCAATCTGTGCATTTGCAAAATTTTGTAGTGTTATATTTTTATCGTCTAAAGAAAGCCATTTTCTACCACAGGGTAATGAAATCTGTTTCTTGGTATATAAAGTCAGGTGGTAGCAAGGGAAAAAAATGATTCAGTTTTTTTATCTCCTAATTCTGAATATAAAATATGGAAGTTAAACTTTGTGTTATTTTATAAAGTCTGTATTTCCTGAAAGGCATAAGGAGGATTTTTAATTTTTTTCCTTTGTCTTTCAATTTCATATATATGTATATATGGGAAGTAATTCTTAATTTTTTGAAAGCTAAAGAACTGTTGGGAGATGAGAAAAAAGAAGCAATATAAATTACCATGGTCGAACAACTTTTACATCTGGCTCAAATGGAAATAAAAAAATTTGACATTTTACATGGAAAACTACAGGGTTTTATGCCACTCGGTTTCACAGAAATACTGCATGACAGTAGTCTTTGGCCTCGAAACTCCATTGATTTGTTAGAAAATACATTATTTTTCACTTCTGGAGTCCAGAACAGAGCCAGACTGCAAGTACTTATATACCATTATGAAACTAGTTCTAGAACGTTTTCATCCTCGGCTTGGGACAGGGAGAGGATACCTGGAAAGAAATTTTCTTGTGAAATGCAGAATCCTTTTCAAACTTATTAGGCTCATGTCCTGGCAAGGCATTCAGCCAGTAGAAAACTGAACCAAGCCTGTTTTGTGCCTTGAGTTTCATAACAGTTACTACCTGATATTTACCTTTATGCCTTCAAAAGCAGTGAAGGGTTTGTTAGCTGACTGAGTAACCAGTAATCCGAATTTTGAGAAATAGTATGACAGAAAGGGCAGACTTCTTGAGCTGACTTCCAAAACCTCTAGAGGATGAGGAAAATAATGCACATACATCAAATCTTCTGCTATGGTAGTTAAAACTAAGGATGGATCAAGTGCCTTTTCTTTGTTGTGACAAACATTTATTACAACGCTATTTAGGGTAAAGAGCCTTTTGCTTGTGGAAATCTATGGAAAAGAAAGGGTGCACATAGTTTTCCCTGAAGTAAGACATCTTAAGTATTTTTAACTGAAATATTTTTAATTTAAACAGATGCATGAAGTATGTGCTATCCATCTGTAATCACAAATATGCTCCATAACTCTGCTTAACACAGAAGTTTCATTACTTACTGTTACTATCTGTATGGGACAAAAGTTGCAAAGAGATCTCTGATTCCTACAACCTCTGCCTCAGTTTTCTTTTTTCGGATACTTGGAATCTGATGTTTTAACATAGCTTAATAGACTGACATCTTTGCGTACCCTCTGCCTAAATGTCTTCCTCATCGCCAAAAGTGACGTGCAGCAGGCATGTTTATTCAACATTCTTATTGCAGAAGATTGAATCCTGCCACAAACGTCTTCTCTGAATTCTGTCAAACAGCTGTACAATTTTGCATGTCCTTCACCTTTGTTCAATGTCCATATAAAAATTATTGTGGATTTATTGGAGAAGTCTTGGTTTTTTTAAATCCTGAAAATGGTTAGGACATTGCGGAGGTTATCTTTGCAAATTCAAGCAAACATTCTGCCTAAATGGTGTAGGAAATGCTGGCCTTCTGCTCGTTCTGAAGTCATACTTAGCTGCAGAGTTGGTTGGTGTTTGGTTTTTTTTTTTTTTTGCCCCTGTGTGTGTATACATGCAAGGATACAGAGTAGGTATTCCTGGAGGTAAAGTGATTGTGCTCTGACCTGCAGTATTGCCTTGCCCTCATGCCTCTGACCATTGCCGTGCTGTCATCTACATAGTCTTAAATTCAACCCCACAGCAAGTCTCCAGTCACCACAACTCCCTGTGCCAGATTTAGGCTGCTGACTGATGTCCTGTACTATGAACAGGGGAAGTGGTTGGTGGTGTGCCAGAAGCATGGGGGTAGGAGGTGGTAAGAAGCTGAAAGATCCGCTCAGGTAGTGCGGAGGTCCTACCTGTCATCTAATCTAATGCATTCCCTAACATATGACTCGATGTGCACGTGCAGTCCCTAAGATTGCCTATATGAAGGGGCAAGAGGAAGTCTGAGCTGTTCTCATTCAGATCAGTCCTGTACTATTTCTGTGAGTACCTGCAAAACACAGAAATACTAAGATTATACTTGGATTCCTTAACAGAGATTTAGATTCAAGCAGAAAAGTTACTTTTAAGCCTTATTGTGAGCCAACAGTCAGGATGATATTTTTTGTTGTTGTTCCACAGCTTGCTCTGTTCAACCTCTTGCCTCTGTTGGAGTTGAGGAGCTGGGTAGTTCCAATTCATCTGTCACTTTGTCAGGGTGATTTTTGTTTTTTTAAAGGTACAACCTTATTCCTTCAAAAACTACTGCATTTCATAAGCAGTCAAAATGTGCCATGTGTTTGGATATTCAAATCCCATTTCCAAAGCTAGTGTGTTGTGGTTTGAGGCATTCTTTGCTCTCAGACATGATACGTTGTCGGCATAGTTGCTAGAGTGACTGAAAGCTAGAGCACAATGATATGAATATAATGTTTCTACAGGCATGAAACTTAATAGGGTGCTAACTGGAAAGAGCATTAACACGAAGTTGAAGAGCAGCATTTATGAGTTGGATGTTTGAGGTGCAGATTCAGCTACATGCTCCATGAGCTAAAGTTACTGCTTTAGGCTTTTATACAAGATAATGTAGTATTGTTGACTTGCCCGTGTTCAAACTGTGTATGTACAGGGGCTCATAATTTGTCCTCTATACTTCTGACTGATAAAAATCTCTTGAGGGGGGAAAAAAAAATTAGAGCTGAAGATTTCAGTGAGAAAACCTAAATACAGTAAGACTTTGGACTTCAATATCCATTGAAGTTAATGAAGAAATATTGTCTTCGTGAGTGGGTGTGGAATTACTGATGTATACTCTTACCTGTGAAAGCTCACCAAATTTAATGTTATGCATCAGTGTATTATGGGCCAGGTTTAGCAGACTTCAGTTGTAATTCTGTCTGGTGGAAAACAGTGGTTCATATAGACCGCAGCTGGTTTCTAAACAAAAGTTGGTCATTGCATTTCACCTCCTTGTTGATTTTATTTTTTTTAATCCTGCAGAAGACTGTTCCTGTACAGATTTCAGGGTTTTTTTTACTAATGTTGCTATAATGTTAGGGTCATGAAATTCAGAAATATTTGCCTTTTTAGTAAGGAGCAGCTCAGCATTACTTTATTCTGAATGTTAAATCTTTTATGTGTTTTCTGATAGTTAAATTTGTTTTTAATTTATTTTCCAATGCAATACTCCTTCTTGTTTGTACAGGGCAGATTGGGGGCAGGAGGTGGGGAAGCAGCTTGAGCCATGCAGTTACTAGAGCTTTTTGGAAGGACAGAACGTACTTTTCCCTGAAGATATTTAGATCTTCTTTCTAGAATTGACAAAGCAAAAAATGCATATGCATGTTCTACTTTTTAAAATGTAAATACGAGAAGGGAATCTTCTTAAATTGTTGTATTGTTTTTTAATACTAAATTGTGGCACTCATAAACCTCAGACCCTGTATCTGTTCCTGGCTGTGGTAAGGTGACTGTCTCATTGTCTAACTTCATTGGACCATTTCACTACTATTTTTTTTCTTTTTTTTTTGCCTTGGGGAAAAACTCCATCTTCCACCTTTTAGATAGGTTATCAGAGCAGAAAATATATCTGTACTGTTTTATTTGTGCAGTTCATATATCTAATAGAACTGGGATAAAATTTCAGACGAAATCTTAGATCCCAGATAATCCCCTTGTTTTTTTTAGAAGGAATGTGCTTTTCATAACTGCCTTGGATTTTTTCAGAATTCTTCAGATTCTTTCCATTTGATTTTGGCAGGTATGGGTATAAAATCTTGTTCTGCATATGTTTTACTTCTTGGATGTTTGTTATAGAAAACATTAATGTACCATGCAACTTGTAATCAAATTTTACACTATTATTGCTGAGGGTTTTTTTTGTAAAATATGATTTCTACTAAAATATGAATGTTCATCTCAGTAATAATGCTGTTTTTCACATAATATATGGCACACTCCATCACTGAAGCATCTTGCTATGCTGATGGGCAGGTTTCAGTGAAAACTAGTTCTAAACTTGGCAACAGTGCAAGCTTTAGAGTTATTTTGCCGTTCAAAAACGTGCATGGATCAGCATGGGCACTCTTGGAAGTCTTCATCTAAGGTGAGCTCTATTAAATGCTTCATAACATCATCTCAGTTACTGACTTGCTATGTCTTGTCTTCTCACCTAATTTTTGGTGCCTAGGAGTTTCATTAGATCTACTAGTTTATTCTCCAGGGAGTCATAAACAGCAAATTCCTGTTGGAACGAGTGCTGTGTGGCCAAGACTAGCGACTGGTGCAGCAGAGCAGCAGCAGATCTATAAACATGGAGTTAATTTAACTTGTGAATGAATATAAAGGTACTCAGACCTCCAGTTCTGTATACAGCATGTAGTTAACTTACCCCGTTGCTGTGAGGATGACCAGCAAACATTTACACTGATCTAGAGGTGCAAGAACCATTTTTATAGAATAGAGTTGCTGGAACACCGAAAGTAATTCTGCCCAGCCTGAAGTGCCAGTCCCAAGACACCCGCAACCTAAGACAGCACAAGCAAGCACATCAAGACAGCACAAGCAAGCAGATCAAGCTTCCCAGAGCTATGGGAAGGAGGGACAGAAAAGCTGAAGTCATGACTTCACCTTAGTGCTGTGTGCTGTAATTATTTATTTTCTTAACAATAACTCTGTCATGGCTGATGCATTTGGACTGACAGGCTCTCAAGCAATCTATCCACCTTTATGCCCTTATCATTAGAGTATCTGAGCCTAGTCCATTAAATAAACAATGTCCATGTTCTTTCTCCCTCACTCCCTACTGTATCCAAAGAAGAAAACTGGGGGATTGCTCTGCTCTTTCTAAATGAAAGGATGTGAGGGAACTGCTGAACTTGCAGGAAATCTTGGTCAGGCTTTTCATTTGGCTCTTAATGATGTGAGCTCAGAGGTTGCTTTTACTCCTTCTGGCTCAGAATTTTTTGTTTGATCCATTTACTACAGAAGTTCTCGCTCTTACCACTGTGACCTGCCCTACACCAGGCAGCAATATCATAATTTCAGGAAAGCCCAGCTTCCCAAGAAAGCAGGCAGAATTATTTCTTTAAAAAGTTCTGAAAATCAGACCAGGATTTTGGCCAGGGTTCAATAAGGAAGTAGCTGCACAGAACAGCATCATGTACACCTGCTCGTCTGTGTTCCTCCACTGACAAGATGTTACTTGATGAAAAGTAACTAGTATCTGAAGGACATGCAAATTTTTGTCTAGATAGATAAAATGGAGCTACTGAAAGGATTTGAAAGTGGCTACAGTGGTCTTTGCTCTACCTGGAGAGGAATGACATCCAGATATAGGAACTGTCTGGTAAAGAGACAGAAGAGCACTAAGTTTAGTGTTACAAATAAGGCATTTATAACCAAATTATAGAAAGATGAGCTAAAGGACAGATGGAGGTGACAAATGGGAAGAGAGATACCTTGACTTGACACAATAGCTTGTGGAGGATTCAGAGTGTGTATGTCACTGCAGTTCATGGAGATGTTATCAATTCATATTTCTTAAAGATTTTTGGACAGATTGTAAATGACAGAAGCCTAAAAGGGGTTACACTAAACTGGTTATTTCCACGTAGTTAAATTATGAGAATGGAAAGGAAAGCATGAATTCCCTGGAATAAACTGAAGTTATTTGAAGTCTTAAGAGTTTGAAGGTACATTTCCAGTCTTAAAGTGAACTTTATTGTAGGTAAATAGTTCTTAATGTTCCTTCTTCTCATAAAATGCTTTCTATCACCAGTGAGTGACAATTAAACCAAAAACAGATGGTGCAAGGTGCAATCAAAGACAAACCACAGTAGTGAAGCAGTATTTTTCCTGCCTATCTTGGACTTGTCTGGGTGCTTGAGGTTCAGCCACAGCTCATAAACAACTAAAAAGAGCAACGATGATACCAATATAGCAACTAATTTCTGAAGAATTTATCTGATGCACTGCAGAGTGAGCAGAAAAACTTAATATTGCGTTCAGCTATAAGTCTGAAATGTCACTTTAATAACTATATATATAAAATGATAAAAAATAAAAACCTAAGAATCTTTAGCTGCAAGGATTTACTCTTCCTGATATTCAGTGTAAGCAACTGGCATTGCTGCCTGTCATCAGTCAACCTTTTGATGGGTTAAACACAGCTAACAAATTAGTTGCTCATTGCTTGCTTGGTTAATACTTTGCTGCTGTGTCAGACTTTACTTGGATATTTAAACGACAGTCTTTTTTCAGGTTGCTAGATCTTTCTCTCAGGATGGTGCTATTAATAGAATCTCCCTTTGTTATGTGCCATTTTCATAATTGTCTCAAGCTCATGGTATTAGTTATATTTGCTTCATTTGGGTTTTGCCATGTCTGGCTGGAACATCTTTAATATGGAATTTGTGGTTCAGTGCAAGCACAGACTGAGTTATCAAGTTACCTAGAGAACATCAGCATCTTAATCTCTTAAAATTTGGTATAAAGTGAAGTCTAGACCATACACTTAGAAGTATGAAAACTAAACAGACAACATGAGACATGGAGGCTCAGAGCAGAAGTGATTGTACTGAGAACAGAATAGAAGTAGTACAGTTACTGACCGTTCTGCCAAAGGAGAAAGTAGATGAAAGCTGCCGCTATGAGAGCTGGTGGGTTTTTTTAAAAAAAAAATAAAAATAAAAAAGGTGCTGTGAGGGATACTTGCGCGTATGTGAACAGACAGGGTGTCAGTGACTGGTTCTAAAGAATGTAGTTTTCTAAGTGGATTTTTAGCACCAATAATTCTTATACCATGTTTTATTCATGAGATGACAACGGCAGTCAAGGAATAGGCTTTCGCTAATGTAGGTATCAGCAAGGGGTTTACTCCTCTCTTCCTGCATTCTCTGAATGCAGAAAGTTTTACAGTGCCGTGTGTGTGTGTCTTCCAGATATGTTAAATGTTTGTGGGGGTTTTTTTGTTGTTTTTTCTTTTTTTTCTTTTTTCTGTGAGGGCCTGCAAAATACTTCATTCGAGCACATACACTCTAGTAGCTACATAAAAATCTGAGGAATGTTGTGATAAAGATGGGAATACACCGTGCAATATAACAGACTTGCCTCTTTGACCTTCAGTTCATCTAGATCTGTCTCCAGGGCCAAATTACTTCTTCCAGATGCAAAGTGCTACCACTGACTCTTTACAAGTGACAGGAATGCATTTGCTCAGGGAGAAAAATCTGTGTTTTGAAGATTAAAATGTAAAATATCCATATAAGCCTAGTGCCTCCCACTGTGTTTCTCTTCTTCCCCACTCCTGCACCTTAAAAAGTCTTTAGATAAAGTAATTTCTGGGTTCATTTTTGGTTTTTAGGTGCTTAGATCTTTGGAACACAGCCCTGTATTGTGGGTGTTAAGCACCAGTGTTGTTTCTGGCATTGGCATATAATTGTGGAGTAGGTTAGTAATGAATTTGCAATGGACAGTGTATGTGAAAAGGCCGTGAGCTAAGTTACAAAGGAGAAAGAGTAGCATGCAGAGCTGAAGCTGACTGTAAACCAGCATCTTATTTGTGGGCTACTGTTTCCCAGTAGCTCGGTTAGTTGTGCAGTGGAAAGAATTTCATGTTGTGAAGGACTTTTGGGTTTGAAAGCTTGTCTGTATTCCTGTTAGAAGTAATCTGCCAGCATGAAGCCTTTATGAGAGTGTTTTATTCAGAGGGGAAAAATAAATTATTTTGGATTGATTGAAACATCAGGGGAGGTAGGTGGGGGGCAATCTAAGTATCCCTCTTTATACTGTAGTCCTAACAATCAGAAATAAAAAAATAAATTCAAAACAAAAATTGAAGTGTTTCACTTCTGGGAATTTGAAATGGTCTTCTCCAATGCATTTAAATTTTACCTGGTTTTATTTTAAAACAAACTTTTGCTGAAATTAGTACTGATTTGCAAAGTCCACGTTTTTCAGAGCTTTATTTATGACAAAAAGTGGTTCACTCACTTTTTTTTTTTTCTCCCCTTAACCAGCTTTACATGGAAATTTATTGATGTTGGGTCAGGTCTAAATATCCTTTTAGAGCATTTACAGAATATATGTAAACTCTGATAACACCTGACAGCTGTATTTCAACTGTGATGTGGTAGAAGATGTATAAGTGAAACAGAAAAAGGGCAGGGCTATCCCAAGAGCCTGCATTTAAGAGAATGTAAGAGTCATGAGCACAGTGAAATGATGAGACTGTTACAAGAATAGTAACAGCTACTGACTTGTGAAACTTGCACTTAAATACTGTCTGCAGAAGTAAGTTGGGTTTTGGTGGGGTTTTTTGTTTCGTGGGTTTTTTGTGTTTTTGTTTTTTTTTTTCAGTAGAGGAGGATCAGAACAGAAAGAAAATCCATCCAAACTGCATGGACCTACAGCCTCCAATCCCCCTTAAAAAAACCAAACAAACAAACAAAAAGAAAAACAACAACAACAACAAAAAAACACAAACCAAAAAAACACCACCAAAAACTTCAGCTGACTTCTGACTTTCCCTTTGTTAAAGAAAAGAAGCCAGAGCTGTGACCGTGTGCAATTTGTAGAATTATTTAAATGGCAGCTCATGTTTTATGAAATAGACTTACATGTAAATACCATTATTAAGAATTTAAGTGGCTCAGACAATAATTCTATTACATATTAAAGATACCCTTGTGTTTAAAAAAACATGTTACTTTCAGCCTATTGAAAAGGAGAAGTTGATCACTAACTTTCAGCAATCGATGTCCCTGGTTTATGTAAGCAAGATCTGGTAAAGCAATGCTGAACACTGCTATACCTAACTTTTATTCACCTGTCTCTAAAGTGAGACTTACAATGTGTGTAAATCCCTATTCAGCTGAGTGGGAAATACTAGCGTATCTAAAATGAGCTTCACAACACTGTAGCAAAATTAATAGAAATGGAGCTAGAGCAATATAATTTGCTCAGTGAGAGACAGAAGACAGTATCTTAAATATTAAAAGCATGAGTAAGCATGAAATTGTGTATAAGGTACATATGTGTTTTAAAAAACCCAAACAAACCAAAGAGACTCGGGTGCTTCCCAAAGCTAGAAATTTAAATAATCCTGTCAGTTGTATCTAACTGGTCCACTTCAAGATGCTCATGTGAGCAGAAAGTATTAGTTGTCCTGCTCACCTCTTGAATACTAGTTGGCTCGTTAAATAGCTGACAGGGAGGTGGGAGAGTAGCATGTTAGAGAACACATTGTTTGGAAATACCATCCACACTGGATCACTGCGCAGCCAACAGTGCAAGGATCGTGGTGCCATGAAGGTACCAAAAAGTAGGATAATGATCCTATGGTATAGATATTAAAAGCCAAAAATCTTCCTTGTGACAATACTCAAAATGTCTCATCCTTCCTCTTGTACACCACGTTATACAGAGAGGCAGCAACCACGTACCAACTGTGCTGTGGATATATTGGTATGATTGTCTACTCATCACAGTGACTAATGCAAACTCAGCAATTAGTCAGGATATAAGTCAGGCCTTTCCCATTGCTAAATTAATCAATCGTTACATTGGCTGAACTTTTCAGCCAAAAATGCTATGCAGAAAACTGCGAATTCAAATTGCTGAAGAAATAACACAACTTCCACATCAGTGCTGGACAAGTAATTTCAATTAGAAAATATGACCTTAAGAAAATCTGAGATAAATTGAAATATTTAATTTAATCTCATCTCAATTGCACGGTTTTCAGGTTTATTAATTTAACTTTTTTAATGATATAAAGCCTCTCTCTTGGTCCTCAAACTTCTAGTATATATTAGCACAATGAAAAGATCAGGTATTTTTGCAAGTATATGAACTATTCTTTACTTTCATTGTAAAAGTTCTATCTTATTTGCTTTGAAGTCCTGTTATAATACTGATTGATTTGAAGAATTGATTGATATTGTCAACAAGTTGGTCAGTATTGGAGCAATGTCTGTTATTCCTCAGTCATTGAGTTGGACTCTGTTATGCTAGACATTTTTCATTCACAGAAAAATAAAAGGAGAACCAAAGATCTGACAGTCTAACAGTGTTCTTTGGCAGGATGATGGAAAGGTCTGTAATGACATCTACAAAAAAAAAAGCGTGGCCTTCACTGAATGTTGCTATCTAATGAATAATAATTTTGATAGTAGGGATATTGAGATGTTCTATGCAAAAATGCTTTTACTTATTGAAATATTTTGTAGTTATTTGCTAAGATTATGGCCAGAGCTAAGGATTAGGAAGTTGGGGCACTCAGCAATAACTACAGAGAATATATCATGCCTTCAAAAATAGTGATTGTTTTCTTGTCAATAAAACAAAAATGTGGAAGGAATAGGGCTAGGCTTTGGGACCATGACTTGGAAGGTAAGTTGATTAAATGTAACTAAAGGGAAAGTAAAATCTCTTTTATATTTGAAGATTTGTATTATTGCTTCCCCAAATGACGGTGGTTGTTATGAGTAAATAGTTGGTGCTTACCCTTGGCACCGGAGTTATGTAAGGGGTCTTGGTTGAAGTGCCTTGTAATAGACCTCATTTTGATGTACAGAAAACAGAAATATAGAAGGGGTCTGGTTCTTCACTTATCTTATGTAGAGGCATTATATTTCACAGGAAAAGCCCAGAAACACAAATGTGATGTGAATTTTGTGCCTAATTGATTCAAAAGAAGTTTTAGTGCTGCTGCACGTTATACATCCTTATTGGCTGTAATACACAATAATATCTGTATCTAAATCCGCTCTTTCTAATATCAGTAGTAAGCATTAGCATCATAGCAAAATTATTAGAGACTGTTTAGGTACCAGGGGATAGACTTGCTGATTTTAATCCTGGCACTGCTATTGTTCTCAGTATGGTCTAACGGACTATCACATCATAGCTGTTGTGACCTGTGGTAAATTGTCTGGTTTTGCAGCCAGACTGTTACATCTCCCGAATTAGCTATATAAAGCTATTCCTTGGTTGTGACTGAAGCGCAACTTCATCTGTACTTTAACTATATCGAGAGTCTGTATGTATGTAGGGTTAGCTGTGGAGAATTTCTGTTTATTAAACCATGGCCTTGATCCTTTATATTTAAATGGAAACCCCACTGTGCATTGAAACAAGAACATTTAAAAGACCAGGAAATTTCCCTGGAAAAGTAGCCTGGGAGTATTTCCCTGATGATGCAGCCAGAATGCAAGGACCCTTAATCAAACTAAGTGACAACTTCCTCTCCTAGCTCTTTTTTGAAACTGCTTGCTGTGTTTCCATGCCCTTACTGTCAGACTGCCTGCTGGGATGCCCTCCCTTCTGAAGGAGTGTGCTTGAAGTAGCAGAATCAAAATCGGCAGGACTGAGATAGAAAGGAAAATTTACAGCTAACCTGTACTTTCCATCTTCCTTGCAGTCTTCTCCTCTGCATCTGTCTGGGCAGTTCAATGCTGTTTTAGCTATTTGTGGATTAGCCGGAAGGTGCAATTACCAATATTCCTGAACAAATGGAATCAGTTTACCCTGTCTAGATTACCTTAATTTCTTGATAAATTTCTGTGACTCAGGCCTCATCCTTTCTTTTGCTCCTGGCTCATTGACAAAAAACAGCATCTCACTGTCAGCTTAAAAGAAATATTGCAGTGCCTATTGCTAACTGCAACTTTCACCGCCCAAGCTATTTCTCCCATGTTGGTTCCTGCAGGTGCTTTCTAACAACCTGTACTCATGTGGAAAACTTCTAAATGGATATTACCCAGGATCTTCACTTTCTGTCTGTACAGGCATCCCCTGCTTATGGTCTGCTAAGTGACCCCTGGAAGCTGATATAGCCATAGGCATTCCTCTTTTTTTTTTATACAAAACTTGCTATTTGGTAACAAAATCAGCAAGTCTCCTATGAAATAGCTGTCCCTGAGATGGCTGAGTATAAGCTGCTTTCATGAGGAGGCACAAGAAAACCTTTGGAAACATACTATGAAATGACCTGTTCGCAAGAGGGGGTTCCTGCTAAATCCCCATTAAAATTAGCTTAAGCCCAAAAGCATGTCAGTTTATAATCTTCTCAGAACTCCTGTCATATCTTTTTAATATTTATAACTCTGGGCATTTAAATGGATAACAGGAATACTCAATCAGTTTTTAATCCAGTTAAACCTAACAATATCTTGTGGCAAAGAGTTCCACAACTGAGCATTCTATTACAAACTATTCACTTTTAATCAATTCTAAAATTGCCCATATAAGAGATTGCTTGCTTGTTTGTTTGCAAAGGTTTTGGATTAAGGATGAACCTGGAGCAAAACTGACCATCAGAAAAAAATGAGCAAGCTGAGTTCTGAATCAAGATCTGGAACACTGTGGCTACTCATTTTTACATAAACATTTGTTAGTTTTGAATACTTATTTCAGCTGATGTTTTCAGTCTCTCTTAGCTCATTCATCACCAAGAAAAATCTTCCAAGAAGGGCAAAAAAGAATGGGGAGGAGGAGGAGTGCTAGAAGGGAACTTACACATGAGCAATAGGGGAGAGAGGCAAAAAGCATCCACCCATTTCTTGCTATGAAAAGAAAAGGTCTAACAGAAGAAATCTTATTTTTTCTATTTATACCTGTCTTGCTCCTCAGGATGTCCTTACCTTGTAATGCTCTCACCTCTGAGCCACAAAAGCCATAGGTAACCATAGTTAATGTGCTAAGCTCTAGCTAAAGAGTATGAAAGAAGCTTCGCATTTCAATAGTGTCAGGGATCTTTGGGAAAAACTACTTTATTCCATTAAGTCTTGTACAGGGCTGCAGAAGGGAGTGAGAGCAGTAGGGGCAGTGCATCCTGTTTTATTAGTGTTGAGCATAATTCTGCAGAGGAAGAGCACTGTCAGAACAGACCACTGAGGCAGAGACGAGGGTGTGTGCCATTTTCCTCAGGCCAGTGTTAAGCCAGCTTCGAAGTTAAGAGTTACTTTAATACCAAATATTCTAAGATTTACAGAATATAAAGGGCACAACATGAATCTAAAATGATTGCACTACTGTGAAAATGCATTCTGTCTTCAGGTAGTATTTCAGTGAGGATATACTGGGTGTAATACCTTTCTTGCTGGTACTACATAGTTGCATACTTGTGTTTGAATGCAAATACTTCATTTTCAAAAGTAAAGCTAAGTCTCTACCTGTAGTTCTGCTTATCCGTGCTGCTTAGATTCCTCCTTTTGATTGACTCTGCAGATAACATATCTAATGTCCATAGAATATATTCCCTAAATGTGGAGTTAAGTGAGCTTGTTTGATTGAGTTCCTGACCAAGATACTCTGACGTATAGAGGTCTGGCCTGGAGGAAGGGTGTTACAGAGGGATGAGTGGATGTGTATGTGTATAGGTAGATATATGAAATATATATGCGTATGTATGAATAGTGTGAAATTTGTAGGTATGCTCTAATGCCATCTCTATTTGAAATTAAGTAGATAGAGTTACTGGATGATTGTATAAAGTCTAGCTCTTCATATACGAGAGGATAACAGAAAATTCAAAGGTCTTTTCTGCTGCATAAGTAACAGTTATGGGTATAAATCATGAGTTTTAAGCTTGGGTTTTCTTTTGCATAAGTTCCCATACTATGCTGATACCTCTTGTATCTAAGTGCCTTATCATAGTTTAAGCAACATAATTGACAGTGTGTACCTATTGTCTCCTCTTCTCTTACGGAGAATGGAGTATCATATTTTGGTATTGTTTCAAGTATGCTGTTTTAATGATATACACCTGTACCTGGAGCAGAAGGTGGTGAGAACTGAGTGATTATTGGAAGTCTACAGGCTGGTTTGGGATAAGACAAGGTGTTCTGTTGATTTAAGTTGTCCTGGGAAATGGTCCTAGGAGCACTAGCTAGTAATTGTAAGGCGCTTTGGGCTTGTGTAATAGGTGGAACAGTGACCACAGCTGACAAATTAAAAAAAAAAATATCTATTAATCAAAATGGTTAAAGCAGTGTGAATAACTTCCTTCAAGTAATGCAAAATAGATGGAGAGAGATGAAAAAGCTATATAGACTACAACCACTTACACAGAAATTACAAATTATCAGAGAATGTCCCTGCATGCATTTTGAACAAGTGATGTTAACAGCCAAGCACAAAGATTTCCAGTCCTTCATGCTTGGTGCACTTTGTACATACATTGCCATTCCCCAGGCTGGAGAGAGTCATGTGTGTAATTCCCTGCAACCTCACACTTACTCAGTGTTGATGCGTTTTTACAAATCCTTTGTTGATCCCTCTGTACTGATTTGATTAGTTTCATCTTTCTAAGGGCTACCCTTTTATTTTGCTTCTGTCTTCCTTTGGCAAACCAGATATTAATTCTTACCATTTTCATTCTGTCACTAATTCACTCTTTCTCAAAGAGAATTCAAGCATATTGTAGTATGGTATAGCACCTTCATGTCTGCTTTTTCTGGATTGCCTCTTCCCTGGGGCATGTATCCTATTTAATTTTTTAAAAATATCCAAACTACTCCATTTTATGGATCTGTTTATGATGAGATAGTTTTGCATTTCTGTGTGTTATGCATATTGAAAGAATATAAAACCAAAAGAAAAATAATACAGGGTGTTTTGTTTTTTTTTAATCCTGTGTTTTCCCCACTCTACTGTTATCTGTGTAAATAAACAGTGAAATAATAGTAGTCCTGTACCCATGACAGAATTCAGGTTAGGAAAGAGCAGGGTAGCACAGAAATAGTTGTCCTTAAGACCTTCCAAGATATGTTTACTTAGCTCTGTAAAGTAAGCAGAATATGTGATTGTGGTAGGCAAAGTGAAAAGCAGGGTAGCTAGATTGCATCATGAGAGGAGGAGGTGAGAGCAATTTTAAATTGGTACCCCTAAGTTCGGGAAATTACTTACTTGATTATATTCTATTGTTGGTTAGGGCACAATCTGTTTGTTAAATACTACAAAGTGCAAAGGGTTCTGCCATTATCCGGGTGTTTTCAGAACTCTAAATTAGTATTAAAGTTTGTTCATTGATTTCCAGGGTCAAATCTAACTACCCTCTGGGCTATTTTCAGTGTCTGTTTCTGTTTTAATGGTCAGTTAATAGAACCTATTTTAAGGTTTACAAGAGATTTCATATCTGGCTGGTTCCCAGTTCCAGGTTTTTGAAGGATTACCCTAAGCAACAGCTATTGTAGCCATCAAGAGCAGAATGAAGAGAACCCATTTCATACTCAGTTGTTTGTGAAGATTTTGCTTTTGTGCTCTGTAAAAATATGTGCTCACGTTTTCTTTTCTGTGAGAGCGTTAATAAGGTCTTTCTTATACCATCTGTTTGAGAAACTTGTATAACTTTTTTTTTTGAGAATTAACCCTTCTGATAAATACAGGTGAAAATCAGCAACATGATAAGAATTTACTGAGGAGATAGAATTAATGGTGACAAAAGCTTTTTTTTGGAGGAGACATTGTTGGGTACACAGCTGGAGATGCAGTCTTGGAAGGAGACACTATACGCTGGAGCAGGGATACCTGGGATGGTAACTGTGAACTATGGAGGACACACGCTGTAGCAGGAACAACCCTGAAGGACTGTGGCCTGTAGGTGACTTACACTGGAGCAGAAAAAAAAACAATTTAGAAGTAGACAGTAGTGGAGGAAAACAAGTCAGAAGGAAGGAGTGACAGAAAGACACCATTGTGCACTGATCCCAACCTCCTGAACTGCCCATAGCTACACTGAAGGGATTAGGACAGGACTGAGTGTAACACATGGCAAAAACAATGAGGTGGAGACTGAGAAGGGGAGAGCAAAGGTGTTGCAGGGGAGAAGGACTTTTCCTACGTGTCTGTTTAATTGTGGGGGGGTTTCTTTGTGTTTTATTTTTTTGTCCTCAATACCAGACATGGGAATCAAAGATCTGTGTTGATTAGCAATAAATTAAATAATCTAAAACTCCCTAGTCAAGACTGTTTTACTTGTGACAATGTATACAGAGTGTCTGCACCTTCCTTTAGATTTAACTATCAACTCCAGGCTTTTTGTATAATTGCAGGACAAGCTTGCATCGATATCTTGCAGATATCTCTCTTTCTTCACTGTGTCCAGGGATGTATTTTGAAGACTCTAGGTTATACTTATCTGTATTTTCCTATTTCTTATTTGTGATACAACAGGAAAATTTCCAATGGATCCAGTTTTTTAATCCTGTTTCCAAAAACTTATAGTTAGGAATAGATGGATTGGTCCCTCTTCACTACCACTCCACTCTTCCCTTTGCAGTTTTCCAGGCCTAGAAAATAGCACTTGAAGTTAACATCGCCTTGCTGTCAGCCAGTTAATGATAACCCTTATGAGAAGGAATACAAGAAACTCTTTTTCACTTCAGTATAGGAAGGGGGATGTGTGGACTTCTAAAGGTAGACTTCTGTTGCACAGCAGTCTGAAAGAATTTCACTGTGATATGGGATGGCTCTCTTCCCCTCAAACTATTGATTGGTTTGTTCGCTTGCCTTGAATGCCAAAAGGGAGAGCACAGAACTAATGCAGAATTGCAGAGTTTTTATCATGAAACACTGCAAGCTAAATAAATAACAACCTTGTGTGTTTGCTAGCTGTTTCTGCAGTAAAACCGTATAACCTACATCTACTTAGTGATGTTGACCTTGGGCCTGAAACACCACCTAATAACTTTCAGTTGACTAGTGAAAAATATGACTGGAACTTTTGGTCTTGGACTTTGAGAAATGACTTTTCTTGAAACAAATAACACTTCTAAGCTTTTGAATCTTTGCCATATTCCATTGTAGTTTCTTCTGTGTAGCCCTGATTTTAAGAGTGGCTTTTAATACCTGGTCTGTGGTCTTTTGTTGCATATGCCTCCTATATATTTGGCATGAAGAAATTTTTTAAAAGCTGACTTTAATTTACTGATGCTGCATTGCCCAGATCAATTTTATTGCATTTGGAAAGGCTGTCCTGCCATTAGATTTACCAGCCAGAAAATGGGGACCACTAAAAGCTTGACTTCAGTTCTCAGTTCTAATAAATCTTCTACAAATGTAGATTATGATGCAGCATTTTTTTGTTCTTTGGAGAATCTCTACTTCAAGTATTTCACAAGGGCCATTGTATCATTGCCATATATGATCCTTCAGGGTGGGATTAAGTAATTGTGTGTGTCTTGCGCTGATTTAGAGCCAATGCTTTCCACTCGACTCATGCGAACAGATCCAAGAGGTGTAATGGGACTGCCCAGGAATGAAGCAAGCAGAACCTGGCCTATAACATCTATTTATACAGTTTTCTTTCCTCTCTTTTGTATACTTCATTGTCTGAATACCATTAGCCAACAAACGTGTTAAGGAAACGGCCATCCTCTATTTATATGTTCAAATTTGTCACTCTGGTCATGGAGGGTACATTCCCTGGCTATTACTCAATATTAATGATTGAATTAAAATGAGCAGTTGCCAAGAAACAATTCTGAGAACTGCCTCTGATTTTAGTTTCCATTAATCCAGGATAACTATTGCTACTTTTCTTCTTTACCTGCATTCTCAGGTCACCTTCCCCTTTGGGATGTCCTCTTTTGTTGGTTTCCTTTGACTGTAAACTCACTAAACTTAATTCAATGAAAGAGGAGGACTGAGAGGAGAAACCTACACAAGCTTGTTATGTTGCACCTGTGTTACCATAGTGATAACTCTGTCTACTCTTCACTACAAAGATCTGTATATGATGAACAAGCAGATTGTGCTGCTGTATAAGACTGATGGAGTCATATTTCTTCTAATAAAAACACTTTTATCTTGAAGTTACCCTAGCCAATAAATGGATTAAAGTTACATGAAAGCTTTTCACAATAATTTTAGAGATTAATCTCCTAACAAGCCGACATTTAAGCTTTTAGCTAAGAATTTGCTGTGCTTAATATACCTGTATTTGTAATGAATACCCTAAGTCCTGTTTTTTCCTTTTATTGGCCTCTAAATATGTATATTTTTTGGTGGAAGAGGGAGATAATAATGATCAATTTCTAAGTATCAAAGCATGACTGTGAAATTCTAACTTCCAATGCATATTCCACATCTGCAGAACTAAAAGGAACTAGCAAGCCATAAAGAGCAAATTCTTGCTGCCTTCAAATCCAGCTACCCTCTGTCTGGTGCTGCCTTTAAATCTATATCCTGGAGTTTCCCAATAGATCTGTAATGACTATAATACATTCTGCAAACAGAAATACACAGGTCTAAGGTTAAGGGAATATCATTGTTAATGATGCCCTTTAGAGCAGTCATTTCCTTCCAAGAGTTATTGTACTCCAGGCGTTCCTATGCCATACGGATAGATAAGTTCCCTTCATTATGAAAATTCCAATATAAATATCACCACCTTTTCTTTGGATCGTTTGGCCTGAAAGTTTTAGATACTCTGTAAGATATTATATTACATATCAGTAAAACAGCTTGCAAACTTTCTTAATTGCTTGAATGGGTCAATTCTGCTGCTAGGCCTGCTTTCCATTTAACTGGAACTGTTATGTCCTTTAATTTTTTTTTAATTTATGAATTACTCCAGTGACATAGAAGTAGAATGTTAATCTCATTAAAATAATTAATACTTTATGGTTTTGGGTTTCTTTTACCTGGAATCTCAGTCTATAAAAGTTCAGCAACAACAAACTTCAGCTGGCTCAGAAAGGACGGTGCTGGCAACTTGAGATGTTCCCTTCTTTGCTGTCAGTATTTTGCTACATGCCATGGTGATTCACAAATTGTAGTGATTGACAGAAGGGATAAATTACAGGTTCTTTATCACCATACTACATAAATTTGTTTTTGTAGTCTTTGGCAGACGTGCATCTGGAACTTTTAACTCTATCTAGAAAATATATTGGAAAAGATTCTCATTCATGTAAAATACTCGCTTCTAATTAGGAAGATGATCAGTGTAGTAGCAAGAAGACTGACTTCTTGGCTTCTGATTTTTAGGATGGTTATTCAAAATACAAGGTCTGCTACAGACTCCTCTTGGTTCCTTCAGCTCCTCTGTTTTGCCTGTTTATCTAGACCTGCTGCAGATCCACAGTTTTACATCTAAATGTAGTGTTGCTTTATAGAAAGTCATCTGAGCATGAGTGATGGAACACATCTCATGAGTAGCCCATCTAGAAGATAATTACCAATTTGCCTGTTGGTTATTTAGCCTCCCTCTGTAGTCAGTAGCTCTCAGAGAAGTATGTCAACAGTGAGTGTTTAGCTTATTTCTTAATCACTCTAGTTATGCAGCCAAGTCCTGGAAGTTCTGGGACCAGCCAGAGTTAAACAAACATAGCCAGGCAAGCCAAATGATTGCTCGAGTCCTCTTGCTCCTGGGGTTCCTGTCAAGAATAGCTCTCTTCTCCAGCAAATTATCTTGTATCAGCTGATTTGTGTTAACTGATGCTTGCATATTCTTACCTGCTGTGTAATTCAGGACTTTCCACTTAATCTTCCTTGGATTTCTACAATACAGAGTACTGAGCTTGCTTTACATTTGATTGGTACAAGAAGCTTAGGGAACCATTCTGGCAGATACCAATTCTTCCTCAACACTAGCAAAAGTGATTAAACGCTGCACTGTTTTTTGCCTGTATATGATCTGTGTGTTTCATGTTTGATACTTTAAGTCAGTCCTGATGAATTAGGTTTGATCTTTTTTTATTGTCCTTTTTATTTATTTGTTCCTGAAAGATGGTCTACTTGTGTCTGGCGTAAAATGAAGACATAACATTCGTTTAACTTTACCGTAAAATTCAATTATAGGACCATCTAGATCTTTTTTAATACATACCACTTTTCTCTTTTGAGTGGTGTCCTAAATTGTTTAAATGTGTGTGTCCACAAATAAAGGGTTGTCTTTGTCCAGTAAAGGGAATCTTTGTCAGCAGAAGCCATAAAGACAGTGGAAGCAATGGGTTGTAGCTTTTGCCTTTTAAGTCTTAAAATGTAATGATGGTCAGGATGATAACCATTCATTCCTAGATTGGACAGCAAATACTATTTCTATTTTCTTTTACTTCTCAGTCCCTAGTAACTTTTATATGTTTTTTTTCTTCATCTTTTAGAGCAAGTTTTCAAGATTCCCATCCATAAGTCATTGGAGGAAGGGCATGCTGATTGAAAATTTGATAAATTACTTCTTGTAATATGATTTAGCTTTCCAAATGTTCTTCATTCCACCAGCATTTTTCTCCTCACTTGCTCCATATGTTCACTTTCTGTCATCACCAGCTGTAAGAAATGTTTTTGGCTGTTGACTCCAAGATACATCCACTTACAAGCACTGTCTTCTAGGCTGCACATTTGTTAAATTACAGTCTTCATTTTTACTTGCCTGTCATACTGTTCATTTACCTATGTGGCTCTGTAGCTGAATGTTGCACTGTTTACTGTTTCTGAGATAGGAATAAAGTAATCTCTGATTTGGTCTAAAAAGGGCATGCTTGCTTTAGTAATTTTTTTCCTTTCACTCTTTTTTTTTAAAAAAAAAAAAAGAAATCTCACTTTTCTTCTGATGTTGGACACTACCAGGGAAAGAGTCTAGGAGAGCTCAGCTTACTGTTTTGTAGCTTAGTCTGATGATATGCTACTAGTCATGATACTTACATGTCAAAGGATTCAGAAAGCTCCTAGTTACTATGAAAGAACAGAGTTTTTCTTTGACAATAATTAATGTAGTTCAAAGAACTAATGGTTCTCAGGGCTGGATGAAGTTATATGCCTTTTCTTGGCCTCTACTTTCTTAACATATCAACTCAGTTCATTTGGTACCTGAAACAGAGAAGATAAAAAGGAAATCTAACAGTTGATACTCACATTAAACACTTAAAAATCATTCCACTTCTCTATAATAATTTATGATCCCTGTTAAGTCTAATATATACTTTGAGCAGAATGGAGTATCATCTTAACCTCAGAATTAAACAGATTCTAAAACATCCAGATTTGAGTAGAAGTTCTTTCTTCCTCCTGCTGGGAATGAGTTGATCACCAAAATGTTAACTGCTCTGGAGTCTTTGGAAAAAGTCAAGTAAGGGAAACAAGGTTCCTTCTCAATCTAGATAATAATATCTTAGTGACACTTTTCTATACAAAAATGAATGTTTCCTCAAAGTACTTGGTTTCTTGAGACTCTTACCCTCTACTCTCTCACTTCTATTGAAGAGGTGGGTGCATTCCAATGTTGCCATAACAGGTTTGCCAAATGCTTTGAGCTGAACAGAATGATAGAATTACCACACAATTAATCTGCATGTTGAGTGAAGACTCCTATCGATTTCAATCAGTGTTCCTCCTATGAAACAAATGCAGAATATGGAACAGCATCCAGTACTGAGCATTAGCACTATTCAAGAGGGCTGGGTTTTTTTCTTTCCCCCACCATCAGCTTGTCTTGGAAATAATACAGGGTTTGCTTATACTAATAGATTATCATTTAAGTTCTGAGACTACAAGGGGTTATACTTTGTCCAAATTTGAGAGCTCTGTTGGAGACATTTCTACATGTTTCAAAAACATGTATGTACACGTTATTGAAACTTATGTCTAAGCATCTCAAACAGGCTTTTGGATTCCTCTGCATAAAGAGAAGAACTTTTCTCTGGGTAAATTGCAAAGAAAGGGAATAATGATAAACAATGAAAGAGGCTGCCTGTGAGAATGGGCAAAAGAGGACTAAAAAATGAGAGGAAGAAATAAAACAAAGCTATTTGAAAAGTAGTGATGGACTAAAAAGAGGTGGTGGCAAGGAAAAGAAAAATAAGTTTTAATTTTTAGATGCACTTGGAATAGAAGTCAACTCTCCAGTAGAAGTTTTTGATTCCTGAAGATTTAAGGCAGTTACTCAGTGAGCCACAAATGCTTTTGTTTTTTTTTTTTTTGTTAAAAAAATAGCCTATACGTTTATTTCCTTTTTTTCCAATATGCTGTAAATCCTGCATCTGAAGTTATTATGAGAAAATGTGTACATTAACTATTACTTTTTTTTTTTTCTTTGGCAAATGAAAGGAAGTCAGATCTTTCTTTTGTCATAGGACTGCAACAGGTGAGTGAAGAACCACTGACTCTTCAGTCTCTCTTGCCTAAGGTTACCTTATGGGGATTTTCCAGATCCCAGCCTAAAGGCATCATAAGGTAAATTCTTGTCTCTCTTACTAGTGTATAGTTCCTGGCAGTTCAAATGATACTTGATACTAGCTGGTGTACGCTTTTGTTGTGAGCACAATTCTGAGCAAGAAAACGTGGAGTTGTTGTATAATTAAAGCATTATAGGTATGAGGGTTTTTATACACACTGTCAAACTGATTTGGTGCACAGCAAGAGGCGGGGAAATGTATTTTATCTTTGGAAATCAAAGAAATGCACCAGCACTGTCTCTTCAGACTGGAGAGGCACACTTCTCTATTCATCAGCTACTCAACAGAGGCTGCCATACGCTTGGCTATGGGCATTGTATCTGTATGTGTCTTTATGCAGCTACATACAGTTGAAAATCTTGCAGTGATTTGTATTTTTTCAAAAAACTGGGGGGGTGGAGAAGTGGAGCAAACTGCAAGATTATTCAGATGAAGAAAAACAGGGATATTCAGTATCGGAATAAAAAGCCGCTTTGAAATGCGGGTATCTGCTTTGGCTGAAGACTCTTCTGTAGCTGATTTGGACCAGAGACTATATATTCAGTTTTGAAAATCCAGTGAGTGTCCTTATCACTAAGCTGTTGAATGCTCTGAAATATAGGCCATAAATGGAACAAGTGTAAAAGTTCCTTTAGACAGCTTCAGATAAATAGCTGAACTGAATGCCTTTCTTCTTGTTTTGACAAGAAATTTCACTCTTAAATACTCCCTGTCTCTGCTATTAAGGGTATTCTGTATATGCCATGAAAGATTTGCTGGTGTCCCAGTGGTTACAGCACTCACCTGGGATAGGGCAAACTGGTTCAAGCCTCTGCAGTAAATGAGGCCAAGAATGGGCATAAATATGTCCCCCCACATTGTGGTAAATGCTTTAAGTACCTATTCTGAAATAGGTATTTATTTCAAGCTTAGAAGACCTTAAATTTATCTCTCTGCAGACTAAGAAAATGTTCATGGCCTAGGAAAGTCATTCATCACCCGCCTAGATGTCTGAACAGTCTGCTTCTCCATTCTGGCTAGCAAAATATGATCTGAGTAGTTGCTGTGGACTGGAGTTTCCAAGCACAGTGAGCAAGGCTAATCCAAATGCCTTAACCTTTCAGTTTAGGAACTTACTACTCTCAGTCTGGCAGAAGTCCAGCTAACCCTGCCCCTTTTGAATTTACTGTGTTAATAGTATTGATTCAGCCGAGTATGGTTAATGCCACAGGTGCCATCTTGCTGCTCATAAGTAAACCTAGAACATAACAATTCAATGGAGTGAGCTCTTGTACTAGAAAGAACAATTACTTAGTGTTGAATTTATACTCTTTCATAAGAGAAATTTTCCAGCAGTAGGATCAAAACAGGAAAGGATTTTCAGGTTGGCAAGAAGCAGACAACCAAACAGCAAGTCAATTCTTTTAGCCACTACTGCAGAGCTTATTTTTCTTCTTTGATGCTAAATATGTCAAGTGGCAGGCTTTCTCCAGCTTCCATCAACTGGTTTTAAATGCTGTCAGTAGTAGAAGGGGAGGTGAAGAAAAAAACACAGGTGAAAGCTATCTTAGCTCAAAGCTCCAGGTAAAAACATGTTACGGCTGAAAAACTCTATATATAGTGTCCCCAGATTACTGAGCAAAGAAGTAAGCCAGGACACAAGGAAGCATCCGGACTGTTCTGTTAAGTGAACTTCTGTTTTAGTAACCAAATCTTCCCTCTCCATGTCTGTGTCTAATGGCTTAGTTTATTCCCATTGTAAAAAATCAGAAGGATGATAACCACAGTTTTTTAAGGGAGAATCATATCTGTTAAACACTGGCAAGGATTCTAATATTTTAATTACAGCAAGTAGGCAAAGACTCAGTTAACTAAGGGAAGAAGAAATTGTTGGCTTCTAAGGAACATTCACTAAAGCTGTGTGGCATTTTCTGACAATAACTCATGGTCGTTAAACAGCTTGTGGCACTGGATAGCTGGAACTTTCCATAGAGATCTGGCAGTTTCAATGGAAGCCTCCCTAGATGTAGTCTCATTCCAGATTCATACTAGAACAACCCATTTTGCAGTTGTTACAGCACTCACCAGGGATTCAGCAGATGCAGATTTGCCAAGAGTTAAGTGCAAGGATAGATAAATCCCAAAGTTTACAAACTTGTCCAAACTAATGAATCATAGGAAATTGAAGTCCAAAACAATTGTGTAAATATAGTCACATATAATAATATTTTCAGATATAGAAATATTCTGAAGAACCTGATTAAATCTGCAAACTGTCAAGATGCATCAACTATGAAGCAGGACCACCCTTGACTCAGTAGCTTTCTAAACCAGCAAGTGATAAGAAACAGTGCTCCCATCTCATGCTTGTTTGTTTAATGTATTTCTCAGAAGGAAAAAAAAAAATCCATATTTCACACCTTTGCAAGTCAGAAAATTGAAAAAAAAAAGTATTCCAGGTTAACCTTTCCTATAAAAACTTTCAAAAAGCCTTCAATATTGATCTCAATTTCTTAGAGTTATTTCAAAACAAGAACTTACTACAAACTGAAAATACTTCCTTTTCATCCCTCTTTGAAAATAGCTGAAATTGAAAATATTCAGCAAGTTTGGGAGTTTTTTTTCAGTCCATTTCTTAAATGAATTAGTCAATGCTGACGTCCAATAATTTCAGTTCTGCTGACAATTTTAGGGGGAGTGGGAAGGGAAAGAAATTACATTTATCAAGCTGTTGGCACCCATGTCCTATTCAAACAATTTGTAATAATAAACTTTAGTCTGAGAGAAACTCAGTTTTTCCCCATCCTCTATAGTCAACTGATGTATTGTAACCTTCTCAGTTTTCCATACAACCAGGAAAATCAAAGCTTTCCTTTTATATATCCTTTATTTCAGGAGTAAGGGTGAAAGGTGTTCAGTACGATCCTGTTAATCTCTTGGTAAGTGTTGAGCTATAGAAATTTGAGACTGAAATTCTTAAGCATTAAAAAAATCAGAAGCAACTGTATAATAAATATGTATTTAAGAAGACCTGAAATCCTTAGATCTCCTCCAGAGATTCTTACAGCTATTAGGATTCTTTCAGTGAGAGGCATCCAGATGGTAACCTAAAGAAAGACTAGTTTAGATCCCAGAACTTTACTTCACGGTGTCAGAATTTAATACCATGAAACATAAATTAAGCTTTGCAGCTCCTATTCTATGAATGCACTTTGCAAGCATGTCCATCAAAATGGTTTTCTGGAATTTTGGGAGGGGAGTTAGAGTTAATCATATGCCAGTTGAAGTAATTAAGTGAGTTTGTTGAATTACTGACAGGATGGAAACTGGCTTGTTAATTGGATGGATTAGAATGTAAAAATAGTCTTCATAGGATAGAACAAATAAAATCTAAAACCAATGAGGACCTAAATTAAAAGTGCTTTTATACTTGTCATGTTATCCAGTTTAAATCCAGTAAAATCAAGCCCTTAATGATATGATAAGAAATAAACATTATGTTTTCTAGACCAAAATATTTTAAAACTGAAGATCAGTAGACAATTAAGTCAATGCTGCTTTTATAAATCTATCTAAGTCCAATTCAGTTTGACTGGATTATTCAGGGAAAAAGGGAGGGAAAAAGAAATCCCTATTGATATATTGCTAAGTGAGTGCAGATGTTACTTTCTAGTTCAGTATTCTTAAACCAGCATAGGTTTTTTTAGAAAATAACTTAATATTCTGACATGTTCCAGGGATGCCAGCTTGCATTTTGTATTAATTATTGGTACTGCGCTTGTGTGTGTGTGTGAAGGCACTGTCTGCCTGTGTGCCCAGCTTCCTTCTCCCGGTCTATAACTTCTGAGCTTGTTGGCTTATTGCTGTCAATGGTGGGAGAGTGAGAATTAAAAGAATAAATAATAATAAAAACCTACGTATTTTATTACAAAAAATTTTAAATATTGCTGAATAAATAGTGGGGATCACTTAAGAGCTGTATTACAGTACCTGACACTTTCCCCTCTGTATTACTAAAGAACCTACATTGGGGAGGGAGGGGGAGCGAGGAGAGGATTTGGACAGAGATATGGTGAGCATACTAACAGCATGCAGAATTTCCATCAGGTCTTGCATGAGAATAATTCACTAGTGACTCATTCACAGGCAAAAGAAGAAAGACTCTATCGTTTTCACAGTTTGTGAAACTTTCCTCTGTCATGACATGAGGTGGAAGTGTTATATCTTCAGAAGGCATCTTCCCTCATCATTTCTGTGCTCTCCACTTAGATTAAGCCCAATCATTATCTGGCAGAAAAAGACCTGGGGATGTTGATAGAATACGAATATGAATATGGCTGAATATGAGCCAGCAGTGTGCCCAGGTGGCCAAGAAGGCCGACTCCATCCTGGCTTGTATCAGAAATAGTGTGGCCAGCAGGACTAGGGAAGTCATTGTCCTCCTGTACTCGGCACTGGTGAGGCCGCACCTCAAACACTGTGTTTAGTTTTGGGCACCTCACTACAAGAAAGACATTGAGGTGCTGGAGAGAGTCCAGAGAAGGGCAACAAAGCTGGTGAAGGGTCTGGAGAACAAGTCTTATGAGGAGCAGCTGAGGGAACTGGGGTTGTTTATCCTGGAGAAAAGGAGGCTGAGGGGAGACCTTATTGCTCTCTACAACTACCTGAAAGGAGGGTGTAGCGAGGTGGGTGTTAGTCTCTTCTCCCAAGTGACAAATGATAGGATGAGAGGAAATGGCCTCAAGTTGTGCCAGGGGAGGTTTAGATTAGATATCAGGAAAAATTTCTTCACTGAATCACAGAATCACAGAATGTTGGGGATTGGAAGGGACCTGGAAAGATCATCTAGTCCAATCCCCCTGCCGGGGCAGGATTACCTAGATCATGTCACACAGGAACGCGTCCAGGCGGGTTTTGAATGTCTCCAGAGAAGGAGACTCCACAACGCTCATCTAAGGTGTTGTCAAGCATTGGAACAGGCTGCCCAGGGAAGTGGTATCTTTAATACTCCAGGTATTTTCAATATAAAATACCTCCAGGTATTTTAAAAATACCTGGAGGTATTTAAAAGACAAGTAGACGTGGTGCTTAGGGACATGGTTTAGTGGTGGACTTGGCAGAGCTAGGTTAACAATTGGACTTGATCTTAAAGGCCCTTTCCAACCAAAATGATTCTATGATTTGAGAGTTTGAGCTTCTACAAAGCATTTCTCCTGGGTGTCAGTTCAAGGGATGCTACAATGCATGTCTTAAAATATTCTCTCATTGTCCATTTGGGACATGTCACTGATGCATGCTAGGCAGTCATTAATCATGTATTTTACCAGTGACTTTCATGTGTGCCTTTGCAATGTAGCTGGGCATATGGCATAAATTCTAATTCTTAATGAGCAGTAAATGAGGAGATGACCTAGAAAGAGGATTTTCTCTTTTTAGAGAAAATGTTCAGTTTATCCTTACTATTTTTATCCATTGCTTATGTAAATAGGAAATGTCTATTAAGATTGCAAAGACAAGAACTTAAGGTTGTGACAATATGGGTAGAATAAAGCCCTGCTGTTTAAGATGGGCCTGTGGCTTTCTTGCTGTGCAAGCAAAGCTGTGCTATCTGATGTATATTTTGAAGCCCTATCCATAATAATCTGCTCCACTGCAGTTACACCAAAAAAAAAAAAAAAAATCAACACCTCTATACCTCTATCTATTAGTTTGCACTACAGAAAATTAATAGAAGAGTTTGCCTCGTGGATATAGGTGAGCGGGAGTGTTTAAAAGAACAAAGATTCTTTTTGTCATTTTTTTTTTGTGGATATGAGAGGACACAAAAAGTGAATGGGATGTTTTAATTACTCTCATCATAAACATCTTCCTGTAAAAGTTAAAAGGCTGTTGGATAGAATGTTTGTATTTGCAACAGCGCAGTGAATTTCTTCATTGCATGTCATACTTGAGATGTAAAGCTTCTGAAAATGCTGGAGGCATAGGAATAAAACTATTTTTATTGGTTTTGCTGTTTCTGCTTTATCAGGACAAGAATGGGAGTTTGGAGATAAAGGAAGTTACGCAGGAACTGCTTGCTTACTGACACAAAAGTATATATATTTCAATAATGAAAAAAGTTATTAAATAATAAATAAAATAATTCCGTAGTAAAAATTTCATTTAGCACACAGAATGTACTGTGGGATGTTTTATGAAATAAGCATGAAGTCTTTCCATCTTATGTTTAACCGGTTACCCAGCATTGAAGACAGATCTTTGCTATGTACTTCAGCTAATTAATGTGGGGTCATTGGCTTGATTTCCTGAAGGAACAAGACTTCTTCCTATATTCTTCCTTTGCAACAATATCTTCTGGATTCTACCTATTTCAACGACATTTAGCAGAGGTGTTAAAGACAAGATGTTCCTACAGGCTTTATGTAACCAGGCAACCATGTAGCAGACAGAGATCATATTCATGGCCTTCACTACAAGAAAGGTCATACGATTATCTAATCATTTTATTAGAAATCAGGAAATATGCTAGTGGAAAAGAAGTTATTACTGTTCCAATCAAGAGAAGCTTAAATTAGATTTTACAGATTATTAATCATATGAAAATCCAACACTGGAATACCAAATCGGGAAAACAAGCTTCACAAATACTCCTTGATATTAATACATTGGAAAGAATGGGAAAAGTACTGAAAATAGTGTCAACATTGGTGGCTTAAAAGGAAGGTTATCACATGGAGCCAAGAAGTGATATGCAAGAGATTAAATATCACAGTGTAGGTGCTTAGCAAAGCTGTGTTTTCAGAGGAAAAGAGAAGCTTGAAAGATGTGTGGTATTTGAATACCACATCTCAGCATCATGTTTCATCTAAAAATGGGTGTTTCAGGAAAAGCAGAGGAATCAGGCTATCATATGTAGTGCTCCCAAATGTTCTCCCTGCTTGCAGCCATTTTTTAATTTAGGTCCTTCCAGAGAACATAGGTGTTTCTGTGTTTGTATCAACCCTCACCAAACTTCTTGTTCAAAACCTTGTACAATCTCTGTTGGAGTCTTTGTATTTAACATCTACAGCCTTCTTGGGAAGGGATTCCCCAGCTCAGGTAAATACACAAAAGGCATCATTCTGTTTTGTTCTTTTTTTTTTCTTCTTCCTGTTAACTTTGGTTAATCTATGGTCATTAGTTCTTCTGTGGAATGAGCCAACATCAGTCTTTCCCTATTCATCTTCTCCTTGTCATTCATTACGGTTGGACTCGATGATCCCTGAGGTCTCTTCCAACCTGGTTGATTCTGTGATTCTGTGATTATTTTTATCATCTTTTTAGCATTTACTGCCTCAGTTATCTTTTTCCCATAGAAGATCATGCATCCTCAGTGTTATTCTTTGCTCCTTTCCCAATCATCTGTTATTGTCCTGGGATGGCAGACCATACCCATGTAGTTTTTGAGATAAAAGTAAGCTCTGAATCTATATAATGGCATAATGCTGTGCCCTAGCCCTTTCCTGATGATTCTGTACTTAATTTTCTGTGGACACTAATAACACCCTAAGATTAAGTCCAAGAGTTCATTCTTCATCTAGAAAAAAATATTTTTGCATGAAAGTTAATTTGAATTTTCCCTAAAATTTACTTTATATTTTTTTCAACACTATTTTAAGCTATGGGAGGGACGACGGGAGGGGTGGTATTTTTGGCCTCCAAAGGTACATTTACTACCAATGTAGTAATTGTAGCTTAAAAAAAAAAACTTTAAAAACCCCAGTTGTTCTGATTATGTCAAAAGGTTTTGTTTAAGATTCTAATATAATATTAAATGGCTAAGTTATATCTCATTCTGTAGAAGAAAGCTGGGAATAGAATCAAAATGGGTTTAAATAGTAAGGTCTGAAAATTATTTCCCCCATCCCGAGGCATCAGAATAAAAAAAATATATTTTAGCTTTTATTTTGAAACTGAAATATCCTAAACCTTGGTTTTATTTTGTTTTTGTTTTTGTTTTTTTTTAAATTTGCAAAGCAATTTCTGGCCAGCTACATGATCTTACTCTGTGGAACTGGGCACAAAGAAATCTGTAACAAATATGCCAGTATATTGCGTGTATACATGCACAGTCATTTTGGAGAAGTGACAGGAGAAAGCATAAAAATTTGTTCAATACCCAATGAGAAAAGACAAAACACAAAAAGAGACATAATCACCAAGGGACACCAAGAGTAAGAAGTAGATTAGTGCTAATAGAAAGGCCAATAAAGTATCTAGCTAATATTCAGAAGAGGGGCAAAACAGCAGATAGATATGCTGGTATGGCTGAAGCATTTTCCCTATTTTTCCTCATCCGCCTTAAGTCTAGGGATAAAAAAACCCCAACACATCATTGGGCTGTTATACACAGCCAGCCACTGAGAAACACGCAAGCCCTCAGCACAGAATACATTAATACTTTGTAATTTCGAGGCTTTTAAACATCTGTGCCCAATAAACTTCTTTCTAGGTACTTAAGAGGTGACAATGATCTCTAAAACTGTTAAAGTTTGGAGAATAGATGAAGTACCAGGGGACTGGTAAAGGGAGAATTTGTTGTTGATCCTTAAAAAGAGAAGGGGAGGAGAGGAGATCTTGGGAGCTGCGGATTGATCAACTTCAGGTTATTTCTCAAAAAAAAAAAAGAAAAGAAAAATAAGCTATTCATAACACTAACAAGAAAACAAGAGATAAATAACAGTTATGGATTTAGGTCAATTGATCCAGTTTCCTTCTACAGCACACAAACAAGTGCTGTAGACAAAGGAGACTGTCTGAAACAGCAGCTACATTACCATCAGTTTTCACCTTTTAGTAAGTAATGATAACAATTTTAGTAAATCTTTTCACCTGACATTCTCATAAGCAGCCCACGGATCCATACCCTAAATATAATTTGAAATACGCCAAGATGGATACAAAACTGTCTTGAAAAACACATAGAGGGTAGTTATCAGAGATTTATTGTTGAAACAGAAGAATATATTAAGAGAAGTTTCCTGGAGTTCTTGGATTTTATATCAGTCAATACTGTAGTCAATAGTTTAGAAGATAGATCATAGCCTATGGTCATTAGATTTTTCACATTTGCTACAGGTACATTGAAAGAAAGCACACAAGTCCAAATGATTTTTGCTAATTTTAAGACACAGTCTGAAAATGTTTAAAGGATGCCAGTCCCTACAGAAAAATGAAAGGCTTTACTTTGACACACAAATAATGAGTCAAAACATCTGAGAGGGGGAACAGCCAGCAAACCAGTAAGACTTAATCCTATGTGACAGCATTCTGGTTTGGGGCATTGTACTTCAAGAAGAACATAGAACACTTGAGTCTGGGGAATAATAGGGGTCTGGAAACCATTAACTATGAGGAGGAACAGAGTGACCTGAGGCTGTTGTAATTAAAACGTGATAAGAGAATATAAAATCATCAACAGTACAGAAAAGGTGATTACGGGATGATTATTCAACTCTCTCTTTTCACGTAAAGAATAAATAAACTGCAGGACTTTCAAAGGATGTTATGCAAGTCAAAAACACGAACAGGTTTTAAAATAATATATATATTTAAAGTAATGTCAGAAAGCTTCAGACTGCTGTTGCTGAAACTTTGGGGAATAGTATGAGGGAGGTGTCTCTTTCCATATCCAGTTTTCACAGGATTTTTCTAACCCATGTGTCAATGCTATTGGAAAGAAAATATTGTGGTAGTTTGCTGTTTGGTCTGATGCAGTCTGGTCATGTGGCTGTTTCTATGCTCTAAAAAGGGAGTTAGTAGGGTGGGGTGCAATAAGTATAATATCTTCTATATGTAGCCATATAGAAGAAGGTTTTCCCTATTCATCAGGTGTTGATTGCAAAGCAGAGACTTAACTTGGTGGCTAGGAAAACTCATATCAGGCAATTGCAGAAGGAGGAACCACTAAAAATGAAGGGCTAGTACAATGAACTGCTAGAAAGTATGCAGCCTTGCCACCAGCTTTGGAGACTTTTGAAAACAGGTTAGAAAAATAACTTTGATGAAGAACTGCAGGTATAGTTGATCCTGCTTTGCAGGAGGATAAACAGCAAAGATTTCTTGAGTCCCTTCAATCCCAGCAATGTGCGATGAATCTCACCCTCAGACTCAGAGAGAACAGATCATAGACAGTGTAATCAAAACCTCAAACTTTAGGGGATTTCAGTGAGATAACTGAGCGATGACTCTTGTCAAATCTGTCTCTGGTCAGCATGCCAGTCGGCAATAGTGTATCGGCAAAGAGCTAAGCTCCCCTTTGACACCAAAACGGACAGCTGGATTTTTCCATAGTGTGGAGTTTGATACCAAGCTCTGTTGATTAATCTTAATCTCAGGATGAGAAGTGTTCGGGGCTAAGCAATTTTACAATCAGATGTGAAGTGTTATAACTACCTGACGTATAATATCTTTCTATTCTCCTTGAAATGTAAAAAGAATTAGGAGTGTTAAGTTCTGCGTTATATCTCTCTCATATTGTAGTAATACAGGTAGTAAGACTCTGCTCATAAATTCCCATTTTCTTCCAAAATGTGTATCACCTCTAGATTAAATATTTATAAAGAAACTCAATTAAATTTCTCTCCCTTTTCCTCAGGATTTCTTTTCTGCCTCTGCTTACGTTTCAAGTGAGCCAAAGGCAAACAATAAGTGAGGTTGAAAATGGATGTCAGCTGTACACACCTGTGTTAACAATTAGAGTACAAAAATACAAACTTTAGTACATTATAGAATCTCACAGCATAAGAGTGTCAGCAGGAGAATACTTCACATTAGTTCTGTAGGTTCTTAACTGTGCAGATGTGAATTTGGTGTTTGTTTTGAATTTTAATACACCCGAAAGATTAAATAATATTTTTACCTTTTGCAAGCAGAGATTTTATTATAAAACCTGTGAAGGAAATAAACATAGAAATATTCACCTAGGGCCTGATCTAATTCACATGAAAGCCGAGACAAAAGCTTTTGTTGTCTCTGCTAAAAGTTGGCTTATTACACATAGTTTAGTAATTTTCTTAGTCAATTAAAGTGGGACTACTATGACACCTAGGGGGGCTCGTCATAAAGAAGCAGTTCAGGAGAATGTCTCCCTGTTGGATTTCCACTCGTTCTGCTGAGTTTGGCTGTGTGAAACAGCTACTGCCTTCACTTTTCTCATGTCATGTTTTACATCCGTCCTAAATCATGCTTTATCATTTGCTTGCATTTATTTAAAGTTTTGTGAATGTGAATCTTGCCTACTACTGATAATACCGGCATAGACTAGAAGGGTATCAAGGTGGCTCAGTTTGTTGTGAGGCACCTACTGCTGGATCTGTGATTTTAACAAAACAACCAACCACCAAACAAAAACCAAATCAAAACAAAAAAGCAAACCCACACCCAAACAATAAAAAAACTCAGATGAAGGAAAACCCACAAAACCAAACACCTCCACACCAAACAAACAAATAAAACCCCACCATTGTGTACATCACTCTGTACTATTTGCAAATATTTAGATGTCTCATGCTTGGTCCATCTATGTATGTAATTTTGGAATAAATGTACTCACAAGACAAATCCAGCATGTCCTCCTCTTTCTGGCACTACATGTTAGGGAATTTTTAAGCAACAAATAACAATGACTTCACAACTTTGTAGTGGGGACAATCCTGTATGTACTAGATAATTAGTTTGATATTTGGAAAGCATGCACATTTCATTATCATAATGCACTATCTTAAGTGGTGTATTTATCCCACAGGTTAATACCAGATCATAGCCATAGCTCAGGTGATAGTTACAGTACATAGTCACTGCATGATCACTGCCTTATTTTCTAACAGACTGCACTGTGCTTCATGGCACAGTGTAATAGGATGTGCTGTTTCATTTAGGATCAAAGTTGACAATCACACTTCTGTACTGTGCAGGAATGATTACCAAGTACAGTCCCTTATTGCTGTCCATAATAATTAGGACTGACCACTTTTATTGTGAACACTGTAAAAAGTAATGTCTCGAGGAAGTACATCAGTACACAGCAAACTCAGCAGAAGGTACCCTGATGTTACATTTGAAATACAGATGTAATCTGTAAAATTATACGACAGGAAAAACATTTAAGTACAAAATGTTGTAACACTTCAGAAAGTACATGTCTGGCCTACCTCTCAGTAGAATATTTCATAAGTTTCTGAATTTCTCACATCTTCAAACAGCTAGACTAAAATGTTCCTCTGCTGAAGTGATCTGTCTGTACAATATTAAAAATACTTTGGAGAAGTTTTGCAAAAGCAGAGTGACTTTCAAGGAATACCTGTAGTTCTTTCATTTCCTCAAAGAATTGAGTTCTGCAGTTCAAATCTTCATATGCCCTTGTCTAATCTGAGAGGGACAAACATGTTTAGCTCACTAATGTGAGACACACTGCATATGAAGGTGGTAGGTTGTTTTTGGATACCAAGTTAACTTGAAGTAATAAAACGCATGCCAGATTGCACACAGGTGCTCTCTGTTCCCTTACCTGACCCTTGTAAAAGTCAATTCTTCACCGGCTGAAGAGAGAGACAAGGACACAGCACAGAATTACCAAGGGAATTTATTCCTTTATATTTTAGCTATGTGCATAGCGGTGCCCCAGCCTAATGCATGGGGGACTCTGATACAGAGGAGAGCAAGGTTTGTATATGTTACAATACAATTGTGTAGACCAATGAAATTACTCATGTTAAGGAGTGGACTGATCGGTTACTATTGCTCATGTAATTGGTATGTACTTGTCCTAGACAGGATCAGTCCAGCTTGTCCTGTGCAGGTTGTATGGATGTACGGCCAATGGTATGTTAATCTTCATTGTTCTAAGCCAGTGTCCTGTGCAGGTGGGGAGTTTTATCTGGGATTCTGGTCGGTTGTGGTTCTGGGCATGGTTATATGCCTGGTTTCATTGAAGGGTGGTTAAATCTTCTATTGTTTTGTCATTGGTATGGGGTGTTCTCAGCTTGTAAGAGCTGACTTAGTTTGAGTTTTCCCTGAGGTAAAAGCTCATAGTCTCAGGTAGCATTTGTTTCTCTAAGTAAGTAGTATTTCAGTTAGCATCTTGTCTTTCACACCCTCAAGATAAGTACTGTGCTTCTGGCTGAATTTGATACCACCACCCCTCATAACCCACCCCCCCCCTCACACACACACAAAATAAAAGAAAACAAAACAAAAAACCCCAAGCCCACACAAAAGCAAAACCACTGTCAAAAACCTTCCAGTGCATAGCAGCTCTTTGGGAGCAATGATGGGCAAGAACCCTTCAGGTAGTCTACAAATCTAATTTTTCTACTAGCCTTGATAAATACATAAGAAAATGGTAAAAAAACTTTGTCTCAGTTCTTCAAAGTGCTTTTGGAGAGCCTTGCCTACCAGACAGAAGATGCATGATAAACATGTTTCTCAGTAGAGTTCAGAAGCAATCCTGGCAGAATATAGGCTTAAGCTTTTTTTCATGTTCTATCAAAACTACAAATAAAATTTTAGAAGTCTGCGAGGAATGTTGGAATATATCTTTGCACATCAAAATTCGCGTTCTCTAATCCAAAAAGGCATGAGTTCATCTAAAATCTGTTAACACGTATGAGAGAAACTGTCCCTGTAAGGGGCGAGAACGATCTTTCAGGTTTCTGAATGCTTCACAGCAAGAGAAACACACCAACCACTCCCCTCTTTTATTGCAGAACCTTTGCCAAGGTTTTTAGTTAAATACTATACTGAGGTTTAACTCCTGCAGGAACTCCTGGTGAAATGGTTACATTAGCCTGCGATGAATAAGAATCGGGCTTTAACCGCTGTTTGTCAGAAAAAAATAGAGCTGTAAGTAGTCTTTTAAACTAAAGGTGGAAGTGGTGACTTGATCCTGGGTCTCCTGTTCCACTGCTGCCATCCACTAAACTGGAGGTGGGTACAATTCTCAGCTAGTGTCAGACACTCACTGTGTAGAAATCTACATTTAAGTAGCCCCTGTAAGCGTCATTTACATGAAATGACAGAAATGGGCTTTCCTACCTATAGTAAGACAGAGTGACTTGTACCCTTAAAGTACCTCTTTTTCCCTTGAATGAAAGGAGAGCCAAGAAAGGTTACCTCAAATGTAAACTAATTACTTGGGTCAAATCAATCCTACTAAATTTGTCTGATAAAAACACATTTTGCATCTACTTCTGTATTTCATGGAGCCTTCTCCATGAAAATGTTATGTGTCTTTGAAGTGAGTGACATGACCTCCAGTGGATGTAGCTGTACAATGAGTGGTGCTGGAGCCATATAGAAGAATTTCTCCTTTTCAGCATCAGGTGCTGGTGGCACTTCTCCAGCATTTCACCAATACCCATATCACCTAGAACATGTATAATTAGCTGGGCTTTCTGACAGCATTTAAGATATCAAAAGTTTGCATGCTATGGCCATGGTGGTTTGTGCCAAATAGCTAATGAATCTTTTGTTTCTCTTGCAGTATATATTCTCCAAGGTATTTGAGTGACAATCTTAAAGCTGTATATCAAATGCACGTTTATCTTGCTTGCATATACAGCTCTGGTCCCTGTGTACACGTTTGCACTGAAAGAGAACATATAGGACCAGTGAGTTCTTAACAGGAAAAGTAACCAATTTATTGACTTGAAACTGAGGCTAGAAAAGTCAAGTGTGGAAAAGAGACTTTTTAAGATAGTTTTACATTTAAAGAAAACTAATGAAAATTTAATATTGTAGTATTTTACCAAGTGTTTGTCTAGCTCGCTGCGACTGACCAATAAACCCCTACAATGGAAGAAGGCTCAGAGGAGATGGGCAAGGGTGATGTGCCCATGAAGCTCAGGCAAATAATGCAGGATGGGACTGACCACAGCTGTTGCAAAGAAACTGACTTTATCTCAACACAAAGGGGTCTGGAGCATGCCCTGTGGTTTAGATAAACAGCTAGCAACAGCTGAGAGGATAAACTGGTGGTATAAATATTTCTCTCTGATCTCGTTAAAAGAGTACAAATGTCTCCCTGAGTGAGCCAGACTGGTATGGAGGGAGTGAATACATGGCTCAACCCAACATAAAGTATAAAAACTGAACAACTAACAAAAGAATTTCAGAGAGCAATGGGCTTGAGCTGACTTCAACTCACGTATTCCTTCCCAGTGATTAGGAATGCCCAGTGTTGTGACAATGAGCATGTTCTAGAGAATGGTAATAGGAACCGCCTTGTTATGATTGAACTGTCTATCACACTAAGCAATATATAGCAATTGCAACTTATATTTGTATTGTGGTTTTGGTATATTTTGTATCAATGTGCTAAATCAGAAATCACGTATAACATCAACTGTCTTCAAATAAGTAAATCTTCTATAAAATGTTATATTCTCCATATGTGGGATATCTAAAGGAACCTGACACTCACTGTTAGTACTGTTATCAGGAGAGTCTAGTTTATTTCCACAAAACACATGCTCTCATTTAACCAGAGATGATATAGCTTTATGTAAGGATTGCATTGTTGAGTTTCTCTGGCTTGTGGTGTGGGTCACAGATTAGATGAGACAGGACACTTTTTAAAACATCAGTCACCAATGGTCTTTGTAAATAGGTCCTCTTAAAAATAAAGGTTATATAGTCTATGTATGCTGATGTCCCCACTATTACTCACTGAATACCTTAGAGTTCTTTTTTGTTTGTCCTTGTAGTATCATTCATCTAAAGAAAAAAAAAAAATTCTTTATACAGACTAGCATGTCAGGCACATAGTGTTTATGTCCTTGTGTGGGATATACCTCAGCCTGTTCAGGTGTTACAACCAGTACAACCTCATTAACACGGTATTCCAATCTGTCACTACTCAGCTATGACACAGGGTCTGAATTGTCAATGTACAACAATATGTTTTATATTTGAGCTAGTTCAATATTTTTGCAAAATGCTGCAGAGGGTCATGCTGGCATTCATCATATGACTTGCCAGAGATACCAGTGGACACCTCTAGTGCAGGAGAAATCCAAATGCAGATCCCTCCAGTCCTGAGCTCTCCTTCCTCTTCCACCCAACTTTCTACTGTCATTTAATAGACAGTAATTTGAGGTGCAAACACTTTTTCTTTTCACGGCGTTTTCACAAAAGAACCAGCTTTCTGATGGGAATAACTAATGATGGCAATTTGGAGACAATTATGTAATTGCTTTTTTTTGAAATATTTTCACACTGGTTTTTGTGAGCATAGAATTACTACTGGCATATTTTCTGCTTAATAAGTAATTCTTCAAGACACTGCCTAACCCATTTGACAATCAGTTATGCATCTCCTGAGAGCAATAACAGTACAAGTAATGGAAACCACCAGGTATGATGCTGAAAACGGACTGCTAACTATTCCTTACTGCTCCTTCAAAATTGCTCAAGGTGGTGGAATGGATGTCTTTTTCCTTGCTAACAGAAGGACAAAATTATTTGGTTTATTATTATTCTTTTCTAAGCTTAGCTAGTGAGCATTCTTGTGCAGGAAAATAATGGTTTAGAGACATTATTGTGGTATTGTAACCACCTACTGTGTGCCTCTCCATCTGTTATATACAGCTCTCACAATTTCTTCCTGGCTTGTGCGCAAAATTTTCTTATTTTTTAAGTTTTAATCTAATGCAAAAGGTAAATTGGATATAGCATTTCCTTCCATGATGTAAAATAAAGACAGAAAGTTGGTCTTGTGATGTGAAATTGGAATTATGACCTTAAATATTCATGACAATGTGTACCTGCTTGCCTGATTCCGGTCCACACTCTTGTATGCGAGGGTGTTATAGGAAGGAAGGTCAGAGAATTAATCATTGCCTAGGGCAGTTAAAAGGAACGTTTGATCTGTTTCTAGAATGCCATGAAGTCTGGAAAGGATTCATCTGTGCAACTGCTGAATCAGTGGTTTACTTCCAGTAGCAGAAATTATTGTAGATGATAACACCACTTTGCCAAAAGAATGACTCCCTGCTGGAGAGATTCAGAACCCTGAAATCATGCTGTTATAAAGCGGTTCTGTTAGTCTGTGGGAGCTTTTTCTTATGAATGGTCACCTCTTAAACCCTCTCTAATTATGACTCTTCAAAATTGGCCCTCATTTGAATGAGGAGTTGGACCAGAGGTCCCTGTCAACCGACACTCTTTTTTAAGCTTTTATGATTTCTAAGCACATGTGCATGCATAAAATAGTTGGAGATTTTACAAGTAAATAGTAAGTGGATTTCTGGGCTGAAAGAGTTTGCAGACGGAGATTAACACCTACAGTAGCTTATGTGAGACAATGTGATGGGGGTTTGCTGGTGAGGAACAAGTTTGGTAATGGTTTCTGTCAGAAAGGCACTTGACAAAATAATTACAGATGAGGAGCAGCAAAGTGCTTGAAGAAGAGGAGGGTACAAATAGATAATGCATAGGTACAAGGCAACTTTCTATTCTAACAACAGAAGTAATCTCGCCCCACAATAGAGTAGCTATCTAAAGGATAAAATAGTTTTCTGGACTCCCTCTTCAATCAATGGACAGATAATATTTTAGAGGACAACTTGCCCTGTGTTAAAACAGGGATAAGTTGGGATAGTCACTGATAATAAGATTTGTCAGCATCACAGTAATATTTTCAATCGCAAACTTTTTTTCTTCACGGTGTTATCCATGCCAAGTGTTGCATTTAATTTAAAATATTTTATAATGTTAACCTGATTTCAGTTTAAATGCATTTAAGAATCCCATTAATCTAAGTTGTAGAAAAAACTTATCATGTAGTGACAGATTTAAAGCTGGAAAGCTTTGGAAGAATTCTAATAGATAAACAAGTCTAACATTTCTTAGTTTTTCTGTTGTTCAGGTAATATGGGGAAGAGAAGAGGCTTTCACCTGGCTTCTTAGCCTAGCACCTGAATCCGGTAACATGGGGTTAATGACTGTCCTATTCCCACCCATTTCTGTCTTAGAGCAGAAATTTTGTTGTGGGCCAAAAATATTCTCCAAGTCAAAAATTTTTTTTAATAACTCTTGTTATATGAACTATAGATCTCAATGGAAGCTTTAAACTTTCTTTCCAATGACCTCAACAGTGGTAAGAAAGGAACTGAAGCTAAACTTTAACCATCGAGCACTGATTCCTCTTCTACAAATGGTTCCTGTTTGCTTTATGAGCATGGAAGTTCTGTTGAGTCTGAGAAGCTGATCAAAGTTACAGGTAGTGCCATGAGGAGCTGACAGATCTCTTAGTCAATTAAGGAAGAGTTTTGAGAGAAACAGCCACACTTCAGACCATTAAATGGGAATTAAAAGTGACTGGTACCAAGATAACTATATCTGTAATACCATTTAATGCCAAGATCACCTAAGCAAACGCATCAGAAATTTGGGTACGAGTGTAGCAAAACTAGGACCAATGGGAGAGAACTGATCATGGTAGGGCTGCTAATTTGGGAGGACAGAGGGGCAGAGAAGGCTGGATAGAAGTATGAGTATGGGAAAATGGAGAGCGGGCAGGACAGAAGGGGTTGGCTGCATGTAAGCAAGCTGTTGGTCACTATGCTTTTCTGGCTGAGACCTATGCCTGATCACCACAGTCTGCCCTGCTTATTAAGGTAATAATTATTCCTAAGTATTTTTGGTGCGAGTATGCTTTTTAGTTTTTGCGTGTTTGTGTTTAATGTGCCTGATGTGCTAAGTCAACTTCAGGCTGGACTAACCAGGGAGGAGAACGAGATCTGGATGTCCAGCAACTGAGTGCACCGTGGTCTGAGTGCTACTGTACAGATCACACCTGAGACTGGCTGCTGGAGAGACCTGGGGGGTGGGTGTGCATGTTCTGGTACCAAACTCCAAGCTGGTCTAGCCAGTGAGGAGACCTCCCTGGAAAGACATGAGGTCTGACATGGTAACTGGGAAAGGGGCCTCCCTGGTCCATGGGATTATGGATAGACTTCAAAGTCTATGCTGGTATTCTAGGCATCCCTGAATGTGAGTGTGTATGCTCTGCTAGCAAGCTGCGGTCTTCATCGGCTGGAGAGGAGGAGCAGGGTCAGGCTGTGTTGCTCACATACATGTCAGTGCCTTGTGGTAAAGTGACTGCCAGTGAAAGCACTGTTCTTGGTCCGTGTTAATCTGTGTCGTTGGCCATGAGTATTTTATGTGCATGTGTTTGCATCTTTGGAGCATGTGGTCGGCTTTGCTGGCTAGACCTGAAAATGCAAAGCACTGGAGCCCCATCCACCAGACAGGGATGAGAGGAATCCCCTGGCTCTCAGACTCCACCACTCTGGCTCTAGCAGCCTGAGAAGGAGACCTCTCCTGAGCCCCAAAGCCTATCAGATTTGTCTACTCGCAACAGAGACTGATAGTTTGTGGGCATTTTGGTTATACATAAACACTCTTCAGCGGCAGTTACACCTTCTCCCTTGGAAGCCAGACACAAAAACAAGAGGGCAGTGAATAGAAACTGAATGAAAACAAACTCAACAAATAATCTATTAATTACAAACAAGACAGTCTGAAAGTTAGTTACATGAATTTCAACTTGACAGTATTTCTTAAATTCAAGTTTTATAGTTTCTAAACCTGCTTGTATTCTACTCTGGACGCAAGTATGCAATAACATGCTTTTGTTAATGGATTAGAAAAGCTGAATGTGTTAGCTTTGCTGAATATATAATGTAGGTGTATTATTTACATGTAAAAAAAAATATTTTCCTTTTCAGCAGGAACTGTATGCCACTTGAAGAAAATTGTACTATTATAAAATATTATCTAAAAGCCTAAAATATTCAAAATTCATTGATTTGTTAAGTAAAATGTGCAATTTGTTTTCATTCAAAATTGAATCATTTTGACTTGTACAGCTTTTATTAAAACACAACTGATTATTATCTTGCAGCTAAAAGGACTAATAATGGACAAACTATTAAATCCACAAAGTAATGAGTGCCAAACATTAAAACAGGTGTATGATGGGTACTACAATATGCTTTGAAGTGAGCTTTGCTGGGAATTCCTATAAATTTCTTCTGGTATGAAAAAATAAACTATCTCTCGTCTGTAACAATCTGACATGTACAGATAACAGATGGCTTGGAAGGCCTTACAGTTCCTTTTTCCTCCATAAAGAAGTGTTAAAAATGAAGTATATAATATATTATTTTCCTGTGGCCTTTTTATCACTTTCTTACTAAACAGAAAATTGATGTATTACAGGACAGTTGCCCACACTGTGACATTTCAGATGCTATTATCAAAACGTAGAACACTGGTGGTTGAGGTTTTTTACATGAACGTGACAGGAGTCAGCATTTCACAAGCGCACACTCTGTAATCTCAATGCTGCAGTAATTCATTGGGTTGTCTGCATGCCACAGTGGGAGTTTCCACAACTCCATGGGACAAATTGTAAATTTTTTAATCTATACAAATCTACAGGATGCTATTGGGGATTTTTCTCAAAATTATTCTTGGAAAGTATCTTTTAAAGGTAGCATACTTAGCAGACTGAAGCTTTCATCTAAGCTGAAGTTCAACCAGTTTGCCATACCTAGTGTCTCTCAGCAGCTCCTCCCTCCCTCAAGGACAGCATCTGTAAACTACTGAAACTGCACAGAAAAAAACACTTAGTAATCAAAAGCTGGATGATTTTTATTAATCTGTTTCAGCATTGATCAGACACAGTGACACAGCAAAGGGAACTGTGTTGACTGTCAAAAGAGACTGGAGAGACCAGAAAGCAATAGGATCACAAAAATTGTTCAGACTAGTACAGCACAAAGTAGAAAAAGTCACTAGTTTTGAGCACTGCTTAGAAGAAACTTCTATTACTGTCATCCCATCACTTTCACCCTTCTTCAGGGAAGTTAAGACTAATAACTTTAAGGGGAGAAAATTCTTTGCTGCTTGGATTACTCCTCTGTCTGGATGTGGATTGGTTTCGGACTGCCAGGTTATACAAATTTCCCTAATGCAGATATGCATCAGTAATGGAAAATAAAAGGAGTATCTTGTACGCTTATCCAAGTTAGCTGCTTCCAAGGCACGCTAGCAACCCATAGATTCTCTCTATACATGCTGGCACAGGATCAGTATGAATCATGTACTGACCTCCACGCAGAGACCTGTATCTCTGTGTGATTCTGCCAAGGATAGAAACATCACGTCTATTACTCTATTGGAACTACTACTGATGTATCTAACTATTGAGTTTTTAAGGTTTTCTTCTTAAACTCGAGATGTTGCTTGCCATTCCTAAGTAATTATTTTTACAGCTGCTTTCTGTCAGAGGCTTGAGGGGGTAAAGTGAGACGATCAGTGAACTTCTGTGCAGATTTTCACTGTTCCAGTTTATATCTCTATAATCCTTTTACACACAGTTTTTTGTATTCACTGGGGAGCACTACACAAACACAAATCTTTTGCATACTCCAAGGAAGATGGACTTTCTTCTGTTTCACTATATTCAAGGGAGTTTTTTCAGGGCTAATATGGGATGAAGTATTTAGTGGTGCGGAGGGATTAAAGCACACAGGTGATGGAAGTACCCAAAACTACCAAAGATCAACCATGACCATAAGTTACAGTAATCTGTGGGCTATTTGAATTTTTCATTTGTCTCCATTTGTTTCTTATTGGATGAAGGCTCTTGCACTGCACTTACAATGATTTTTTTTTTAATTTTTTTTTTTGTCAGCAGAGTAGCTCATTCTAAGAAGAGTCAGACATATGAGTTGGTGCCAACTTCTTATATCAAACTGTGTAGCCTTTACCTTTTATGCTTTGATTAAAATATAAAAGCACGCTAGATATGAGTCAAGACATACAAAAAGACATACATACCATCGCTTCCAGGTGTCTGCAGTATTATTCCCTGGTAGAGAGTGATTTCAGGTCTTTTCTGCTGTTTGGGCTACTTGCTTCTAGGAATAAACCAAACTCTTCGATATCCAAAGAAGTCAGAGAAACACATTTAGTTATTACTAAATTAGCCACAGAAAAGTAATGCTATAGATTTATATTTAAATGGGAATTTCTTTTTTTATTCCCCAGTGGTATATAAAATCTGTAAATAATACATGAAAAGACCACAACAGAACTATTCAAAGTCACGGTTGTAAAACACGGAGGAGGGGAAACTGGTGATCTGAGTCCTCTGTGAATATTGAGCTGTATTGTAAGTAACAGACAGTTTTCTATTAATGTTGCAATCCAACACTAGTTTTATGGGAACACTAAGCTTTCTGATAATAATTTAGATAGTCTAATCTGTGACATTGAGGAAATCCTGATGACAATCAAAAACAATATTTGAGGAAGATGTTGGTCTGCTAAAAGCATAAAATAAGGGTAAGATAAGACAAACTGGTCGTGTGTCCTCCCTTACATTATAGGAATAGCTGAGGTACCTAATCCATTTTCTGTTTTTTAACAGCCTGAGGAAATACCATCTTTAACCTTATATTTTATCCTTGATGCACCGTGTACTCTACCGCTACTTTGACAATAAAATTATAGTTCTGCTTAGATGATGAAGTCTTATGGAAATAACAATTTTTTCAACTCTTCAACATAAGTGTTACCTCTGGAAATGGAATTATGGAGGGTGTATATGCTGTTGAAAGATTTGAAAGGAACTGAGACTTTTACTGGGAAATAGAGGGGCATTAAGGGATCTTCCTACTCCACCTCCTTTTCTCCTACCATAGTACTTTCAATTCACTATTGCCCAAACTGCTGTGAAATGTCTTTTCCAAAACCAGTACTTTAAAAAGAATGTGTGGGTTTTTTGTTGGTTTTTGTGGTTTTTTTTTTTAAAGTGTTGTGGTAAATAATTCAAAATTTTGCAGCATTTAGAAAAAAATCTTTACCAACCTTAGTATTTAGGTATAACAGCATAATGTATTAAATCTACTAAAACGTAATAAGATTCTACAGTGCACACATAAAAATCTAAATTTGATATCTCTAATTTTTCATACACACATAATCTATTTGATTTTACAGTTCAGCAAACTGAGAACATTCATTCTACCCCACTGCGAGAAACACATTAGCAGCTAGGGAATCCAGAATCAAAACATGCAGCGCTGTAAATTATTAAAGGAAGGTTGTTTGTCCTGCTAACCCATTGATTGTGCATAGTGATGGGTTGGCATGGTGCGCTGGAACCCATACATCAGCAAGGGCTGTCAAAATGAGTTATTCATGAATAGTAAGCCAATATCTGCCTGGAATCTTATTTCATCTGGAATCCTATGGTAAGCAAAATGATTTCCACTGTCACTATATCATTAAACTGTGGATTTTAGACTGCATCATATTTTCTCTGTGTGTGTCTGGAAAAAAAATTATTTCTCTACTAGTAGATAATCTTTCCTTTACATGTTGCAACAGTTCTGCGCCAACATGGATAACAGATAATCACAAATTTCATGTTGGTTCATGAGGATTTTTGTACCTCCTGTGTTGATTTCCCAGTTTCACGTTTTGATTTGAATGATGGCAGTATGCATTCCATCAGCTGATAACCTAGCTTCTGTTCTTAGGTTATTATTCGGATGGATGCTTCGGTATTTCCAACATCAGGCTGTGCATTTACTGCATCAGGCTTTGCAGTGTCCCATTGTAGGCACCAGTGTCAGCCTAGTAATTTGGGTACACTTACATGATTTTATGTGCTTTAACTTTTTTTTTTTTTTTTTTTTAATTATGACCTTTTTTAGCAATGGAAGGGGCATGAGATGTATTTATTGCAGTTTTCAAATTTTTTCAGTTCTCTTATTGGGAGCCTATTTCACAAACACCTTTTTGCAAAATCTTTACTGTTGTACGGAGGGGAAAGAAAAACCATCTGAAAATACAATGTTACATAGCTTTCTGGTTTTTAGTATAACTTCAGAAGAAAATACAATCACTGTAACCATAACTAGTGCTGGTGCTATACACTGCATTGCAAGAGGGTAAAGGTACCAAGTGACGATGATATATACGCAGCATATGAATTGGAACTGAGGCACAGATCAGAATTTGTTTTGCAGAATGACAACTAATAGTAGGCATCTACAATGCAGTACCAAAGCTTACGTTTGTCATCTTGTGCAGAATTTAAGTCCTAGGGGACAACCTCCAGTGCAGAATTCAGAGAAATTATACTAAAGGCTTAGGAGTTGAGATAAAATTTGTACTAGCATAAATGACAGGGTTTTTTTAAAAAGAGCTTTGATTGTTTTGTCTGTCCATATTCTTTTGTTACGTGGCATTCCCTCACTGTAACCTCACCAGGGGAGGTTTAGGCTGGATATTAGGAAAAATTTCTTCACAGAACGGGTTATCAATCAGTGGAACAGGCTGCCCAGGGAAGTGGTGGAGTCACCATCCCTGGAGGTATCTAAAAGACGAGTAGATGTGGTGCTTAGGGATACTGTTTAGTAGTTGACTTGGCAGTGCTGGGTTAATGGTTGGACTCAATGATCTTAAAGGTCCTTTACAAGCAAAACGTTTCTGTGATAATTCTCTCCCATCATTCAGTGAAATGATCCTTTGTAGCTGGAACTCAAAAATGCACATTAGAGAAGTGAACATGCAAGCAGGTTACTTCATGCAATTAATTATCATAGGGAATGTGAGGCAGAAAACCCAACCTAGTAAAACAATCAGGCAGATGAGCAATGTGTTTCCTGGGAGAAGAAGGTTTAAAGTTTGGCTCTAAGCAATTTAAGCAGCTCTTCTTACAACAGCAAAGAGTAAGGAATGTTATTCTGCTAATAAGTCTCTGAAAAAGCAGAAGTTAATGCATGGAAGCTAGTGTACATCATAGAGTGGTTTATTATATACTTCTTTATTGCTGTAAATTAGTATTAAAATATGAATGGGGTAGAGGGAAGAGGAACTGAAGTGTAGATGTGAGCTGTCATTTTCATCTCTGCAAGAAGGGGAATTTCTGCTGTAATGCTTTCACCCTCATTAGAAAACACAATTTGAAGTGCATATATTCATATATATGTGTATGATTTTCTCTTGTAAAACTGTTTATAAATGACTGAAGCCACGCACTGTGGAGGGAGAGTCATAAACATCAGTAACGGAGAATACAAATGCTTACCGATACAATTACGTGCTCCTTCCCACGCTGCAGGACCGTTCCCTGCAGAGGAGCTGTCAGTGGTTTGCTGGCAATGTCCTTGTTTCCTCTCAACATGCAGAAGCACAAGCCCATTGTCAGCACAGCTTCTGGAGAGGATCAGGAGCCAAAATTATCCCCTTTCTTTGTTTTTGATAGACAACTGAACATAGGTTGAACTTCCTCCTTACTTGTGGCGTTCAGCATTTTCCTACGAATGGTATCGTCCCCTGGTAAAGGCTATGAAAAATCCTTTAAACTGCGGATTACGGAGTTTTCCTGCCTTTGCTGTAGGAAGAGCTAGCAGGATTCAGGCCCGAAGAGCATGTGATCTATGAGTGTCATGTATTAAGATGAAAGAAGGAGAAAAGCTTCTGGCTGACATTGTGAGGGTCACTGGTCTCTTCAACCTAATGCTGCTTAAATCAGGCAAGGTTTGATGCTATGAGACAGTTGTCTCAGGTTACTAGTACTGCTCTTTTTCGAAGGATTGAAACTTAGTCCTACTACTCACAAACCTAAGCTATGCTACTTGTGAGAGTCTTGTTTTGGAGTTAACATTCTGTAGGCAACAAACAGCACAGAAGTCCCATGAGTCCAAACCCTAAGGCCCACAGAATCTTTTTCTTCCCCTTTCCAAGTTGTGTAAGTGTTTGGGATAGCTAAACTGGCCCTGATCACCACTGTGAAGTCTAGCTTAATGTGAAGATTATCTTTTGTGCCCAGCAGCAGTGTGGTAACAGGCAATTAGCCCTGTGATCATGACAACCCAACCCAAATCTTAGGTCAGTGCAGTGATAACCTCTTGAGCTGTATGACACTAGATTGAAAAGTGCTGAAGCAAATGTGACACAATGTCAAATCCTGTGAGGTCAAATTGTGGTGAAGGTTTTGCTGGACTGTGTCATGTTCTGTTTCACGAAACGGTATCTAGCTGCACTGTTACTTCAATTACTTTGTGAGTTGTCCTGCTTTAGCCCACATGTCATGCTAAGCAGTATAAACAGCAACATTAGACATTGCTGTTACTCCTAATAAGGTTGTTGGTCACCTGGATGAACTCAGATAAGTTCAATTTTTAGTTTTGTTCTGAAGGAACCTGGATTCTTTTTCTATAGTTTTTTGTGTCTTATGTGATGTTCAGCAATCCTACTCTAACTGGAAGGCTGGATTTGCTGAGGTTGCCAATATCATATCCTCTTCCCATCTTAGAAGAGCTGCCAAATGTATGAATACATAGGCTGTGTCTTATTCCTTGCTATTTTTGTAGCAAAATAAATAAAAAAAATAAATTCAATGAAACTCCTAAACTTCTTTGCAATTATATTTACTAGCATCACTTTTTGTCTCACATCTGGCTTCCAAACTTAAAATAATAGCTTCAGACTGACGTCTTGCTGTCCAGACCCATCCAAGAAAAGACATCAGGAACAAGACAAACAAAACAGGCTTGGTAACCAGAGGTTTCTATTGGATCTCTAAAACATGCCATCTTGCATATGGGATGATTTAAAACTAAAAATATGTTCTGGGGAGAGGCATAAGCTAGCAGCTTACAGTGTTTTCTGGGAGGTTAGCATTATGTTGTAGCTAGCACTAGGATGGTTCAGCTGCAGAAGTGATCCTTCTCGAAGTGAGAATCTCTAGACTTCCCTAGAATAATCACATTACTTTCCAAATGTCTTTCAACCATGATGTAATAGAATATCAACTGCATGTGGAAAAGGAAGGAGAAAAATGATGACATAAGAGTTGGAGTGTTCCAAAGTTACATGAATGGACAGACAAATAGAGGTCAACTCCTGGGAGCAGTCTCTGGCCTTAAACTTGAAAAAGACTGATAGTTTCATATTTCAAATTGATTAAAAAGTGAGGAGGGGATGAAAGGGTCAAGATTAACCCTAAGTTAAATTTTTTCTGTCTCACTGGGATCACATAAGTGAAAATTCATCGCAGATACTGCCTTTTGCATTGTAATGCTAGAGCTGTATTGATTAGCTCCTCACAGTTTAATAGCTGACCTGACATTGAGCCAATAGCTGCAACAGAATATTTTGTCACTGTGTATTTTTTGTTCACCTGTTGTGAACATTTTAATAAATGTGAATTGAATCCCACATAAAAAGCCCCAATTTGAAGAGAAAAATGAGAAAAGTGTTTGAAGACTTGCCCTCCTTGATGAGACTGGAGTTTCCAGCAGCCTTAACAGTGTAATCTCATGTTTCTCACAGTGGTCAAAATTCCTGCTCAGGGAGGGAACATGAGAAAAAGGACAAGCATAGTATAACCGTGACATGCCTTTCAGCAGTGAGGAAGGCGGGGATTTCTAAGCTGGAGACTGTCTGGATTCCTTCTTATCTATAGGGGGCAATTTCTTCAATGCATTTATTTTACCAGCTATGGGAGTTGCTCCTTTAGCTTGATTGATAGGCATCTGCCAGAGAGTTTGGATTCAGTGTTCATTGACAATGCTTGAAGTGACTGCAGATCTGAGGATCATACTGAATTCAACTGGGGTTTTGCTTGTGAAGTGATTGTTCTTTCTTTCAGTTGCCCCTGGTAAGAAATCTCAGTAACAATCTTACATGCAAACCCACTTTCTTCCCCTTCTCCCTCTGCCCACCACCCACCAGTAAAAAATAAGGCTTGACTATCCCTGGCTAACAAATAAAATTAAGAACGTGACTGCCACTTAATGATTTTATAAATAATTGCCCACCACTGTAATAATTATAACTTTTGTGTTATAATGCAATTAATTATATATGTCAACTTAAACAAGTGCACTTCCATAGCTACGAGTTGAGAAGCAGTAGTGGTGAGAAGGGCAGGGGTGCCAGGTACTTTTCCTATTACTTATGGATGGAATGTGTAGATATGAATACATTGATTGTACTCACCTCTCTTTGTCTGAAACAACTTCCCCCTTAAAAAAAATCCTCTTACAGCATCTAGAGTCACTGAACACAAAAAAACTCAATGTTGACAATGTTGGCAGCTTACTTAAAGTGTCTGCAAATCCTCCTTTTTTTCTTTTTTTTTTTTCCCTTTCCCTTTCTTCTTCTGTCAAAATCAGAAGTCTAAATGCACTGCATGAACAGACTAGCCCTGGCTATCCGGTTTAGGAAGGTAAGCAAGCTTAGTAATGACAGTCACCAGGGAGACTGGACTGTTTTTTGTGTTCTGAGGGTTCCACTAGTGGAAAAAACCTATAAAATATGGCCAGGTGGTATGTGAATAGCGGGTGATTTAGATGCCTTCAAACTCATGGCATAATCACACAGAAGGACATGGCATCGCCAACATTCAGGGCATTTAACATCAAATGCTCATAAACCTAGTAAAATTCAAATTGCATCCCTAATTACCAAACACATCTCATCAGTTTCTGTCACTCATAGCACAAATGTGAAAAGTTGGCAGAGTCAGAGCACTTTACTACTCTGTTTACTGAAGGGCAATCTTTATGAATTTACCTCTGGAGAGTAAAAGACTTCTGACTTTTTCGGTGCTACATCAGCTTCTATCTTCTCTTGCATACAAATACTTTTCCTGATGCTTCATTATGAAGGGAACTGCTTTAGAAGTCGCCATCACTTTTATATGGGTAACAGGGCTGAATGATTAAATCCTGTCTGCACTTTCTATAGAAGTCATTAAAGTGGAAAAGAGTTACCTCTAAATTGAAATTCTGCCTTCAAGGTCATTATCATTTCACCTCTTCTGCCTTGTCTGACACATACTGGTGTATACTCTAAGAGTAGAAAAATATACCCAATTTCCAATTAAAAAAAACCAAAGCAATACAATCTCTGTCAAGTCAGAAAATGGGAAAATATCCATCAGCACATGTTCCTCTCACAGCCTTTAGTTTTCATGTTGATGACCCATAAAGCTATTCTCAAAGTCGTCCATTCCCCCTTTTTGTCCCTACATTATTGCTTGTTCAGATTCTTATAGCTGTGAGGGTGAAGATCAGCCTGATTCTGTATCCTTCAGCAGAATAAACCCAAAAACATAATTTCAAATTCAGGGAGGTATATGTACCTTAAGCTCTAATTGTTCACCTGTTCATTAGACTCATTACTAATCCTGAATGCTGATTATAGTGGTATCAATGAGATTTTAACAGTTTTGGTGGGTAATATCTGATTAAACACTCAAATGGAAATGATCCTGTGTATTAGCTAGCATGCACCAGCAGCCAGGATTTTCTAGTATTAAATATGGGTTTAATAAAGTAAAGAAAAACTGAAGTATACCAATGCCCTCATACACTAACTCTGTTTCTACAGAAAATTACTGGAGCATGTTCAGTGGAATTGGTCTGTCTGAGGGTGAGAAATATCCTTTGTCAGTCTAGCAAAGTAATCAATCCAGAACTGTAGTAGCCTGTACAGATTCTCCATATCAAAGCACTAGCTGAATATACTTGGCTAAAACATAGAGCCAGTTTGCTCATACCTAAAGGAAGAACCTGAGGGAACTCACTCTCACAAAACCCTTATCTTACCATAACTCTATAAAACCAAAGAAATGTCACGAGGAAAAGGTGAATTATCCAACTGGTAGGGCATTGGATGAGACCCTGGGAAGCTGTGGCTAAATTAATCTTTTGCAAAACAGAATCTAAACATTAGATCTCTCTGAAGTAATTGCTTAAGTACTTCAAGGGGACAGTTCATTTGACCTAAGACATCTAATTCAGATGTGATTTGCTTCTCTCTACCTATTGATTATAAAAGATGTAGTAACTTTGAATTTAAACCACATTTTTAGTGTTGAAGTAAAAGCAGGGAAGTCCTGTTTATCTGCTCTCACTAGCATTTTGCAATTCCCCACATTTCCTCTCTACCTTTTACTTGCCTTTATTTAGATTTGAAGCTCATCTAGAGCAGAGGAGGTTCACTTTCTTTAAAAAGGCTGTTAAAATGTTGCAATCTCTTTTTTGATAGAGGCTACTGTAATACAAAATGCAACAAAAGCTCATCTTTAAATTTATGCCAAGAGTTAGCTTGTATATATGCACACCTTCACACACCTGTATATTTGTGTAATGAAACAACATTCTTTACACTTGCTGAGGTCAATGTTTTCTGCAAAGCAAAAGTCTGACCTTTAGTATCTCGACCTACATGCAAGAAAGCATAACCCTTGGAGTGAATGACAACTGTTGTAAAAGATAAGTAATTGGTGAATAGCAAAGGGTGCCAGAGTTCATGGCAGACATACCTAAGATCTCGGAACATATGAGAAAATAAAAACCATAATTATTGCTGGTGTAACTCTCCTGCCTTAGTGTGACTCTCTTTATTCTTCAAATCACTGCTGTAAATGACAAAATGTTCTTACCTGGATGGTTATACGCTTAAACAATGATCCACAAAATGATAAAAAGCTTAGTAAAGCACTTTTAGTAGGGGTACTTTCAAATACGCACAGTGTTTGACCTACCTTTCTGCTATCAAAATTATTTGGAATTTTGCCATGATTTCAATGGCAAATGTCTTATACTTGTTGTCAGAAAGAAGGAGAATCAGAGTAGTGCTGATAACTCAGAAATACTCCACTCCTGAATTCATGTGCATTTCTACGGAACCAAATTTCTAAATCAGTATATTGAATTCATGGCCCATGTTGGCCATTGTATGGAAGTCATGGTCCAGGGTAATTGTTGGAGCCGATGCCCGTGTCCTCTGCACCTTTCTGAGCACCCCTGGGCATGATCAGGTCATGAACTGTGGAGCACGTGAATTTTTTCCTGAAATCCAGATCTTCCTGCTTTGCATATCAGGGCTACAGGAAGGAAATACATGGGTTGCCTTAGTAAAATAGTTTCTAATTTCTTCTCCAACCAACATCGTTTATATTTCACTATAAGTCTTTGTGAATTTAATCATCTGGAATGGACTTAGTGTTAGGAGGAATGCTTGAATTTAAATAACTCCACTATCATCTCTATGAATAGTAGAACAGCAGAAAGGATACTTTCACCTACGGCTCTATGTGTTGGTTCCCCTAATCTAAAAAAAAACCCCAATAATGCTAATTCGACCCACAGAGATATTGTTTGACTTGTAAGAATAAGTTTTTAGGAGGTTTATTCAGTGCAGATTTCATGAGACAGTAACTAGAGTGGTAGCTGAGGGTTTTATTTATTTATCCCTGAACTTCAATCTCAGGTGGCATGCGTATGTGGGAAAATGAAACTTGACTTTGTAAGACAAGTTCCTAAACATCAATGTTTGATTTAGACTTAAGTGACTGTTACTAATGGGTTGTGTTTGGGGTTTTTTGGAAGTGATTCATTCATCTCTCTTATGAGTGGAATTCAACATTTGTTTCTTGGAATGTGGAGATAGTTGGGTTGTGGTGATTTATTTTATTTGGATTTCTTCTGTAAGGCATGTTACTTTTAATATTCTACGAAAAAATTGTGTACAGCAAATTTGCTGCAGTGACTTTCAAACGTTCAAAATATAGCAAGGACTTATAACTGTTTGAACCATCTGGTATTTTAGCATACAATTTTACATTCAGCTACCACGGTTAAAACAGAGAATGAACATGGTTATATCTGGGCTGGCTGCAAAGCAGCTGAGATCACACCTGGCCCAATCTGCAAAGGGGTCTTAATATTGCCAGACATCAACCAGCTGTGGCTTCTTTCTGATATTATGGCTTCTCACAGAGATGCTGCCCATAGCAGGACCTGTTTCTGCTTAAATCAAGACCTGATTTACCTGCTTAAAGTATTGAATTTGAACAAGACTTAAGTTCTTTGAAGTCTGTGCATACGCAAGGATTTTTCCTTCATTTTCTTTCCAGCCAAGTATATTGGTGCTTGTTTATTATCAGATTTATCTTTAGATTTTTACAGTCTCCTTTCCCAATTGCACACTATTATCACCTCTTTATGCTAATACTCTCCCTAGCTGCCTGTATTATCACCCCTCCATTTATCCTTCTTATTGTGTGTGATCTACAGTACTCATTAGCTTTCTATTCTCCGATCACTTTTTGCTTTCTCAGCATGCCAGATGACCCTTTTATCGCTCAGCCACGTCTCTCTATCAGCCTGGATAATGCTCCATACTTCCTTACTGTTCCTTAGCTTTTTATTTTTGTGCTGCTTATTACCTCTTGCCATTCATTTCTCTCCAACAAGGCTTGTTTTAATGCTTACTCAATTAGACCCCGTTTTAGCTAGTACTCTATCAGTTGTTTTCATTGCCTGGGTAGTACATTATTGATTTCCATGGTTCAGTATATCAGAGTAGATATTTCCTAGCAAATTTCTTTCTCCATCAAGTTTATTTAATCCACCCTCTTCCCAGTCTCCTCTTCAGACCAGACTTCATATTCATGAGGCCAACAGTACATTAACTGCTTAACTCATTGATTCTTACACCTTACAAAGTGCTTCATCCATAATCTTACACATTCTGCCTTAGTTCAGCCAACTTGTAATTCTTGCTCTGGATATGGCTACTTAGAGCACTTGTTTAATGTGTATTTTAGACAATTTATATGCCTGATTTGATGCTTTTGCGGCCACTGCATAAAATGTTTTCAGCTCATTGGCTCCAAGGTACTTAAATTTGTATTTCTCAAAGCTCCCTTCAAGTTTTATGATTGCTCGTGTTAAATAATGAACTTTATAAAAAAGAAGAGGGTGGTAGTTGTTGTAGTTGTTTTATCCTAAAGATCTTTTCTTTAACAGCATGACTTTTGGGGGCTGGGAGACTTGTAGACTTTTATATATGAATCCTTTTCAAAAAGCAGCTTTCCTTGGTCCTATGTAAAACCCCCTCAGCCTCACAGGGGTTTTGATAAGGTAACTGCTTAGATATCTGTAAATCTAATCTTTTGTACAAAGTTCCAACTGCCATGTGCAAACAAATCTGGATATTGCATAAAATGCCATAAACTATATAATATGACAGAAAAAATGGAAAAGATGATAAATTTAAGACATTTTTGGATAAGCAAATCAATTATTGAGCCATGAAGTTTATAAACTTCATGGGTTGTAGGACTACAAGGAACAGTCCCAGGAATGCCTACTGTCTGTGGCTTTAGTTTTCCTGTTATTTTAAAAGATTCCCGAAGTAGTGGAACTTTTCCCAGTTCTGGATTATGCAGGGATGTAATAATTAGCACAGATTTCTGAAGCATTGTGATCTTCTATTTGGATAGCTATCCTAAAATGTATTTTGAATCTTTGTGTTTTAAGAGTTTTTTCAGGTTTGATCAACCTCCTGGGTTTGGCAAACTGTGATTATAGAAAGGGCGTGGTTGAGCCAATTCAGAATTTTGCTTAAGAAATAAATAAGTTCTACAGCAAAAGAAAGTGCAGCAGTGGAAAAAGTATTGGCTAAATGGCTCAACATCACAGATAATTCCTTTCCATTTCAAACTTATGACTTTATGCACATACAAAACAGTCCAGCCACAAATCGATTTCAATATGTCTCATTCCTCTCACAAAGTACAATCAGAACAGATGGAAAGTTTTTTGCTGCAAAGTATACATGAGGCTAAATCCTTCACAGTTATGGCTGGACTATATGATTATACATATTTTTACATGTCCTATATTCCATACTGTACTTTATCCAGAAGCAGACTGAGGGGACAAGAGGGTGGCATGTTAAGTTTAACAGTCATTCGTTCATCTTCTCTTCCTGTCAGACAGGCAACACATGGGGTTTTCTGGTCATCTTCATCACTAATCACCTGGAAAATGTTGCAGTGGTGTAACAGAGAAGTATTTAATTCTCTGATTATGATGATTAGGAGAGGTTGTAAAAAGCTTAGTTCATCAAAAGGGAAAAATAGTTTGAGACCCTTGCTTTGATGTCAGTAAGGAAGCCTAGCCAAGATGACTGCAGACTACAGTTGCAATGGAGAGGAGTATTACCACTGGGGAAACAGGAATCAGTACAAATTCTTTAAATATCGTATTGACTTTGTGCTTAGAAGCACTCTGTTGGCACTCAGAGGAGGTGCTTACAGGCTGCCCTCAGACACAAGTGGTAGAGGCTAGAGACCGGTCTAACCTTGAGGCTATTCTAGTTCCAAGTTAAGACTCTTTTTCTAGAGACTCCTGCTTCAGGGTAACGAGGTAAATTAAACCTGCTTTTGAAATTGGCAGTATTTTTACCATCCAAGGAGGCAACCCCCTACATCTGAAGGAAACAGATAAATCATATTAGTCATTACTCTTATTACTGCCATTATAGCTGAGATGATCTTCAAACCATTGCAGATGACCTCATGAGTATGCTGTCCAAAGGAAGGATAAAAACAAACCTCGTGTTCTTCAGGTAATGGCTGCTTTCCCCATCAGAGATGTCAGGAAAGGACTGTGGTGGTATGCAGGAACCTTACTGATTTTTCTCCCAGAATGATGAACATCTGCAGAGAAGATGCATTCACATATGTATCACACTACTGCAGTGGCAACTTATCATATTTCTTTCCCTTCTCCATCTGGTGATGAGCAGCAGCAGTACAGTCTATTTGGTCAGGAAGTTAACTGCAAAACCTAAAATCTAGCACAGATCTGTTGCCAGCTTCTCATTGCTTTCCCTATGCAGAGAAAATGTAAAAGAGGACATCTGCTATTTTTTTGAGAATTATAGTACAGTTGTCTTTTTCTTTAATGTAAATTTGTGATTTTCCCATCAGCCACAGTCTTTCTGAAAGTAAACATGAAAGCCACAGAAGGGAGGTGCTTTGCATAAATTAGGTTTTCCTTCCCCCCATGAAATAAATGCAGGGAGTGGATAACAAAGTGCATATTTGTATATGGCTGAAAATCACTGTAAATTCCCATTTCACTCATACAAAATTGTTTAATTTCTTACATTATCCATGGAAAAGTAAGTGCCAGTGGGACTGCTCCAGTAGACAAGGGTTCATAAATCAAAACAGAAATTCAAATGTGTTTTGGTCTGTGTTGTTTCTCCCAGTACATACATATATTTCCTTCAGAAGGTGTCACATGTACAACAGCATTAAAGAATTTCAGGTCACGTTACATATTTGAACATCAAATGTGTGAATAACAGGTCTACTTATCACCATGTAAAATATATAAAGGTCAGATGGAAATAATTGGAAATTGATCTTAAAAGAAACTTTTATTTTTTATACGGTTAGTTGTAATAAAGACAACTTTTTATCTGAAGGGATCTATGGGATAACTCACAGGCTAATGTTCAGGTCACATAGTATTAGAACCTGTTCCAGCTTTGCTGTCAGGAAAGGAGTTAAATATTGTTATTCTTAGATACTGAGATTCACAGCTTAGTTAAAGAACATGTAGCTGTACTACAGACTTCCCCATACTACAGCTCTGACAACATATATTAGGGTGTGGAGAAAAAATAACTCATTCTATATATCTCATTCAGCTCTTGACCTCTTTTGAACTTTTCTAACTTGAAGTTCAGCACTTCAAATCTCTTGCCATGCTGTTCTTATTGACAGGAGTCAATCCTCTAGGTGTAGATGTATGTCACAACTAGTGTTTTGTGGAGAACTACTCGATGGGGTGACACTAGGCAACATTTTGTCCTCCTCTGTTTTCAGTTATTGTGTTCTCCACTTGCCCTGTTCCTTGATGCTAATTGTACTGGTAGAGATGCACAGAGAGATGCTGGAGCTCATTGTCTCACCTATGAGCAATGTTCTCGGACATGGAGGAAATGAACAGTTATGTGCCGTATCAATGCTACTATCAAAAGCAGATAAAATGTAACTATTTGCTTCCAAACATGTCAGTATGAAGATGAATTACCAATATGCCAAAGGCTTCTCAAAATGATGTTGCAACACTAGCCTACCTGTGCAATGTGAATCTTTTTCCTGTCTTTTTTTCCGCTGACCTTCCTACACCTTTTCTTCCCCTAAGTTATATCACTGGCGACCCCATTGTATATGGAGGTTATATAATGCATGCTGTACACCTGCACACAAGATAAATTCATTTGATATGTGACAAAGATACCGTAGAACAACCCCCAACCAAAGTGGAATTTTTCCAGTATGCTCTTCTGAATTTTAACTCTGCTCCCATGGAAGCACAGGGAAGGTTTGCCTTTAGCATTAGAAAGGCTAGAACAGTTAAAAACAAGTGAGTTGTTTTAATAATTAAGCAGCTGATTTTTCCAAGTGTTCTAAATTCAGTTTAGACTGGTATGCGGAGGTCAAGGGAAAATGTATGAACAACCATAAACTTTAAAAAAGGGTACTCATTAAAAAAATCACAAGCTAAGCATGCATGAATATGTCTTAGAAGCTAAGTTTTTAAAGTATAACATTGTGTAATGTTGCAACATGTGCATAAAATCATACCACTTCATCACGCCCAGGTTTTTTTCATTAAATAAATCAGTGCTCTATTTGAAAAGTCTATATAGCAGGACTGTAAGCATATGCAAATTAGGTTCTTATATGCCATGTAATACCTCTTAGACCTTTGCACAAGAGGTCATTCATACAGCATCCCAGGGATGTAGAGAAATATTCTTATCCCTTTTCTACAGAAAAACTTTTTCTACTGAGGTGTGGAACAGCCACCGGCGAATTCTGAAGTGCTGTAACAGAAAGTCCAGACTTGCAAACTGGCTATGGTGGTTGTTCAGAGCTTCAAACATGTTAACCATTTCCTAGGCCTGAAAATTCAAATAACAAATAAAGGTTTTCTGTTTGCTTTCAAAACCGCCTGTCCTGAGTAGTTAGTTGACAAGACTCACCAGATTTCTAAGTGAGATGGCACCTAAGTCCTGTGAGGTATCAGCACAGCTTTACACACCATCACGGCAAACTTTTATAAAAAACAGACCTGTCCTGGCAGCCATCACTGAGACATATAAAAGCAAAAAAAGGTACCACTGTGCTCAGTGTTTCCTGTTGGTTATTTCTAGCAGACTTCTTGCAACTGATAGAATATTTTTCTATTCTTATTTCTGAGGGTGATACCAGACGGTTTAGTAAAAGTAGGCCTCAAAGTAGGCCCTAAAAGGCCTGCACTGTGTAACCTTTAGACAGAATCAACTTTCCTGTCAGCAATTTTCCTTTCAGCTAAAATAACAGTACATTCTGAAGCTAACTGCATGTGTTGAAGGCAGGATCTGCCTCTGGGACTGATAACACTTAGAGTTATAGTCATCACTGATTCTTGTTTGCACGTATTCTTAGAGGATCCAAGGTCTCTGTTAAATTCCTTACTAATTACAAAGAAGGGCCAGAGATAAACAAGACTGTGAATAACATCTTTGTAGTGTCTTAACTGACTTGATGCACAGCTCTGACGCCAGGAGTAGAGATAAATCCCATAAGAACTAGAACAGTATCTTTTCCTTGGAGCCACCTGCATGTGTCAACAAAAAGGCCTCAACCACGCTTGCGTGGAAGCCAGGTCATAAAGCAGACAGCATAACTATGGAGGGATTACGACCACTAGAGACCCCCAGAGCCCACCCAAGACCCCTTCCCCAATTTAGTACGCATGTGCAAAGACAATTACATAATATATTAGCATATGCATAAGGTTTCTTGGAATAGGTGGGCTTTACTCCCACCTCTTGTATGAATATTCATTTTTCTATAATGCATATAATGAGTGTGCTTTTGTCCCTGGGTGTGCATGCTAGGAGGAGAGATCCCCCATGCACCCAGCGCTGCAATAAACCAATGTCGGCTTTCTAAACTATCATTTGGGTTACAGAGTTTTCTTGGTTACTATTTTCCAGTAACAAGGGGACTGATTCTTCTCACACAATTTTTAGAGAGTCATGGCCCTGAAGTCTGCTTGCTCAGTTATCTCTTTCATCTGGAAGCAAATTCCTGAAACATACATGTTACTACACATAATGTAAAATGAATCTAACCCTATGAGACTCCTCATGATGTACATAAGAAATCTGTAGCAAAGGAGGAAGGTGAGCTTTAGCAATGTCCCCCTGTCTGACTGTCCTTTTTCTTCTGTTCTCCATACCAGGGAGGCCTCTGAACACACTTACTCCAGGTGATCAGGAAGTGCCTTCAATGCCTAATGTAAAGTAAACGCCCTGCAACTTACCATGAAGAGCAGCACAGCAGAGCTGTGTAGGATGTAAATAGAGTTGGAGAGCTCGGCTGTGTTTCACAAAGTACAGCAGATGCAAGCACATTTTGCTACCTTAAGTTTTCCAAGTACCCCTGTGCTTTGGGGAGTTGATCCCATACAGCTCTTTAAAATAAACCTGTTACCCTTCTTCTGGTAAGCTTGATGTGTGTTTTAGAAAGAGGATTCACCCATTGTTATTTCATTCACATCATCTAGCAGCCATCAGGTGATAAAGGACTTCTGGCTCCTATCGACCCAGACATCCTTTGAACTGACAACTAAAGGTTAAAGGCTTCTTATCCTACTAACAATCCCCCTCCATTAGCATGATTGTTTGTAATACAATCAGCAAGGATTAACTAATACCTTTGCTTCCATTCAGGCCCAGGCACATGCAGAACAAAAAGAATTTAGTAGTGAGTGCATACAGGGATGAAAATAACTGAAATCCTGTTGACACTGCTCACATATTTGACCCTTTAAGCTAACAGGCGTTTAGTTTCACTGGGACTTCAAAATCGACATTGAATAGGATTCCCAGTGAGTTTTACATTCCTTGGCAGGTAACCAGATGATACACTATATGTCTAGTAAACCCATTTCCACACTACATTAGGAATTTATCAAAGCAGGTCGAATCACTTCTCTACAAAAATGAAGGAATCTTGAGAGAATTTTGTGTCTGCGCCTTTAGTTCTTCTTCTGTCCCTGGTTGTGATTTATAATTTGGCAGTGTATTTCCTTGAGCTGATATTGAATACACAATGTGACTTTTTTCCATAGTAAAAAAGTTTCCTTTTTTTGTGAAAAAAAGTCTATAGAATCACTGTACCATATAGCTCAACTAAATTAAAGCATTAAATTGGCATATATGTAATTCAAAGCTATATGCCCTATCTCTGCAAACTAATCTGAAACTACCTTCAGATCATTGTTTGTCAGAAACAGTACTTTATGTCTCAGATTTTCTTCTGAAAGCAGTGCTATTCTGTATTACAAGAAATGGTGACAAAGCAAGATTTATTTTAAAGTCATGTAAATTACATTACTTTAACATGGTAATGTAAGAAAGAAAGGAAAAGAAAGATAACCTACACATAAGTTAGTGAATGTGCTTTTTAAATGGTTTGCTAGTATTCATTGCAATTTCAAATACTTAGCTTGACCGTTTCCATAGTGTTTTGCTAAGCAGAAAATTCCTATGTTCTTTTTATGTATGTCTTGAAATCTTGCTTGAAAAAGGTGTTTCTGCCTTACCATGTGTTAATTTTCAGAATTTTCTAGAGAACGATCAAATGTTTCAAGAAGTGAGGTTTTTTTTTTTAGTGTGTGTGTGTGTGTGAACACGTCTGTGTGTGAAGCTGTACGTTTTGTTTTTGAGGGAAACAGTCTTGTGAGACTAGACAAGAAGGAATTTGATCTTTGAGTCACTCATAGTAACATTATCAAAAACCAGTGCAAGTATCCTCTAAATCTCCAGTAAAGTAGCAATATTTTCTTATTTCTGTGGGAAGGGAGAAAGGGAATGAAAGGGCAAGTGTAGAATTGAGAAGCGAATGGGGAGAGCATTAGAAGATGGAGCTTGTAGATCCCAGCGTTGCCAGGAATCCTTCAGATTTGGCGTTGCTCCCCGCCTCTGCCCTGCCCCAGTAGTGACTCCCAATCCAAACATTCCCATCGTTTCTTAGTGGTTTAGGCTGCTTTAAGGTTCTGAAATAGCTACACAGATGTGCTGTGTTTGCATTGCTACCCTAAGAAATTGCTTATTTTATGTCATGCTTGATAACGTTTTATAAGGAGTTTCTAAACAGTTAATACATAATGAATAGATTAGAAAAGTTTGCTAAACGAATTATTACAATCTCAGCAAGAAGATACATGCACTCTGGATTGTGCTCCATAGAAATTAATACATCTAATTTATTAGAGGAGACTATTCTCTAATTAACCCTGTATCAATTATATGATATTATAAAATATGCATGAATATATGAAAGTGTTTATTACGCTGTGGTTTGGACTATAGCGGGGTACATATCAGAGAAGTAGAGCGTATGGACACAACCCCTTCGTGCCAAGGAAATGATCAGCACTGCTTTGAAATGTACTCATACACAGAGCTTTAATTCTGCCATCTTTTTATGCCTTTTTTTTTTCCCTGGCTTTGACAACTTGTCCAATATTTCAGGCAAAGATCAGATTCACGGCAGAATCAAATGCTCTGTTACGAACTGCTGGATGGTTTGCCTTTTCTATCTTAAAGTACCAAATCAGGCTCTTCTGGTTTTTCTAAATCCAAAAATAATCTGTTCTTTTTTACTTTGTTCTGGAGGCAGGCTTTTACTGCCTTTCTTCAGCTTTAAGCTGGGTTTTACCTCTTTTCTTCTTTTGAGCTGTGCCTCTTTTTTTTTTTTTTTTTTTTTTTAATTCTCTAGCTTGTCTTCTTGGTGGCTCTGTTCTGTGGCTTAAACCTTCTCAGTGGCATTGCTTCATAACTCAGATTTTTCTGAAAAGGCTGATTAGTAAATGTCAGACCTAAAACATGCTCAGTCCTCAGCTTATAAAAAACCAAATTGTGGGCTTCTGAGAAGATGACCATGATTTTGAGTTGGCAATACTGACAAGTACCTCTGTTACGCACACTTATTTAATTGACAACTATCACCCTGCTGCAACTGATTGAAAAGTAAAAATGACACTGTACAGCACAATTCTTCTTTCTTTCTTTCATAGAATCATAGAATGTCCTGAGTTGGAAGGGATCCACAAGGATAATCGAGTCCAACTCCTGTCCCAGCATAGGACAATCCCAGAATTCACACCACGTGTCTGAGGGCATTGTCCAAATGCTTCCTGAATGCTGTCAGGCTTGGTGCCATGACTGCTTCCCTGGGGAGCCTGTTCCAGTGCTCCACCACCCTCTGGGTGAAGAACCTTTTCCTAATACCCAACCTAAACCTCGCCTGGGATATCTTCCTGCCATTCCCTTGAGTTCTGTCACTGGTCGTCAGGGTGAAGAAGTCAATGCCTACTTCTCCACTTCCCCTTGTGAGGAAGTTGTAGACCACAGTGAGGTCTCCCCTCAGTCTTCTCCAAGCTGAACAGACCTAGTGACTTCAGCCGCTCCTCATACGGCTTCCACTCTAAACCCTTCACCATCTTTGTAGCTCTCTTCTGGACACTCTCTAGTATCTTCATATCCTTTTTATACTGTGGCGCCCAAAGCTGCACACAGTACTCGAGGTGAGGATGCACTGGTGCAGAGCAGAGCAGGATAATCACCGTCCTCAACCAGCTAGCAATACTATGCTTGATGGACCCCAGGACACAGTTGGCCCTCTTGGCTGCCAGGGCACACTGTTGGCTCATGTTCAACTTGTCGTCTACCAGAACCCCCAGATCCCTTTCCGCAGGGCTGCTCTCCAGCCTCTCGTTCCCCAGTCTGTATGTACATCTAGGGTTGCCATGTCCCAGGTGCAAAATCCGGCACTTTCCCTTGTTAAACTTCATGCGGTTGGTGATCGCCCACCTTTCTAATTTCTCTAGGTCTCTCTGCAGGGCCTCTCTGTCTTTCAGCATTACTTGGACAGATATGACCCCTTAAAAACTATAGAAGCTTCAAAGGCTATTGCAGTGGAATCTACCTGCCTGTTACGATGGTCTCTAAGGGAGGGAGACTCCACAACCTCTACGATATAGTTGGGTATCTCATATAATATGGATCCTTACCTAATGACTGACACATGGGATATTTTAAATATGCATCCATTTAGAGTATCTCACAAAGCAAACAATAAATCTTTTTATTAAACGTTACTGATTTGAAATATTTCTCCAATGTTTTCTTTTTAGTCCTCTCTAGAGGAATCCTTCAAATTCATATAGAATCATAGAAACATAGAATGGTTTGGGCTGGAAGGGACCTTAAAGATCATCTAGTTCCAACCCCCTGCCACGGGCAGGGACACCTTCCACTAGACCAGGTTGCTCCAAGCCTCATCCAACCTGGCCTTAAACACTGCCAGGGAGGGGCATCCACAGCTTCTCTGGGCAACCTGTGCCAGTGTGTCACCACCCTCACAGGAAAGAATTTCTTCCTAATACCTAATCTAAATCTACCCTCTTTCAAGCACAGCATTCCTTATTGTAAGCACATTATTCAGATTTGAATTTAGTTCTGATTTATTCTGTCTGCTGTTTGTTTTCTCTGTTGCCCAGGATATTGCCTGTATAAGTAAATGTCTTCAGTATACTTTATCATTGCTGAGATCTCTGATGAGATACTAAAAATGTTTTTTCCAGACTGACTGCTAGACGCATTAGGTATTGCATATATTGTGACTTATTCTTCCAAAACTAATGGGCAAGCTATTTTTCATTTTGTATGTAATGTAGATAATAGGGTACTTTTTATTAACCTTTGTTTCCTGTGGAGAAGTATTGGTATGTCCTTCTAATCTGGAAAAGATCTTGCCTTTCGAAAGCTGCTGTGACTCTCCTTTCTGCTTGGCAGCACAGGTTCTCAAAAGGTCTCCATTTTAAGCCTTGTCTCTGCAACAGGTTAAGATCTTCTTTTTACATCAAGATGCTCCACATTCCTAGAGGAGATCAGGCATTGTTGTGTACTACCTCAGCTAGTTAGCTGACTTCAGCGCTGTCACCCTTCTTGATCTCCTGGCTTTAAGTCCACCAGGGTTAAGAAATGTCTTACCTCCTTTAAGGATTTACCTCAGAGCAGGTATCAGTGTAGACACACATTTTTAGAAAGCAATTTTATTGTGAAGCACAGGCTGGGGTTCTTAAGTGTTCTCATTTATTATCTTTTCTTGTTTCTTATATGCTCCTTCAACCTGAAGCTTTTTGTACTCATACTCTTTCAGTAAACATTTAGTTCTCTTCTGTCTCTCTTTATGTAACTTTTTCTTCCGTTTCTTAATTATTACTTACTAGCTCTCAGAAGCTGCATCCTGAACTGGAGATCTGATGTTTGAGATGAGGAAAATAAAGTCTGATTTCAGAGAAAATAAGTTTTCTTTTCCTTTTTTTTTTTTTTTGTAATTTAAATACATCTGGATAGTACAGATGGAAGATTTAACTCAGAGTTTAATGCTGGGTTTTTGCCCTGTAGAACAGAGTTATAAATAATGGAGCAAACAAGAAGGAAGGAGAAAAAAAAATCCTTCCAGGATTTTTGCAGATATATCACTGTTATCTTTCGTCTAAATGAAGAAGTATTATTAATACTATGTTAGCAAAGAGAAATCCAGGAGAGATCAAGAATTCATTGAATTGAGTTTTGTGCTAAGGAGAAAAGAAGAGAAGGAAAAGAGGGAAAGGAAAGAGAACAGCAAAACCTTATCCTTCAGCAAAACCTACAGACACGGGGGCTCGAAGTCTGCAACTTTTGCTGCAATCATCAAGTCTTTAAGCAAAGGAAATCTGCCAGCACCAGTCCATACTGCTGGTCCTCCAGCCTCTTCTCCTTCTCTAGACTGCTTACAGCAACAGAGAAGCCTACAAAGAAATCCTATTTCCTAGAAAGACAGACTATTTCTTTCAAGGACTCTCCATCACAAAGAGGCAGTTTTCATAGCTTTATCAAGTGTTTTAAAGCCAAATATAAACTGGGATGACTGCCTTACAGATTCCAACCTACTCAAAGGGACCTCAAAGTCACTCCTAAGTCACTTTATGCACGTTTGAACTTGAATCCCTTTTAACAGACTGTTAATGCTGTTAACAATTTCAACTAATTAATTACAGGATAACGTTACCTTTCAGCACCATCATCTTAAAAGATCATTTCATTCTAGATAAAAAAAAATCACCATTAAAAAAAAAAAAAAATCCAAGATAGAGGACTGTGACTAAGAATTAAGCCCACAAGAGCAACCTTCCTCTTGAGCTTACAGGAAAAAAACCCGTCCTTCCTCTTCTTCTTACCACCCTGCTGAGGCATTTGGGATTACAAGCAGGTCAGATTTAGGCAAAGACTTAGAACACAAGTCTTATGAGGAGCGGCTGAGGGAACTGGGGGTGTTTAGTCTGGAGAAAAGGAGGCTGAGGGGAGACCTTATCGTGCTCTACAACTGCCTGAAAGGAGGGTGTTGCAAGGTGGGTGTCAGTCTCTTCTCCCCAGTTAACAAGTGAGAGGAAACAAGTAACAAGTGAGGAAACAGCCTCAAATTGTGCCAAGGGAGGTTTAGATTGGATATTTGGAAAAAATTCTTCACTGAGACGGTTGTCAAGCATTGGAACAGGCTGCCCAGGGAAGTGGTGGAGTCACCATCCCTGGAGGGATTTAAAAGCCGTGTAGATGTGGTGCTTAGGGACATGGTTTAGTGGTGGACTTGGCAGTGCTGGGTTAACGGTTGGACTTGGTGATCTGAAAGGTCCTTTCTAAGCTTAACGCTTCTATGAGTCTATGTAACTTCTGTACTTGGACTTACCCTCTTACATGCTAACACTGTTATCCCTACAGTTTGTGGAAGTAAAATGTGTGTGCATATAACTTAGGAAATAATCTCATATTGCACAACTGCCTTTTTTAAATTGTGGTCCAGTAATGTCATATTTCCAGAAAAAGCAGTGTTGTCATATGGTATTTCTTCTAATTTACCAGCCAGAATATCTCCCAAAAAGAGTGTCTGGAGGATTTTTGGTTGCTTTTAACTCAATCGCTAGCTTTCTGGTGTACTAAGGAGAAGCCACTTGAACAGTTTGTCAGGCGAAGAAAGCAGCAGTCGGAAAGTTTTGTCCGTAGAGGCATCCTAATGAAAGGTGAACATCTGTCAATTAATTTTGTATTTTGTGGTTCATTTCACTTGGAGTAAATAGTGTCCTGCTCATTTGGGGCTGTTGCCTTTAGGATCTCAGAAGGCACTGTAGTGATTCTCCACTCAATCCAGAATTCAAAACTATTAGCGATCTTAGCAAAACCTTAATGACACAAGTGGTATTAACTGAAAATAACACGGTGATTTGCACCATCTCATCCTAAAGCTTTTTTATTTCTGTCCACTGAAGCATGTGGAGTTCAGATGGAACTGGACTGGACTAAAACATCTGTTTTCAAACCACCTATTATTGCTGCTACCCTTATACTGTCATCTCTGAGAAGATAAAAACATATTGCCCTGTCCAGACTTCCTTGCATTACTTACTGTTTTCCAGAATGTGTTTATTTGTTTATTTCACATTGTTCCTCTGCATACAAGTCTTAAATGTCCAGTTGTGGTTTATGAAATCTTACTTAAGGGCTTCATTTTGTATTCCTGAAAAGAACTTAAATTTATCACTTGTTCAAGAGGACCGGTGAAGAGACAATAGAGAATAACATTTTATTCTCTCCTTTCCTACGAAGTTGCTCCCTAGTCATGGCCTTGTCATTTGTGTTGCTCATAACTATCTGAAACTGGCCATCTGAATATAAGTCAATTTTTAATGCTTTTTTTCCCCTCCTACTAGAAAGGCAATAAAGGGATATGGAGCAGGCTAAAAAGTACTGGCTATTGACTTTTTAAAATATGAATATCCGTAGAAGACTGTGCATTTATTTAATAGTACTATGGCTGCTATTGCAGTAATAAAGGCTATGTAAGATGTTTCTAGGTGGCCATTTTGTTCGTTCATCCATTCACATTGCTTCAGAATGGCACAGTTTTTCCTCCTCAAGCCATTTTGCAAGAGGTATTAAAATGGCTTCAAGCATATTCCAGCAGAATCACTGATGCTTTAATTTTTGTGTCCTTGATGATTCCTTTAGAATTCCCTGTGACCTCTGGGATGTGGCAAACAATTTGTCTTTTTCTTTTTAGCCCTGATAATGAGTTTGTGTTATTCAGTAAAAGTAATGGTAAATTTTTGCACTTTATCATCTTCTTCCATCAAGTCTACCTGCTATGCCGTATGTGATGCCGTGTTATGAGTTTAATCATGTGAGAAGAGAAACAAAGAGATATATATATGTGTGTGTGTGCATAAATATATATATGAATAAACTAAACAGATTCATCTGATTCTGTTCCTACATGTCTGGATTCAGGTCAGAAGTGACCTTTTTGCCATCGAGATCCAAAAGCATGGATCATTACTCTGGAATCAGGGTACTTTCAAAATTCAGCTCTCAGCTGTATAGTTTGGACCTATCAGTTGTTTATCTCACGTTTTAGCCTTTTTTCTTTCTTTGCAGACACAGAATTGAAATAAATCACAGGCTTCAAAGATGGAGTCAAAGGTGTAATAGTGTTACACTATTTCTCATTTATAGAAGCTGACCAACTGCTTGCCAGTACTTGCATTTGCTTGGACTTCTTGTGATGAAATTTATTTTTAATTTTGAACACACATTGTTCTACAGGAAGGGCAAAAAGGGGCACTGTGTGTAACTCCATGATGTCTTACGCCTCTATGCATCTTTTATACAGGTGCAAAAAAAAGGTAGAAGATTTCTGTTCTCAGCCTTTGTGGTTTCACTCCCTCTGTAAAGATGCAGAATCACCTTCAGAATAAAAGTTAGTTGGCAACTCAGACCCATACTGAGTTAACCAGAAAATATATATCATTCCTTGCAAAAGCTCAGAAGTTTGTGTTTGGCTTCCCAAGGACAAGGTTTATCAAAACAAAAGCCATATTGGTATAGCTTGAAGCAAATATTCTATTAACAATAAATATATGCTGCCTTCCTAAGCTCCCTGCATAATAAATGGAGATGCACTTACCCTGTTCAACATGATTTGTGTCTGCAAGCAGTTCAAATATTCATCGTGCTTTGGTTTGCTAGTACCTGTGATACGAACAGTCAGTATCAAAAATGACAGTGAGCTTTTTACCCTTTTCTCCCATTGTCTGTGAGGCACCCCTTTAACTGCCACTGCAGATGGAACTGAAATGTCTGTTACTCAGTAATAAAACCTTTGCTCTTGTTTGCATCTTGAGTTAAATCAGCCCTAAAAAGTAATGCTGAGATCTAACTAAAATTGTTGCTCCAGTGAGGAGGAAATAGCTTTCTGCTGTACATTATTTATCTCACTTCGGGCGAAAGTCATGCTGCAGAGAAGCAGCAGAGTGGATCTGGACTGACTAAAACCCCTAGAAGAAGACCAGAGATGGGCTAAAAGAATTTCTTACTCTTGTTCAGAGTAAGGGCCACAAAGATGATCAGAGGGCTGGAGCACCTCTCCTATGAAGAGAAGCTGAAAGAGTTGGGGTTGTTCAGCCTGGAGAAGAGAAGGCTCCAGGGAGACCTTAGAGCAGCCTTCCAGTACCGGATAGGACGAGGGGGAACGGTTTTAAACTGAAAGAGGGTAGATTTAGATTAGATATTAGGAAGAAATTCTTTACTGTGAGGGTGGTGGCACACTGGCCCAGGTTGCCCAGAGAAGCTGTGGCTGCCCCCTCCCTGGCAGCGTTTAAGGCCAGGCTGGATGGGGCTTGGAGCAACCTGGTCTAGTGGAAGGTGTCCCTGCCCGTGGCAGGGGGGTTGGAACTGGATGATCTTTAAGGGTCCCTTCCAACCCAAACCAGTCTGTGATTCTATGTTTTGGCCCCTAGCACACAGATGTATGCCATCGTTGTCCTGAGTGACAACTGCATAAAGAGGTACGCAGCAGTCCTTCTGACATGCTTTCTTGGGTCTGTTTTATCCCTCCTATTTTTCATCATTACTGTTTTACTATCCTTTACAGATTGCAAGCAGGAGGCATAATGAAAAAGCGGGATGTCTTTCTCCAAGAGAAATGAGATAGTCATGTAGGTCTTAGAGGAATGAAGTGAAACTTTGTGAGATAAAGAAGTCAACCGAACAGGTCTCAGGAACCCAAATCTTCAGTCTAATCTCTATATACCCATGTGTTGTGGTTTTAACCCGGCCAGCAGACAAACACCACGCAGCCGCTCCCTCGCCCTCCTGCGCCCCAGGGAATGGGGGAGGGAATTGGAGGGGTAAAGGTAGGAAGACTCATAGGTTGAGATACAAACAATTTAATAATTGAAATTAAATTAAATTAAATTAATAATAATAACGATGATAGTAATAATAGTGTATACAAACGAGTGATGCACAACGCAATTGTTCACCACCCACTGACCAATGCCCAGCCCGTTCCCAGCTAACGATCCAGGAGGAGAGAAGATCCCGAAATCGCAATCCCAGAAGAGAGCGAGCTTCCTGGCCAACCCTCATCTATATACTGAGCATGACATTGCATGATGTGGAATATCCTGTCGGCCAATTTGGACCCATTGCTCTAGCCATGGTCCCTCCCGGCTTCTTGTGCACCCACACACTAGTAAAGCCTGGGAAGTTGAAAAGCCCTTGATTTCTTAGCAACAACTAAAAATATATTATCAACATTCTTCTCATACCAAATCCCATACTAAATCCAAAACACAATGCTATTCTAGCTACTAAGAAGAAAATTAGCTCTATCACAGCTGAAACCAGGACACCATGCAAAGACTGTAAATTAAATTATCAATTCACCTAATCTCAGTTTTTTCTTGGAAGGCACCACGCCAATATAAAGTTAGTGGGAATCCACCTTTTATTTCAGTGAATGCTGGAGGAGGTTTCATAAATATAAACAGTTTGCTGTTTGAATTACCCAGTGACTCAAATTCCTTTGGAGCTGGACTTTATCCTTCCTCTCTTCTACTTTTGTGTGGACCAGCTGCCCTCAAGCTGCAGTTAAAACAATCAAGGCAAATTTGCCTTTGGTCTCTGCTGTAGCCACCTCTGTCAGTCAGAGAAGGAAGGGGCACATGGGGATGAATACAACTCTTTGTCTAATGTACGGGTTCCTGTTTTGCTCAGGCATGTAGTCCCATATCTGCAAACCAGAGAGTAAATCAAGTAATTCTTTAAATATGTCAAAAAGCTGCATGAAAGGAGAGAAATTGTTTTGAGTACTTCCCTTGTTCTTGCTTCCATTTGTAACCTAATGCCTAGTACTTAAATCTGTCTTAATTAAGGATGTTTCCATTGAGGTGAAAAATGCATTCCATCTGTATATTCATTAATCACATCCTCATTAACTTAACTATTTGCTTCTAACACATTAGGGGAATTTTCATCCTATCTGCAATCACTAAAAGGGGATTGTTTCCCTTACCCACAGTGGGTAAACCACTACATGTGGAAGCATTAACAACTAGAAAGGGTATATGGGATAAGCTGTTATGTCTTTAGAAATTTTTAAAGTATTTTACATGCTGTCAGAGACTGAGAGCCAGGAAGTAGTTTGATAAATGAACATAACCAACTGAAAAAACCAAACAAAATAAAAACCAATAAAATAAAATTAATAATTATTAAACCAGTTAGAGCCAATGTGCCATCCTGCATAACACAGGCCATAGGTTTTCTCCTGAAATAATTCCTTTCTCTAGGCAGTCAGGTACAACTGAAATTGGTTCCTATTTTATATTTCTGTGTTTAGTCTTATTTTAAAAATTGTTTAAAGTTGATGGAGAATCCACCATAGCACTGATCAAGTTTTTCAGCTGTTCACTATTAAATTATCTTCCCTATTAAATATATAGATTTTATCTATTGCCTAAATGAAATTAGTTACAACTTTCATTCATTAAACCTTATCATAGGAAATGGCTTGAAAGGGATTTCAAGGGATTTTCTGGTCCGTCCTTCTGCTTCTTGACAGAACCAAATACAAGTTTCCCTTGCCTAAGGGCAGGATCAGCTCTATCTAAACCATCCCTAACTAGCATTTGTCTAAACTGTTCTTGAAAGACTCAAATGATGCTGATTTCATAATCTCCCCAATAAATCTATTGCAGTACTTAACCACACTTATCTTTGGAAAGTTTTTTCCTGAGGTCTAACTTAAATCTCTATTTCAGAAATATAAGCCTCTTATTACTTGTTCTATCCATTGTGAAGAAGCAAAACACGAGTTCTTTTTTTCTTCCAGCAGCCTCATACAGTTGAAGACTGTGCACCTTCTCTTTCCCCCCACAATGATCAGCTCTTATGTGCTAGAGTTAAATTTCCTGCACTATAAACTTTTTGTCAACTTCTTAATTCTGTAATAATGATTCTGGTCGTCTTTGGAATCTCTCCAGATTTCCAATGTTAGTGGTAGTCAGCAGACTTGATTCTATTATCTACAAATGAATATGCCTCTCATTCCTACTTTTTTTTAATGTATTCAGTGCTAACATTGGCCTTTTGAATTATAATACTGTGCTTAAATTGACTTAATTAGCCAAAGAGACAAAGTCTCCTGTCCTATAAATATGGTTTGTGTTCAATGGATATAGGTAAAATCTAGTTTTCAAAGAACTAAATTCAGTTTTACCTCTTTCAAAAGAGGAACGTACTCTACTATTTTGTCTTAGGACAATCATGGAAAGCAGCAAGATCAAGAACTGCTTTGTTGATGATCTTGTAGGTCTGAAACTTATTTTTTCCCTTACAGTATAAGAAAATCTTACATCAAGTTGCCATCAACTTTTTAGAAATGAGTGCTGCGTTCTTCACTAAAAGCAACATGCAGGTAGGCTTATAGTGGCTTAGAAGTGCCATAAATCTCTAGTAAGCTTATTAAACAGGCCCACCATCTACATCAAAATAGCCCTTAATATTTTTATCATTGGAATAATTAGTAATTCCCAAGACGTGCTATACTTTTACTTTATGGTCATACATGAGCTGGCAGAGGAATGGCACATCTTTGGAAATAACTATTTCTAAGGTGAGATAAACCTTATCTCATACTTTATATAGTGCTACAAGAGGTGAAGGAGGGGGAGAGAACACTTTGGAAGCTCCTTCCTTAGAACAGCTGCAATTTGTGAAGGTGTCTTCAGATGTTCTTGCAAGATTGTGGTCATGATCAAGGCTTAGATTGAAGGTAGGGTCATAGAAGGAGCAAGAATAGCAGTAAAAGAGGGTGTCTGGAGCCATTTGAATAAGGTAGGAGTATTTTTAAGGAGGTACTCCAGTGAATCAAGATATGAAGCTTAGGAAGGAAAATGAAGTGCCTGTTACATGAAGTGCCAGCATCAAGAAAAAGGACAGAAGTGATATTTGGAAGTTGCTATGGCAAAAGAGCGCTCACGTCATCCACAAAAGTTGGTATCTATGTAACACCTCCAGAAGAAGCTATAAAAATGTTTCATTTACCTTCGCCATTCTACCTCAGAGAGATATGCTTATCTCAGGCCATCAAATATCTTTCCCTTACATAACCAATGGCAAACTTAAAACCAGTAGCACAGTATCCTTAAGTCCCAGAAACTTAAATGCTGCCTGAGAGGAGATTAAGAGAAATCAAGGGCGGCTCAGGTTCCTCTAGTACCAGGAAATTTGTTAGATGAAAATGCTCAAGTGAAACGTATCTATTGGTATGAACACCCCATTTCAGGGACAGTACCTTGAATGTCACTTTTTCAGTCTGCTCAGTGTTTTATCTCCTCCCACAGCTAAAAACTTTTACCTAAACTTCTTCCTTCTTAGCTCCAGGCCTTTTCTTCCAGACTGAACAATTCCCTCCTTTCATTTATATCCTTATCTTGAAGATATTTATCGACTGAGATCATGTTGCCCCTGAGCTTTCGCTCTTCCAGACTCCATAAATTTCTCCTTACTCTCTCACCTTATGTCTTACGATCTTCTAGTTCTTATATCAGTTTTGTATCCTCATTTTGTATTTCCTTCCATTTCTTCTGTTCTTTTCAAACAGTGGGGAAATATGTTCCCAAACTATAGTTCTGAAGTAATTTTTCTGTTATTATGGCATTGTTTTTTCATTCTTTAATCTAAATTATTGCAAGTTATTATTATGCTCTTCCTCTTTAAAAATAAGTAAATAGCTGATGCCAAATTTCTCAAAGCTGTCTATAATTATACAAGAGGACAACATAATTTAGTGTGTATGAAACAGAACTCTTCAACGCTCCATTTTTTTCATCGTCATCTATACTGAAGTTCTCAGTTATGAAGTCTCCTGGAATCTCTGTGATGATAGCTGCTTCCAGTGAAACAACTGTACAGCTCCTTCCCAGTTCATGCTCCCGTATTCATATCACGAAGGCTTCCAAAAAGGTAGATAAATACAAGTTATTAGGATCTTTGCAAGGGTAATCAGATACAAATATTTCATCTTTATTACACAGAAAACTACATCCATTTATCTAATGGTCTCTTCTCACTTTAAATTCAGTGAATGGTATTAGATCCCTTGTATGAATGCTCCTATAGTGAATTTAACAGTTTAGGCGTAATTTTTCAGCTTCAAAGGTTATGACAGAAGAGCTTGGTCTTCCTCGTGCTTGTTTAGTGGTTAGGGAGAAATGGATGAGTGTCCGACAGCTACCACTTTGAGGTCTTAAACATTTAGCTCAAACAGTAATATTTCATTTTTATAATATTGTTTACCCCTGCCTGTACAGACTGAAATCTTACTGTTAGCCCAAGCAAAATCAACTTGCTATATGAACTGGGAGGTTTTCCAAACAAATAAGTAAAAAGACCCTTGATCAAACCAAATTTAATATTGAGAATGAGAATATGTATTATTAACATTACTGTTAAAAGCTTTGGTTTTAAAAATATTCTTTGGAAACTTAACAAATTTGGAACAGAAAGCTTCTAAATTTAGTGATAGGACAAGAGGACATAGCTGCGGGTAGCGGAGGAACAACACGCAGACAACTCATTATGAGTGATAAAGCATGCGTCACTTTATTAGCCCAGACAGCATCTATTTATACAGTGGATTTTAATTATGCCTACTAGTCAACTATTGATTGGCTGAAGCTCTACAAGTTACTTTTGCATATCCCTCCTACTTGCGGTTAGCCAGCTGTGCTTCTTTCTCATTCTCACGGCTCTCACTCCCCCTTTAGTTAGTTGTTTACGATCCCTGTCAAGGTCTCAGTATCCTTGCCGTTCTGCTATCATCAGCATGAATTGCAGTTTCGGCCAGGGCCTGAGGCCTAGTCTTGCTCGCCTCAGAATCTGCTCTGCTCGTACAGTTGTTCCAATGAGCCATGACCTTTGTCATGCAGCCAATCCCCAACACATAGCCTCAAGCTTCGCCAGGGGAGGTTCAGGTTGGACATTAGGAAGCATTTCTTCTCAGAAAGGGTTATTAGACATTGGAATGGGCTGCCCAGGGAGGTGGTGGAGTCACCATCTCTGGACGTGTTTAAAAAAAGACTGGACATGGCCCTTAGTGCCATGGTCTAGTTGACATGGTGGTGTCAGGGCAATGGTTGGACTCGATGATCCCAGAGGTCTCTTCCAACCTGATTCTGTGATTCTGTGAAATTCTTATTTATGATATATATTGGGATCCTGACCTGAGATTAAAACTGTTTGGATGAGACTACAGTTTCACATTTCTTTTATTTTCTGAGACGTCTGACTGGCCATGAACAACTCAAGTGTTTACATTAAAAGACTGTCTTCCCTGTTGATAAAGATGATTGCGTAATGATATATGTTATTGGGCTGAGATCTACAACGTATGAAACACCACCTCATAAGGACTACATATGGGTAGTGCATAAATGCCATGAGAAATGTCCTGCCTTATATAAGGAAAAGTCCAGCAGGTCCCACTGTCCTTCTAATAGCCGTAAAATCAGTTTGGAGACTCTTTCTGTGCATTAACAGATTAAAATGAAGCTGATTTTAAAGCATAATGCAAAGAGTAGAGCAGATAGCTGAAAGGGTAGTACATGGGAGACTTGGATTCTCCTGTCACCACTGCTTGTCAGGAATCTTTGGGAGATGTTTGTATCATTTTACCTCAGTTTACTGTAAGCTAAAAGACTCATGATGACCTTTACAAAACCCTTAACAATTTGTTAGAGCTGGGAGTTAATTTATTAGAGCCAGGAAGCACTATTATCACTATTTGTTCATGTAGATTATAGAATTACAGAACGGTTTGGGTTGGAAGGGACCTTAAAGATCATCTAGTTCCAACCCCCATGCCATGGGCAGAGACACCTTTCCACTAGACCAGGTTGCTCCAGGCCCCATCCAACCTGGCCTTGAACACTGCCAGGGAGGGGGCAGCCACAGCTTCTCTGGGCAACCTGGGCCAGTGTCTCACCACCCTCACAGCAAAGAATTTCTTCCTAATATCTAATCTAAATCTCCCCTCTTTCAGTTTAAAACTGTTCCCCCTCTTCCTATCACTACATGACCTTGTAAAAAGCCCCTCTCCCGCTTTCCCGTAGACCCCCTTCAGATACTGGAAGGCTGCTATAAGGTCTCCCCAGAGCCTTCTCTTCTCCAGGCTGAAGAGCCTCAACTCTCTCAGCCTGTCTCCATAGCAGAGGGGCTCCAGCCCTCTGATCATCTCTGTGGCCTCCTCTGGACTCGCTCCAACAGCTCTGTGTCCTTCTTATGTTGGGGGCCCCAGAGCTGGATGCAGTACTCCAGGTGAGGTCTCACGAGAGCGGAGTAAAGGGGCAGAATCACCTCCCTCGACCGGCTGGCCACGCATCTTTTGATGCAGCCCAGGATACTGTTGGCCTTCTGGGCTGCATGCACGCACTGCCGGCTCATATTGAGCTTCTCGTCAACCACCACCCCCAAGTCCTTCTCCTCAGGGCTGCTCTCTATCCATTCTCCACCAGCCTGTATTTATGCTTGGCATTGTCCTGACCCATGTGTAGAACCTTGCACTTGGCCTTGTTGAACTTCTTGCAGTTCGCACAGGCCCAGCTCGCAAGCCTGTAAAGGTCCCTCTGGATGGCATCCTTTCCTTCCAGAGTATCAGTCACATCACACAGCTTGGTGCCATCGGCAAACTTGCTGAGGGTGCGCTCAATCTCACTGTCCCTGTCACCGACAAAGTTGTCAAACAGGACCGGTCCCAATACCAACCCCTGAGGGACGCCACTCGTCACTGGTCTCCCCTTGGACATCAAGCCGTTGACCGCAACTCTTTGAGTGCAACCATTCAGCCAATTCCTTATTAACCTAGTGGCCCATCCATCAAGTCCATGTCTCCAGATTGTTTAAATAGAACAAATAATAGCCAAGAACTAACCTTGCACTCTTCTTTCGGGAAGTGCCTCAAGTCTGCTAGATGGACTTAAACAGAAAAATCAGTTCTGTTCATTGTCCAGGAACTTAATACCATGTTTTGGGGTGGATCTTGGACCCGTTTGGCTCTGCAAGAAATACCCAATGTTAGTATTGATGGGAGCAAGAGAGCTATCTGGAACAAGGAGTATGATGAAAACACTGTTTGGTTGAACACAGAGCACTGCTGATAGAATTAAACCATTTGTTTATGGGATTTAGTTTTATTTGCATGGTAAATTCTGACAGGTGGCCTGTCAGGTTGATACGGTTACTTTTGCAACTTCATTTTACCTGTAATATATTCCAGCAGTTTGGAATATGACTGAGAATTTCAAAGTGTAAACCCCTTGGAAGACAGTGAAGGGTGAAAGCATATGGAAAGGTGTATATTGTTTCATGGGTGAAACCCAGGGTTGGGGACTCGGGAGACCTGATGTGTTTCTAACGCTGGCACAGTTCTCCTTCATGAATCAGAATGACACTCCATCTATCCGTGCTTCAAGTATCCATTCGTAAATGGAAATAATAATCCTCACATCAGTCCAATCCTTCTCCCTTTCCTTTTCATATTACAAAAACATTAGAGCAGGACTACGTTTCAAGACGTCTTTGTACTTCACCTATCAGAAAGAGTCCTTCAAATGCTTCTGTAGTGCAAGTGCAAATTAGTAAACACATCCACCACCGTTTTCTGGAAGTGATCTTAATTACAACATTTTTCAGAAACCTCGGTATTTTTCATTGGTGTAAGTACAATCAAGCCTTGAGAACAGGAAAAGAGAAAGAAAATAGGGACACTTTAGAAAAAGGCATTGAAAACCGCAAGTGGTGTTAGATGAAGGCAGCTTTACTTAGGAAACTCGAGTGAAAAGAAGCTTTATGACAAGAAAAGGACTTTAGCAGGATACTCTGGTTTATTTTTCCTTATTTGGTAGCACTTTTTCTTGAGAGTTTAATTACCAGGTTGATTAGAAGCAAAGAATTTGCATTCATAAATGGCACTTATAAAAATCATCTTTTCCTTCTTGGTCTCCCAATGAAAGATGGTCTCTGATGTCAGTTTAACTATGAATAATTGAATGGGAGAGCAAAATATACTACCTGGAAATGGAATCATTATAGTCTACAGAACATGCATAAAAAATCAGCTTAAATGTGTTTTTTATGCTCACCAAAACCAAAGTTTTTATAAATTATAATTTTGTACATACACAGTTAGAAATATTTATATTCATTATGAAAACGGCATATTAATACTCCGTATAGCAGTGTTAAAATCAACACTCAGGAGTCAACAATAATGTGCAGTTACTCTTTAGTAATATGCAGTCTTCTGTAAGGGACTCTCCAGGAGAGCTTCATTCTTAAAAAGTAGATTTCAATATGCAAATAGAAGTCCCCTCCTCATCAGATGGGATGCACTTACTGTGCTGATAGCTACATACAATTTTTTTCTGCGTTACACAAAGGCAGACAGGTTAGGAAAGAGCAGAGCTGCTGAGGTAAGGAGCAGAGCTGCCTCCTTACCCAGAACACGTACAAGATGTTCAGCAGTCTTGGAACAAACTCTGAGGTTTTGAGATAACAGTGACTCAGCCAGAGCAGCCCAGATCATTGCAAATTCCTAAAAGGGCAGAAAACAGAATCATGTAGCTTTTCTGTATCAGTACATTGTTATCTCTACACTCAGCTTAAGGGACCGAGAACACATTCCTTTTTCTCTCTCCTATGCAACTCACAGCTATTTTTGCTTTAAGAGACTATGTAGCCATTGACTGGAGGAGACAGTCATGACAATTTCAGACACATCTACGGAAATCACAAGATCCAACTCCAAAACCTAGTCTGGATTGATAGACTGACTTTTGTTTTGCTTTATGGTTTGTGCTTTTTCATTACCTTGCTGTTCATCCACTAAATGAGTTTGGTGAGTCTGTTTTTCACTGTTTGGCACAATGAGATTTTGTTAGTCCTGGATCTGTTTTGTCTTCAGCCTCTCATTTCTCTGCTTTCTGATTGCCGGTTCATTATGTGCATTGCTATTTTTTCTCCCTTTTCTCTCTTCATTGTCTTTGCCTTGGATATTGTCTTTTTCTCCATATTTCCTCATCCTCCTCTTTCCCCTTCTCACCTTAAAGCTGTGTCTGTGATGCTATTCAGTTGTTATCCTGTTCCCCACTGTGCCAGAATTTCCACTTCTTAAGAAAACAATGCCCCCCTTCTGCAGGCAACCATTGATTTCATGTACACAGAAGAGAAACTCTGCTTTCTGCACAGTACTGAAGCGCTCTCACTACCACTGTGGTAGTAGTGTACAACTGCTGTAATATTATGTCAGATAGCACAATGCTGCCTGAGTCGGACACTGAATAGAATTTTTTATTTCCTTCTCTGGAGGAGTCCCTGGGTAACTCTACCAGCTGAAGCAGGACAAGAATAAGAATGTGAACTGACCAGGGAGCGTTCCTCCTTGGCTTTCACTTATGAGCAAGTGTCGTCCCTCTTGACCAGTCTTGTTTCTGAGTCTGCAGATTGGTGAGATGAAGACTCACAGCAGTGGTTCATGGACAGTAACAGTTCAGGGGAAATATGGGTCCCTTGATGGGTGGGAGAGACAATCCTGTGATTTGCAATGTGGAAAAGCCAGACATTAAATACTTTTTTTTGGCTTAGTTCTTACCGGCAAAGCCTGCTCCAAGGTATCTGTGGATACCAACAAGATTTGGAAAAGAAAAGGGGCAGCCAGCAGTGAGAGAACAGATTAGAGACAGGGGAAGCTGAACATGCTCAGCTCCATGAGGTGCTGAAAGAGTTGGCCAGTGTGGTTGACAGAAAGCTGCCCCTCATTTATGAAAAAACATAGCAGTTAGGGGAGTAGAAAACGTTAATGTTGCACTCATTTTATTTAAAAAGTCAAGAATGAAATGTGAAAGAGAAGAAGCTAACTGAAAAGAGTAAACACTTTTTCCAAGGACAGCTCAGGCTTGGCTAACCTGATCTTCTGTGAAGAAATGACTGGCTATACGGACAAGCATCTTCATGTCATATTTATATGCATGTGTGTGTGTTTTATCACCATATTTGTAGCCCTGTACAGCTTAGATGACTATGAAGTCACATGCTGGAAAACAAGTCACATAACAGTTTTATTTAGGTTACCTTTGGAGGTTTATTTACTTTGGTGCATTTATTTTGATTGTTGTTGCCTTAAGCCTGGCTGGAGTTTTAATTAGTATGTTTACTTCTATAAAACTTTTGCTAAAACGTTAATCAAAGTACACTTCATGGAAATAGTGACCAACAGTTGAATGGGTTAAGAAGAGTATACTAATGAAGCAAGGACAGCAGTATCACAGCTAGAGAGAGAAAATAAGGGATATGTGTTTATGGGACATCAGACACTCCTACGACCATGAGATAGGTCTTTGTGAACTTCCCAGCCCTATTACAGGTGTAATGTTAATACAGAATTGTACTGATCACTGTATATAAGTGAAGTTAGAAATTTCATATATTCTGAATTCACCTAGCAGACAGTTTTCTGCTGATGAGTTCTTACATGTGTATGCAGGTACTTTAACATTTTTTACCTATTAGCATGTTAGGGCTATGCCTGATGATCAAACAGGTTGAATTTCTGCTGCCGAACTTACAACAATGTTTTGTGTTATATGACTGGCACTGGCATCTCCGGATACCACCCGCACCGGCACCGAGGACTTCGGATGGCAGTACTGCCAACACACAGGCACTAGGAGCAGAACTGACTGCTCCACAGAGGGCTGCCTGACTCTTTCAATCCTTACTGCACTGCACTGGCCTGAGTTTCCTACGGGCTTTATGTGGTGCCCCATAGACCCAAAGATATCATGATTATTTTCATGAGAAATTTTTATTCAAAGTGTCTAAGATCAATCAATCAATCAATCAGGTTGGAAGAGACCTCTGGGATCATCGAGTCCAACCATTGCCCTGACACCACCATGTCAACTAGACCATGGCACTAAGTGCCATGTCCAGTCTTTTCTTAAACCCCTCCAGAGATGGGGACTCCACCACCTCCCTGGGCAGCCCCTTCCAATGTCTAATGACCCTTAATAATAACACAAAGTGTGCGTTGCAGTTCAGCAGCACAGTGCTTTCCTGTGTGATGTCGAGGCTGCCGTGTACCAGGGGGCATTTTAGGGCACAAGGGTAGTTGGGTAGATTTGGGAGACAACATAACCTGGTATCCTCTATATCCATACTCTGCCTGCAACAGAATGTGTAGAAAACCATCCTTTCTGCTCTGTCTAGATTTACTCTTGGAGAAAACCAGCTGGTTTCCCAAGAAAATTACCACACAGGCCACCCAAGTGATCAGGAGACCAGAACTCATGAATGAAATAGTGAGTAAATTTCCCCAAAGATAGTGTACACACAGCTGTGAGGATATCTTTCAGGGGAGAACAGATCTGAACCTTGCCTCATTTTTCTATCAGCTGGAAAACATTACTAATACAAAACGCTTGGCTCCAGATTCTTTCCCGAGATCAGCAAATCACCAAAACACATTAGTTAATACATAATGAGTTCAGAATTTGTTTCTTTGGGCAAAAAGCATTATGAAAATCCCTTTAAGTTTATCCAAAAAATTATTCAAAGGTGAGCAGAATAGTATTCACCTGTGGGACCCTTCCTGTGGGAACAGCACAGCCAGGTGTTCTCAGTTGGGTCCCCTAAGCCATGCCCTTGTCAAATCCTTTAGAGGCAGAATGCCACATTTTTGTTGTGGTACTACAGGGTGATATCCAGAAGCACGACTGAATGAATGCAAATCTGTGTGTTCATGCAAGACTGACTTACACATCGCTACAGCTCGTTACTGAGTTAAATCAGTCGCTAATTTAGCAAGGGAAGTGCTATAGGTGGTGATTCTGCTCAGTGTGTTACGAATTAGAGATTGACAGTTCTTACAAAGTCTCACCCTTGACCATGTTTTTATTTATCTAGGATTACCCACAGGTGTGACTACAGTTAGTGCAGCCTGTGGGACCATGCTGAAGTGCAAAATTCAATCAGTACTTAATGTGACCCTTTTGTAAGTTTCTACATCTGTCAAACAGCTTGTTTCCTTCCTTACTGCTTCTGCTATTTTTAAAGCTTTCTATATGGTCTTTGCTTTGCTGCAGAATATATTAAAATTTTTTATATCCCTAGCAAAGAAAATAGGTAGCATTTCATTGACATCAGCAGTGAAACTGGCCTATACTGATTCAGTGGCACTTAGTATTTACATAACAATTTCTTTAAGAGACCTTGCTGTAGTTTCGTAGGAAATAATTATCATAATCCTTAATTAATGGCTGATGAAAATGAGGTGCCCAAAGTCTGGTAACACTTGTTCATTGTAAAAAATTAAAACCCACCTCATTTCTCTTGAACCCTAGTCCCTGCTCACTGGGATGTACTGCATATACTGTAATTATTTTAAATCATGCTTTATAGTAGAGTGCACTATACTTAGCACTAGAGCCATAAACATATTTTTATTGTCTGTTTATCTGAATATACATCCCCATTCATTACAAACAAATCCCATTCATTACAAAACTCATGGGAGTTTTCCTCACCCAGGTGTCTAACTGGCTATATTATTGTATTGGCACACTATAGTATTGGCACATTATAGTAAGACAGTACAAAGTATCATCTGGTGATAAGGGCTCTTCTATTTCCTTTCTCATCACAATCCTCTATAACAGATGTTATATCGTCATTCATTTTACTCAAGTTTTCCATGTGCAAGTTAGATATCTAACTTGTAAGAGAGCAGTCTGGGCTCTTTTCATAGCTGTTTCCAGAGATAGGATTATTTGAATTGATAGGGTGAATTAATTCCATTCTAAAATAAATGTATAAAGTAGGTAGCTTAGATAGTTTGATGGCTGAAGCTTGTTCCAAATAATTCTATATGTTGACTTTGATATTATAATCATGTATATATGGACCTGATCAATAACATAAACAACGTACCCAACTTACAGAGGGTAAAAGCCCATTGAGAAAAAACTCCTCATATTAAACTGGGGTAAATTTCCCTCTGGGAGAGCATATATTTTTCCCTGGATTATAGAAGGAGCCTGAGAATACAGATAAAAGCAAATATCTAAAATGGTCAGAGGGGAACACCACCCTGAATGTCTAGTATGAAAAGGAAGACTCTGGAGTAAGGAACTCTATGAAATATTTTCTCACTACCTTTATGTGGTTTATTACATCCTGAGGGTCATATTAAGTCTTTACACACAGGTCTCATCTCACTTGCACTCTTATTTAGAATTTCCTCAGATACCTTCTATTTTTCCTCCACAATTTTGCCCAAGGCAGAATTTCTAGATTTTGTACATTTTCTGGAATTTCTGGACATCAGACACTGTGATCACACTGCAGGAACTCTGGAAATTGTTGATCTAGCTGCTACGCACGTAGCAGCCCAAAAGGAGGAGAGAATCTCCAAGCATTCCCTATCAATGGTCAGCTAAACTGGAAGTGCTGTGGGATTTTGAATAACCTTGTTCCTTCTGCAGAAAAGTTGGAACTGGCTAAAAGCAGGTCTGTTGTAGATACAGTCTAACACACACTTTTTGCTGCTCCTGCAGGAGGCAAGCTGAGTGCATGTCAGAGCAAGCCTGTTCCTCCTTTTCTTTCAGCTATGTAACAGATCACCTCCCCAGTCACCTCCTCCATCATTAAAAAATCTTTCTCCATACAACCTTATTAATACCTAGATTAATACTCTGTGTACCCACAAAAACTGCCTACCCTGATCCTACTCCATAGGTCTTCCAGAATCCTCTGCCATAAGAACAACCTCGGATACTCAGAGCTGTTTATGTCTGTACTTGTAACTGAGGTATCTGACCAGAAGTGCAATATCCCCACCTGCCTTGCTAACATAACTTACTATTTCACAAATTCATTCTTTTTTTTTTTTCCCAGTTTTTCTTTTGCTTCCCCTTTATCTGTCTGTTCTCTGTCACAGCTATTGGATTTGATTCTACTTCCTACGCTCGACTGAACAGAAACAGTTTGTGAGGTATTCCCCAGAGGTCAATCTGCATGTTGTTCTTCAAAGTTTGCATTGTCAGAGCCCTCTTCACCTTCTGTTTCTGAGTTGGTAAGAGTTTCTGTTGGGAATTTTGGGTCACAGTGACAACATGGCAGCTGCCTTCAGAGTCCATGAAAACACTCCTAGCTAAAATGTTCAAGACAATCACGTTGCTCCCAGGCAGATGATGCATCACAGGCGAACAGTCCCCGTTTTTGTTGGCTTTATCTTTTGTGGGCTGTCCACAGAGATAAAATAACAAGCAGTATATAGATGGAAAGAGAAAAATAAAAGTGTCATCTTATATGAACACGTATCCTCTTGGGTTTTGTCTGTCAGTAGTTACAATAGCGGTGATCAGTGTAGGTTAACTAGTGCTGGCCCAAGGCTGTGTAAGGTAGATCTGGTTAAGCCTTTATGATTGCTTTTATCTCAGACGAAGCCTTAACTGAACGAAGTGTAGAATATAGCGCTCTTCTCTTTCTACTCACGTACTGGATGATTTGATTACTGTGGAATTTAGCCAAGAATGGGCTTCTCTGTGGCCTGGAGACAATTTCCCAGGTTCTTCTTTCCTTAAACTAGTTCCTTCCTGAAGGACTATCACAGCTACATTGAGGAATCTTACTCTATACAAAGGGAGCAGAGATATTCAAATCCCTCATCATATGCTAACCCAAGACTAGGCGGCACCAGTAGGCACATGTGGATATGTCTAAGCTTCTGTGAAATCTCTGTGTTTTCAACATTACACCAGATTCAACCACAGAGGAGAGACTAAGTGCCAGATACAGTATCATGTTAACGTGGCTAATAGATGCCAGACCTAAACTGCCTGTTGCAGCTGTGTGCTTGGTGAAAATACCAGTTTGAGCATTTGGAAGGTTGGGAATTTCTCTACCGTGCAGTGTAGAAATCCCTTTTGATACTTTGCATTTCGCGTGACATGAATAGTGTATCTCCTGAACGCATGGCGGTTCCTTTAGAAACTGCTTTCTTGCATGATACATGACATACTACTAGGAGCGTAAGGTAAGGTTTTCCCACAGAAATTTTCTGGTCCAAGTGGTAGTTTTACCTTACAACACAGTCCTGCTTAGGAAGTCTGTTGGATAGAGGAATGAATGTGCTTTTTCACTTCCCTGGCCAAAACATTCTTGGCCAATATTTAGAGGGCAATTCTACCCCATTCCAATTCTTTTTTACATGCAACATTAATGTACACTCCACCACTGTATCTGCTTTTTCGGAAATCTTTACGGTTCTACAGATCCACTGGAGACCCCAAGTAACAAGTGAATTGCAACACATAGAGCATAAGGAGATTGAAATACTCTTTGCATTTACCTGATGAGCTATGGAAAAATATCAGTGATGGTGAAGTAGCACACTGCTTTGTCTTTCATATTGTGAACCTTCCGTTGTGTTTCAAGTTGCAACCGTAAGAGCAAAGGATTCACCATGATATCATCACTTTAATATCTGATTGTTACCAGCTATCTAATTGTTAATTGTAGAAACAGACATTTTTCCTGGTGTCATATTCACATATGCAGATTTGCTGATAAATATGGAGTGGAGCATCCTGAGAAACACTGATTCTCAACTAGTTGAAGACACCAATGCAAAGTGCTATCAGCGAATTCAAGTGGGCTGTGGGACTGAATTCTGCTTAATGAAATACGCTTGAATGTGTATTCCTTTCTCAGTACTAAGCCCAAAGCCTCTTGTAAAATGAAGCAGTGCTCCATGGATAGTTCCTTGGGATAACTCCAATTTTTCACAACATATTCTTGCTCTCCATATCTAACTGTGGGTGGTGAAAACTAGTGAACACTCAGTATCCTCCATCTCTTTGTGGTACCTTTGATGTGCAGGATGCTGAAAAAAACCTGACTGCACCAGCAGCAACTTCTCTGTGCAGCTTCTAACAAAGGTGAAAGGAGGAAGACAAGAAAACAGAAAAAAATGCAGAAAGCCAGTTGTCCCATGTCATTTCATGCTTACTTAGCAATGTGAAAAGATACTGCTTGAGTGATACAGAAACTGAAAATGTCAAGATCTCTGAATTTTCAGTATCTGTTAATACAGGAAAAACCCCACAATTTTCCTTAAATAGTTCCAGAGGCAGGAAAGACATCGATTTTCTAGGAATAGCAGAAGAAGCAATGCCATGAAATAAGCCAATTTTCTGTGCATGAAGTCTCATGGCCAAAACAGTGACTGAACAAAAACCTCAATGACTGCTGAAGTTAGTACTATGAAGTCCCGTTTATTTTCCTTGTTATATACAACAACAGCAGCGGGACTAGAAACCTTGTACTATATTTGAAATTAGGATTAATTTTTCAAGAGAAAGCCTGTTGATGTTAGTTTTTCCTACTGTGAAAAATGTTGTTCTATTGGTAAGTTGGTTTTACTTGTTGATATTTTTGGTATATCAGTCACCTTTATCATTAATGACATTACTTTTCTATCACTGTATCTAACAGATAGAATGAAAATTTTAAATGGGAAGTATATTCAGGTTAAAAGTGAAGACATTTAAACTTCGGAACAAACTACCAAGTTAAACAGCAGATTCTCAATGTCCTGATAGTCTTTATATTCAAATTTAATTTTATTCAGGGATACATTTTAGACAAAGCATTGTTTCTGCATTGAGTTCAATACAGGCCCAAGGGTGAAGCATAGGTGTTTGCAACATGTGAGTGATCAAAATAAATTATAAAATTATTTCCTATGGCCTGTGTATCCTTGGAAGCACAAGAACTACTAGCAGTATCTGTATGCCTATTCCAAATACTTTTATACGGAATAAATTCCATCCATTTGTGATTATAAATTGGTAAATAAAACATTTTGGTCTCTTTTTGGTTTCTTTTGCAACTTCATGCTCTGAATCTTTGTCATTCTCCACAGAACTTCCTTTCGTAACAAACTATTAACAACTTCATTCTGATTTATGAGATTTTAAATGTATTTTAATATTTATTTCATCACATACTCCTCTATAGTATTCAGCACACACAGCGACAAATTTCCACAGTTCTGCAATGTACTTAAGAATGTGTTGAACTTTAAACTCTCAAAAAGACTCAAAATAGATGAACTTGATTTTCATGCAGAATCAGGATCATAATCATGTTTACGTTAAATGAAGTTATGCTCTCACCTTTTCTGCTGTATAGGCATTAATCGTCCATGAAATCTTTCCATTTTCCTCAGAATATGCTTCCATATAAGTGTCTAGCATCAATTCATAAGATGTTGTTTGCACTGCTTACTCATAAATTGAAGGTAATTTCTTTCATCAGTAATAGCTTCTTTATACAGCTCCTGCCTTCTATTTAACCAAGATTGATTACATTTGCAACGGGTCTGCTTGACTGACCAATTTCTTTTCATACCATTTACAGTCTTTTCGTGTGTTTAAACTTGATGGGTTCATCCTTATCACTCATCTGCATTTACAAATTCTCATTTGATGTGTGTTATATAATTTCTGAGTGGAAAATGTTACTGCACCACAACTCCAGTGTGAATGTATAAAGCATAAATATCTGTTAATATTTTAAATTTTGCCACATATTTGATAACTAAGGGATTAGAACTTGGATTTTAGAATCTTCTCTAGTCTAAAATGTCATCTTCGGTGGTTCACATGAGAAGCATATTGTTTGGATTGCTTTAACTTAACATTTACTTAGTATTTGAGAAATCAAAATTAAAATTGAGAATGACTAAGTGAAGTCACCAAATTAACCAGCAGTGATTTGGAAATTCTCTTGAGGGAAATGCACATATGAACATGACCTTTGATGCTTACTGTAATATATAGATATATATTTGAAAGCAGTAAAAATTAGAGCTATGATACTCATTTGGGGAAGCAGCTGAACAGTGCTTCTCTGGACATCTGTCTCTCAAGTATTAATTCCTACACACGTCATCAAGAGCAGCCATTTAGACAAATGCATAAATTGGACGGAATATTCCTTTTCCATAAGTATCATAACTCCAAGTGCCTCCTCGATAGAGTTATTTATGGAGAGCTCCCCACCACTTCTACTTTTGCGTGAACAGAAGAAAAAATAGAAATCAGTAATCACCCTCTTTAATACAGGGTTAAGAGTTAGCTCAGAGAACACGATTTCTAACAAAATCTTTCTGACTGTAAGTCAAAAGGAATAGACTTTGATGTTACAGTGTATTGGGTTTGTGCGGCAAGGTTTTGGTAGCCGGAGGGCTACAGGGGTGGCTTCTGTGAGAAGCTGCCAGAAGATTCCCCTATGTCTGATAGAGCCAACACCATCCGGCTCCAAAGGGGACCAGCCTCGGGCCAAGGTCCACCCAGGGTCAACCCACCACACAGTTACTTGTTACTTTCTGGTTTTCATACAAGATGCCCTCATTAACTTTGCTGTCACAAAGATACACAGCATACAATTCATATCTCTGTAGTTATATGAAATATTTATATGCAGAATGTCTTCTCTTCCTCCTCTATTTTAATTTAAGCTACTTAGCTAATCATCTACGGATCTGTGTGTATGTGTCTAGCACAGTGCTCCTCCTAGCACAGTTCTGAGGTTTGAAACTGGAAGGATGGCTCCAGTCCTGTCCCAGTAGTGGTGGTCAGCCACCAGTGTGGCTATACCACGCTCAGAACACCTATCGTGGTGCCTGATAACTGACTTTCTCTGTCTCCCATTTCCCTCCTGAGGCAGCTCTCAGGAAGATCATTGTCAAATATTCAGTGCCATGTCTGAGCAACACAGGATTTATTCCAACCACAATGCTAAGACACAGAAATCACTCAGGTACCACACTGATAACTGAAGCATCCACAGGATTGCAGAGAAATATGAAAAGTTCCCAAAGCTGGATATACCAGGGCTCTAATCTTTTCTAGATTATAGGTATCAAATATAAAAGCTGTCTTTGAATATGCAAATACAAATTCAGTTCATAAAAACACCACCGAGCATCCCTACAAAGATTCAGCATCAAAGTTCAGCTTTGAGACTTCAACTCCATTCACAAAGCCCCAAACTCCTAGTATGTTTATAGTCTAATTGGAAATATTATCATTTCAAACAGGCTAAATCTTCAACAAAAGAGGTCCAGACAGGAGTGCAGCTGAAACAGAAGTGTTACAGTCTGCTACCAGACACGGCAGGCAACTGGACCTGTCTGACCTTACATTTGCCGTTACTAAACGAGCAGAAATGTTAAATGGGTACGTTTTACTATTCTGTCACATGCTGCATGAACAGAACTAAGTTGAACATAGGTATGGAATTCTAAAGAGGATGAAAGTACTGATTGACACACAATAAAAAAATACTAACGTGCTATATTTAATCAATGATTGGGAAAATGAGCGCTGGATATGTGTGAGGGCACTACGCTGATATCATTGCCTTGGATAGTAACAAGGTAATTAACTTTATTTTGGGTTATCTCCGATGGTTTGCATTCATTTCATAATATTTTAATGAAATTCCTTCATTGTAATTTACTGTTAAGACTATTCATTGTTTGAAACTTGATTCCCTGAAAGAAGGAAAACTGAATTACATTGATTTCAATCAATTTTACTCAGTGGTTTAACTGTGCTTGAACCTGTGTTTGCATACAACAGAGGATTAAGTCAAGACTGGCTTCCATGATGGTCTCTAGAACTATTGAGGCAACAAACAACCATTTGGTATATTTAGAGATTTGTAAATTTTTCCTTTATGTGCTATTTCCCTATTTTGTATAAAAATCTGTCATTTCAGCTGTTTTTATTTTGACTGACTTCTATGAGCTCCATGGCCACTTTTCACTTGACTGGAAGGCTGGCAGCATATTTTCCTTATCATGATAAAGGATGTATATCCAGGTAGATACTGCTGTGAGGTTCTCTGTATCTTGAAATTGTGTCTTACTGGATTTTAGAGACTCATTTATTCAGTACTGCTACTTTGACCACCTCAGTGAGCTTACACACCGCTTACAGACATGGACTGTAATACCTCAGCAATGTAAACAACAGGCACAGTAAGAAATGGTGAAGTTGTCTGTTCTCCTGAACTCTAATGAACTACTTTAATTTAAAGTAAATTGAGACAGCCTTGTTCCTTTGTCTAACCAAGGAACTGAAATTCAGAAATTATTAATACTGTTCTGAGCCTTGTTATTATTGATTACTCATTGCATAGGCTCAGATAAATTAATCTGACCTTTTTGCATCTGTTTGTCTTTCTGTGTTACTAAGATACCAAAATTTAACTAATACATGGGAGTGTTAAAAATTAGTTACTGATTATTTACCAAGATGTGTGAAAATATACAGGACTATGAAAATGAAAACTAGCCATCTTCATAATAAATCAAAAGAGCAAAAATTACTGTGTAAGATTTCACCCAAGAAAGAGGAAAATATGAGAATAGTGATGAGAAACGAAACAAAAGAAAGATAAATGATGGCCAAAAAGATGGCCATTGCATATGTAATGAGGAAACTTCACAGAATCACAGAATCAACCAGGTTGGAAGAGACCTCAGGGATCATCGAGTCCAACCGTTGCCCCTACATCACCCTGTCAACTAGACCATGGCACTAAGTGCCGTGTCCAGTCTTTTCTTAAACACCTCCAGAGATGGTGACTCCACCACCTCCCTGGGCAGCCCATTCCAATGTCTAATAACCCTTTCTGTAAAGAAATTCTTCCTGATGTCCAACCTAACTTCATCAAGTAGAAACAGTAGGATTACAGAGCATTCTGGCAAACTCTGCAGCTGGAGGCACACCATGTACACATCCGAAATAGGAAGTTATAGGGTGTTTAAAATCAGGCTATTGTAGTTATTCATGCCTTGCTGTCTGGTGTCTATTTTAGAAACACTGAGCTATGTATGCATTTTTGATGGTCTGACCACAAACTCTCAGTGGTTGTAATTAGTGTGTTGGATCCACTCCACACATTAGGTACATTTTTTTTTGCATTTTAACTTTCAGTTAGGAAGAGAATTTGGGTGACGTTAATTGGTTTTTTCAGAGACACTTTTGTATTTGTGTTTCTTTTGAAATCCTTAGGGTCTGGAAAGACACTTTTAAGGAGATACTTTTAAACTTAAGTTGAAACAATAACAATCACAAAAAAGAAGGTGTTTTTGAGGTTGTTAAGCTCAGTGCATTTTTTCTAGAAACTAAAGTCTTCATTTGGCAGAAGGCAGCATTGGTTGAAATAAGGGTTCAGGAGTTCTTCATTCAGCTCATGCTTTTCATACAGATGTCTGCAATTTTCTTAGTAAATTTAACTATTCTGTGCCTAAATATTCCTCTCTAAAATATATACTGGTTATACTCTATGCATATATGCATGTAATATTTACAAACATAAACAGAATATATATGTGTACATACAAATGCATATGTACATACGTGCAAATCACAAATCACAGCCCAGGCGCTGGAGTTCAGTGACTGAATGCATGTTGCTGTCTATTTTTGCAGCATGTTGCATGTTTCTGTGTGTGGCAAAACACATGCTGGAACAAGGGAAATTCCTGTTTGACAGGGAGGAAAAAAATCTTCACCTTGAAGAACTAGCACTGGAAAAGGGCCCCAGAAATTCACGGCTTACAGTTTTTGGACTCCAACTCGGATGTTTCTTCTCCAACTGTATAATTGGTTCCACTTCGGTGTAGAACTAGTGTTGTGCCTGCGTTGAAAATATTCTCGTTCTAATTCATAAGAATTCTCTGCTTCACAGTCCTTAAAGTGAACTGACTTTTCCATGGACACAGGACTGTACAGAGGAGAGCGAGTTAATGAACCACAAAATCAGGATCAGAGGTCTTGGAGGTTTACAGCCTACTGCACCAAAATGTCTGTGTAGCAAAGACTAAATAAGGATACTCAAGCTAATGCAAGCACTGTGGACAGCGCAAATGTGACAATTAGGTATTTTAATTTGGTTTGAAAAGATGGATTACATTTTAATATGTACTTACATTTTAAAAGGTGGGGGAAAACAAACTTTGTTTAAGAGTGTGCATGTGATGGAAGAAGCTAAAAAAAAAATCCTATTTCCTTGATACCGTATAAGAATTTGCATTAGCCTAAGTACATAAATGATGTTTCAGTTCAACAGGGGTTTTTTTAGCTAAATTTGATCAGCAAACTGAAAAATGAGTCCCCATCCACACCCTCTAACCTGATGTCCTCACCATGTAAGGACTATTTCTACTGCTCATCATTGAAACGTTTACCTCTCCACTGTGTTGTAAGTAGATCATCACCTGGTAGTGATTGTTACAGGTTTGCATGTCACAGGCATTTAAAATCTTGGCTTTCATTTTAGAACTTGAACTAGCTGCCTGTGCTAATCAACAGTGAAACATTTCAAGTACGTGTTTCTGCTCAATGTAGTAGCCATGGTAGTTGTAGGAAGAAGCTCAGTCCTGACCTTTTTAATAGATTACTCACAGTAACAGAAGGAATAGGACAACCTGTAAGTGGGTGACCCTAGATTTCGCATTTACACAGTTTCGCTAAAATATAAGGATTCATTAACCGAAGGGGGAAATGTGGAGATTTAATAGCAATAACATATATTTAAAGAACTTTTCAACTTGATCTAAATCCTGGCCAAATTACTTTGGCAGTCTGGCCTTTCCTATTAAAAATTTCATGTGCTCCTACCCAAATGCAAAATATGGTGGTAAGTTAAAAACGAAGTGAACTCATACAAGACTGTAATCCTAAATAATGTGCACTATAGTATTTAAATCTGCAGGTATCCATGATTGCATACTGTTTGTGCTGGAGATGGTTTGATACTCTCATGATGAGAATAAAGCAATGCAAAACATGAGCATTTTTAATATAATTGCTAGCAAGGCAACAGCAAAACTTGAGGAGAAATACTTTGGAATATAACATCTGGAGAAATACATATTCAGAAAGCTGTAGATATAAATGCAAGTTTCAATATCGTATCCCTCTGTATCTTGGAGAAAATCATGCTGATAGTACTGAAGATAGTGGATGATGTGGGAGAATTACTCCAGGATGAGATACTAAACAAATTGGAACGACATATTTAAGCAGAAATATTCTAATTGCTTACAGCAGTTTTACATTATTGGAAAGAGTCTGGTCATTTCTGCACCAGGCCCAGCACATAAAATTTTATTGGAGGTTTTTATACAGCTGGTGTTAAAAAGGGAGAGAATTTATTGAAACCAATGAAGTATACTCCTCTGGATGCCTTTTTTCCCCCTCATATACACCAGTTTTACATCTTCATAATTCCACGGATATCAGCGGGGTTGCTCTTGATTTCCACTAGGATAAAAGAAGGAAGAATCACGCCCCTTCCCCTCCTGTCTGCATTTTTATAACACCTGCAGAAGTCTTGCTGTTTAAAAGCCACCATGGAAAAGAACAGTGCAAGGATGCAAGGATCTTTGTTTCTTTATTTCTTTAATCTCTCATTTAAAAGAAAAAATCAATTAGTGGCTTTATATGGCATCTTTTTTCTTTTTTTTTTTTTTTTTTTTTTGGGTCAGGATCTGAAACACCCAGTCTGCTTGTTTGGCTTTTTGGCTTTTTGGGTTTTGTCCCATTTTAGCCCTAAGAAGAAAAGAGACTTTCATAGAATAAGAAAAAATTTTAATGTACATATCTTAGCATAGTGCTGAAAATGCAGAACAGGTCTCCCAAGCTGCAAATGGTTTAGTCACTTGGAAATAATTGTTACATATTTAACTGATGTAATTTATTTGTGTCTCAGCATTAAGCTGTGTTAATATTAAACAACAAGCATTCAGAACCTTTGTTGGATGCTCTCTGTTAAACACCTTTATATCCTCATGTTACCCATTGATGGTTTAATATTCTCCAAGAATAAGAGACAGTAAGACTGGAGGAGAACTTGCAAGAACATCTGAACTATCTTAGCCAAGTCAGGACCCACACTGCTGTTCTGGTAAATGTCTAAATCTAGAAAGCACCAAAGGACAGAGATTCCACATCCTTTCAACTATCGGACCAGTTCTTCACCCTCCCTACCAGTGGATTTAAAGTCAAGATGAAAAGCCTATCACATCTTGTTCTATCCACAGTGGATATGGAGAATAATTTTATTCCTTTCATTTTTGCAGCTCTTCTTTGAATGTTTGTTGCACTTGAAAATCAATATCATGTGTCCCTAAAGTCATCTTTTCTTTAGAGATTCTATCAATGCTTTCCTAACTCATGTTTTCTAGTTCTTCAGTTATTCTTGTTGAGGATCTCTGAACTCTGCTTATTCTGGAAGTACAGTCATCAGAACTGAACGTCTTTAAGTGAGATTTTAGCAGTGCTTGAACACTGGAGGGGACATTCACCTTTCATGTAAACATTCATGATCATAATACCTAAGACAATGTTTCTCTTTCTAGCAGCACACTGACACCGTTGATTTATTTCATTTTATAATCCACTACAATGTCCACTTCCTAACCTGTTATTTTCTATTTTCTATTGCTCACAGATACCTATGGGTTTGTACCTATCCTAATGAAAGTCTGAGCAGTGTATTTGCTGGTTAGACTAGTGGCGAGAATTCAGGAATTTTCTCTTGAGTTATGGCAAGTTCTTTCTTGATTTTTAGAACTCTTGATTTATTTTTCCCCAAGACGTTATCAAAGGTGCACGCAACATATTACTGCCCCTGATACAGGAGACTGCATCTTGCTCATGGGAGAATATATAAGTACACTTTAATCTGGGACAGTTTGCAGAGACAGACCGTTCATATGGAGGTCCCCAGAGAAAAATAAAGAGAAAACATTGCAAAAATAAATTGGTTTGTTACAGTATTTTTTACCATGGATTTTTCTTGGGGTAGGTCCAGAAAAAGTCACCTTTTCCCACTTTTTTCCCTATCAGTATTTATAAATAGAGTCATTCAGCTATAACTGGCACTAATAAAACATCACAAACACATCATAACGTTATTTCATTCGAAGTGGTTTACAGACATTAATTCCTTTAGTGATAGGCTATATTTTTCAGAAGTTCTACATATTAAAGGAATGGGGTTTGGTTTTTTTTGTATTTGTTTTTTCGAAGAACTCAGGATTTATTTTGGCCGATTTTGTAGGGGAAAATTGATTAAGTGATTAAACTTATATGTAAGTGTCATAATGTACCTGCAGTTTATGGCTAAATAGGTGGGTTGGAATCAGGGTACTAGCAAGTGTTGGGCAATGACTTGGCTGTGTGCCACTGATCTTGAAACTGTCACTGTTGTCCAATAAAGGGACAGTCTAGCTCCAGCGAAGGAAGGGAAATGACAAAATTTGCTGAGTGCTGAGGTCTTTCTTCCCCTCGCCTCCCCCCACCCTCCCCATCCCAGTGCTTCAGGATTCATTGTAGTTGGGTCAGGAATAAGGACACTATTCCAGCAAATATACTGCTGGCCAAGGTCTTGGCCCTTAGACCCTCTTCCTCTCCTCTCCCAACACACTTTTCTAATCACTGGACTAGAAACTCTTATAGGAAAGGAAATACTTTGTTCCCCATGTCTCTGATGCTTTATCATGGAGCAAGAAGAGCTATATGGCCAGAAACAGCATATATAATGTCCGCCAGAAAAAAAGTCTGATCAGCTGCAATTATCTGTGAATTTCTTTTCTTTTCCCCAAGGAGAAAAATGTTTTCATTCATTTTACCTACTTCCAAAGTTTATATGATATCCATTATTAAGAGATCTGCCATTTGCTGAGGAGGCAGATCCAAGCAGTTAAGGGACTTGGTTGCAAGCCCAGACTGTTCCACAGCCTGTCTGAGGTACGTTTTCTCTGTGTTCCCCAAAGACTTTTGAGCAGTGGTAGTTCTGAATTAAATTTTTGAATCTGGAGCTCCCTGTTTCAACCGTTGTATTTCCTACTGCTTCTCCTACCCAGAGATCTTGTGGAGGTGAAAGTCCTGTCATCTTGCTCTGAACTAAAAAATAAAGGATGACTGACACAAAGAGGATTAATTAACATTGCCCTAAGTCACTGTTTCCCTATCAAGCATCTTCCCATGTCAACATCTTACCCAAAAGATGTTCTGTGCTGAATTTGATATATACAATTATTCTTCATAGATGGCCACACTAGTATTTCTTCAGATACATGAAATTTCTTAAAATGGCTGTTTATTTTGAGCTGACACCACATTCCTGTGGCACTGATTTCCCTGCAATGACTGACAAAAATGATATTCACATCCCAGCCCTGCAGAGGACAAACAAAGGTATTTTTGCCATGCTCCTTTTGCAATACAACCTCCCCACCACTGCTTGAGTAATAGGTGAAGCTGTGCAAATTCAGTGAGTCTGCAAAGAAGCAGTGACTGGTGTCGCACATTAAAACTACAACTAGGACTAGCTGCCCTGCCTGAACCTGGCTCCAGACTTTGTCTCCACTTTGTTTACAGTCATGAAGGACTCAGCTTTCAAATGCTGAATTCTCACAATCCAGGCAAAGACAGTATTTATTTCATTTTTCTCCCCTCTGCTCACACAATGTCATGCAAAAGAATAGTGGTATCAATTTGAATGTATACACACTTCTGCAATACTAAGTTATCACATTCATCAGATCAATGTTCCATATTTATAGATCTATTAAGGAAACTTCTTAATCACCAGTGGGGAAGCCCAAACGTCACAATACTGAGGGCTGCGTTAGCAATTTGCCAAGAGCCTAAGGCCTGCACAGAATTTGCATATTGTATTTACATAATATGTTTAATCAAAACAAACATACATAACGATGATATTTGCTTCTGCTTGCTCCTCACCTGACAGCTGAATGGCAACTATTAGTGTTTCCCAGTTTTTCTCCTCCCCTCCCTGCTTTGCGCGTACGAGCTCTCAAAACTGAAGGTGCGGTTGGAGGATGGGAGCAGGCAAGTGCTGACGTTCAGAGCACTGGCTGAGACAGAAAACTCAGGTGCTGTTTCTCAGTGTAAACCTCACTTGGTGACTTTGACAATTCACCTGACCTACCTGTAAGAATGTGAAAGATATTCGTTTCATGTGGCTATCTTGAGCCAAACTGACCCAACAATGTGTGTAGTTTTCAAATGAGAGGTGTTGATTAAAATGGCAAACTGTGGTGAGTTTGCTACTACTAGATTTTGTGCCCCCTCATTTTGTAAAATTCATTTCTGCCTTTGATTTTCCTGCTATCTTCAATTAATTTGCTACCTTTTAAGACGTACTCTGATACCAAAACGGAGCTTTAAGTTAACAGAACATTTGAAAGGAGGAAGAGTGGAATCCAAGAGCAATACATCTTATCTACCATGGGCACCCGCGTTCAGAGGGGATAAATCATTCTCTGGAGGTGTCTGTCTTTCTCTACCATAGTTATAAAGCTGGCTTAGAATATTAGATTAGACAGATGGATTAGATTTGCTAATGCATAGAAAACACTTCTGAGACTGAAGTCTCTGAGCTAGAAGTGGTTGGCACCTGAGAGCACACAGCAAATTGCTGTATTTTGTTGCAGTGATTCTTATTAGGAATCCTTTTTTGGCCATTGACAAGAGAGAAGCTGCTGAGCTAGGCTGACAACTGATCTGACACAATAACTGTCTTAAGTCCTTATTAGTCCTTTTAGATGGCAGAAATTTGCTGATACAATTTGGACACTTAGCTGGGAATACCACAGAAATGAACTGAAGCTTCAGCCAAACTGGTTCTGCCAGGAGAACTGATCCTTTTCTTGACTGATGTGAGTTTCACTGGAATGGTTTGGATGGGAATGGAAAAGTAACATTTAAGACTTGTCTGCCAAAAGGCTTGTGCTCGCCAGGTGCAAATCTACTTGGAAGAGATCTGCATCTCAATCAAATTTTTCTTGTGTACTAAGTGTGACGGAAATACAGTAAGTGTGCTACGTGTAAGAACTCGTGTGGCTGCATTTGTACTGCACTTTGAAGTGGCAATCCCCAGCTCTTATTCTATAAAATTTCCATCTTTTCCAGGGAAATTTCCATCTTTAACCAGTCTTTTTTACTCAAGTGACTATCCTTACTCTCACATTTAAATAACCAGAAACTATTTTGCTAATTATATGCCGTTACATATCCAAAAATCACCCATCTATGATGATATAATTCACAAGTCAGCATCACTGCGCTACATTGTGGTGCTGCTTGTTATGATGTTGCACTGCACTTTAAAAACCTGCCTACACCATGCCTATCTGTCCTTTATGAAGAGGAAAATATTTCATGAGATTTGCTCCTGATCCTGTTGCCTGATCAAATTTAATCACAACCATGACCCCATGGTCCTCCTCCTGCCTCGCATTAACACTTCCTCATTTCAGACTGCCAGGACCTATTCTCAGTAATGATCTTCCTTGAAAGGTGTATGGTATGCAACATCATTACCTCAGTAATAATATCATGTTTTTCTGTAACACGGCCTTTTGCATGCAAGTACTTGTCCATTTATTTCTCTTCATCACTGTACCTACCATTAGCAACAACCTTCATTCTTCCATGGGCTCCAGATAGCAAGTACTCCCCGCTGCCCTCCATTACATAGTGTTAATCCCTGAGGGCATGGCAACAAATGCTTAAAATTTAACTTTTGAATGCTGTATGTATAAATATATCCATGCCCTCTATTGCTCTACCTACAAAACATCAGCTTCCCCTCCTTCATCACAGTGTCCTATGGTCACCAGCAGTAAACAGAACAAAAATGCAAATATGGCTTCTGCAGTGCATTAGTATTTACACACTGCAAATGTACTTAAAGGAGATACAGCTAGGATAATACATCTACCTATAGATTATAGAGTCATCTATGTCAAGCACAGCACAAGCAAGAATGCTACATGAGAGGGGACAAGCCAAGAGTGACCACAGCCCAGGCAGTGCCTTAACTGCCTAAGGTGCAGTCCCACAGCATCTGAACACTGCCATCAGGGCAAGGTGCTGATAACAAGGTCTGCTGATAGTCTCAGAAAGACAAGCTGAAGAACCAAGTTGCAGGTCCATCCAGGGAGTCCCCCACTCAGGAGCAGCAGGAGAAGGGGTCAAAGACAGAACTGGAGATAGATCGGGCTACAACATAGGTCTGAGGGGTCCGTCTAGGACGCTGTGCCATAGACATGACTGGAGATGGATACACTTAACAAGATACAGCCAAGGGCCATCCAGGAGACAGAAACAGGACTGATTACACTTACAATATAGATCAGACAAGGAGTGAAGGCCCCGGACAAAGCTTAAATGGAGCTCCTGAGCCCACGGGCAAAGGGTTGGGGTAGGGGCCCCAGGTGGGGCTGGTCAGGAAAATTAAGACCCATAATGTCACTGACACTGTTATTGCTAACTCCCTGCAACATAGAAATACAAAGAACAGACCTCAACCAGTTTGCTTTTCATCATTTCTGCTCTCTTCTGTCTTAGGACACCTAAATCAGCTCTTTAGTTTTCGTACTCTGGATAATGTAGCTCATCTATACACTTAGATTGCTCCCGCCACTGTAATGCTCTATTTGCATAATACTGGTGTCTTCAGTCACTGATTCTCCATAAGACTGTGATAAGCACTTCAGTACATGCAACACTGTTCTCTTGTTCACTTCAATGTGTGAATATGAGCAGACTGCTTCTGGCAACAGGTTATCCTCTTTTCTAGAGCAAAACTAAAAACAGCTTTTCACATAAATCTAGCAAAACCTTTCCTGTCATTGAGCCATATTTAAGATTTTGTGTCAGAGTCATAGAATCATAGAATAACAGGATCATAGAAAAGACCTTTAAGATCATCAAGTCCAACCATTAACCCAGCATTGCCAAATCCACCACTAAACCATGTCCCTCAGCACATCTACTCGTCTCTTAAATACCTCCAGGGATGGTGACTCCACCACTTCGCTGGGCAGCCTGTTCCAATGCTTGACAACCCTTTCAGTTAAGACATTTTTCCCAATATCCAATCTAAACCTCCCCTGGCGCATCCCCTCCAACCGTCACATCACCCACAAGTCCTTCTCTGTTTGCAAACAAGGTCCAGTGGGGCATCTTCCCTAGCTGGCTCACTCACTAGCTACATCAGAAAATTATCTTCCACACACTCCAGGAACCTCCTAGACTGTTTCCTCTCTGCTGTATTGTATCTCCAGCAGACATCCAGTAAGTCAAAGTCTCCCACGAGAACAAGGGCTAGAGATCATGAGACTTCTCCCAGCTGCTTATAGAATAGTTCATCTGCCTCTTCATCCTGGCTGGGTGGTCTACAACAGACTCCCACCATGACATCTGCCTTGTTGGCCTTCCCCCGATTCTTACCCATAAACTCTCTATTCTAAAAAATTGGTGATGCGTGTAGCTATTAAATGGTCCTCCCTCTTTTTTTGCCTATTTAACCATCAACATGTAGGAGATGAGAATAAACCCTTGATTTCAGCCATTGGCATATTTGTATTAGAGCAAAGCACTTGTGTAGACAAGGAAAACCACAGTCTGTCTTAGTGGAACTTGTTTTTGCTTAAAAATAAGTTTAGGTCTATCAGCCTGAAACATCTCAAAGGCTTACTGCGTTGCAAACACACTGGTAGCTGAAATGCAACTGAGATCAAAGCCTAAAAACTGTGTTCATTGTCAACTGCCATTTTGTCATCTTAATTTCAGCGAGGTGTATTGAATAATTTGTCTTGCCACTTTCTTTGTTTATTCCTACAGAACAGTGTGTATTCTGCATTGCATCCTTTGCATTGCATCGCCCTGGTCCCTCAGGGCATACTTCGTCTGTTCTGATACTGTGCTGAGGCAAAACCAGATTAGACACCATTTTACAAGGCAGCTTAATTTATTTTGGAAGGAGTTTATCGTTATACAGTCAAGAAGGGAATTTCTATATTCTCCCAATATGGACTATCAGAGCACTGGAACTCTTGTGATTCTCCAAAAACTCAACACCCGAATGTGGACTTGTTCCTTTCCTTCCCAAAGTGAGGAGAAGAAGTCTATTGCAGTTGGTTGGTGTATTTTTTTTATCTTACATCTATGATGCTATATTGGATCAAAGGTACAATCAGAGAAGCCTGTCCTGCGTAAGAACTGGGAAAAAGTAAAGTTTAATACAGATTGTAGAAGCTGTAACCCTTTATTTAAAAAGCCACATATATGCCTGCAAAACTGCTTTTTCAGAAAACAAGCTTCATTTCCATTACGTACAACTCCATCGTGGCTGAGGTCAGGAGCTCCTGACTGTTGTCTTTTGGCACTAGATAAAGTTTAATTTTCTTCTAAGTTTACCCTAAGCTCTCACTAATGAATGTCTCTTGGACAGTTCCTTGCTACACACAGTATACTTATTTACCTTTTATTTCCTTACTTCAAAAGAAAATCTAGTTTGTTAATAGGACTGTAAAACAATTATCAAGGCATTGTCTTCATTGTTGAATCATTATTCCTGGATTGTTTTGCAGTGGCTGAAAATCAAGTTCTAGTGAATTCACCTTCTGTTTCTCTATCAACATTAAACAAATCTACAAATAAGTTTTTTATAACCTTTCTGAGTGAGAAATATTCCAAGGCACACACTCCTATTTTCCTCTTCTTTTAAAATAATATCTCACAGTGAAGTTGAAATGTCAGTGACTTGTTTATGGACAAAAGTAATATATAGTCAATGTTTAAAGCAGGATGAATTTGCTATTCAAATGGCTGCTGCGACCAGTATATCTTCCTGGATATCAAGCCTGGCACATCAGCCTAATTCGAATTTTATGTCAGACTCACTGTTAGAAATTGAGTAACTTTGTGAAAAATTGAAATGTTGGAAAGACAAAGTATTCTTCTGTGTTCTTCATAAAAAGTCAGATTTGTCATTGCATTGTGTCTTTTGTAGTTTTTCACATGCACAAGATGAAAACAAAGTAAGCAGCAGAAGTTTGTAATACTTTTTAAAATTATAAAAACGGTGCAATGCAATAGACAGTCAACTTCCAAACGCATATTGAAGTAACCTGGTGATATATCCCTGGGATCATGCAGGAAAATTAGATGCTATTAGTTTTACTACTTAAAATAGTCACCAATTTATGTCATTAGGCGCCCTTGGTCTTCCCTTTCCCACTTTCCAAGCTTAGTGTCTCCCCCTTCACCCCTCTCTCTATGACACATACAGTTCTGTAAAGCCTTTTAGCATTTCCCTCTGCCAGCCCTAGAGCTATGCTGGAGCCAGGCCAATTTATACCAGCTGGGGATTCATTCTAATAGGTCTTTTGGGACTTTTCTCACCCTTACTACCAGGTCTCACACTCGGAGCTATGACTGACTGCCTGGCTCTACTCTTCAGTTGTCGCAGTGAGCTCAGCTGTCTTTGTTCCACCACATTAACCATTCAGTCAGTTTGACTGGGATACAATTGCTGAACACTGAGAGTTGAGTATCTTATTCCCTTCAAATGCCCAGATCCTCTTGCATTCTCTGATAGTGCCAGGGGACACTCCATTGTATTCAGAGAGAAAGTCAAGCCAACAGGACTAAAACGCTGTAACCAGATGAAAAGCCACAATTCTGGTGGGTTAAAAGCAAAATGTGCAATGTTCTATTTTCCTCGGGGGCAAATACCATGGGTATCCAGAATCTATCTTGCTAGAAGATGGAGTTTCAATAAATATCAAACACATTGTTCCACTCCTGTCCCTGGTAGAGCACAGTAAATTGGCTTAGAATCATCATAGAATCATAGAATGGTTTGGGTTGGAAGGGACCTTAAAGATCATCCAGTTCCAACCCCCCTGCCATGGGCATGGACACCTTCCACTAGACCAGGTTGCTCCAAGCCCCATCCAACCTGGCCTTAAACACTGCCAGGGAGGGGGGAGCCACAGCTGCTCTTGGCAACCTGGGCCAGGGTCTCACCGCCCTCACAGGAAAGAATTTCTTCCTAATATCTCCCCTCTTTCAGTTAAAAACCGTTCCCCCTTGTCCTATCACTCCATGCCCTTGTAAAAAGTCACTCTCCAGCTTTCCTGTAGCCCCATCAGGTACTGGACTTATCCAGTCCTAACCAGGAGAAGCCAGTGAAAACCTAGAGAATCCACAAGATAAAATCTCAAGATGCAGGAATTTTAAAAGAATCCAAAAAACAACAATAAAAACTTTTGTGAAGTTCTAAATATCAGTGGTGCATACAGTAGATACTTCAAGTGCACTCAATTATAACACATCCGTGAATTGGCAATGGAAAAATCCGATTCCAGCAGCAGAGATGACTTGCAGCTGCAGCTAATAGAGTGAGGGATGTGAATACAGAGAGCACTTCTATGATGAAGGCAAGACCGGCAATCAGTTGAATGCTTCAGAGCAATAAAGCACAATCAATCTGACAACAGGGCCACGCTGTTAACTGTGGCTTTCTGTTGAATGGAGTTGCACAATGGAAGGGCCCTGTAAAAGAGCAGCCTTGCCCCCAGGCTCTATCGCATTCTTCTCTGTGTTGCTTTTTTTCATTTACTCTTTTTTCCCCTTTGCTTTGTAGCTGAGATTTCCTCATTAGGGGGCAATTCTTCAGCATGGTTAAAACGTTATAAGTTTCTTTACCTTGCTTATATTTTGTTCTGCCTTCACATCAGTAGTTCAGGTCACAGAAATGTCTCACTGCAAGCTATGGCTGATGATCGCCAACAAAGCAGGTGCAACTCCATAAGATGCAATGGCATAATGCTGTCAGGGTACACTATATAGTGGCCAGGTCAGCATGCAATGAAACAGAAGACACAAGTGTACTTTTCCTAGGTTTTGGTATGTATGGGTTGAACAATGCAAAGATCACTGGTCAGTTATATTAAGAAGGAAGCGTTCTTTTTTTCTTCTCCAATCACCAATTTTTCTACCAAAACTTTATTTTCTCCCTGCCCTGCTGTGGACAGACCAATATTAACATTCCTGGGGACACCTAAGCTCTTTTCAGCTGAGCTAACTCTTCAGAATAGCACAAACCTTTCCCTAATCATTGCATAATTCTTAGTTTCTAAAGCCTTTGAAACATGCCTTTTCTTTTTCTGAAAAACCCATCATTTGGAAATTCCTTAGAACCACATTGTCTTTTAAGTTCTTTCCTGTGCCAAGCAACAATGGCTACCTGACTGGTATCAGCCTTCTTTTACGAAAAGCCTTAACAGGTTTACTTTAGTCCTGATTCCATTTTTGCAGCACATAGAAGCATCCCAAACATTTACAGAGAAATAATAATTAACTGCTAGCCCCTGAACTGAGCATCTCACTGTACAATTTAAACATGGATTGCAATACAAAGAAAGAATTGACAGGGAAAGAAAGAGCACCTAAACCAGGGAAGTGGTTACAAGAAGTTGAAAACATGAAGACAAGATCATGGTCCTTATTACATGGTCTGTGCAGTAACTTAAATTGTGACTCTGCTCTCACTGAAATAAATGGCAAAAATCCACAGTCTTTAATTGCAGCAGGGTGCAATGTGAAAAAAAAAAGTGTATATGAAAAAGGCCGGTACTACCATTCTGATTTGATAAACTTTGACATCTGCTTTAGACTTGATCAGCTTGCAGTGGCACTGGGAGCTACACTGAATGCAAAGTAAGTGAGAATTAGCTATTCACTGCTACAGCAAGAACCTGAAAGCGTTTTGCACTGTACGTCTCTCTGGAGATGAGAAAAAGGGATTCGGTTTCTCTTTGCATTTCAGGAGCCTACAGAATTCTACAAGTCTTCATGTATCTGCTGTGAAAAAACATCCTTTCATAAGCAAGAAAAGTGAGGTGCAGCCAGCTGTAGAGATACCCTGCTTGTTGTAAAATGCCCCACAAGCCCTGGAGTAGAAAGCTGCGGCAGTTTGCTTTGCTCCGTGCATTGTGGTAATCGGGCAGCTTATTTTGTGACCTTCAGAGATCTGGGTCTGCATGAAAAGGAAACTAAAAGCAATATAAATTTTTGTAAGGAACTGGTTTCTGTGTCATGATACAGAGGTAGTAGAAGCCATGCAAAATGCAGAAGCATTTTGGTCCATCCATCAGGAAAGGAAGGGTCTGGAGGGTCTGACCTACGAGGAACGGCTGAGGGAGCTGGGGGTGTTTAGCCTGGAGAAGAGGAGGCTCAGAGGTGACCTTAGTGCAGTCTACAACTACCTCAAGGGAGGTTGTAGTGAAGTGGGAGTCGGCCTCTTCTCCCGGGCAACTAGTGACAGGACAAGAGGACACAGCCTCAAGCTTCGCCAGGGGAGGTTCAGGCTGGACATCAGGAAGAATTTCTTTACAGAAAGGGTCATTAGCCATTGGAATGGGCTGCCCAGGGAGGTGGTGGAGTCACCATCTCTGGAGGTGTTTAAGAAAAGACTGGACATGGCACTTAGTGTCATGGTCTAGTTGACATGGTGGTGTCAGGGCAACGGTTGGACTCAATGATCCCAGAGGTCTCTTCCAACCTGGTTGATTCTGTGATTCTGTGATATATGTCCATGTATATGTCAACACTAATCCAACTGGGCACAAAAATGTGTCCCAAATTAAAACAACTGAAGACTGATAAACTCTCTTTAGAATGATAATTGAATAGTACAAAATGTAAAGCAAAATTAAATCTTGTTATTACAACTTTAGATTAAAAACAAAATCTGGGAGGATACACAAGAAGGTATCTCTGTGTGTGTCCTCTTCTATACTCTGTCCCTAGACATCTGCTGTTTATCACTGGATATGAGGAAAAATGGATATTTGTTTTAACCTAGTAAAACTATCCTCAGTTTCTCCTCTGGACTTATATAATTAATTTTTGTTTAAATCATAACCGAAAATTAGTAATTTCAGTTACAGTGAAGCATTCTGCTCTGTGTGCCATTACAAGGACCAAACTTCAGAAATCCGTGTTTATTGGCTGAACATACAAGGGCTTTGTTGCATTCATATTGAACAGAGGAATTGCTTTGGGCATAAAAGAGGGAGAAAAAAAAAAATTTCACTTAGAAAATTGCTTTACTCTAACCTTTAATCCATATATTAATATTTCTTCCTTTTTTGTTTTGCAAACCATATATAATTTTTTTCCTTGTATTTACTATTTTAAACTGCCAGAGAAAACTTGAATTTCTTTTGTTCAGCTAAGTGGGATTATGCTAAGTAAAATCATGGAATCCTCGAAGTAAATAACATATGCCATTGGCATCTTGCATACGTTATTTGCACAACTGGGCAGTTTGCATTAGTCTTCTTGTAATGTGCACCTGAACGTGGTTTGTATAGTTTGAAGGAAAATTGAAATTTCTCAGGAATGGTTGGTGCACCATAGATCAGTTAGAGGTCATCATGTTATTTAGTATTTTATGGCGAATAAATCAGATGCTCACTTCAAAATCCCCACCTTTATATGAGCTATAATACATTGAGTTCTTTATGGCAAAGGAGTGGATTTTTATGAACTGAAACTGAACCACATTATCCTGTAAAGTAATGGGGCAGCTACACATTTAATGAATAGGACATCGCTCACGTTTTTTGTATTCTCTACATCACGCTGAGAGCAGAAAAAGCCTGAACCAAGTAGATTGCTTGTCCCTGGGTACAAACAACAGGACACTTGAGGCAGCGAGGGTGCGAGTCTTCATATCTAGTTTAAACATCTAGATTAAGATGATTGTTTAGATTCTCCATAAAAGGTGAATCTCCACAACCTTCTAAATAAAACCCTATCTAGCAGTAAAGCAAGGTACCACAAACAAACGGACACTGGACAACCTTCTAAGGGGAGGCAGGTAAAATAGCTATTTACTGGCACCCAGACAAGTTTCCTATGAGTAAGTGTTGAAATGGTGAAGTCTTGGTCTTCAGAGCACACAGAAAAGATCCTTTGAATCTGGCCCTTGATTTATGACTCAAGCTTTTCTGTTCCATTGTGTGCTTAATGCCCTTTGCTTTTGATTGCTGCAACTGCAAAAATATTCTATGAATATAATATCTTCCAGACCAGTTGTAAGTGACTCACAAAAGGAGTCACTTATACAGCTTGATTCATCATACACTTCAGCTACTACAGGCATTGATCCACAACCATTAGCTAAATGCAGAGCAGCGTATGGGTTATAAAAAGTTTGTACAAAGTTATTTACTTGTTTCTTAGAATTTATTTCATCATTTTCCAACTGAAATAGGAAAGAAAGGTGAGAAGAATTTTCTTAATAACTGAGGATAGCTTTCTACCCCAGTTTTTGTTTGTTTTTTTTCTTTTGCTTTATGATAAGAGGAAAAAATATTAATGAATAGATTTAATTTTTATTAGTAAAATAATGCTACATAGGGTCAGGAATCATTTGTTCTCTGCTGCCTGAGATTTAGAGAATTATTTTGACTGATTCTTAAATAAATTTTTGTACCTGTTGTAAGGAGGCTCTAAATGACTTGATTAATTTTCATGTGCCCATTACAGACTCTTATACTTGAAGAGCATTAACATACAATTACCTTCATTACCAACAGAACAGCTGACTGTTTCTTCAAACATGCATTTTGCTGATATTTCTTTTCCCTGAATTTGCAGCTCTGAAGTGACAGAATGTCCATGGTACAAACTGTTCTGATGAAAAACTTTCATTTTCTAGGTTGGTCAGAAAATTTTCCAACTCTGCTCCTTCCATATTCAAAGAAGGAAGAACTAAGAGATGATTTTTTTTCATAGCTTAGTGTAACAGCAGCTGAGGGTATAGACTAAGGGGGTGATTCATTTATCTTAAAATTCAGCTATCTGAAATTTAGGTGTCTTATCTAAAGTAACTGTCTAGGTATCCTGTCAAGGGAATGGGAGCAGATAAACAGCTCCAGAAGGCAATACATCTTATCTGGGCTGCATAACATCTTAGAATGGGCCTATTTCTCACTCCACTCACTCAAGGTGCCAAGGCATCCCGTTAGACTTTGTGTTTAACTGGTCGTCAAAGAAAGTTACATTATTTTAGAAAACTGTAAATCTTTTGCTTTCAAGCATTTAGCAGGTAATACCTAAGGAACCGCTTCAGGAAAAAGTGTGGCCGCTGTGAGATTTGTCACTTAGATTTTCAACTTTAATACTGTGTCAATGCTGAGTCTTAAAACAAACAAAAAGATATTTTATAGATCAAATATTACTTCGACTCTAGGCCTTAACCTCAGGCACTGTGAAAAGCAGATGAGAAATAAAAGTTTTGGTCTTCCTTTATCACCTAAATTTAAAACAAAACGTTAATGTTATTTCAGCTTTGAATAGGTTTAAATATCATTGGTGTAGAGAAAGCCTTGCACGGGACCTTTACACGGAAGTTTTTATACTTAAAGGGTCTTACTTGTTTTTTTCATTGTTCTTTCTGTCTTCCCACTGACTATGTTTTAAGAATCCATTTATTAATAATGTCTGTTCTTCCACCCTATGTGAGATAGCAGGAAATAATAATAACATTTTGTCAGAATCTCAGAGAAAATTGAAGCATCAAAGGGCTAAAAATTTACTTCAGAGAAACAGCACATTCAATATAAATTCATTGCTGCGTTTTTTTAAAAAAATAGTGATTTGTGTTTTTATTATTATTACTGCTGCACCTGTTTTTCTTGCAACTATGAGCTAATGTCTTTGATGTCATCTCTGCTGTCAACTCTGATGTCAACTCTGAAGTGGGAGTTGGCCTCTTCTCCCGGGCAGCTAGCGATAGGACAAGAGGACACAGCTTCAAGCTTCGCTAGGGGAGGTTCAGGTTGGACATTAGGAAGCATTTCTTTTCAGAAAGGGTTATTAGACATTGGAAGGGACTGCCCAGGGAGGTGGTGGAGTCACCATCTCTGGAGGTGTTCAAGACAAGACTGGACATGGCACTGAGTGCCATGGTCTAGTCGACAGGGTGATGTCAGGGCAACGACTGGACTCGATGATCCCTGAGGTCTCTTCCAACCTGGTTGGTTAATTCTGTGATTCTACTCATTCCCAAATCAACCAAAACCCTGAGCATAAAAAACTTCAATCAATTAATATAAATATTATAAAATCAAATCAGTCAAAAGAAGAAAGCCATAATAAATCAAATGCATAGCAAATATAATTTTCTTAACTGATTACTAATAGTCTTCCTTAGTGGATTTTCCTTGCTTTCTTATTTAAAGGCATCAGCAATGCCTCAGCATAATGTTGAGTCCTGATTCACAGGTCTTAGTATCTTTTAATCTCTTCAGTCTAGGTATAGGTATAGACTGTAGGATATAGGTGTTGATAGAGCTCCCTACATTAGAAATCCCTGTAGAAAATTGCTGGGAAGCATTGCCGTTCAGACAATATTCATTACCTCCCCAAGAAATTTGGTCAGATACAACTACAAGAAAGGAACTAATGAGCAGCTGGCCTTGTAACAGAGATTATGCTTGAAATATATCTGAAAAAATATCTGAAGACTACTGCAAATAGAGGTCATCGACTGTCTCTGGCAGATATGTTGAAGTCCTTAAAAAAGGCATAAAAATATTTTTTACTAAAAGTAGCTTATAAAGAGTGACTCATGGGCTGGAGAGCAGGGGCAGAAAAGACTGGAAAATAATTTTCAGCCTAACATGAGCAAGGACGGCGCAAAGCCACAAGGACCACCAGAACCCAAACTCTCCTAAGGAGATCCATAAGATCTGATTAAAACTCTCTTAACTGTAACAGTTCATTTGTAAAAGGTGTAGAGATAATTTGACATCACCTGTAGGCTTTGATAATAAAGTCACACCTTAGATGATACAATCTGTCACAGTATTTGTGCTTTGAAGCGGTGTGGTAATCTGTAATAGTCCCTGTAAAAGAGATTCTCCTGCCCACCTCCTTGGAGGACCAGATGGTAAGTGGACTACATGTTTTCCCTCCGCTAATTGAGCCCAACTTGTGAATGTTACTGGCCCTCAGCTGGTTGCAATGTAGACACCGATCACACTTTGCAGTCATTTTTGGTATATTTTCTTGGTCACCTCTATCTATGACATGAGAATTCACAGTTCAACCGGGTCACCTCTACAGCAGCTACAAGTGCTTAACCCCCAAACTCCAGCTACTTGAGCAGCCTGACTTTTGCTGTACTTTAACTCTCCCCAAGCAGATTTGCTAGAGGATTGCATATAATTGACAGAAACGATGGTAAACAAGAACAGAATGTGGTCCTTTTTCCAGTAGCATCAGAAAGAGAGCATTTTTAAAACCTGACTGCAACGGGTTTCACTCTTTGGTGAACACTGTGTGGGAGTCCCTGCCAAAATCTCTTAGATCCAAATCAGGTGCCCACCAAATTCATTGATTTGAGACAGTGAGAGCAGGCGATGAAAAACATAGAAATCAGTTTTCAGTCAGGACCCTAAAAGCATCAAAGATACTTAGTAAATTATTTTGTACTCAGAGTACAAGCTACTTATGAAGAAGATGAACTTGATGCCAGACAAAACCAGTACACCCCCATTTTGACAAACCTTTCCTCCTAACGGGGTACCAGGACCTTAGTTTAAGATTCTGCGTTTGGTTTTAAAATTTTGTTTGTGGTTTAAAAGATCATCCTGATTTAACAAAGCTCATCTGTCAGTCTTCATGCAACCTTGAAAATTTCAGTCTAACAGAACATCTGAGAAGGAACGGAGCTATACATTGAAAATAGAGTTGGCAGATTGATAGAGGCATGTAAAGAGAGATCTTTATTTCATGAGTAGCCTAAGGGAGCACAAGTTGGTATAACTTCTGTTTTAACGGGGCTTGGAGGAAGTGCAAATTGCAGCAACTTAGATTCCTCTGATGTTTCCTGCTGTGTCTAGATGTAGTTCCAGCCCTTGAATATAGTGATGCCTGTTTCATGCAGAGTTGTGAGTGCTAATTGTCTGACACGATACCCAAAGACAACGCTGAGCAAACATCTGTGGTGCTGTAGCAGTGCTCTGATCCACACTGCCAGGCTGGTTTTCTGTGTTCACAGGCAGACAGCTACCGACCTCAGCAGCTGTAATGAAGGATCATACCTGAAGCATGAATGTTTGAAATGGAGGTGTAGCAAATCTTGGGTCACTGTGGTTTATATAATAGAGACCTGGGATACAATTTTGTAGGTAGTGATACTGAAAAAGTCGGAAAATAAACTCTCTGAGAGTTTATTTTTAAGTTTTAGAAAGCAGGCATTCTTTGTTGCAGCGCTGTCAGAATGGGGGATATTTCCTCCAATCGTGCTCCCCCTCAGTTCCAGCCAGCACTCCTTATATTATCATATAATCACGCATATACAACAGAGTTCCCAGAAATCTCATACATATTTAAATCATTTCTTGGAACTATTTACATAAGTTAACACCCACTGGCGCATGTATAGTCTTGTACCCTGGTGGTCTTTGAGGGTTGTCAGGCCCCTCTGGTGGTCATCACCCCTGTGTCCTTTTGGTGAACTTTAGTGATGCACATGCGCCATTCAGTATACCGTGCCTGGTTGCTTCACTTGCCAGCTCATTTTTCTTCTTCACCTGTTTAAGCTGGTCTGGTTCCTTAACTGTGGTATAGTTTTCCTCCCTATCCATTGTCTAATATCCTGTTTGTGTAATTTGGCCTTGTTTCAGCAACTACAGAAGCTTCTATTCTATAAATTATTTTCTAGGGTCCCACTGTTTAAGGTATCAATAGCTCCATCTTTCTGATAGCTCCATCTTTCTGATAGTTACTTCTACCGGAAGAGAGAGATGTCTCCCATTCCCTTGATTTCCATAGTTCTGCTTCTCTCTAACTCACTGCTGTCCTCCCACTCCTACCTCCTGCCTTGCTTCAACTCCAGTGCTTGTTGCATCCTTCCATGAAGTCACTAGCATACAAGAAAACAATCCAGCTTTTTTTTTCTGGATTTAGTTTTTGCTAAATTAGCAGCATAAAGCAGCTCGTAGAAGGGTTCAATGTGTATTAATACCTGCTGGGAGCAGGAGGGGTGGGGAGAGGGATGGATAAGAAGGAACTTCAAGTTTTAGTGCCAGAGTTACTACATTGGCTCACCATGTTGCATGGTGATGAGAGGAAACAGCTTCAAGTTGCACCAGGGGAGGTTTAAATTGGATATCAGGAAAAATTTCTTCACCAAAAGGTTGTCAAACATTGGAACAGTCTGGGTAGGGAAGTGGTTGAGTCACCATCCCTGGAGGTATTTAAAAGATGTGTAAATGTGGTGCTGAGGGACATGGTTTAGCGGTGGACTCTGCAGTGCTTTGTTAACAGTTGGACTTGACGATCTTAAAGGTCTTTTCCAACCAAAACGATTCTGTGATTCTATGGAATGACATTCTTAATGCCATCCACTTCTTGCAGTATATATTACTCAAGCTGTAAGTTTATAGCATGCTTTTTCTAGGAAGCACAGACTCTTTCCAGCTTCTGGCTGAGTCCAACAGCTAGTGCTGATAACCACTTCAGGCAACAAAATGCAAACACAAGCCAGAACCCACAGAACTGCTGGCCATGGAGGAGTGAAACACCTGAGCTCGATGCCAGATGGGTAGGTTAAATTTATCAGTTTAGTTACAGCAGCACAGGTTTTAGTTCAGTTTACAAAACACTCCTGAAGTCCAGGATGGCTCAGTAGAGGCTGATCACCAAATAACACCCATATTGTTACTTGGGCGTGAGCTAGTTGTTAGAACCTGGATTAGTTATCTCTGCTTTTCACTGCAGGGGTTTCTCTGAACATGTTACAGACATCTCCTTTGAAATGTTAGGCCAAAATTCAAGAAAAGACTTAGAATTTAAACTGTATTTCACTTTAGGTACCTTACTCAAGGTTATGAATTCTGCTTTTAAGCTAATGCTTAACTTTCATACATTTTACAACTCATAACCCAGCCGGGAACCTTGAGGTCAGCTTTTGGGATAGGTATTTTGCCCTGCTACTCTTAAAAGACAGATGAATGTTTTTTGGTTTTTTAAAGGGATAAGTTCTAGAAACAATGGTTAAATTTAATAGCTAGAGTTGGAAATAATTTCATATTTTGGCTTTCAAACACCTGCCAACAGAGAATTACTCTCTACAGTATACTAGAATTTTAACTGTCAACATCAGACTCAGTGTCAGTGCCAGACAAACTGTGACACTAACTAGTCTCTAAGTGTGAGCTGGAATCCAACCTAGGAAATTCTAAGATAAGGCTTCAAACTCACATAGCGCTCTCCATTCATTTATTATTTAGAAAAAACAGTCTGTAATGTTTTATTTCAGTAAACTGAACTGATAGCTTTCAGCACTTCTGGAATAAATCCACACAGGGCTCAGTTCCCAGTCAGGCACAAAAGGTTTGTTTGATTAACATTTCCAAAGTTCTTGGTCCACCTCTTGTATTATTTAAGAAACATTCTTAAGCTAATAATGTTTGGAGAAGCTTTTAAGCAAGCTGCTCCTGCGGGTTGATGGACATACTCACTTTCTTCTTACATTGTCATGCCTTGAGGAATCTGGCAACAGAACCATAGCAAGAAAAGACAAAAACCAGCTTATAAACTAGGGAGGAGCGCTTTCATTAGCGAAACCAGGGTGCATCTTTCACTCTTCTCTGTGTGTTTTGAGCTGCTTTTATCCCCATCTTTATCTATTCACACAGGCAACACTCAAGCCAGAAAAAGTATATGGGAGGATGTTGATTACTTTACTTACACTTTACTGCAAAAGGAGAAGTTTCTAAACTTCTAGATAACTATTTCAAAACAGGAAGATGAAATAAAGTTCTGCTCTTTTGAGCCTTGAAAAAAATGACACCTCTGCCTAGTTCTTAGTACTGTTCTTGATAATACACTACATTTTATTGGCTTCTTTGGCTGCCTTTGCACACTGATCCACCTGTTTTAGAAAACCTGTTTGGCATCATGTATGCATGGTTTACATAATGTTCTGTAGACACTTTAACTACATAAAAGCACTTCTGCCACTTTTTTTCACGATTCACTCAGTTTTATGAGGTCTTTCTGCAGTTCCTAACCCTCAGTATGGCTTTTGGTTACCAGAAAGAGATCAGAAGCATCTGCAGATGTAAATATTTCATTTTCTATACATTTCTCTCAATCAGTGAGTTTGTTTAGTTGAACAAAACTAGCTTCAGCACCATCTCCTGTGGGACACCTTGTGTGCCTTCTGGCTTTCCCCCATTCCTAGTTTAAATATTTTTCTCTGACCTTGCATGAGTCCATTTGGATTGAACATAACTCTTCCTTCCAGTACAGGTTTTTCAAGTCCCAGAAAGTTCCCCAATTCATAGTAAGTTTAAATCTCTCTTCCCTACACCACCATCTCATTGCTGCATTGAGACGCTGGATCTCTGCCTGCCTTTGAGGCTTTGTGTCTGACAGCACTGTGGAGAATGCTGGTGTGAAGGTAGTAGGAGCCTGAATACAGCTCCCAGAACTGCCCTCGTCTACTTTTCTGCTATTGGTGCCGACACAGACCGCAGATGCTGGCTCCTACACTGCATATCTGTGCAACTTAGCTTGTGAGGTCTAAGATTTCACCTTTTCCATCCAACAGCCTGTAAGTCACTATGTGGTCCTCTCACATGCTACAAATGCAGCTTTCTATGCACCTAATAACTGAATCTCCCATTCTTACTGCCTGCTGCTTCCTATCCCTCAAAATCCACAGCAGCAACGTCCTGGGTGCAAGAGATCGCTCTGACATCAGCATGTCTCTTCTCAGATACTGCATCCCCTTTTTTCAGCTGAATGCCCTCATTCCCTGAGACTTAATGGGCTGTTGTTTTCAAGTTTCATCAGGTAATAGCTATGGGACAAATTTTACAACAGCACAGCTTTTTCTTCAGCTGTGCAGATAATGTTTCAATTATCAGTTGGCTGTGATGTGCTGCTAATACTGTATATCTTGCAAGATCAATTCATCTTTCTCTCTCTCTGACAGACTGCATAGATTTCAGAAAAGAGTTTTGTCTATCTCTATTTTAGGAAGTGTACAGCTTGTTTAGGTGCTACCCCAAAATAGTATTTGCTCATATGCATATGTTTATCTGTCTGCCTAGTGTTTTCCACCTTTATGCAGGCTGGATGTGTTGTGCAGTAGCTATGGTACTTGAAATAATGCAGGTAAAGCTGATGTCTGGGGGATTAACTAATTCTTCACATAATTGCCTTCACAGATATAAGGTTAAAAAAATTTCAGCGCTAAGCAACAAGAATTACAATTAGATCATGGAGGGCTTGTTGTATGAACTTCTGTAGCATCCACTGTATTATTAGGTTTTGTGTTATTTTCCTGACTAGTTCTAATGAATAATAAAAGAGCCTTGAAGATTTCTGAACAGAGAAAATAAACCCTACATATGAAAACATAGACTTTCTTTTCAGTGTATCAATTTTAAATCTATTGCTTATGCATAGATTTCACATTGCTTGTGAGTTTGGTGTGTTAGGTTCTGGGTGCACACAAGACAGAGATGATCACTTAGCATACAGTTTGAATATGAAGTCAAGAGTCTGATAAAGTCTAACCTGGTGACTCATTTGCATGATATACTCTTAGCCCCTTTTAGAGCTGATGGAGAGAAATAGGCATGTACAGGATGTAATTAATCCTCCTGCTCCCATCCCAGACATGGGATTGCATCGTATAAATAAAGAATAGAGCTAAAATAATACTGTCAGGATCATATGTTACTTTGTATATGCTGATTAAATGTGGTATGTACTTGATTCATGTACATTCATGTAGATAGTTTTCATTTGGATTGTTGAAGGATTTTTGGTAAGTCAATTTCCACCGTTTATAATTAGCTTTTCATTACAAATGTTACAGTGGGATCAAATATACCATGGAGCCTTGTCCTACAGATAAAAATTTAAGCACCTGATGAGTTCTATAATATTCACTTTGGATGTGTTGCAATGTAAAAGAAAAGTAATTTCCGTAGTCAACAGGTTGGCATGTAAAAGCGTTGTGCTCCTCATTTCAGAATAGTCAGAGTAATTAAGTTTGTCGCTTTATCTCACACTTCCCCTAGTGCTAAAAAAACAAAAAAAACCCGTATGGACTGTTGAGTTCAGATCTCTGCTCTCACATACAGGAGGGTCCAAAAGGAACCATCAACACAGCCTCATAATCCTGAACCACACTGTTTATGAAGACTGGGAAGAGCCCAAAGGACGTAAAAGCCAAGGATTAGTCAGTAAGAGCAAGGTTATGCTACCTACAGTGGGCAAGTGCGTATCATGTAGAGAGCTCTGACTTAGTTCCAGATTGTCTAGTATCTCCACATGGCAGTGCAGGGCTGAGAAGGGATGAAAGATTTCTGCAAAGACCCACATTAATATACTTCTCACAGTTTTAAAACTGGATTGATTGCTGGTCCAGTCCACGTTATCAATGTACAGTGACACTGATACACCCTGCAACCATTCACTGTTAAGGGTAGCTATTACTGATAAATTACTGATAAATTGCTGATAAATTAAGATAAATTACCATTAAATTACTGATTGTTGTAAAAAAGATTTTAGAATAATTTCTAAGTAAATTTCCACCTCTTGGAAGTTTGAGGTTCTTCACTTTGCAACAGGACAGAGTAACCTTCAAACTCATTTAGTAGTAAGAAAATCTCTCAATATAAAAATATCTCCTGTTGTGCTGGGTGGGTTTACCATCCATGTACACTATGCTTTCATACAGAAAAACTTCAATTATAGTTTAAGGGAATGAAAATACAGAAAAGAACAAAAGTTAAATACTCAAACACAGGCTACACCTGAAATTCAAACAAAATGGCAATGGAAATGGTCCTTATAAAAACTAATCAAACAATTGTACTTACTGGAAGTCTTAATTGACTCTGTGCATCATTTAAAATTGTGAACCTTATCTCATACGGTGTCTTCCTCTCTTTGGTAAGTAGGTTAGCAATTAAAGCACACATATATAAATTTTTGTAGTGGTGGCTAAGGTAGAATTTTATGCATGGCATTTACTTTCTATTCAATTTTTTAAAGCCATGTTTTACTAAATAGATTATTCTGATTTCTCTTTGAAAAAGAAAAAAAGCAATAAAATTACCATCCTGAATTGGAACAAATCATAATTAATACTGTGTGGATGAAATTAGGCTTTGCTAATCCAATGAAAGTCGTCTTTAATGGAGATTTAAAACAGAAGAAAGAAAATCCAGTCTTTTCTTCTTAATATGCCCCCCGAAAAAATATTTAAGCCCTTTATATAAGGTTAAATTTTGAAGAATCTGGACTCCTTCAGACTTATAAATATATTTATATGAAAATACATTCTAGAAGAAAATGCATGGAATCTAGTGGGAGAAGTGTCAAAATACAAATCTAGTAATTCTCATTCTGTCACTGCCAGTTGTCAGTCCAAGACAGTCACCATCTAAGATACAGATATTAGCAAATCCTATGCTCTGAATGACTTTTTTTTTTCCTTAGTCAAAGCCTTAAAGTATAAATAAACACAAACCATTTACAACCTTGACATTGACTTTTGCTATGTGATCGCAGCACATCCATCTTCCTGCCTGAGACTGTGGGACCCAAAGAGGGTGCAGCAAAGAACTCTTCTTCTCTGAGAGAAGAAACCGTATCAATTCCTATGTTTTGGGAGTGTTCACTGTCGTTAGAGATACCTTTAATACAAATAGAAACACACTATCAAACTGTGGCTACATCATATCCTCTGCTAAGCAGCCAGTGCATCTGTATGTAGAAAAGGGACCGTTCAATACCTGTTTCAGAGAAGACTGCTGCACTTGCAAGAAACTAATTCAGGCTTCGAGGACCAGTAGACCAATGGGATGGCATGGACAGGAGCACGTGAACAGATGTACAGGAAGCCCTACACTTTCTGTGTGGATGTCACTAGAGATGATGCATGTGGGTGCTATAGACTATACAGCAACTTGGTCAGGTCTCATTGGAAAAATTTTCTAAGTCTACAAATACTTTTGGAATTAAAAGAAGGCATGTATTGGAAAAGCTGAGTTAAAACTAGCCGTACTGATTGCTCTTCTTCTAGTGTTGGTCAGGTCACGCACAGGAAGATCACCATGGGTTGGATTCAGTCTGCGGATCAAGACACATACATTTAGGTGTCTACATTTAGATGTCTATATGTGAGTTAGACATCTAAATTCCCATTGCAGTCAAATGGAGTTAAGTTACTAGATCTTTAGAATCCCTTGATTCCATCTCCTCTGACTCTAATGGGAGCATAGACAAGTATTTCACATGTAGACACTTACATGAAAAAGCCTAATTTGAGATGGTTTAACCTTTAAACAATATCACAAACCATGCTGAGACTTAGATTCCTCATTCGAAATTCGCAGAAAATATGCATTCCTGTTGACTGATGATTAACACTTCTAAATATCAGGCTATTTTGTTAATATTCAGGAACACGGTTCTCAATGAATTCAGTTAATTCCACATCCATAATTTTGCAAAGGGGTCCTGTGCATATGCAAATGAATATCTATAGCCAGATAGACAAAAGTGATATCTCTTGAATATTTAACAGCTGTGTCTATACTAGTGTCTAAACTGGCCAGTGTTTGGTCTTAAGCACTGACATGTTGTACAAACTGCTTAATTACTAATAATCTCTCTGACATAGTTTTGGCTCATTCTCAGTCTCCCAAACTGCATGTGGTCACAGACTGGTGGGTAGCACAGACCTGCTCTCAAACAGTCATTGTAGCTGAAGCAACCTGTTCTGGAGGGAAAGTGTGTTGAGCTATGTGAATGCCATGACTCTTTCTACTAGGGCCAGAGAACAGGTAGAAAAGCCATTGACTTGTTTTAGTTACTAATACAGATGTAGTTAATAACTATTTGACCTCACTTTTTCCTCTCCCTTTTCACTCAAGATCTTTCAGATCAGGCATAGTGTACATAACAGGTCTGAATTTGTACGGTGTCAGAGAAAGCAAGCCATCAGCTATAGACCACCTATATTCTGTGTGTTAAATATTCAGGGAACAATGCTATGTACCTTGAGTCATTAAGCTACAGTATATGTTGGTTCTGAGACCGAACAGTGTCTGAAGCAACTTCAGAAAAAGAGGCAGATCACCGCTATCCCCAAACAAGTGCATCATCTACTGTGGAGCTCATCTGCGTGTCACAAGTCTGCCTGTTTCCCAGCTGCACCACGCTGATAAGCCTGAAGAAGTCCAACAATAATGAAGGAGCCTGCTGCTTTTGTCTTTGTTTTTTGATACAGTTAATTTAGAGAACATTTTTGACCACTTTTGCTCAGAATTATAAACCTTTGATGATATGAAGTTAATATGAACATACTTCTCTCTATAATGTCAGTGTCTTGGTTAACAGATTCAGGGTGCTCTTCATTTTTACACAAAAGTGAACTCATGCAGAACATATGGAAATTTTTTATATAGAGGCTAAACAGCCTCTATATCAAAAACTTACTAAATATAGACATGCTGGAGCTGTTCTTAACCCAAGCTAATGGAGAAAAATGTATTCGGAAAGTTTTCTATTAAGTATAAGTGAAATACTTAACCATAAGTGTGCTTGATGTTGCATTAATGTTTTAAAGATTGGCATTTTCAGACTGTCAGTCAAAAAGCAGAGGAGAAGGTAGATAATCTCTATGGTTGAAAAGGTTAAGGAGAGAAATGCTTGCAAATCTTTTCCTATGTTAATTCTTTATTTCTGCTTTAAAATAGCATAAATGAATAAATAAACACAAAGCCACTAAAATGTGAATTTGTGAGGAACAAACTTCCAGGCTGTATTATTAAGGCCAAAAGATTAGCAATGTCCTAGAAAAATAAGTAAGTAACCATTACAGCTGTCAGCAAAAAGATATTTCAGGGGTGTGAAAGCCTCATTCTTTCTGGTATAAACTGAGAGCTATCACCAAGAGCTAGGAGGAAGAGGAGTTATGCCTTTATATGCTTATTCCATAGTAATTAATAGTAATTACAAAATTTTTCTGAACTTTTGTTTGGATTTGAACTTGATGGCCCAAATCTGAGTTGAGTCTTCTACATTACCATCTCTAAAGGTATCTGCTACAACTTTTGATTTGGTTATTACCATGTATGAAGAAAGACCATCATTCTCAGCATTGTAAGAAACATCAATTTGAAAAGGGTTCTTTTTTTTTGAAGAGTATGTTATACAAATAGTGTATTTTATTCCGATCTTACCCAAGCAGTCCCTGAGCCTTCTCCCAGTGACTGGGAAGGACCATACACTGTTATCAAAATGACCAGGCATGCTGGTGTCCATCTTCACGTATTCAGAAGATTCATGAGTTCAGGAAGCATCAGATTAACTGTACATGCTCACACTATCTGATCACATGCATAGGAGGTCTATCCAAATCCCTGCCTGGGGAAAAAGTTTCCAGGAATGATAACAAGCAAGGGAGTCTCTGCTAGCAGGGCTGGCTACTCAACCCACTCTCAGTTGCCCTTTTTTCTGGATGTTTCTCAGACTGAGGGAACCAGATGGGTCTGACTGCACCAACCTTCTCCTCATCACTGTCTCTCCCAAAAGCTTTTCTGTCCTTTGTACCTGACCATGTGAAGTGATAGAGATGTCTTTTATCCTCTGCAAAACAGTGGCGGCTATTGTCCTGGCACCACGACATTATATTGGAGGCTGACTCTGGAGGATCCCAAGGAGCAAAGGCCACTTGGATTGTCCCACAGGTCAGCTGACCTACTTTCAGGCCTCTCATGGACCTCGGGCTGTAAGTTAAGTAAGGTCCCTGCACTACTGCTGTCTCTTTGGTTTACTGACACCTCAGGGACTACTAGTTCTTTAAGTATCCCAGCTCTCTACTTAACTCTGCAGTATTGCTCACCTACTCATTTACTCACAAAACTGGACTGTTCGTATTGTAAAATTGTCAGATATATTTTTGGCTCTGGCCAGTGACTATTCTTCCAAATGACTTCTGGTAGAGTTTGGTCATTAGAAGGGGTCAGAGATCACTTTCAACAAGCAGTTGGGATGCAGCCACTTTGTTTTGGAGTCCGAAGAGTTCACTAGCACAGACATGAACCATACCATGACTGTTGCTCTAAATAACCAAAGAACAGTCCCAGGAATGTTCAATATTCTATTACAGATGTAGTCATTGTGTGTTACGGATCAAACAGAAGAGAGTAGGAAAAATTGTCTACCAACTTGAAGCTAAATTACCAAAGCCATGACTTTTTTTAATGTGTATTCAATCACTCCCTTATGCAACGTGTCATGCATCTTCTAATGGTTTTCATATACCGTCACACAGTTTTTAAACAGTTAATTATTCTACCTGTATAATCAGCATGCACACAAATTCCAGGCTGTAGTTTCTACATCTATGCATTTCATGCTTTTTTATACTTTAGTGACATACTTGGGCATTCTCCAGTTTGTGTGTCCTTTCCTACTGAATGCCACATATATCTTTTCTATCCAGCATCCTGTAAATCTTATGAAGACCTTCACAAGCTCTTTGATGCATTACAGACATCCACCTTGTTAGTCTAATGTGTAGCTCCTTCTCAGTTACTGTGTTAGGCTCATTATTTCAGTTGCACGGCTATGACAATTAAACTTCTCATCGAAGCTTCCATGGTACTTATTTATCCTATGTGCCTTTCCTGCTCTCCATCATCTACTTAAAAAAAATTGGAGTAATTTTTAGTCTGCTTTTGTGCTGTGCCTTGCTGACTGGAGCTCTCTTTCTGTTTGAGCTGTATACCATATCGTAAAAAAAACGCCACAAAATAGCTAAGAGTGATGTTTTATAATTATAACATTTCAAATAAAACAGAATTTACCAGTATTCAGGTCTTAACTGTTCTCTCTGCATTAACACTGCCCACTGTCATTTATACTTCCCTAAAGATTTCAGTGCTAATACTATTATCCGTTTCTCCTGGACCAAGGAACTGCACATCCCAGTTATGCAAGGAATTACGTGTTTAAATTGTCTTGTATTGGCAGCTATGGAGTTGACTTGTTTTAGAGCACTGAGTTGTAAGACAGACAAGCAAATGACGAGGGAACAATGTACAAGAGACTCATATTTGGTTTAGTCCTCAAGCGTGAGATTGTCCTACAGACATTACTGAAGAGAAATCATTGTGTAATGAATGTCCTGAAACAAACTTCCTGGGTCTCTGTATCCACTCACATATAATGTTATTACATAATCTTGTCAATAAGTTCATGAAGCTTCCCTTTAAAATATTTACATTTTAAAACCAAATACTGCTGCTGTGGGACTTTTCTGGAAACTCGTAGCTTCAATGACTGGAGAGGCTTTTGTTTCAAAGTGAATGCAGTTGTGGTCAGTTTATTAATTTCTGTGCCAACCCTGTTGTTTAACTTCTTTCCATATTTTTTACAGTTTGTGGTTTTGTAAACCAAGTGTTACAGAAAGGCTGTGTTTTACCAAAGTAAAGAAAGCAAATTCTGGTTACATCTCAGACTATTTCATGATCACTGTAGCTGTTCTTGTCTACATTCGTCTCAGTGGACAGATCTATGATGTCAAGTAATAGGTGGGGGAAAATGCAACAATCAAGATAGGAGCTGCTAATAAACTGGTTGAGAACCACAGAAAATTATATGCGGAGATGATAAGGGGATAATAACACCCAGAGTACAGGCCCAATGATCAAGATGATTTTGATGATATAGGGTGAGAATACAAAAGCAGGAGAGGTAGGATAATATTTCAGTTGTTTTAGCAAATACAGAATGTCAGTGTCAAGGAAGAAAAGAGGGGGCCAGATCCAGAAACCTTCAAATACCAAAAACAGGAGAAAGTAGAAATAAGGGAGCTACTGAGAGAAGGGAGCTACGCTGAGGGAACCAGAGCAAACATCATAGTACAAGCAGTAATATCAAAAGAAGCAGGAAGAAGAGTATGTATTGTCAAAATAAGTCAGGTAAAATTTATAATATTATCTGTACATGAGGGATTAAGAAATAGCCTTCTGAGACGTTATGGGGAGAAGAGTATAAAAGCCTGTGCAAGGCAGTGCAGAATCAAAGTAAGCTCCCCCACCCCAAGCTCTGAAATAAAACACTAGCAAAGTAAATACATCCAACAGCAAATTCAGGTGTGTGGCTCTGTGCAAACTGCACTCTGCACTACACAGTAAATTAGTTCCCAACTCAGCACAAGACCAGAGCTAATACCAAATAAACACAGCAGCATCATTTTTTTTTAATTCTGAGCAAAGCACTAAAAATTCAGAGCAGCACTGAGTGATAAACATCGCTCCCTCTATAAATGACTGGCCCGTTGCTAATGGCAACAGCTCTGTCCTAAAGTTAGCTGAGCTCTTACAGTGGCAAATGCAGCATCCTCACATCACTTGCAGGATTTAGCTCATCAGTTTTGCCAACTCCTGCAGCCATACAACTGCATTTAAGCATAAACTTTTCCCTTCTCTTTGCATGATATTCACCATAGAAAAACCCAGTTACAGCTAAAGCCTGATTTATAGTATCCTGAATATCTAAATAAATTCAATATTTAGTCTTGTCATTGTGTGATGCCATTTTATCCCAAATGCATGTTTTTTTGTTTTAAATAATTTTCTACAATACTGTAGGACAAATCCTTTAATTCCAGATAAAGATGGGTGGAAGTAATTCATCCAGATTATGGGACACCACTAAAAGCTAAACCATGTGCTGCTTAGGGTTTCAAACTATGGCAAGCAAGTGTTTGCTGGGATGGTGTGGTGTGACAGGCAAACATCGCATTAGTTTACGGTTGCAGTTCTGCAAACAGACACACACTATATCCAATCTCCAGGGTAAATGAGATGATAAAAGTAATACCCTGCCCTGATTTGTGAGCCTTCCTTTTGGTTTCAAAGACCCTTTCATCAAAGTCAATGAGATGAACAAAAGTATTTACACAACAACTTTTTATGGAGAATACGGAATCAGGTTTGGAAATGTCTTACGTTGGTTTGGACTTTGGTTTTGAATTCCAATAATTTAGAAAATTGTGAGTTATAATTAGGATGTCTATATTGCTGTATTAAACAATGTTTAGTATTTCCTTTAAAAATTTCATTTCAAATTTCATTTTGATTTTTTTAAAGAATGAAAAAATGCATTTCAAACAAGAGTTTTTTCCTCATAACTACAAAATTGTGGAAACAATTCATTTTCAGACGTGTTTGTGACAAAAAAGATAGATAAGGAAAATGTCTAAGTATCCCTTCATAACCTTTACATTATTGCACTTGGAACTTCATAAACTAAAGAGATAAAATACAAATCAGTTCTTTTCCTCTTTTATGGCTTTTCAAAGGAAGGCATAATTATCTAGAGTCAACAATGATTGTCCCACAATTTAAATTATTACACTCGCAACCTGAAGCCCCAAAGTGAATTAGGAGCTGGTAGCATAATGCACTGTAGAAGCACAGTACGTGGGGGTATCTACTCAGAGCTGTGTATCACCTAAACTGATTTCAGGAAAAAAAATAAATCCATGAGCTTGATAACTCCAGGTTGGACCCGTCTATTCCACTCTGTGCAGTTTTATATCATAGTCATTGCAACAGTGTCTGAGACTCAGTTTTGTAATGATATTTAGGCACCCACTTCCAGTTGCTTTTTCTGAGTGTTAGACACATAGATGAGGGCTGGGAGGAAGGTAAAAAAATAAGGACGTACTTTTTCTTTTTCACTGATTTGCTGTTAACAAGGGATGATGAGTTTTTATGCTGGTTTTACAGACTGAGATGTCAGCACCAAGAACCGAAAGAGCTGATGGATCAGGTCATGGATGCTACCAAAAAAATCTTTGAGCTTCACAAACTTTACACCTCTTCTCTCTGAAACACTTTGTGGTTGTTACTGTATGTGCAGCACGCTTCCCTGCAAGGTAAATAGAAATCTGGTTCCTGTAATGCTTTACAAGCATTATTTGCTGCCATAAAATACAAATAAAAGCATAAAATATTGAGGAAGATATAATTTTATAGTACATTAAAACTCAAAAAAACTTTAACGAGCGTGACAGGTTAACATTTTACAAGCATCAAAGGAGTAGGTGAATTATGGCATTATCAGCAGCAGAACAAGCTATCTCGCGATTAGCCCTCGAGTACTTTATTTTTCCAGATCATTTCTAATTAAAGTCTTGAAATGAGATCCTGTTAGCAAACCCCTAAATTACAGGCAGCAAAATAGGGATTCAATCCAAATATTTCTGCTGTAGTACATGACTGTGAGCCCAACACACTCTGTTCTGCATACAAAGAATTTGAGTTGTACATGTACAGAACGATTATATGGAAAACTGGGCGAGGGGGGATTAAAAAAAAGAAAAAAGTAACAACTCCCCATGCAGGTGGCCTTTATGGGTACAGTTACCAATGAGCAATTGCCATGTTGTGCATAGGACCAAGAAAACTCAAAGGGGAAAGGCTGACTAACAGGGAAAAAAGGCCAAAAACTTTGTTGCTTCTGCAAGTGTGCAATAAAAACCGTGAAGCCTTACACTGGTAAAATATAATATGTAACAATGTATCACTGCAAGCAAAAGGCAGTTTATCTTGGACGAATCTTTTTATTGACATATCACATAGGGTGTAAAGATGTATATGCATGCATATGAGCAAAAAGAAAACATCTGTCTTTATGTTAAACATTACTACAGAGTCATAATACCTATTTCATATATACGACTGAATTATATGTTTTTAAGGTTTAAAATAAAAAATGATCTAAAATTAATTATATAAATAATGTAAAAATATAAATGGAACTAAGAAATCAAAGTCGGATTCTAGTCAGACTGTGGCCTAAGGTCTGCTTTTAGCATTTTTGTTATCCAGCCAAAAACATTCAAAGTGTTTGTGTTTCTCCTTGAAGTTAAACCAATCTCTTTGAGTTGCAACTGAGTGAACCCACCAGCAGAGGTAAAGGAATTGGTTAGATCCTTCCTGAAACTATATCCTTTGCAGACGGTAAATGTATAAATAAACAGAGGCTCTGATCCAGGGTAATTACTTTAGGAACCTAAGGTAGATATGGACGTGATTAAATATTAGTTTCTTAACAGATGACACAGGAAAGAAACCAGTCACCTGAAATCAGCAGCACAGGTTGCCTCTGCGGTTAGTGAGGTGAGACAGGTGCTTCTGTATGTTTCCAGGTGGTTCTTTGCTTTACCTAATGACCTTTTATCTTTGCAAGTCAATGAATTTACTGATGCCTGTAAGAATATGTACGAGTAGTGTCAGGTCCCGACCCACTCAGTGGGCTCAGGGGGCTTCACTACAGATCCCTTGTGTGGCAATCCGGAGTGACTCCCACTCCAGAGGCTTAACCAAAACATCAATTTATTGGAGAATGCATCAAAATCACAACAAACAGGGATTTGGCAAAAGATATCCACAAAAACATACATTCACTACTGAACACGATAAAGAGAATCATAACCCAAAACCGCAACCTGAACAGTAACCTCATGAACATCAACAAAAACAGATCTTGCGAAGAAATTCCTGTGAGGGTGGTGAGACACCGGCCCAGGCTGCCCAGAGAAGCTGTGGCTGTCCCCTCCCTGGCAGTGTTCAAGACCAGGCTGGATGGGGCTGTGAGCAACCCGGTCTAGTGGAAGGTGTCCCTGCCTGTGGCAGGGGAGTTAGACTAAATGATCTTTAAGGTCCCTTCCAACCCAAACCAGTCTGTGATTCTATGAAAAACACACCTTCGCTATAAAGCACGACGAAGAGAATCATACCAGAACCACAACCCGAACAGTAACCTCACAAACAGTAAAACCTCAACAATCCAAACTTCTCATAACCCCAGAGTGCTGCTGGCAGCATCACCCTTAGGGATTAGGAGAGCGGGGAAAAAGGAATACAGAAAGAGAGAAAGGACTGAGAAGGAAAGCAGAGACAGGGAAGATCTCACCGCCCTTGGGTCCAGCGAGGAATTCAACACGTGGCCGGCAGGCACAGCCCGAAAGTACCCAGAGGCACCCAAGGGTGGGGGGCACCGAAAAACCTCGGCACCGGCAGATTCCACCCTTTCTATAACCCCTTGCCCCGCCGCACGGCAGGAGGCCCGTCCGAGCCCACGGGAACTTCTAGAGAGCTCCTGACCCGGCTCTGGGGCCCGCGGGGGCTCCGCCTTTCACAAACTTCGCCCCCGGCCCGGGGCAGGAGGTTCGCCCCGGCTGGCGACAGCCCGGCCCGGCACGGCCAACGGCCCGACCCGGCCCGGCCCGCGGTGCCGCCCGCAGGGCGAGGCCGCCCCTCCCGGATCTGGGTGACCGCCCCGCCCGCGGCCTGAGGCTGCTCCCGCACACCGGCAGCACCGCTCGGCCGGGCCTCAGCCCCAGCCCCAGCCCCAGCCCCAGCCCCAGCCCTGCAGCAAGGGGCTGTTTGGGACGGTGCTGTTAACACCTTCTGAGTCCTCTGCAGAGTAGTACTGGGAAGAAATGGTGACTTTCATTCTCAAGATAATTTTTTTGGAAGGTTAGTGATGTTTTCGTGCTATGTGAAAAATTAAGGGGGACAAGAAATATTGGAGAAAAAAAAGGAAAAGGAAAATACATTACTGAAAAGCTAGAATATATCATGTGGGGAAGATATAATAGGTAGGGAGTTCATGAAGGGCAAGTTAATGACTGCATCTTTTGTCTTATACCATCTGAGAAACAAAATAAATACATAGACTGTAAGAGCAAACAGAAACATGAGATTATAGAGCAAGGGAAAAATTAAGGGGAAAGTTCCATGAAAATTTTTTTAGCAAAGTGGCCATTTCATCATTTCAGTACTGAAACAGAGATGGGAAATTTCTCTTGGAGCCATTTGGTTTTGATATTTCAGACATCTGGCCTTGCTGGACCCAGACAGAAGACAGAGGAAGGTTTCTACTTTAAAAGGGAACAGCCCAATAATAGCAGATTCTGCTGTTTGTCAGGATTGTTCTTACAGTGATAAACTACGTGCTCTGAAACTGCCAAAGCAGAAACAAATTGCAACGAAGAGAAGCTTTTGATGCTCATTTCATAGGCAGAATTGATAAAACATGTGAAAGGGTCAAATGTAAAAGGAGATACCAGGTCCAAGAGGAAGCAGCTTTTATTACCCTTGTCAGTCAAACTGAAAACTGCGAATATGAAATGGTAAAAGGAGAGCTAGTAAGGAGGAGGGTAATTGCTGGTATCAGAGACACTGATCTATTAGCACAATTTCAGTTACCTCTAGATCTCACTCTGGTAGAAGCTCCAGCACAAAAAAAAAATCAAAAAGTAGCATCATGACTCCTTTTTTCCAGTAGCAGAAAGGGAAATAATCTCAGATAATATTGATTGAATAAAGAATGAAGGCACAAATAAGGAGAGGGTTCTATTGAATTTACTACAGTAAGAATTGAAAGGCCAAAAAATTTCAGTAAGGCAGGGAGATGGAAAATGTGTGGAAGATGTAGTAAAGCAGAAACTACAGCTGACAACTGTGTTTAGCAGAGGGAAGAGGATTTAGTTCACACCAGAAGGCGGAGCATTGTACAGCAACATGCCAGTTTCCCAGAACAGTAAAAATGACACAAGGAATTTTAGCTTTAGGTAGCAGTGACTCTTTATCTCTGTTATAAGGAAAAAAACCAGCATGAACCTAAAATGCTGAAATTCTTAACCAAAAATAGTCATTATAATTTCAATAATAATTTATTATCAATCTAATAATGGATATTTGTAAAGGCAAATGAAAATATAGACAGGAGTAGCTGCATGGGATGCAACGTAAGATGTTTGTAGTCAGCATCCAGATGAACTGGAGAAAAATACGGTTCTTGGAAAAATATGATGCAAAGACTGATACTTTTGCACTAGGTGGCCAGCAAAACAAGGTCAAGGATTCATCAGTAGCAAAAAAAAACAAAATACTGAAGAGATGTAGCCACGCGTCTTTACGGGAATATAAGAGTTGCCAAGAGAATAAAAAATCAAACTTGTGACATCGGCAATTCTAACAACAGTCTCTGACCTCTGTATTTTCTTACTTGAGAGGGTAAGAAAAGCATAAAAGAGAATGGAAGATATGAGAGGTATTGGACAGACAAAAGTACTTAAGGACTCTCATGCAATGAAAGTCCTAAAGCTCAGCAGAAGATTAACATACGTATGTTGAGAAAAAAAAACAAGCTTCTTATATTAGCTTGTTTACCATAAGCCAAATATTCTCAAAGTTATGTACTTTGAAAGTCGTCTTGGCCTTTCTCCTCCCCGGCCTTTTCATGAAAGAATCTGAGCATTAACTGTATTCATCATTATATTTGGAAGGTACTGTGTCAGCTGGCTCCCAGTCAGCATCACTCTAGCAACAGAAAATTTCTGAAAAAGAAATCTCAGATGGTGCCAGGGCTGCTTGGCATCCTTTACCATGCAGAAGATGTGTTGGTTTATGACAGAAATAAAACTAAGCATGATGAATTTTGAGGTGCTTTCAACAAGCTGGCCTTGCTCTGAGTGAGGCTGCTGCGTGCTGTTCGGTATCAAGAAATAGGAAGTTCTGGTGAACCATCACGTTTCTGCAGTTCCAGAAAAAGCCCAGCGAAGTTTGTGGACGCAGCAATGTTGCAATGGTCAGAAAGACCAGATTTTGGAAAGCAAGTAACAAAGCCATTTAACACAATTAAAGAAGTATTGATACATCTGCCTGTTTGGCACAATATTCTGGTTTGTGCCTGTCATCCAGAGGTAAAGACAAAGGATGCATAGTTGTTTGGTGTATATATATCCCTCTCCCTGTCAAAAAAAACCTGTCTGGAGACAAAAAGCCACACCCTGTTGTATTCACATCAAAAAGTTACTAAGAAATTAGAAGATGGTATGTTCCAATGTGTAGGCTGCTCAGAAAGCCACAGGGACTTGCAAAAGGCCTAGTCTTTACATACTTGGCTGTTTGATAATACCAAAACAGATTGTAGCATCTCTGCCATTATTGGATTCATACTCAACAAATGGCCTTTCCTTTTAGACTCAAAGACTCTGATCAGAAATGATGCTTTCTTTTAATCTTTGATAGCAGCAAATATTTTTATGGAAAGTCTTTGTTAAGCAGAAACTCATGTAAAAGAACAGACTGTTGAGGAAGAAGCCCAGGTAGATATATGCTAATATTGACCTGCCAATAATGATACTCTGTCAATCAATAGAAATAAAATCTATTAATTTTTTTATTCATTATTTATTCCACATAAATCAAATTTATTCATTGCTGCCAAAGAGGAAAGAGTCAAGGGGATGAAACTCCAACAGACCAATTGCCACAGTAGTAAACACAAACTGACTTTCAAATATCTGACATTGGGATTAGGGAATGAAAGTATTTTTAATCCTCTGAGACTTCAGAATAGCTGCTCTCCAAAATCCTGAAGAAAGGCAAGAGTACGAACAAGGGCATAGCTAAGAGTACAGCAGGTTGTAGGGTTTGACTAGGACAGTTCAAACCTAAGGAACAGCTGTGAAGACTATAGCATGGGAAGGAAAATAAGCAAACAAGAATATCCAAACATCTTCCCCCAGGAAAGAGTTGCTAATATCATTAATATCTACAAACCTACCTGACAGACCTTGGCAGCACACAGCAACAGATTTTTTTTTATTATTTTTATTTTATTTGGAGAGGACACACGTTATTGTAGCTGATTATTTCTCCATATATACCAACCGAGCTGTACTTTCACGGATGTCAGCTGCACATGTCATCCAAAAATTAAAGCCAAGATGTGAAATTCCTGAGCTCTTCATAGAAGGCTGTGGGCCTTACATTAACACCTCTGATGCGTGTCCTGTATTTGCTGAAAATGCTGATTTTTTTTTTTTAACACTCATATCAGAAATCATGTTAAGTCCTGAGCAAAGAGGAGGTAGAGTGGCACAAACTTTAAAAAAAATGGTAAAAATCATGAGGAGATGTGTGTACAACAATTATGATACATCGATCACTTGCGTCTGGATTCTCTCCAGTAGAACTGTTGACGGGAAGTATATTAAGAATGACTCTGCCTGAAGTACTCATTAATCTTAAACCTCAGAAGCCCAACCAGAAGGAACTGCTAGAGCAAAATCCTAAGATTTAGACTTGGCAACCATAATGATCCAGTGTATAAAAAAGGGAAAACCGCTCCTAGAACAAAAGGATAGGGTTTTTTTCCTTAAAAAAATCTTAGAAATATGTGCTTTTTGTCAGAGATTCTACTTGTGGCGACTGCAAAGGTATTTCTTCAAAGGAATGAAGTGCTACATTCATATTTCTTACTGCAGTAAAGAGAAAACAGGTAACTTATAACGGTGACATGAGCTAAAAGCAAAGAGGGATGTCCTCCTCCCAGTCCCTCTCCCAGTCTCAAGGAGCTGCACGTAAAAGCATGAGGAGAACTGATCCAACCTAATCCGTGTTCAGAATTCAATTCTGATTCAATTCTATGGACTGGATGAGATGTATCAGTGCAGACAGCTTTAAGTCAGTTGAAAATGTTTCTAACTCTTAATTTAAAGAGACAGAACACATTTTAACACGGTGGGAAAAAAAATTCCCAATTTACTTCGTGGGTGTGTCGGTTAATATTATCAGTGAGTTGTACCAGGCATTAATTCCTCTATAAATGAAATTGCTTGGGCTTTTTCTTTTAATGATGAGATATAAAATAACTGTTCAAAAAACCTGTCGTCTTCTAAAGTAAATAGAGCAGTATGCATTTGAATTTAGACCAGCGTATGAAATGCCAATCATTGAAATTAGAGATGTGTTGCATTCAAAATTATATGCATGAAAAGAAACAGTTCTGAAGCTGTCGATGATATAAAATCTTTCTCTGCATAGTCATACAGTAATATTTTTGTGATTTAAAAATAGTGTTTCATCTTTGTCTCTATATTTTGTTTAAGTATCATATTCAGACTCATTCTTATGTATTCAAATGTTTGGTTCTGCACTGGTTTATTAATATCACTGTTCTGCTTCTTGGGAATTTCCTTACAAAAACTGATACAAAATATACCTGCTCTCTGAATATAGTCATTTCTAGTCTTTTTTATATAAGAAATTTTATTTTATATCATTTCCCTTAGCTTTTAGAGCATGGAGGCGTAACTTTGAGCTGCTCCAGGGAATTGAAGTGTATTTCCTTTGTCAATTTTGTTGAGTGTTAGTTTTGTCTCTTTGGGAGCAAGAAGAGGCTAGAGATTTCTTCCAGAGAAGCAAGTTTTGTTACAAATATTTGACACATGGAAGGGTTGATTTGCTAAACCATTTACCACTTTGTTAAAAAGATCTATATCTCCTTGTTTTTTACTTTCATTCCACTAGCACCTGCAAATCACATTGCTGAAACAAGACCCAGCTATGTTTGGCAGTGGGGAAGATCCTTTTTGCTCTCTTTTGGGGAACTGGTGTGAAGCATATTTGGTTATCATGTCCCATGAAAATTTTGACATTTGTCAGCTAGCATTTTGCCAGTGAGTGCCCTCTCATGGCTTGTGTAATAGCCTGGCCCTAGCAGCTGTTATGCACGAAACCACCATATTTAAGAAGAAAATTTAGCTATATGCATCCATCCATCCTTTGTTACTTTCCCTGAAAGCCAAAGAAAGAACCTTGGCTCCTGCTCTTCACTGTACAATAGACCCTACAAACCTGCAGTTCTTGGGCAGCTGCATATTTTAGCCGAGCACAGAGCCAGCTTTATCCTCCACTGAGTTCTAATTGCAGCTCTGTACGTCAGATACACAAAATCTAGCTGAGACTGGTACTTCAGACCATAAAAAAGGGTAAATTGGGCTGACATGGCACAGGACAGAGGTGAGTGGCTCATACTCTGACACGGAGTATAGCTGATGCACTTGAGAGAAAAGCTGAGCTTGGGTGGCATGGTTGTCCCCAGCACATCAGAGATCACCTGTACACAACTTGATGCTTCTCATGTCCTTTGGTCAAATATGTGCTTTGTGCATAGTCACTGTATCATATTTACTTTCTGTAATCTGCTTTTTTTTGTATTTCAAAGCACTCAGCCAAGGGTTACTCTTTGCTTAGACTGATCTTTTATACCTAATGAACACTTCTGCTATTTCTATCTCCATTTATAAAACCAGGGGCTAAAGTGCTACTGCCTCTGAGTTTTCAACAAGCTGACCATCCTCCTGGTCTGAATGCATTATGTTCCTGGTGGTATCAGTTCAGGGTGCTCACAGTATAAGGACTTGCTGTTTTTCTCTCTGAAGTAATGGTAGACTAAGTGAAACTGGATAGCTACTGTTCAAAAACTACAAATACCAGAATTGCTGAAGAAAAAATTCTCTAGTTTCCTAAAGCTCCTCTGTTTTGCTGTAATTCAGTTTCTGTGTTTTGCTATTTGCATAAATATGTTCTTTATGCTTTCAGCATTTGGTGTCTCATAGGTAGCATTAGGGAGGAATGAGTGTGAGTTATTTTCCTAATATGGAAGGGGAAGGATTTTTTTTTCTTGACCTTGTTAGTTTAAAAGATTTATAACCAGAAGACTAGATGAATAATTCCTCTGAACAATTTCCTGTAACTCTGGGAAAAGATAAAACAATTCTCCTTTAAATTAATTACATTTTGGAGCTCAACTTTTTTTTATTTTATTTTACCTGAAGCAAACCAATTGAAATTTACTTGGAGCATTGTTAATCCAATCTCAAAAAATATATAAATATATTTATTTTGTCTCAACAAAGCCAGTGAGAGGGAGTTTCAAAAAACATCCTCCTCACATGGCTATTTCCCCTGTGTAACTAAATGGAATAATTCACAATCAGAATTTATTCATGTCTTTGAAACAGCATCTCGTTTTTCACCTCAAGTTTCTGTGTCAGAAACCAGTGCCAACAGTAAGACATAAACAGCTGCACAATTTTATCACACATGAAACCTATTTTTCATATGCCTGCCCCCTATATTGGTTGGCGAATATAAATGGGGACACTGTAATGGACAAACTTTTGGGGACTCACAATTTCTTTTATAAATAGGTATGCATTTGCTATGTCTATAAGAGGCGGTTTATGACACAGTTCTTGCATTTCCAAAGTTAAACCTTATCCCCATGAACCTGGGTTCTCCTGTCAGGATCCACAGCTTTGGACCTTTATTTTCTTTAGAACTTATTAGGCCTGTGCTGTTGTAGCATAGGAGCACATAAGGATTTTTAATGCAGTTATCCTCATTGTACCCTGTAAAACAGTACAATACTAATAGCCCCAATTTATGGTTCTAATCTATGGTGGGAGAGGATTTTTGTGTTTCTCTTCCAGTGAAATATATCTAGGAACCACAGCTTGACCTTACTGCAAGTAAATGCTTTCGATATCTCCTATGGAAGCTGTGTAGATGTGGGTCACTCTTCAAAAAGACAACTACAGAAGGAGGGAACAGTATGAGATATGAATCCCCTTCCCTCAGGAAGAGACACACTAAAACTAGAGGTGTTCTAGGTTTGAGGTCTCCCCTTGGAGGTCTTTTGAATCCTTCCATCTTTCAAGTGCGTTCATTGGCAGAAGTGGAAGGAATAACCACTTTCCTTTCTGGTGAATTTGTTCCACTTTTTTAGGAAATAATTTAAAATTAATTTTAAAGAAAAAAACCAAACACCTTCAGATAAAATTAGTGTTTTATGTTGAAGGAATGTGTGGATTAGATGGGACACCTGAGTACAAGTCTCCATTACACATAATTCTCAAGAACAAATGGAGCCATTGGACATTTTCATCTTTCTGGCAAATATCTTTTAATTATTTTTTTCCCTACTTATTTCCTTTGTTATGCTTTGCTGTCACTTTTGCAGCTTCTGCAGTGTTTTGTCAAAAAGGTCTCATCTTCCAGTCCATGCAGAATACTGATCCTGTGTTTAACTTGCTGGGTGAATCACACAGAGCAAAAGTTTTTGTGCCTCTTGCATGAAAACTGACCTTATGCTGAGCTTATGCTCGCTGCTGAACAGCCCTCAGGGGACAGATTGCTGAGGGACATAAAATCCTGAAAAGGGAGAAAAGAGATTAATGTTGCTAAAAGAAGAAACTCATTAGAAAACAAAAGGCTATTAAGAGATACTGAGAGGCGAGATTAGCATAGAAGTGAAGGAGGAAGGACTTTGACTTGGAAGGAGGTAAGGCAATTGGGGAATAATTTGAATCCTATATATCCAAACAATGAAATTGAGGATGCTTATCTTTCTGGTGAGGAGAGGATCCAAGGGTTATCTGGTGGAAGAGGACAGCTCAATTTCTTTTTGCAAGAGAAAACTAAACTCTTACAAAAAAAGAAAATCTTAGTGGCATATGCTACAGAGTTTTGTCACCTCTTTTAGGTTTGCCCTAGATGGATGCTTTTGATGTTTTCGGAAGCCAGAGAATGTCTTATCCTCAGATGCTGAGATTATTTTGTACCTAAAATAATAGGTATGAAAATAGCACCTGATACAGTACAGACATCTTTTTCACTCCTACTCTCCAAAAGAAGCAATATCATGACTCCAGCCAAAATGTGACTGCTCCCCAAAGCTCAAACATATTCAGCCTGCACTGCAGAGCTACTCAGCTCCATCAGTGTGACTCAGATTTTAAATTATAAGGGCTGCAATTTGCACTTGCAATGTTCAAGTGGGCATTTTAAAGTCAAACCAAGCTTGTAAAATGTCGAAATTTATATATTTAGAGCTGTCTTGTATCATGTACTTTCTGCTATCTTCAATTATACTAATAAAATTTTCATTTAAGGAAAGAGATTGGATATAAAACTGGATAAATTCTTTGAGTTCTTTTTTCTTTTAGATTATTTATTAGTGATAACAACTAATGTACTGCTTAAGGGTAATGAATCTTATTAAATGCTATTTCAGTTATCTCCTAAATTAACACAAGAGTGCAGTTCCAGTGCTACAGACCCACAGAATAGGACTGGCAGAAGTAATGTTTGCTTCTTATGAAAGAACCTTTATTGCCTCCAGCTAAATGATGTATATCCAATCAAGTTCTTGTCCCTAATAGAGATGTAACATATGTAAGCAGATTAAAACATTATGTACTTCTTATGGAAGATGTCTATAGATTTCATTCAGAGACTATGCCCACTTCTTGCAAAGACTAAATGATAATTCATTCAGTGTTTGTGGGTATTTCTCAGCATGTTTAGCAGATGTTCTTGGTAAACTCAACAATTACCTAGTGTCATGGTTTAACCCCAGATGGCAACTCAGCCCCACACAGCCACTTGTTCACTCTCCCCCTGGTGAGATGGGGGAAAGAATCAGAAACGTAAAAGTGAGAGATCTTGGGGGTTGAGATTGAGATAAATGTAGTTTAACAGGTAAAGCAAAAGCCATGCACGCAAGCAAAGCAAAACAAGGAGTTCATTCACTACTTCCCATGGGCAGGCAGGTGTTCAGCCTTCTCCAGGAAATCAGGGCTCCATCACGCGTATTGGTTACTTGGGAAGACAAACACCATCACTCTGAACGTCCCCCCTTCTTTCTTCCCCCAGCTTTATATGCTGAGCATGATGCCATATAGTGTGGGATATCCCTTGGGTCAGTTGGGGTCACCTGTCCCAGCTGTGTCCCCTCTCAGCTTCTTGTGCACCCCTCAGCCTCCTCGCTGGTGGGGTGGGGTGAGGAGCAGAAAAGGCCTTGGCTCTGTGTAAACACTGCTCAGCAATAATGAAAACATCCCTGTATTATCAACACTGTTTTCAGCAGAAATCCAAAACACAGCCCCATACTAGCTACTGTGAAGAAAATTAACTCTGTCCCAGCCAAAACCAGCACACCTAGTCCATGATATAGGTCAGTGTAATCATGCTACTTCAATATGAGTGAAGGGATTTTGTCTTCACAGATAGAATTACTCCCTTAAGATGCAAATTTATTTTGGAGGTGAAAGTCAGCTTTCTAAAATGTAAAGAGTGTGCACACTAGCTGCTTCAAGAAAATGTGACTTTATATATTCCCCAGCTTCTCCAGCCAGTTTAGCATGCTACCTGGTTAATTGTCAGCCCCTTCTACCTTCTCTTCTCTTCTCTTCTCTTCTCTTCTCTTCTCTTCTCTTCTCTTCTCTTCTCTTCTCTTACCCCTGCTCTCATGAGCTTGGCTTTGGCTCTAGGGAAATATTAGATGTGACTACAACAAGAGAATACTCAATGGGAATGGTTATTTGCATCCCCTTTAGCCTGGATGTCCTATTAATATTCTGTCTTTCAAACACAATGCCAAGTTTGAATTTAAACACATCTCTATGGCTCCTGTGCACTGTCAGAGATGAGGTACCACAAAAAGTCAGTCTTATTTCAGCTCCTGAACATAGAGAGATTTAAGGAAGGATTATTAGCAAAGAACACTGAGGAAAAAGCCTGGAATGGAATGAGAAGATTAGCTGTCAGTTTTTATAGTCAAAAAAGTCTTCCTTTCCATAATTTGGGAGTGAATAATTTCCTTCATCTCCCCCCACATGCAGCTGACATGTTTGACCCCTGGAAGCAATGATTTTTTCAGCCAGCATCTCAGCAGCATGGAGGTTTCCCATTACTCCTCTGACCAGAGTCAGGACATGCCTGCTGCCCATGCATGCTGCTTGGGCTCCTCTGACACTAAAAAAAAAAATTCAGGTACTGCAAAGGAAAGGCCAAGAAAATTGTTGAACACAAACAAAACTAACAAAAACTACATCAGCTGCAAAAAGATCCTAGAATTTGCATTTCTTCAGAGACCAGAATGATCCAAAACTTTTGCACAATATGAAATTTTTATACCAACTTAAAAAATAAACTAGTATCTTAGCCATAAAATGCATGTGTTAGCAATTCAGTGAAGCCATTTCAGTGTTGGAATCATTTGTTTATTTCTAATTAACTCCCTGGAAAATGAATTGACTACATCTTCAAAAAGAAAGTTGTTCTGTTTTTTTTCTTTAGCTGCTTTGTATAGAGTTAAAGCTAAATTCTGAATTTGAGTTACTTAATTTTTAATTTCATTCTGTATAATTTCTGTTCTTGTTTGATGATTTAAATTAATCTTTCCCTTGAAGATTTCAGACCTGGGCTATTACCAACATTCTTTGGAAACAGATTTAGTTTTTGGAACAATAATAAAGTTTTCTTTCTTTAAAGTTTTCTTTAAACATTCTTCAATGTTTTCACCTTGTTTTCAGTTGATATGTCATATTCAAACCTGTCTGTCTTCTGAACATCACTATCATCAGCAGCCAATGTATTGGTCTGGTTTTTTTTTTTCTCATAATTAGCACGCAGAGAAATATATATGCATCTTGAGCTGTATAACAATGCGTATTTAGAACACACTATTTAGAAATACATAGGCAAAGCAACTGGTAATCAGAGCTGTCACAGAATCACAGAATCAACCAGGTTGGAAGAGACCTCTGGGATCATTGGGTCCAACCGTTGCCCTGGCACCACCCTGTCAACTAGACCATGGCACTAAGTGCCATGTCCAGTCTTTTCTTAAACACATCCAGAGATGGCGACTCCACCACCTCCCTGGGCAGCCCATTCCAATGTCTAACAACCCTTTCTGAAAAGAAATTCTTCCTAATGTCCAACCTGAACCTCCCCTGGCGAAGCTATAGTCCTTCCTATGGTCTTTTCTGTAGTCCTTCCCTGAAAACTCCAGCTTTCATTTTGTATGATTTATTTTGCACCAAATTAACAAGATGTGAGCACTTACTGTAAGTACTCCAGTGTGCTGCTTTCCGAGCTGTCATATCTGGTCAGACACAACTACACACCTCCATTTTCATGGATTTTGTCACATAGCTACCTACTGTTAAAGGCTGTTGCGGAAGCGTGGTGACTAAGGCCAGAGAAGGTCATTAGATCATCTACAATGGCCTTTCTATACCAGAGAACAGATCTATACCCAGCAATTCTGCTGCAGGGCTCAGCTCTTCAGAGCTACGTCTCAGGTGAAAATACTTCTGCAGAACCTGAACTTATAAACAAGCAAACAAGGACTCACTCAGCGATTTGTGGAGGTGATGGGAATCAGGAGTTTCTGCTGTTTTCCACTGGGAGTTGTCCACGTTCTCCTGTTCTGAAAACCAGGTTTTATTTAATAGAATTATTCTCATGGAAGTAGATTTCCATGCACAAAGAAATTGTCAAAGGTCTGTGAAAAGTGATAGACAGATTTTATAAAACACTTTTTGTGTAAAGCAAGATAACGTCTATAAAGACAAAATGTGCCAAATGAATTTGATGTCAGCATCATTAAGATATAAGAAGTTCTTTTATTTGTTACCTGCATACCCTTGCACTGATGGGTACGTTGATAATTTTGTTTTATAGTAGAGTTATCATGCAGTTGGAATAATACTAATTTATTAAGAATATCCCTTAACTAATACAATACATATCAGAAAATAAAAAGATGTCCCAAATAAAGACAGATGTGTAAAAATGTACCATAGGATCCCCCCCCCTTAATGTATAAAGGCCATGACCTCTTATAATGATTTTATCACTAATATATCAATTAATAATTAAAGCTCCATTAATTATAAACTGGAGACTCAATTAGGTCTTTCTACAGAGTATAGTGACACCTTGGCAATGAGAGGAATGCTAGATGGATAATAATGCTTGATCGAAATGTTGAAATTGTGAAAGTGGATTAGAACGAGACAACAAGATGCAGCATAATTGCAAGGGACTGATCTTGTGAACTGTCGCCCAGCCTTTGTGCCTTGAGATGAAAATACTGAGGATAATAGATGTGGGTTTAATAAGGAGGTTTCTGATAAAGAAACATTTGACACTTTTTTTCCCTGCCGTACTTTTTAACTCTCTTGCTACTGTGGACCCAATATATACAATATGCTTTTATTACAAATTTGCATATGAAATGGAAAGTGATGATTAGGAGGTTTTTAGTGTGGACAATCAAATTTATCGAATTTATTTTGATTAAATAATAGAAGGGTTATCTTTAAATATCAAGTCTGGGAATATAAAATGATTACCAACAGATAGCAGTAAAAAAGCAGGTAGGTAGGTAGGAAGATAGATAGATAGCATCCCACATACCATATTGTCAAGTTGTTTACCTTTGTTTAATCCATCAGAGATAATGTTACATTGCATAAACCACTGTTAATTTCCACTAAGGCAATTAATAGGCTCCTCTAGCAAACGTGACTAATTTTATGGATGTTTACTAATGAGAGTTTGGAGAGTGAGTAAGACGATGCAGAGGAAAACTGAATTATATATCTTCATGAAAGTTTTGTATAGCAGTTGTTTACACCTGTGGATCTTAAGCAGGATTGGAATGAGACACAAAGATACTTCTGAGTCAAGGTGTCTCATCTGACTGAAAGAGGTAATGCCATGCAAGTTTCTGTACTCAAGGAGCAAGTTACTGTCTGGAGGATCAGATGCCCTTTCATAGCTTAATTTACTGGAGTAGTGCTCAGTGGTCAGCAACAAGGGTTGAACTCATGTCTGGACACATACATTGGCTGAACATAATTTTCCACTGGTAGATCAGCTAGTCAGTTGTGATAGTATTTATGATGAATTATTACTATATTAGCTCTGCACACAGCGTCTCTCATTCTTTGGGGACTGTGGAGGGAGCCTCAACTGTTAGCAGAGTCTAGATGCCTAATGCTAATGGTGATGGATAAAGAGATGAAGCCCTTACACTTTTTCTGTGCTGTGGCTCACACTGGACTTAGGCAAAAGAAGGCCTGCAGTTTTCAAAATCCTGGCCTTTCTTGGAAGTGGGTAGGTAACAGTATTTGTCAAACTCATAGGAATGCTTTGAGCATCTTGCAGAAGACTTTGAAGACAGAATATAAGGCCTTATTATATGCTAAGGCTCCACTACCTCTGTATTTACAAAAGATAACAGCACTGTACATATACAGTGCCCTACAGGTTTTTCTCCCTTTATGAATTTAGGCAGTTTTTCAAACAAAGTATGTATTATGTATGCAGCAAGGGAAACGTCTGCTTCAGAGAAGCTGATGTCTCAAAGGTAAACATGTATAAATGTTTATACATTTTTTAACACATATTATTTACCCAGAAGAGCGCAGCAGCTGCTTCAGAGTTGTTCTGGTCTCAGTGGTAAACAGGTATTTTGGCAGTTGCTTGAAACAGAAATGACTCTCTGGTTCCATTCTGTTTTAGCTTCTCCACTTGTGATTCTAATGATTATTCCAAAGGAATCAGGTGTCAGAGTAGATTGATTCCACTTCACCTGAGGATCCTCACAGATTAGACTGGTACCTCCATGAAAAGACCTGAGTAGAGGGCATCTTTTTTTTCATTCTCTGAGTCATAATTTAGTCTCTACTCCTCCCTTGACCTTGTGATTTGCATGGCCTTCAAATAGAGATGAATTCTTCCCTATTCAGTATCACCTGGGAGTATGTGTACACGTTAATGTGTGCAGGTGTTCACCAACTAGCCTCATCCCAGACAGCAGGAGCAATCCAGTTGCAATGGCATGGTACTGTCTACATCTGATTACTTGCCCTGGTCACTATCCAGAACCCCAGAGGAGCTTGAAGGAAATCTCATTGCTACAGTCAGAACTGAGAGAGCGAGCAAATGCTCTCGCATATGCTGCAATGACTTTACTGATGGCTGGACAGACAAAAATTGGCTAGACACATTGAAGACATAACTAGATACTTCTGCAGCCTGCAAGAAAGCAGGAACTTGCCCCCTGCAACCTCCGTCTCCCGGCACCGGGATCCATGGCTCTAGCAGTCTCCCCAGCAGGTAGTTCACAGGTTTATTTTCACATTCAAGCCTACAGCCAATGACTAATTAAGCCTCAAGTGCACGCATCATGTGCATCACTAATGCTTCTGTGTGTTATATTTTGTAATTCTCCTGGCCATGCTAATTTGTTATAACATCAGTTCACTCTCTTAACTAAAATCCGCTGCAGTACTAGAGGTAGTTGTTAGCTATGATTAGTCCTGTTGTCATGTATATCCTTAAGTTTATCATCCAGGTCTAATTTCTGTGGTCTGTGGTAGCTCTTCCAGTTGTTTCCCCACATCCTCGTGGCTCTAAATGAACTATTTGAACCAATGGGAAGGAATAGATCATTCTACCTCTCTTGCCCTATGTGTTTATCTGTGCGAAATACATTTTTTTTATTAGAATAAAGGTTTTCTGACAGTTTGCTCCACTTCACAAACCACCGCATCAGCACAAATTCATTTTCACTGTGATTATAAGTTCAGCTACTGAACAATTAAATGCAGCAGCACATGCATTGGGATGTGTTCTCTTAGACTATGTTAAGGGTGTGATAAACTCCAATAAATGGATGCAGAGAGAGCTGAGGGCTCTTACGTGTTAAGCTGCCACAGAAGATTCTCCAGAGCTCATCTGGAGAGTGCATTTCTGAGAATAAACATGATTCATTAAATTAAACACCAGATTAAATGTTATGAGATGATACATTACAGTAAAGTTGCTTTCTTACATATCAGGACATAGAGGAAACAGAAATGTCACTGAATTTATAAAAAATGCACTTTATTGCTATTTATTCATGACCTATCTTAATGTTCAGTGCTGTACTTACGGATTTGAGTTCTGTTACAATTTTTTTTTACTATCATACTGGATATGGCAAATAATTCATGCAAAAACATTCATAACGTTAAAAGATTAGATGGCTCACAGAGTTGGTGATGGGATGAAGAAGCAATCATTTGAAATCACAGATTGAACAGGAAGTCATTAAGGATGTACTTAAGCCAACTACATTTTCAGTATATAGTTTCAGTTAGTTTTGTAGACTTTCTCTGCAGTCAATGAAGAGCACTAGTCACCTCCAGGAAGTAATTCATCTCTCCCATCATAGATACTGAGAATGGATGAATTTTGTCCCAGGAGGTGAATGCCACCCTGAAATTAGTTTTCCTGTCTTACGGTTATTCAACAGTCAACTGACATGAATTTAGTGTCTTCAGTGTGAGTTCATGCAATATTCTGTATTCACAAACGAACATAACATTGGCTGACAGCCTTAGATTAGATGAAAAGACAGGGCGAAGTGAACAAATGAAATATTTCACTACTACTAGAAGATATAGATCAAGAGAGATTAGTTCCTCTTGCTCTTAAAAGAAAACTGTAATCCTGTAAGCAGTTCTTGACAGGGTAGCGTAGATAGTTTAATCACTGTTCCCGTTAGCTAGAGAGATTAATTTATTAGTGTTGTAATTTCCCCTGCACCAGCATCACATTTACCCACGAAACAATATTTGAAGGTCTTTATTTAACAGAGTAGGTACTGGAAGTTAAGCAAACAAGGGCAATGCTTATCAGATGTAAAAGTGCATGTGGGTATGTAATGACTGAACTGCATTTCAGAGAAGAATGTGCACTTTATTAATGCTGTATATATCTGGATTCAATTGATAAAAATCCATCCAGGCAGTGATTTTTAGACAGGACTTGAAGGAGGTGACAGTGTTTAGGTGGGAGATGCAGTAAAATATCTGCATTTTCTGCACTATATCATCAGCGTCTGCCATATAGTTGTAGTTTACCCTGCTTATGAGCATCTTTAACTGAGATTTTATTGCCTGCACTGTCTTGTCTTATCTTAAATGTCTTCAGAAACTTTCTGGTATGTTCAGATGTTTTAAATTGGAGTTCACTTGATGCTGTCTGTACATATTAGTTTTTTATGAAACTCTAAAACCAATTTCCATCCACATCCAAAAGAAAACTCCAGCTATTGCAGTCTCAGTCTACTCAAAATTGCCACACTTGACTCCTGCAATTCTCCTGTCTCGATACATTTCTGTTCTTGTCTACATCAAATATCTATGCTTCCTATGGCTGTGAAGGGATCACAACTTCCCTACCAAACCCCAATCTTTTTTACAGTTTTCTTTTTGTATAGCAGATCAGCAAAATGGCTGGACCTAATGCAGCATATTAGCTCATGTGTCTTCAGTGATTAATTTTCAGCTACAATTCTTTTCTTCCATGTCTGTACAGTTGGGACTACAAGGTGTTTTCCTAGGCAAACGTTGGATGGGACCAGTACTCTGTTTTCAGGAGCAGGCACCATTGAGTACATTCAGTCTGCTGCACTTAAAAACCTTTCCACTTTACCTGATTCCATTATGTTACATACAACTGATCCTTTTTCCTAATAACTTCTGGTCAGATACCTTGTACTAGTCTTATTTATCAGCCTTTCCATGAATTCATTAATCCTAAAGCTCCCTCAAAATATCTAATCTACTCTTCTGAATTCCTTTCTAATGAACTGGGATCATGATGACTGAAAGGTTTTCTAAGGACCTCTGACTTTTGAGTTCTTCATCCCTTCCCACACAGCTCTTTTTCTCATATGTCACCCATTTCAGCCCATTCTGACACCAAGTCCCATCTTCTTTGGACCTTCTGGCATGCAATTAAAAATGTTTCTGTTCTTTAAATGTTCCATTATCTCATTTTTCCATAAAAGATAGAAAGGAATCAAACCTCTTCTTTTTTAGAAAATTTCAAAGGAAAAAATTGCTAGTCTGTAGCTCAAGTCTAATATCTGACTGCTGGCCATTGCACATTAAAGTCAAGACATGGGCAAATTTCCCAGTAGTGGAAGAGAAGGATGGGGTATGGGTCTCTCTAGACTTTATCTTAATTCATCCCATTAATTTAATACTTAGTACTTGAATCTGGCTTTTATCCTCATAGAGTTTTATAAACGCTCATCACACAACTTCCCTGAAATAGAACTAGTCTATTTCTGCTTTACAGGAAAGGATTCATCAGAGAAGTTAAATTAATGTATCAAGATAAGACCAAGATGAAAAAATCAGATTGACTAAGATTTCCAATCTCTCTCAGTATCTAGCTATTTCTGTTCTAATTTTTATGACCAGGAGAGACACTCATTTGTATCTTATCATGCATCTGTAGCTGCGTTGGAAGAAAATTTAAATCTAAGTGCAGCTACTGTTTCATAGTTGCTGCTGCTACTCATGTCATCAAAGAGCTGCTTTTGAACCTTTTCCCAATACACTGTTCATTTCATTGCTTCTGTCATTATGCACAAAGGTCTTACTCTGCATGCTGAGAACCTGAGCAATGATAGAGGCTGGGTAGATCAAGGCCATGGATGCTGGCTATGTTGACACATGATCACCTCATAGAAGAGTCAGATCTGTCAAAAGGTATCATCCCACTCAGAAATCTGGCCTTTCTTGTGCTCTTACTGCACCTTCTCTTTTTCCTCCAGACTAAGTGAGTGAAAGAAGTGATGGATCTAAATGGAAGAGAAGGCACTTCACATGCTGAGGAGCAGCAAGGAAGGAATTGCTTATGGATTGAAGAAATTATGTCAACTTCTGTATGACAGGCTTCTGTTATTTGCAACAACTTGACATGACATGCCATGGCACCAGGTTTCAGTCTTAGAACAATAATTTTTTAAGGTTGGAGAAGACTATTTTGATCCCCACTATTAACCTTCTGTATACTATTGATCTTCCTCTACTCTGCTACAACAACATGCTGTCAAATATCTGGCTTCCATTTTATGTGGGTAAGTTGCTTGACTTTCTTAAGCCTGGCCTTTGTTGGAGTATCCTACTTGACTCAGTGTTGCCTATGACAAATGCAGCTAAACTGCAATAGTAAGGAAGATATCACAGTGGTATCTCCAGTGACTACTTTATATGTTGAGAAGAATCAATAACTTTTGAGTTTAAGACTTGCTTTTGCTCACATGTGTCCTTGAACAAACCAGTTCACCTCTGGGGAAGAATCCTTCAAAGTTATAGAGCTAGCGGTACAGTTAGGGCTTTTGCAGGAGTTAAGCATGGGTGTACCAGGTTTATTTCCTTTCCTTTGTTTCCTTGGTATTGGTTTCTCATTGGTTGTTTGGGCCTTAAACTCTCATTCTTTCTTTTATCATACACTCTTCTGTGGTCTTTCCAAACACAGGAAGCTACAGAGGACCATGCCTAGGACCCCTAGAAAAGGATAGTTGGAAATGAGTGTCAAAAAGGCTGATGCTTTTTGACTCTTACCTCCCCTCAGCCTACACACCTCCCTAGTTACTTCTTTGGAAAGAACGAGTCAGAAAATATTGTTGTTTTATTGTCTTGTTAAGACCTTGTACAACTCACTTTTTTCATTCGATCTTTTTTTAAAGTCAGTCTTTTTTTTAAGGAATGTACTGTTGCTACGCAACTGCGAATGAACCGTAGAGAGAAAGGGGGCAGGGAAGGATGAAGGCGAGAGGTAAAAAAAGAAAGATGTTCTTGGAAAAAAAGAAGGAAGACATAGACTATGATTTGAAAATCAAAGCTAGGAAAAGCTTTTTCTCTTTCTTTAGCCGTGTGAAGGCAAGAGGCAGAAGTGGAGGAATCTCCCCCCTTGCCCTCCATTCCTTTTCCTCACCTTGTCCAGTCACCCCCAGCTTGTAGTGCATGGCCAAATGATGGAACAATTTGAGAAATAGGAGTTTATGTAGTTGAGGGGTCTGACTGGGGTGCAGGAGGTCTGTCAGATATTCCCTGCTCACCAGTTGTTTTTCTGGGTCACCTAAGGCAAACTGTTCCATCTCCTGTCCCAGTTTCATTCCTCTAAAACAGGGATAATGCCTCCGATTTCTGCCTTGTCAGTTTAGACTACAAAAGCTTCTTAATAAGCACCGACTCAACATCCCAGTGGTGGTCTCAGGGTCTCTTTGCTATAATGATAACATGGAAAATAATAGTAAAATAAGGATCATCACACCTTACTGACCTTCCCACTTTGATGGTGCAAATCATCTTAACAGCTCTTGATGTTGAGCTACAGCACATTCCCGTTCTATCTCATCCTCCACACCTTAGGGCTGTGCTTCAAATGCCGGAGGCCCTAACTTCACCCCATCTAACTCCAGGCTTTTGCAAGGAAGTATTTATGTTCCTTAGAAACCCAGGCCCCTTCTGTACTCCATGGATATACCTCTAGATCTAATTCATATTTCAGAAGTGCTCATATTGCTTTCTTTTGAACATCTTCTTTTAGCAAAAGTCTAGGGTAAATAGGTGCCGAACCTGGGTGCCTGAGTTAATTCTCTAAAGTTGAATAAGAGGTATTCAGGCCAATGTGGTTTTCAACTCCTTATTGTATGTGTTTTACTGTGTGGTGTTTTCACCCAGTGGAAATCTTCCCTTCCCTCCTGAAAGGCAATTTCCAAATAGCAAAAAAAAAAGCAGCAGACGGTAGAACCGAGCCCTGTGAGAGAACTGGCAGGATGATGCTGCCTCATTTAGAATTAATTTGTTTGTGCAGTCTTGTTAAAGTAAAAGTGGCATTTTACTTGCTCTGATGAAGACAGAATTAATTTCACTATGATTAGCATTTCTGCTTCTTAGAGATATTCACTGGTGTTCAGTTTTTTTGCCTGTGATAGAGGATAATTTAAAAACATAATTAAAAGTAAAAGCCCCACTGTCTGTACCGACATGACCGTGCTTCCAAATATTGAGTTCTTATCTACTGCTTTGAAGTTTTTGTTTTAATAATTGGTGTGGCTGATGTGCTAGTCACCGTCCTTTCAAAATGAGGAGCAGTCATCACTGGCCATGAAATAAGCTATGGATAGTGTTGGTGAAGATTTCTCCTCACTGTACCCTGCAGTGTATCTTCCTGGGGCAAGGCAACTCTCTGTTGCATACCTTCAATATCCTTTGTCTATCTTATCTATTCAGATAGCAAAAGCTTTGGTGGAAGAGCTCAGCCCTTAGGCAAAGGACTTAATTGTGGAACTTCTAAGGCATCTTAGAGCAGAGGTTTAAGATTTGTTTCACATTATCCATCTGTAAGTCGGTCCTAGTTAGGATGCTGGTTAACCTTAGTCTTGCTAGCTCAGTGAAACACTTCAGTTCTGGACAGATCTTTGATTAAATTGGTCTTCACTGTGTGTTCTCAGTTCCTGTATATATTCCTCTGGCATAACCGTTGCTGAGCTGGGATCAGCGACAGCTGTGGAGCTGTCTCAGTGGCCTGCTCAGCTAAGCCAACCAACTAGCAAAACCCTGTAACTTCCAGCCACTACTGATGTAGATGAACTTTGTTCTACTATAGCTTAAGAAAATGCTCTGAACCCCCTCAACATTGCCAGGAGCCAGAATTGCATTGGAAATGTGGTATTTGCATATATATACTGACTGTTCTCTAAACCTGTTGATGCTTTCCTTTCCTTTTGTTGTGTTTGTTTGTTTGTTTGTTTATTTTAGTAATACCAGCAATGAACTTCTCTTCATCTTAGCTGTTCCTACAGTTTTTCACTATAACCTTTCCTGCACCCGTGACTGTAGTCCTCGAGTCTTGAACTGGGACTTTTTCTGGGTCCTTTGGGAGCGAATCCAGAGGAGGGCGACCAAGCTGGTGAAGGGTCTGGAGGGGCTGACCTGTGAGGAACAGCTGAGGGAGCTGGGGTTGTTTAGCCTGGAGAAGAGGAGGCTCAGAGGTGACCTTATTGCAGTCTACAACTACCTGAAGGGAGGTTGTAGTGAAGTGGGAGTCGGCCTCTTCTCCCAGGGAACTAGCGATAGGACAAGAGGACACAGCCTCAAGCTTGGCCAGGGGAGGTTCAGGTTGGACATTAGGAAGCATTTCTTCTCAGAAAGGGTCATTAGACATTGGAACGGGCTACCCAGGGAGGTGGTGGAGTCACCATCTCTGGAGGTGTTTAAAAAAAGACTGGACGTGGCACTTAGTGCCATGGTCTAGTTGACATGATTGGTGTCAGGGCAATGGTTGGACTCGATGATCCCAGAGGTCACTTCCAACCTGATTGATTCTGTGATTCTGTCCAGTGAGTCACAGAAGTGCTTCTCCAGTGCTGAGTTCTGATACTGGTTCCAAAGCAGTCATGTTTGTTGAGTACTATATGTGCCTGAATGCCCAGTGGGACAAGAGTTTGATGTGATTAAACATATCCTCCTTCTGACCTTCTAATGGCCACTGTGAAACAATCAGGAAGGTTCCTTGTTTTAACTTCTAAGAAGATGATAAAATATTTTGCATCTAGGGAGCCATATTCTTTAAGGTCGTTAGCAGAAGTGGATGACCTGTTAACCAGCAACAAGCAGGTGTTTTAATATAAACTTCAGGTAGCTGACATTAAACTTTGTATTGACTATCAGTGATAATTGAACGTGGTCAACACCCTTTGACTGAACAGTGTGAATCTGGAGACTGTAGAGCCATGGTCTCCAGTTTACATACTGCATTTTCTGCACTAGAATGAGATTCTAACAAAAATTCAAAATTAGCTGTCAAATGTACCTTGTACCTTGAAAGCATATGATACTTCATAGGATAAGAAAAAAAAAAAGAAAATGAAAACCCAAATTCTTTGTCTAAATTTGAATTACCAGTTGCTTCTGTTGGGCAGTGGCATGACCCTAAAATGCATTTATTTATATATACATTACATGTTTTTTAAAGATATTCATGGGGTTTTAAGAGCATGAAACCCTTCCCATACGCACAGTGAAGTGTATGATGTATCTTACGTGTTGGAAGGAAGACTGACTTGCTGCCACAGTGATCTTTAAATAGCTGCCACCAGCCATGTCTGATGAATGTATTGCTATAAATGATCCCCACTTTTCCCATTCTTTTGCAAAGACCCTGTTAGACAAAGAGTTAGCGAGTCTGCAGTGCTGCAAAGATCTTAGCAATATCCTAGTCATGTGTAATACTGAATCATAAAAAACCAGTTCAATTTGCTATATATTTAGCTTTTACAAAGTGAGGGACTAAGAAAATTCCCCAGTAGGCAAAATAATATACTTTTGATATGAAAAAGTAACTTTGATATTAAAAAAAAAAAAAAGAAGTAAGATTTGGCCTATATTCCAACTATACATTCATACTGTTGGATGATGAAGGAAAGATCACAAGCAAAAAATCACTGATACCACTGTTGTTTTTACATCTGTAATGCTAAAAATTAAAGTGCTCTTTGTTAATTATTGGATATTCTGAGACCAATTTTAACAACAAGATAGCCAGAAGTTCTTTGCAAACTGATATTCAGACTGCAGGGGAGGACTTGGTTTACATACATCAGAACTGCAACAGTCCTGGGACAGGCAGGTGCTCAGCAGTGCAAAGTTGTACTTCTTATGACATTATAGAATTGTGGTGGTGTCTTTTCTGTTAATTGTTTTAATCCTGCATTAGAGAAGAACTTCTAGTTTAGAATTTTTTTACTTGGAATGTAACATTACTAAAGAAAAGAGTCCACTTACAGATAGCAATACAAATATGAAACTGAAAAAAAAAAAGGTGTTTCTGTCATTTTTTCTAGCAAAATTTGTAGGAAGTCTTTTTCTTTTTTTAAAGTTCGATTTCTGTTGTGTTTCGTGAGGAGTTTTCAAAACCATATATAGATATTTATTTTTACCCAGAATTAATATGAATATTACTTTAACAATTCTGGCATTAAAATTAGACAGTGCCTGCAAGATATCTCATTATTCAGAGTAAATATTTGAAATATTTTTAGGACTAATATTGGACAAAGACCTCAATAACGATCCAAAACAAACCAAAAAAAATATCTTCAGAGAAAGTATAATAAGTTATCTCCTTAGGTCATTGCAGACTTCAGTAACTTCAATAGATCCTGCAAGAATGGGATTGCAGGTATAGACAAATATTGGGTTGATAGTTCAAATAGGCAGCAAAATTGTGTTATCCAAAAACAATACTTCCTCTGTGAGACACTGGCTTGGTGTGAATATTAGTGGTTTTGGATATTTATGTTCTTCCAAAAGAAATAAAAATAGTAAAAATGAGGAAAGGGGACTTGCAGAGATTGCTACAAAACCTGCCAAGTAATAGGCAGGGCTTTCCTGAATTTTCACAAACAAAAGTTTCTGTCTTCAGTCCCATCAAAAGGGATGAGGGACATTATTATTGAATGTATTTTCCTTTACAGTCCAGATATTGGTCCCTGCCATCATGTTTGATATAATATATACTTCCCTGTCTAATAATGTGAGTCTGCGTGAAGGAATATTCATCTCCCCTGTTATGGTGAGGACTGTGTCTGTAACTCTGTAAACACTCAAAGATCTTGGAAATTTAAAAAACTTACTGATTCAGAAGTTCCACACAAGGGCTCACATTTCCTCTGTAGTGTACAGTGTCTGGTGTTTCTTGAATGTTTGAGATTACAAACTTCTTTTATAAAATATAATTGCAATTGCATATTTATATCATTATACTGTAATATCTTCCTAACACTTTATTATGTGAAAAGTGATCTGACTTATGCACTGTCCAAGAAGGTCACTTGAATGATAATATAATATAAAAAGCTCTCTAAGTATTTAAGGTATGACTATTAATTGAAGAAATGTGTCTGGCAGCACATTATCACTGACTTCATCAGAGTCAGAGGCTGTGTCTATACCAGTAAATTAAACAATGACAGAGAATATTTCTGAGCACTGGGACTTGAATCTTTCTACCCTTAAAATTTTTGGACATGCCTACTAGAAATTTCCAAACTGAAAAAATTCTGCATTTACAGCAAGTGTTGTTTTTTTTTTTCCCCTCCTTAGTTTAAGGTCTTTAAGAAGTAAATGTTGGGGTAAAACACCACTGTTTGGGAGGCAAAGGTTTTTTATAAAAAAGAAATGTCATTTGGAATTCTTTGAAAGGGATTTGAACCCAGTAGATACTGATGAAAATAGAATTTTGTTTCATCCATTGGAATGAATGCAAAAATAATTTGAAAGAGGATATAGTAGCCTAGAAGGGTGGTGGAGTTTCCAAAGGAACACCTTGGAACTATTTTACTTAGTTATTAATTTAAAAGACAGATGAGTGATAAGTTGCTCAAAGGACCAGTGAGGCCACATTCAGAGTATTGTCTTCTCCCCGCTGTGAAGAATTCAGACTAGAAGTGATCCAGAGACTGGCCACTGAGCTTTTGACAGGGATGGCAAGACAGCTTACTAGAGGAAATTGTATAGCTGCCTTGCTTAGCCCCACAAAAATAATCTGATCAGTGATGGTGTGTCTAGAAACAGCAGTGGCGTAAAATCTTATGAATAGGAAAAAACTATTTAGGCCGAAAGACAAGGCTGGTACAAGAAAACAACACATGAGAGAAGACTACTTTTAACCCTCAGGGTGGTAAGAGTCTGGAACAGCTTTCCAGTAAGTATGGAACAAGTAAAAAGGTTAACTACTTTAAGAAAGAAATAGATCTGGTTAAAGCACTTGAGGATGAGATTGTCCATGTTAGAAAGAATCTGATGACCCAAGAGATTTCTTCTATTCATAGCTCCCTTAAAACACAACCTTTAAAAATACACTCAAAACTGCCTGCCCTGAGAACAAGGGTAATCTGCATATATATTAAACAAGCTACGTATTAATGAGCAGAAAGTGTTACAAATATTTAGAAGGTACAGAGGTAGTAAAAAATTATTAAGATCTCATTTCAAAACCAGTCAAGAATGACTCAGGTGACTCAAGAATGACTTGTCTGTTTCCATAAGGTTATAGAAGGGAAGAAAGTAGAAATCATGGGAATTAAACAAAAGTCATTTTTGCTTAACAGCTATATGTCTTTAGTATGTTTTACTGCATTATCTTGGCTGCGTCTGCTGCTTCAGTCAAGCATGGAAGAGAGAATTTGCCTCCTATTTCTTCTTCTTTGATCCCTACCTTCAAGTTGTAGCCTTTCATCCTGATTTCCTTATGAAAGTCAGCCATTTCTCCTCATGAAATTTTCTCCTCTTGATATGAGCAACTGGCATGGTTTAGCATATACATTCTGCATCTAATGTTCAGCAAATGACCTTTCAGGCACTGTAATACATTCTGATGCTGATAGCTTTTGAATGCTTCAATATACTGCCTGTCTACCAGGTGCAGCACATGCACAACTGTACTTAAGGGGGATGTAGGGGAATGGTAATCGCCCAAGCCTCAGGTCACAAATCTTCTTCCTAAAGTCTTAGAGCTCTAAAAGCCTGTAGTACATGAGCCAACGTGAGGGAAGGGTGAGTATTGTGTGGTACAGGCTCATGTAGATGGTGGAGAGAACAGAAGTACCTTTTTCAATGCAATGCCCCTCTGAGATGGACTCCTCTCCTTGAAAATCATTCTCCAGGACTAATAATTTAACCCCTTTGTATCTGCTGTGTAATTTATAGTTGATATATCTTGCTGCAGGGATCTAACATGTAAATGCGAAAGAGGACCTGGGCCATAGTTCCACATTTTTTAATTAAATAATTAAGGAAGTTGCTTCAGTCCATGCTTAATCACCTAAATAACTGTTAGAAGTTTCAGAGACTGTGAACACTTTCCTCTTCCATTAATTAAACAGAACATGTTCTTGAACAGGCCTTCTGAAAATCAGAACACTCAAGTGCATAAATTTGGAAATGAAATATGACTGATATGTTGTAAGCTGATTATGTCTCAACTCACCTCTTAATTTAGAATAAATAAATAAAAACAACTGTAGTCACTAATCTGTTATGATGCCTTCATGGCAGATATAACTAACCATGTGGTTTTGTTTCTGTCCTTCCTTAGCAAAACTTGCCACTTTCCTATTTATTTGCTTAGTTCATTATGTTATGTCTAAAATTAACCTGAATATTTATTTAGTACAAACAAGGCCAAGCATACATTTTGGTCCTGTGAAATACTTGAAAATGCTAATGCATGCTAATAACAAAAGTGGGGTGCTGTGAAGCTCAGTGAATTACTTAATGTTTATAAATTATTTTTGAATACTCAAATTAAATAATAATAATAATAATGTTTCTTGCAGTTATGCTATTTTTCAATATCACTGATCTCAAAACAATGTGGTAAACCTAAGACAGGAAATTCTATTTTTTTAAAGGCAACCAAATGAGATTACTCTTGTCATCTACATAACATTGAGGGTCAAAAAAATCCACAGAATGTGGTGTTCAAGAAGAAGAAACCCTATTTCAGATGCAACTGTTGTACTTAAACGCAGATGTGTTGTACCAGTCAAATCCACCACAGCTTCTTGGTGCACACACTGAAATATTACAAACTCACATTCCTGTTTCAGGTTTGTTCAAAATGTTTGAAAAGGTAAATTTGATCCAGATGACCTTATGTCAGACTGAGTGTTGGTCTTCCCTACTGGTCAAATCCAGCTGTCAGCCCATGGTCAGTGCAAAAGTCATATTGTGTGCTCTGGATAGAAATGCAATCATGTGGATCATCAGTTCAGATCAGGTCTGTGATGTGGATGATCCAATATAGCACTACAGCTTTAGTAAGACATAATTATGAGCATAAAATGTATCTTTTTAAAATTGTGGATGATTTAGCTAAATGCAATGGGACACAAATTATAAGATGACTGACTTTATGAGCTAATCAGGATTAATATAGTATCATCTATGAGCTCAGTGAAGTTCCTCATGTTTTTGATAAGTATAAAACTTTGTCCATCTTTTAGAACTACTAGTTTGAGCATGGGGTGATTTCTTTCACATCACCTATTATATAGAAAGAAAAACTCTATTCTAGATATTGTAGCATAATATACATATCGTTGTTCACATTACTCTCTGAAACAGTGACTGGAAGCATTGAGCTGCAAAATGTGTACTGTTAATCATTGGGTCATTAACCTTAACAATGTCAATGCATTTCCTTATCTGATTCAACTAAATGACTGCCCGAGGTAATAGTTAAGAGAACATTTCACACAGATGAACGTATTAATGCTTTATTTGGTTCTAAATGCAGTGTGAAGGATTTAGGTAGGAGCTAATATACGTGAAGAGGAAAAAGAAAGATGAAGTGCAATTGAAAAAAAAGTTAAAACTTCCCAAAAGAAAGCGAGTAGTCCCCAGTTTTGTGCAGCTGAGAAGTGCATACCTATCTCACTCTATTTATAGTTACAGTCATTCAGATAAAAAACTATGCTATTTTGAGGAGGACTTAAATCAAAGGCCTGAAGTTTCATTAGAAGCCAGAGACTTTTTGGACACCTAATCTCCAAATTCTATAACTCATGTGAGTTCTCTGATCTGGTGTTTCCACAGTAAAATGCAGATAAGATTTTCTTTATTTGGCTACAGCCTGAACTGTGCTCTGCCTACATCTGGCAAAGCAGGTCTTATACGTCCCTCAGATGTGAGAAGATGCCACTACTATCCACAAACATGTTTCTATTGCACAAGTCCCGTACAGTTGACCATACATGCGTAAACGAAACTGCACAAAACCTGTGTTCACTGCTCTCGTCTTATTAGAGAAGAGCCTGGAAAGATTCATCCAGCAACAGACTTCTTCCAGAGTGACTTATTTTGCCAGCTGGTATTTGGAGACCTTTATCCAAGGCACGTTCCTCAGACATAGGCTAAAACTGGGTGGCAGGCTAGATTAATTTTCCTGGTGCTGCTCCTGGATACCTTTTTTTCCAGAGACCTGGAGGAAGCCTTTAGCCATTTCCACTGGGTCATTTCCACATGAGCATCAACTCATGTCAACTTGTTTGGCAGCTCAGAAAGCCAGTGGCACAGAATAGCCTGTTGCCATTGCCTGAAAAATTCACGTAATCAGCAGCCATTTCCCAAGTTGCACTCAGGAAAAAGGCTATAATAATGCACTGGAAATTGGATGATTGGTCCTGGTGGTCTGCAAATGGCCTGGAGGATGTCTAGAAAAAATATTCAGATTGAAGGCCTTTTAAAACAACTGCACACAGAATCACAGAATCAATCAAGTTGGAAGAGACCTCTGGGATCATTGAGTCCAACCATTGCCCTGGCACCACCATGTCAACTAGACCATGGCACTAAGTGCCATGTCCAGGCTTTTCTTAAACACATCCAGAGATGGTGACTCCACCACCTCCCTGGGCAGCCCATTCCAATGGCTAATGACCCTTTCTGAGGAGAAATGCTTCCTAATGTCTAACCTGAACCTCCCCTGGCGAAGCTTGAGGCTGTGTCCTCTTGTCCTATCGCTAGTTCCCTGGGAGAACAGGCTGACTCCCACTCTGCTACAACCTCCCTTCAGGTAGTTGTAGACTGCAGTAAGGTCACCTCTGAGCCTCTTGCAGAAACTGACTGCACCAAGCTTTTTCACTGCAAGTCCTTTCAAAAGACCTCAGTTCTGGGGCTTTCACACTTTGCTTGAAAGATTAAATACATAAAATGACACATTTCAAAGTCAGTTACAATTAATCTGTTAGATAACCTAATAACTTACTTCTGTAAACATGTAGTATTGAGTTGCATTTGCTATTGAAACTAGTCCATTAACATTGCTTCAGTTAGCAATGAGCAAAGAAGAGATGGTACTGACGAGTGTTATCAAAAAACAGAGATAGGAATTAATTAGGGACTCTCAAAATAGGAAGTGTGATACCGGCTAGTGGGTGTTTAGAGGATCAGGCCACTGATTGTTCTAGTTTTAATTTCATTCCCTTACTTTTAGTTATGCTCCCCTAAAGGACCTAAAATTTCAGTCTCCTGACCTAATACCCTTTACAGACTGTTATCATGTTCTCTAGTCACCACTTAGCAAAATTACAGTATTTGAAATGGCTACTGAAGTTGAGAAGTGATAAATATTATTGTTACACAAAGGATTCTTTGTTGTTAATAGTATGGAAAAGTTCACCTGGTAGTTTTGTTGTTTCTTTATATGCATCAGTTGTAATTCCTAGTGAATAGGATATAAATCAGTTGTAATTCCTAGTGAATAAACACTGATAATTCTGCAATAGTTAGGCCTTTCTGGTTCCATGGGCTTGGAAGGAAAAATTTGGTAGTGTGTTCTAAGGAAGCTTTTTTAATGTCCTTTTTTAATTCCGTTTTGGGATTAAAGATTTGGATGTTGATGACGCGGAGTGAGCTTTTGTCATCAATTTTAGTGAGACATTTATAATCTCTCTTGATTGTATTTAGGTTTTTTATTCTTGCTATTTTATTTTATTTCACTCATTCAAGCAGTCACTCTATGAAAGCTTTTTTTTAAGTGCTCCAAATCTATTCTGGTAATGAAGAAATGAATGTCAAGCAAAGCAATTTTTTCTAAATTTACAACTAATTCTCTTAGACAAGATCAAAGCTGACATAAAGAAAATATCCTTTATATGTAAGAAAACGACCAAGCTGAAGCTCCCCAGTTACATCCACTGGCATATAGTAAGGTGGCATTCTTAGCTGTTAACAATTTGCCACAACTAATCCCAGTCATTGCATGTCACATTTGTTTATCTAAAAATGAGAAAGCATCAGCAATAATATTTTATAGGAATAAAGCTTTTACAGCTGTTGCCACATCCAGCAAGATTTACGTTCTATTTCTGTACATGTTCTTAGCATCCCATCCCACTCTCCCTCTCTAGGTGATTGGAATTTGGCCCAATGAAGCTAAAAGAAATGAAGAACAACTAAGATTCTTGGCACTGGTTAGATTGCACCTTGAATACTGTGTTCAGTTTTGGGCCCCTCACTGCAAGAAAGACATTGAGGTGCTGGAGAGAGTCCAAAGAAGGGCAACGAAGCTGGTGAAGGGTCTAGAGAACAAGTCGTATGAGGAGTGGCTGAGGGAACTGGGGTTGTTTAGCCTGGAGAAAAGGAGGCTCAGGGGAGACCTTATTGCTCTCTACAACTACCTGAAATGAGGTTGGAGCGAAGCGGGTGTAGGTCTCTTCTCCCAGGTAACAAGTGATAGGATGAGAGGAAATGGCTTCAAGTTGCGCCAGGGAAGGTTTAGATTGGATATTAGGAAAAATTTCTTCCCCGAAAGGGTTATCAAGCAGTGGAACAGGCTGCTCAGGGAAGTGATGGAGTCACCATCCTTAGAGGGATTTAAAAAACGAGTAGATGTGGTGCTGAGGGACATGGTTTACTGGTGAGCTTGGCAGTGCTGGGTTAATGGTTGGACTTGATGATCTTAAAGGTCTTTTCCAACCAAGACAATTCTACGATTCTTTGATTCTATAAGACAGTAAGATGCAAGCCAAGAGTCTGAAAGGAGAAAGCTATTGCAGCAGAACCAGTTGGGTATTGAACCGGTATTGTATTCTTAATATTTATGTGGACCACTGACTTAAGATTTGTCCTATCTGGGACAAACTCTGTGTTCTCTTCTCTTTCAGCATAGTTTTGTTTTATCATTTTCATTTTGTTTTCCAGAATAGTTCTGACTTTCATCAGCCTGACAGCATTGTGCAAACAGTGTAACCTAGCTTTTCTGGTAGACTTGAATAATCACTAGGTTATACAAAGCAAACCTTTGCCCCACTAGACACATTTTCCTCTTTTTTTGCAAGAAGGTACTCGAAGTGCCTATAAATTCCACTTGCATTCTGGAAGATACCATGCTCTAGAAGTGTAGCGATAACTAGGACTGACTGTTCTGCGATCAGAGCAGCTTGGTCCGGGAGTACTTAGTTTTTATTCTGTGCTGCTGTTTATCTCACAGTGGAAACAAGCAAGCTGTTGCAGTAGATTCAAACTTGCAATCCTACTTAGCTTTATGGATAAATCATTAGAACCTTATTCCAGATCTGGTTTTGCTGCTGCAAATCATCTGTCTGCATGCATGGCAAGTCTAACTCCTAAAGATGATCTCAGATGTGCTTCAGATGGAGTATAGGCACACTCAAGTAGCATAATAAATTAGGTTGTGACTGGCAAACAAATATGTGATACTGAGTAAGACAAGCAGTTATAGCTATATCTACACCGTACTACAGAAAGTGAGTCAGAGATAGCAAAGATAATGCTTATGGGGTGGTATAGAAATATAGCTGCATCTGCATACTATTGCATTCTTTTAATGGATGCTAAGAAACAGAGCTTGGTACCTCAGACACCGGTTGGCATTTAGTGCTTTGGGATGATTAATATCTCATAGAATCATAGGATTATAGAATCATAGAATCGTTTTGGTTGGAAAGGACCTTTAAGATCATCGAGTCCAACCATTAACCTAACACTACCAAATACACCACTAGACCATGTCCCTAACTACCACATCTACATGTCTTTTAAATCCTTTCAGGGATGGTGACTCCACCACTTCTCTGGGCAGCCTGTTCCAATGTTTGACAACCCTTTGCTGAAGAAATTTTTCCTGATTTCCAGTCTAAACCTCCCCTGGCACAACTTGAGTCCATTTCCTCTCATCCTATCACTTGTTACCTGGGAGAAGACACCAACCCCCACCTCGCTACAATCTCCTTTCAGGTAGTTGTAGCAAGCAATAAGGTCTCCCCTCAGCCTCCTTTTCTCCACACTAAACAACCCCAGTTCCCTCAGCTGCTCCTCATCAGACTTGTGCTGTAGACCCTTCACCAGCTTTGCTGCCCTTCTTTGGACTCTCTCCAGCACCTCAATGTCTTAATCTCCTCATGAGATCTCTCCTTATCAATGCCTAATCTCCTTAATCAGTGTCTAATCTCCTCATGATACTGTATTGTACTGTGTCAGCCATTAATGTCAAGCCATCCGTAGCTTCAGGGTCCTTACATTTTAATTTATTCTGTGGCATCACCATGTCCTGCATGTTCGTTCGTAACTGGGAAAATCGAAATGCCTACAATTGTGTACTCATACAAACACTGCTTTCCCCATGACAGAAGTATAAAATATGTTTAACTATGTGGTGGTGAAGCCATTAAAATGGCTGTCTAGAATGCAAAGTTTTTCATCAGCATTTACATACGTGTGCATACTTGCAACTGTCCTTTTTCATTGATGGTGCTTTGTCTGTATTTTTCCAGTAAGCAAACAATTCTGATTATACAGTTTTGCTTTCTTTGTATGAATATTTATACAGATAATGATCTAGGAATGACACTGTAATACTTAGCTGTTAATCTGATGTGCTGTTGATTAGTTCCAACTGCTTGAGAATATCTGGGCTGACAAATTCATACTCTAGATAGGTAGTTATTTTATTCATTTCCTTAACCTTAATTATACATGATTCAACCTTCTTTCTGAACGACGAGTACATCATACAGGAAAATAAGTTGATAAATCAATAAATACTATTGCAGTGTTTCTATAATTATCAAAGAACCAACAAAGTTCTAGGCCACACGGCTAGGGTGAAAGTGTCCATGATGTTTTTTTCAAGATATTCTTTCCACCTATAATTACTTTCCTCTTGCAGTAATGCTCAAAAAATACAGACCTTTCTTTTTCTTTTCCTTAAGTTAGCACTTTTCTCATTGAAGGCCTTCAAGAGAAGTGGAAACTCCAAAATATGAAATGTGGTTTATGCTTGCCTTGCAAAATGCCCAGGAATCTGCTTTAAGACCATAATAACCCCTGCTGCTCATTCTATGAACATGCCTATAGAAAATGTTAATTTAATCAACAAATTATAGCTTAACACAGAGCAAGTAGTGTGGAAATACTGGCAGAGGAGGAGGAAAGTTCTCTCATAATTTTTATGTTTAATCATGAATTTGACACTCTTTATTATTCTTGCATAAATGAAGAACTTCTCCTAAACGGATTATGCTGCACTTCCCATTCATTTTATTTCCTGATTCACATCTACATACATGTCCCATCAAAATTTATGAGAACTCACTTATGCTGACATGAATGCATTTTACTGAAACTGTTGATTGGTTTGGGTTTTTTTTTTTGCTTGTCAGAGATGTTGTTTGAGAGGGAGATCAAACAGAGAGCCAGTACTTTCAGAGGAAACCCTGCAGTTTTCACACTGGTTTTTACCAGGATTTTTAGCCCGTGGATACTGATCATGGGATGCCTCACACAGTCTAAGTGTTCCATGCCAAATGTTGAAGCAATGAAGTTAGAAATAGGAATACTGGAATAAAAAGGAACAGAAATAGATTTCTACAAGTCAACTTAAATATCCATTGGCAGTAGGGCAATATTACATTTTTCAAAGGCATGTATTAACTGATTATATCACCTGAAAATGGAGTGTTAATTAATAATATGCATAAGACAACGCAATACAATTACATTAGCAGGAAAAGCTGTCAGATCTATTGTAGTATGTCATTTAGGCATTACTCTTAAAGATAATGGACCAAACTCTGCTCTGTTTTTTTTTTTTTCAGCTTATATATCGTAGAATCATAGACTGGTTTGGGTTGGAAGGGACCTGAAAGATCATCTAGTTCCAACCACCCTGCCATGGGCAGGGACACCTTCCAATAGACCAGGTTGCTCCAAGCCCCATCCAGCCTGGCCTTGAACACTGCCAGGGAGGGGGCAGCCACAGCTTCTCTGGGCAACCTGTGCCAGTGTCTCAGAAAGAATTTCTTCCTAATATCTAATCTAAATCTCCCCTCTTTCAGTTTAAAATTGTTCCCCCTCATCCTATCACTACATGCCCTTGTAAAAAGCCCCTCTCCAGCTTTCCTGGAGTCCCTTCAGATACTGGAAGGCTGCTATGAGGTCTCCCTGGAGCCTTCTCTTCTCCAGGCTGAACAGCCCCAACTCTCTCAGCCTGTCTCCATAGTAGAGGGGCTCCAGCCCTCTGATCATCTTCGTGGCCTCCTCTGGACTCGCTCCAACAGCTCCATGTCCCTCTTCTGTTGGGGGCCCCGGAGCTGGACGCAGCACTGCAGGGGGGGTCTCACGAGAGCGGAGTAAAGGGGCAGAATCCCCTCGCTCGCCCTGCTGGCCACGCTGCTTTTGATGCAGCCCAGGATACGTTTGGCCTTCTGGGCTGCAAGCACACACTCCCAGCTCATGTTGAGCTTCTAGTCAACCATCACCCCCAAGTCCTTCTCTCAGGGCTGCTCTCAATCCATTCTCCGCCCAGCCTGTATTTATGCTTGGGATTTCACAAATACGGAGTAACTCCAGCGACACAGGCTGGCTCTAGCTTTATGTGTCTGAATAGTGAATTTGTCCCATTATCCTTTAATGAAAAGCTTTCTGAAAATACCTGTAATGAGGCATACTTGGCAAACCATCTTTTTGGTTGATAACTCAAAAGACAAAATACTGGGTCTCAGCTCTGCAGTTTGAGATGTACATGGAGGAAGGCCATGGAGGGAAAGACAGTGGCTTAGAGTCACTTTGCTATGCCCCTAATGTTAAACTCAGGTAATCCTTACTTCACTCTAATTAATGTCCACCTGTAGAAAATCTTCAGGTAAAAATTTTGCACCCGCAGTAGGTGTAATTCCAAGGACCAAAAGCACAAAGCTTAAATCTTATAGATTAACTCAGTTTAGGAATTGAAAGTTAAGTATTGAAACAGTTTATGCCTCAGCTGGACTTTCTCTCCAGCACAGCAAAAGGAATTGTATCAAATGTTGTTCTGGCCCTTTGCCCTTATACCTTCTCCTCTTCCTACCAAGCTGTCTGAAGAAATCCCCTTGAGTGTTGTGTTTGCTCTTCCTGTGATCTGAGTATCTTACTACTTAATGCAATGGACATTGCTGACTCACTATAAAAATAATAACAGGGAAAAAGTAATTGGCATAATTATCATCCTGCCTTTAAAACATATGGGTTTTAACTTAGCAGCTGGAGGGGGAAAAAAAGTGTAGTTTCTAATAATTAATTAATTTCATTTTCAAAAATACATTAAGAAATTATCGGCCAAACTAGACGATTATTGAGATGAGGTGAAACTGAAAAATTGATATTCTGATTGCAAACAAACTCTTTTCCCTATTCAGATATGTACTGTCTGTAGTCAGCAGAGAATTATCTAGTTCTTGTGGAAAAATAATTTCAATTCATACATCAAAGCTGAAGTCAGGTCAAAGTCCATCTGACTCCTTTGATACGTGAGCTGCCACCTTGATTGACAAAATGAGAATATAACTAGGCATATTATGAGTGAAAAACATGATTTACTGCAGCTGGAGTTTTTTATTGGGATTGTAAAGAACTCCTGCTATCTATAATCAGTATAGCAATAGATCCAATGGAAGAAGAGGATCCTGTTGCAAAGTCCATGTCTCCTATACACAAGGACACAGAACCAGATGCTCTAACTTCTCTTATGCTCAGCATTTAGGCTAAAGAGCTGGGAGAAAAGGGAAGGTGGAATAAATCAGTAAATACAGCTAGTTTCCAAAAAGAACTGTGTTTAGATGCAGAACAGATATACACCCTGCCTCTCTCAAGAAAAGGAACCTGCAACAGTGTTGGAAGGGTAGGAAAGGGTCAGGGGAGCACTGGAGCCAAGCGTGAGGAGGCAAGTGATGAAGTGACCAAGGGAGCAATATCTAGTGAGCATAAATGTATAGCTTTGCACAGTCAATAGAAGGAATTGATTTAGTGTACTCTGGAGGCTGCCGATGGCAGAAACACTCCAGTACACACGCACTGGAACTTCTTGGTCATCAAACATTTATTCCAATCCTATTCAAGGTATATAGCCAACAGCAGTAGTAGTTAGTAGTTTTCTGATTTCTAAATTTCATTACAACCAATGCTAATTCATTTTTGTAATACACATTGAGATTGTCTATCTTATGAATCCTCTTCATTAGCATCATGCTGAAGGGATAGAATAGACCTGTACTTTGCAATGCAAAGTAAGACTGTCTCTTCCCAAGAGAGTTTACAGACGGAGGCCAGACAGGTTTGGGATGATAAAGCAAGTAAAGTTAACAGTCCTGTGTCAGCCAACATCCTATTTGGTGGCAGGAGAAGATGGGGAGATGGGAATAGAAGAGAGAGAAAAGAGGGAATGGAAATTATGTGAAGGGTACAAAGGCAGGACATGGAGCACTGGAAAGGAATGATCCCAAGGTGAAAATACTGGGAGGGACAGAGCAGGAAGGATCAGGAAAAACAGCTGTTCGGCACAGGACACAGAAAATCTAAAAAAATGGAGGCAGTTCTATGAAGAGTCAGAGGTCCCAACTTTGCCTGTTACCCTCCTGCTCTCTGCTGGGCTACACTCACATTAAATTTTCTATATAGCTCTTCCTCAATAAAGGCAGGCATGCAATATCTCATGTTATCTGTGAAACTATTTAATTGGGGAAAAAATATGGGGTTTTATCCTAAAAAAAACCAAAAGAATGCATCTTCACTCTAAATTATCTGATTAATATGTGCTGTAATCTGATTTTCTTATGACAGAGCAGTTTCACTACTTGTAATGTACGCCTTGAGTGCAGACACAGTATTTCTGTGGAGGACAAACATTTATGAGTTATGTATTTCAGATGTTCATATCCATAAAGGTGTGAGAGCACAGACTGGGATTTTCAGAGGACTTTGTAGCTCCAAGATCTCCTTGGTGCTGCAGTTAACTTGTGACCAATATTAATTTAAAGATAACTCAGGTGTACTTATACTCTACTGAAGACACAGTCAGCATTGTGTTTTAGACATATCCTTAGTTTCTTTAAGTAGCAAGTTCTGTGGTGAACTACTAGAGTCACTCTGATAATGTCCGTATCAATACCTTTAGTTCAGGAATTCTCTTTCTTCAATGATATTTTACTCCTGCTTCGTGTCCCATGTGAGCTCCATGGCGTATGTAGTTGATGAAAGGTGTAGGGGAAATGTGATATTTTTTTTAACTGTATGCTGCATTTTATAATTTAAGCAGGCAGGTTGGAAGTGGCCTGAAGCAGCTCAAGATAAGCCTAAGAAAGTGAATACTGCATTGTGCTAACTCGGGCTCATGAGTGTATTGAACAGGTACTTTTAAAGCTCTTTGATGTCTAAAGAGCTTTATGCATGTTTCTCCCTCATTTTTATTTCAGAAAGAAGGAAATTTTTCCTTCTCAAAAAGAAAAATAAAACAAATAAGTAAGATAAAAGTATGTACTTTTCCTACAGAACAATTAAAGAAACTGGGTAACCACATATATGCTCCGACACTAATAACTGGCAAGTAACATGAGGTATTTGCCTGAGGTATTTGCATGAATCCCGAGTGACCAGCTGGCAGTTGTCTCTGGTCTGGCTTCAGCTTCCTGGAATCTACAATTGTTTTGCATTTGAACAACTTATAGGAGGAAACATAGTTTTCGTTGCATGAAAGGAACAGCAATCTTCTGTTATTTGACAAACACATCCCACAGATCTGAGTATGACTGTTTCTGACATGATTTTTGATCCGCACATCTTTAGAAAGCTTCCCCAGTGCTTTTATTTATGTACCTATCTATTTCTTTATTTATTCTCTCAAGCAAATAACCCAAACCTTTCTGTTATATGTCCCCCGGCTTCACCAAGGGATTCCATGACAGTTCCCATTACTACCAGGATGCTTTTCAACGACAGTTCCCAGCTTGCTTTAGCCCATTTCCTCTTTTCTTCTTCCATTTTTTGTCATACCCTGCTGATCACATCACAGGTTCCCATGACAATTCTTAGCAATGCAGCTATACAAGTAGAGGTTGCTAGACTGAAACTCAAGAACAGACTCCTTTGCAGCAAGGCATTCACATTGCCGGGTCCTCCAGAGGATAGATGCCAGTACAAATACTGAAAATCAGGCTTTATATTCAAACAGTTGTGGAGCTGCAAGGAATAGTGCTATGGTTTCATAGATCATAGAAAGGAATAAAAGTATATGTAGCAAGTGACTTAGTCTATTCATCAACAACTGCGTTATTCCCTGGGGTAGCTATTCCAGGGAATAACGCAGTTGTTGATGAATAGACTAAGTCTAGGTCTTCTACCAAAACAATTTAGAATTTCTGTTAGAGAATCACTATATCAATGCTGTTGTTAATATTTGTCTTAATTGCATTGCACAAGCCTTGATTGCTCCTGTAGCCTTAAGAGCTCTAATCAAAGATCAGTGCGTAGGAAGGAGCTGTACAAGGGGGAAAAAGCATATTCTCTACCGATGGTGTTTGTAGTCTTCAGATCAACAAGGAGTAGCTGGTGAGTTGTCCCAGCAAAAAGGCATAGATGTAAAATTTAAAATGGAAGCTGTGTAAAAAAAGCTTTCCCTGTAACCAGTACAAAACTGGAGGGATGGGTAGTCTGAGGCAAGTTTTAAAGGAAGATTTAAAACTGGTAATAGAATTCCTTCACAGATGTTTAAAGTGGCTTTTTCAGCAGAGAATGTAAAGAGTAGAAGTGTTGATAGGAAAAGCAAATGATCAATAATAGTGCAGAGTTGAGGGCTGATATCTTGTTCAGATCACAAGTCTTACAGGAATAGGGTAAGGTAAATGACTTCTTTGAAGGCTAGCACAGAAAGCCGGCTTTGTGTACACAAAGGATCAAGTCACACATCATGGAGAGAATGATGCAATCAAAGCAGGGTGCCCAAACCAACAACTTGAATAGTGATGTCTGCATGGATTGAGATCAGGTGGGGCAGTTGATGAGTACCAAGGTGAAGAAGCAACCACACTGCACGTGTATTTATTTTAAACTCTCAGTGATGATATAGTAGTCAGATACCAGCAAAATTTTTCAAAGTCTGACATAGGAATGACAACCTGATGAATAGAAAATGTGTGAATTTTCTAAATCCTAAGTTATTCCCTTATTTAAAAATATGTGTTTCTTCACAGGGCACTGTCATGACTCTGAGTCTAGCTAGTTTTGCAGGATTTAAGATTCAAAGCTCTCAATTTTCACAGCATCTGTGTATGACAAAAATTTTTGTAATGGTTAGGTGGTGAAAGGTCAAACGGGAAGACCATCTAAGCCACAAAATACAGGGCACCAGGGTAATTAACTTATACAGAAATTGTATTATGTTTGATTCCATTTAGCAGTGGTGAAAATAGGTTCAATCGACTGTGTCATCAAAATATGGACTTTTCTGAAGCAGCACAATACATGATGCATTAGGAAGAAATGGAATATTGAGTAAACACTGAAGCAACAGCTTGATAATTTTTAGGGTTTGTGGACTCTTAAAGCAGCTACTTTAGCTATGCTAATTCAATAGGTTCATTTCCATCAACAGAAAAGGGAAACTACCAAAAGTAATGAAATTACTGGATTATACTTTAATATAATGAATATAGAGAACACCACAGTCAACTTCTGCATTTCATCTGGAAACCGCTGGACTCAAAAAGATTTACAGAACCCAGTCCAACTTTTGTGTGAGAGCTCCAGGCCTTGTCTTTCCTCAATACCCATCCAAAACGCTGAATGAATAAGGTTGAATTCCTACAGTGAGAAAAAAAGTCTTACATAAAGGCTGTATGGAGGCACAGAGGAGCAAAAAGATAGGGTTTAGATTGCATAGACCACCTTAATTTTGGCACAGAAACGTCTGCATATGTAACTTCAGCAATTAGGTAGTGTATGTTACTGATATAGATATGCCAAATGGGAATTTTTAAAAATAAGAACAAACTAAAAGACCCCCAACACTTGATAAGCAGAACTATTTACAAGTAGCAGGCAATTACTATCTTTTATTTATGTGTGCATGATAGGTTGATTTGAAAGAAGTAATATTCTGTTACTCAGAGAGATGTTGATAAATGAATGACTAAAATGAAAGCAGAAATTAGTGTGGAAAGGAATTGCTTTTCCATAGGCACAAGAAACAATTTCAGTGATTTATAAATTATATGTAAGTTTTTTCTATTAGTTAACTTCCTTACAGGAAAAAAAACCCATAAACTTGGCTGTAATAAATGGTCTCCTCCATCCATCACAACTGTTAAAGGAAAAATTTTTCTTAGGCATTTTCAGAATTTTTTAGCTGGTTTCAGGTTTCAGGGTTTCAGTTATAGATTTTTTTCCCCATCATGGACGTGCTCCATTAATCAACTACACATTGTAATTTTGGATCAAAAGTGGTCCCAATAATTTTTCATTTGATGAGGTAATTATTTCAATACTGTTTCCAAACTAGATCTGAACAACACACTGTGCGTGTGGAAGAAACTTCAGCTTCTTGTACAGAGAGGGAATTTCTCAAGGACTGTAGACCATGCAATTGCTTTGCGAACTGAGCTGCATTGCAATTTGGTTTTTTTTTAGAATTGCTTTAACAAGCAACTAATGCTAATATAATTTTGCCAAACTGATAAACTGATTCACTCCCTGTTTACCTCCAGCATTCTAGCTTCTAGATTATTCTACTATAAACAAGTCATTTAATTCCCAGGATCTATAGAATCACAGAACCACAGAATCACAGAATGGTTTGGGTTGGAAGGGACCTTAAAGACCATCCAGTTCCAACCCCCCTGCCACGGGCAAGGACACCTTCCACTAGACCAGGTTGCTCCAAGCCCCATCCAGCCTGGCCTTGAACACTGCCAGGGAGGGGGCAGCCACAGCTTCTCTGGGCAACCTGTGCCAGTGTCTCACTACCCTCACAGGAAAGAATTTCTTCCTAATATCCAATCTAAATCTCCCCTCTTTCAGTTTAAAACCATTCCCCCATGTCCTATCACTACATGCCTTTGTACAAAGTCCCTCTCCAGCTTTCCTGTAGGCCCCCTTCAGGTACTGGAAGGCTGCACCAAGGTCTCCCCAGAGCCTTCTCTTCATCTGGCATGGAGGAAGCCAGTTAGTTTCGCTTGCTAGGAAACTCAGGAATAGGACAAATGAGAGGTGTCTTCAAAAGAAAAAAAAAGAGGAAAAAAAAAATTATTAAAAAATCAAAAGGCAAAAAAGGAAAAAGACCCCTTCCCATTGAAAAAAACAGTTTGACTTTTTATTAGATAAGTGTGAAGTTGATGTCAGCATTTGGGCTAAAAGGAAGACAAGACTGATTTGATTTAGGATTGAGAGATCCTTACGTACATCTGAATCCTGCAGTCTGGCACTGTTTGGTCAGTGGGATTCTGCATGGGCCCGGGGTGGCTGGGTCATGGTGAACATGAATGTGCATCAGAAGAGAAAGCACGGGGTTAAACAGCATCAGTCCCAAAAGTCTCGGTGAGGACTGATGACCATGCAACCAGCACCTCTTCTATTATAGTTCATATTTTATGGAAGAAATGCAGCCCTGCTGTACTCTGTGAAGGACCCCCATATCATTTCAGGAGGGCCAGGATTTCAGTCGTATGTTCTGAGATGGATCCTTAAGTCCAGTGTGACAACCTGTAAGTGCTTCTCAATACGATAGCACCACTGTTATTTGGGATGGTTGTGTAGAAACAGAGTATGGGGCTGGCACATCTGTACTTTGCTGTACAGAATAATAAGGCTCACGTTTTTATCACTCTTTACTCCAGATGTAGTTGTAGTTATAAGAAAGGAAGTAGCTACTTTTTTAGTATTCCCTGTTGGAGAAAGGGAAGGTTTTATGAGAGGTGGGAATAGGACATAGGCCTCATGATTCACCAGCCAGACTAGCTGAAGTAAGATTTTTTTAAAAGGCTAAGTAATTTACTCCTCACTGAAAAAGGAAAGCTGTTGCACAGGCAGCACTCTTGGTAAGCAATAATTAAATCCTTCTTTTCTTCCTGGGATGGTGGCTTCTTGGGGAATAGCTACTATGAAGATAATAACTCCTGGTAGCGTAGCTCCTATGCCACTAACTAGTGCTGCCCATCTAAGTCTCATCTTGCCCAGTGCTAGACTGCTTTGGCAATAAACAGGGACAGATCTCAACTTGCCTCAACTTCAGTGAGAGCCGAGGGTTTGTACGGGATGCTCTCATCACCTCACTTGCAGATCATATTGCATTTGTACTGCCATCCAGCAGTCTCCATGGCAACCCTCACTGCACTGCGCATTGCATATGTGCAGCACATGTTTGCTTTGCCTCCTGCTTTTAAATACCTTATTTGTTTTTTGGTGTGTTTTTTTTTTTGCTTTTTTTCCCTACAGAAATAATGGCTTTAATACAGATAATGAGCCTGCTGTGTTGCCACATGAACACAGTAGCTTTCCAGTAGTCCTTTCTGGGTCTAAATCATGCACTAATGATCAAGTGTCTTTCCTACACTGTTTCCCCAGGTTAGTTTATAAATGCGTATTCGTAGTGCTGCTGTTTGCACTGGTGTTTGCACTGCTAAATCTACATACAAACGAAGGACAATTAGGATGTATGCAGTCATGCATGATCTTTTTTTGGAGCCATTGTACAATATTTATGCTTCTTTATGCTTCATCTGTTCTGAATTAGATGGCTCTTTCAGCTGTTGAAAGCCTTGTGCAGAGGGTAACGCTATTATCGGACAGTTTATTGAGGAGAACATTAATTTTGCAATATTTTTACCAACTTCAAATCTTCACGAACTGTATCTGCATGAATACAGTTTACCCAGTACCCATGATGCACTGTCAAGGATTAAAAGAATATAACAGGGCAGCCTGAAGCAATAAACATCTGGTTTTGGACATCTCATATTAGCAGTGACACTGCCCACAGGAAATCGCCTCTTTGCTACTGCTGGAACTTGATCTCTGGTTCCTAAGAAGTGCTTCTGCAAGAGCAGAGAAGGAAAAGAAGAGGAGAAAGAAAAAGAAAGAAGGAGAAAAAGAAGAAAAAGGAGAAGAAACAGAAAAATACTTCAGTGGGTTAAAAAGCCAATTGACAAATGACTAATGGAGAGTCCTTGAAAGCAAATAAAAAGTTACATCGATGTTACCACACTGCTTCCAATAGCACATTTAAAGGAACTCAATCAAAGTGTGTAGACCAAGCATTTAACCTAGCCTGACCTTCCTGAAACCAGTCCATCTCTTCCTTTCTGTCATGTCTTGATCCTGTCTGAGTGTTGAGAATATTGTTTCCAGGAACACATAAAGGGGAAGAATCCACAAGTGGACAGTGACATTCAAGGACTTAAAAGAATTGGATATTTCCAAGCTTACTTTGTTTGTGATGTCAAGTAAAACATTTAGTCTGTCTCATGTAGTGCTCCAATGGAAAAATTAATTTTGAGTGGTTTACATCACAAAAATCGTGCAAGGATAAAATTCATTGAAGCTTATGACGCATTCAGCTAATGGAGTTATCAGTAGACCAGCTTGGAAATACTTTTACATTACAAAATGGCATTATAATTTATTAATATTTTTAAATCATATAGTTTTTTGGTGAAATTTCCCAAGAGAGAAGAATTCTTTCCAGTTAATTCAAAGCGAACGGTGAAAGTACCACAAGTTTTCTCATGAGAGTGCTTCTGTGGAGAGAGGAAGCTGGAAATCTGAAAACTGCAGCTGAAGAAAGGCTGGAACAAATGTCTCCTGTTCCCAGATTCATAATCCAGCCTCTAAATGATATTGAATGATATATCCATATGTTAAAAAAAACCCTAAATGAGTCAGGTTTGTCTAAAAGGGAGTCTTAGAAGCTTATATATGACAGGAAATTTTACAGACATGAGTTCCCACCTGATCCTGAAACGTAGGGTTATAGAAAAATGCAGAGAGTCCAGCAAGAGACAACGTCACAGAACCACCCCATCTTCCAGTGTTTCCTATGGCCTAAATTAGCCACCCCTATATCTTGAGTGCAGTCAGTATTGCTAAACCCATTCTTACGCAAAGGAACCTAATTCTCTTGATGTACAGGATAAGGAACATAAATAACTAACTCAGGTATTTCAATCCCACCCCAGAAATTTGGAGTCATTTTGAGCCATTTTGAGAATCTGGTCTGAAATAACTTGCCCAATAATACCCAAGAAACCTTGCTAGAAAAGGAGATTGAGCCCAGGTCTCTGACACCAACTGAGCAGTCACCTTCTGTTTGTACATTGTGCAGAGAAAACACACATTCATCCTAAAGCTGCGTCAAGTGACGCTGCCTGCAACCTTCACCGAAGTGTTTTCCATGGGAAGTATTTGCCAAATAAGTAAAAGAAACAATAGTGTAGAAAGATGCTTTTGCTTTTAATGGCGACCATGAGATGAAAGAGTGCCTGCCAAAGATCACAGAATCACAGAATCAAGCAGGTTGGAAGAGACCTCTGGGATCATCAAGTCCAACCGTTGCCCTGACACCAACCTGTCAACTAGACCATGGCACTGTCATGTCCAGTCTTTTCTTAAACACATCCAGAGATGAACAAGAACAGAATGTTCCTTCAATTCTCATCGATTAGGAAGGCAGATACTTTGCAGAAGGACCATCCTCAGGAATTCGGTGTACTTTTTGTAAGAAATGAAGCAACAACAATAGCAAAAATCTTGAAAATTTGCTCTTTTACCTTTTTGATTCTGTCCTTAAAAGATCTTTGTACGAATTATGATTAGTGAACATGGTATGCGAAAAAAGTAAGATATAGATACAGAAGAATAAAACCAGAAGACAGAGCAAAGTAACTCATAGAAATATGGCTAACAATTTTTCCTTTTGTTTGTTTTCCTGAAAAGTCATTGTGTGCCTTATCACAGTCAAGTAACATAAATGTCTGGTTCACAGCTAAGTCCCCTGACTGTCCACACAAAACGTATCTTATTTTCTTACTGGAATTTATTTTACAATGAGCCAGCAGTTTCTTATGAAATGAAAGCTGAGTGCAGTTCTCAGGTAGAGCACTCGGGAGCTCTGCTGTACTGAAAAAAAATACATTACTGTCCTAAAAGGTCTTGCATCCTCAATTTGGCAGACTGTGGCACAGCCCTCACATTATTCCATGTATTTGAACTGGCAAAACAACTAAAAAATCTGTCTTAGCAGAAACAGTCTGGGACAAAAGTCAGATGAGATCTAGGCAATATAGTGAATGGAATCTGGAAGGTAACCCAGCTGATTGAGTTCAGGTAACTAGCTGAATAGATTTCAAGATGCTATTGACTCTGTTGATTAGATCTCCATCGAATATAAATGGGAGCTTAGACAGCTACAGTGCCTGCAGACATTGGCATGCAGGTATTTAAATTTTAGCATCATTAATCTGGAGCTGAATCCCACCCAGGCACTCCCCTCTGCAGAGCAATAGACCTCAACCATATGCTCACAAACCACTCTGCACCTCTTAGTGGGAGGCCCTGGGTGGTCCCTGGGCATGTATATGCCTTTACCTCTACTCCATGGCCACTGCTCGTGGGGAAGTTTTGTCATAAACACTTTGAACAGCTTCAAACTGCAATTGTTCTTCCCCGCCCCACACCTGACATTTAAATTCTCATAATGAAAAAATTTGCTTCCTTTTCTGTTCTTCAGTGCTTTCCTATGAAAAATCGAGTGTTATTGTGGCATGAGTGGATTAGATCTACAATAATAAAATGAACACCGAAAGCTATAGAAGGAGGTCTGTGATCGTTAACTCTGCTCTTACGATGAAAACAACTTTTCTCTCACATCAATAACCTTTTTTTAGGCAGGAGACAAGAGCTTTGTGCAAACTATGGGTCATCAAAGTCATTATCACCTTGTGCTTTATATCAAGTTAACACCTTGGACTGCTTTCACCAGCACAGCAGACTAAATATTTTCTAAGAGAAAAGAAAATAAAGAAGAAAAGAAATGGAAAGAAATGTCTTCAAACTGAACCTTAGGAAACAAACCATTCCACAATGCACACATAATTTTTCCTGAGGTGAAAGGAGAAGAGTAAAACTGAACTGCAAATTATGTGTTTTATTAATGTTGCTAATTCTTGAGTCTTAATCTGAGGTTTTATGTCAACCAATGCTACTGTAGCAAGCAAAAAAAATGGAAAAGTGTGGTGAAGAAGTTAATCACCCCATTTAAGTACACTCGTTCCTACCCTTTAAGGCTTCCTCTCTAATCAAAGAACAGAGAAAGGCTTTTTAGGTGCATGATTCAAAGCACTTACAGTAGATTTTTGCTTTGAACTGCTGTGTAAAAGAGCCTGTCTTAATGGGCAGGAGCACAAGGAACTGGTCCCCAAACATGACTATCTGAGCTGGATTTCACTGGATAGTACAAAGATGCCCCTGTGATAGCATGAAGTAAAACTTCTTCACTGATGAATGACACAAACTATTATCCAATTTTCCTGATGTGAGTGGCGAACGTATTAAATTATAACACTGTTGGATATCTGCCCTGTGTGGTGCCATATATTTATTCTTTTGTTTCAAGTCAGATGGTGTAGTTATTGCAGATGAGTGAGAAGTCTTTGAGTTGAAGTGCCAGAGGCTAAAGAGATTTTGCCTCAGGATAAAATACAGGAATTGTTTAAGAATTGAAAAGTATTGTAAATTTAATAACAATCATGAATAAATTAAAACAGCCTAATTAAAAAATAATAAAATTATAGGTTCTGTAGGAAAAGCCTGACTGTGGAAAGTGTTCTGGTCATATGGAACCAATAAACTTTTCCTATCCCAGTGTCCTCCTTATCTATGATATCTATATCCTCTTTTTGGGTTGTGCTAACATGATGACTTTGTTTTGCATCTTCTCTCATGAAATGCCACAGTTACCTACTTCGGTTTGAATTATGTACATATTGTACTCCATTGCTTCACCTTTCTCTTTATGGCAGTCAACTACATTGACAAACAAGGAGTAACAAACAAAAACCCCAGGATTGTCTTCTGTTTCTCAGGATCTTGCTCCCTGAATGGCCACAGATGCCATTCCAGGAATTTGCTCATGTTGTCTCATGCAACTGTTTCTCCATTAATCATAATTATCTGCTCCAAGCTCTGTTTCTGACTTACTTTCTAGATGCTTATTTACTCTGTCTTGCTGAGACATAGAGCTTCACTCTGTGTTGGGCTCATTACTCAGAACCCTTTACTACTCTGGCAATATTGTTGATCACGCAGCATAATGAAGTCCAACTGTTTGGTAGCTGAAATCCAGAGTGAGTTGTGGTTCTTTCTATACCGATGTATTTGGCCATTTCCTATAAATTGCATCTCACATTATCCTACAACTTATTTCCCTTCTGTCGTGTATTTCTAATGTATCTACCACGTACTTACATTCTGCCATCACACTTGTTACATATCCTTGCCCAGTTATTAAAGCTCTCATCCTTGAAAGCGCCCACATACCATCTGTGAATCAGCTGAATTTGGTGCTCCTTTCATGACGGTGTGCACCCAGCAGCAGCTGGACCGTAACCTTCCTGCTTTCTTGTACTTGGCCCAATGTTAGATGCAGAATCATCTTGTCTTTCACATGCAAATAGATTTTACCTATCCATAGTTGCAATTCAAGTGGCTCATTTCAGACTCATGTTAACCTACGAACAGTATTTATAAAGGCAGAGCAGAAATGCGATGTTTTAACACATAACTAAAATGTTACTGCTGGCAGTCGAAGTTTTAAAATTCCAGCATGCAAGTCATTGCATAAGTTTAAAACTTAATGGCTTTTTGTTTGTTCATTTATTATTTTTCGTGTCCTGACATGTTGTTTTTCTTGATTTTTTTTTCTTGTACTTTTCTCTCATTCTAGAATATCCAACAACCTTCGCTGGAAAGAAATACATATCCACATCGTATATATATAAATATTTAAATACATATCAGTGAGTATTTTCTATGGAGAATCATTCCTGAAGAAAACAGAAAATAGCAAATAGACAAACAAAACCCAAAAAAGGAAAAAACATATTAAAAAACTAAATACAAAGAAGCTTAATGGTATTTTTAGATGAGATGTGATCTCTACTTAGCTAAAAAGCTGAAGGAAAAAACACATGTACTTCACACAATGAAAACTGAATAGTTCCAAATACATAAACCTCAGCAGATTTAAAATCAAATCTCACATTCTGTACAAATCTGCAATGAAAAGAAGGCACTGAAGTGAAGGAATTACCTTTCAGTTGTCTCAAGGACAAGAGACTGTCTTCAACACAACTCTCTGCTGCTCATGCAGATGAGCGTGGGCCCTCGATGGCAAAAGCCTGCTCTCCTGAAGGGCTCTTGTTTGCCCCAGCTCTCCGTGAGACGAACGCATACAAGTGGACATGACTATTCACGAGGCTAGTAAGAAATACATTTACCGTAAGATCATGTCCTCCATGGTAATCACAACTCTGCCTTTTAGGAGGAAGCTAGAGATACCTGCTGGCAAAAGTGTACATAGACTCATAAATTTGTATCACTGATGAATGTACAACACCTACTCCTTCAAATTAAAAGTAAACATCCTATGCTAAGGAACAGAATATTCTTAAACTGATCATTCTGCTTATATACGAAGTATACTGCTCCTTGGGGCTGTTTTTATATTATTATTTCTTATTAGCTTCATAGTTGTTATTTGTAAAAGTCATGTGTTAGCATATGTGCAGTTAAATAAGTCCATATATACACACAATATGTAGTTATTTAAGTAATGTAATGCATATAGTAATTAGTACAGGCACTAACTTTTCCATCTAGAGTTCATTTCACCTTTACTGGAAAAAAACCTACAAAAAATATGATGTTTTAACTCTTTGACCCCTTTTTGTTACGTATTTAATTCCATTATATTACTTTTTTACTGGAAAAAATACAGTGATTAATATTTTGCTACAATAACTCCCTGATGTCATATTCCCTAACAAAATTCTTAGTTCATCATTTCTCTGAAACAATCACAGTCTTCCAATATGTAGGTGTACTACCCAACTGGGGCATGGTTTTTTGGCTGGATTTCTTTCTTTTCTTTCTTTAATTTCTTGCAGGCAGAGAGACGGAAGGCTGACAAAGAGCCAACTATAAATCATTCATTTTCAAAATTATGTTTTGACCAGTCTCTGGAACTAAGGAAATGATTATTGCAGGCTTTGGATGTGGTCTAAATTATGCCACAGGCTGTGGTTCCCTTAGTGACCATACAGAACCTGAAAACTGCACATTCCTGCCATTATTTTCTTATTACTCTGATAATCCCATCTTTTCCAGTATTCCCAGCTGGAAGGTGAGAGCCTGAAGGACAGAAAAGGCAGGAGATAAGAACAGAATTTTAGACTTTGATTTTACAGGAATTATTAGGTTCTGTGTTTTCTCCAGTCCTGTTAATAAAGCCACAGAAATATCTAAGTAATTTCTAACATGTCCACCACAGGGGGTTCCACTGTTTTTCTTTTCAAGTCCATTCAGCACAGCTGGAAGAACTTGTCAATGGAGATTCCTTCTCCCCTTTCTCTTGGCACAAGTTCCTCTGGGACAGGATTGCCTTTAACAACGGCAGGCAGGCAGGGATGCCATAAGGAAAGCAGTGACTTGTGCTGTTATTGACCTTCGGTACACTGCGCCTCTGGAAAGCTGGTGCCAAAGCCATAGCAGCAAAAATTAGACTTCACTAGGACCTTTAAAAAACTTAGTGATATGAATCTTGTCATGTCCATGTGGAAGAGAGAAGCGCAGTCTGAGCCACTGAGGTCCCTCCAACAACAAGGTAGGAACTTAGAGGACAAGGGAAAATTATCCCCACTGATGAACCACGCTGGTACAAATGAGCCCCCTGGTTGTGAGAAGTTGATTTGGTTTCTGTTTTTTCATTAGATATCAACCCCCTTTTTTTCAGGTAGTGACTCTAGCTGTGCTGAAATGCCTGCATGAGCCTGTTAACATATGTGAACTGGCTTTATTTACAGATGCCAGATTTTGCCAGGTGTGGAAGCACCAGCTGCCTCCTCAGGCAAACCCCCCACTACTCCTCCCAGCTCCTGTTAACTAGTCTTAGCCTGAATTAGTCCAATTTTAATTTCCAGCTGCTGGATTTTGTTATGCCTATGATTTTTAGACTGTGGAAACATTTAGTAAAAGAGGTCTTTCCCTGCATGGGTACTTACAGATAATTGTAAATTGTCTTTCCTGAAGCAGATTAAGTAGACTGAGCTCATGTGATCTCTGTCTGTGAGGCATATGTTTAAGAAAACAAGACAGCTTTGTACAATTTCTCAGAAGTGTCTCCAGTTTTTTAAAAGATTAGACACCAGAACTGGGCATAGTATTCCAGTAACGGCTAACTGATGCTTTCTGCAGACATGTGCTGCTTCCTTCCCCACTGCTGTGGGTGCCTGTTCAGATCTTGCTCTCACATCACACGTAGCACTCCCGTTCAGCTAAGGTGCTTTAGATGAGACAGGACACAATATTAGTAAGTGAATTGAACAGATTGCATCTGTACTGCAAAGAGCTGAATTGAATTTCTGATTTACTGATTAGTTATATACTAATGCATTTATTCACAAGCAGTAAAGCCAGGTAGTACAGAGGTACTGAAGTGCTCCCCTCCTCCCCCATGCATACAACATGCTAACTTCGGTGCTGCTCTGTGGAATTTAGCTAATGTATGGAGGTGGCTGTGCTGTACTTGATGCCTATCATGAATTTGCGTTTTGCTTGCTGTGTAGGGGATTTAAACCACTGTTTGAATCCTAGCTACCTGAAAGTGGTGTTATTTGGGGTTGGAGGAGGAAGGGTTGTGGTCAGAAGCTCTTTTAATGTAGAAGCAAGCATTTCTCTTGCAACCGAACAGGCTAAGTGAACAGGTTACGTTCCTTTCATCTAACTCATCTAACTCTGCTGCTCAGCACTTCCTGGGAGAGATGCAGTTACTTTGATTCTTGCTTCAGGCCACTACTGCTCTTTCAGTGCTACTCTGCAGCTGTTGAACTCCTACTGCACTTGCCCTATTGTAATACTTTTTTTTTTAAATACCAGCAATAACTAGCTTATTATGTTAACACTGATTTCATCTGATGGGCAACTCAATCCGAATCACAGAAGTTCTGTAAGTCTTGCAGCCACATTTCAGCAGAGACATGGATGTATGTGTAATGACTTAGGTTTGTCTTATATTTACAACCTGTCAAAATGCAGGTGACGGAGACAGGAAAGACTATTATTTTTCTTATAACTCTAAAGATTGGAAAGTTGATACAGGATTTCTATAAATGATCCACTAACTGATAATGCCACATGTGAAAAGGTCCAATATTTATCTTTATAATGTATTCTGAAACTTAATATAGCTTGCAAAGATATGTGAAGCCAACAAGGCAACCTGAATTAAGGGAAAGAAATTTTAGGTTGCATATCACAAACCCGCAATTAATTGTGAAAATTACTAGCTTGCTTTAAACTTCAGTAGCTCTTATACTCAAGATGATCAATGACTCAAAATATCTCCTGTAATTTTGCATACAGTGTCCTTTACAACTCAGCAAAGAGAGCAGTTTTACTCACAGAATTCATGCATATAGACACGGATATCCATTTCCATGGACAAACCAGTTCTGCATGCAAATATTATTCTGTATATGCTCATATTTATAACCCTTATGGGTCGAGGTCAGGCAGAATTATTCATGAAAGCTGTTTTAGGTGACTTTAAGCTTACCTCTTTCCATTAACTATTCAAGGAACTTGGGTCTTCTGAAAGACACTTAAATTAACTTTCAAAAGTAGCTTAAAGTAGATAAAACAAACATCCTGGCTGTCAAATTTAGTTATGAATACATAGTTTTCCAGTGACATGTGGATTTTTTTTAGATCTGGATCTGTTATCTGGAAGTTAAACTATCTACACAACTCCAAATTTCGTGATGATCAGTACCAGTATTATGGTTTGAATGAACTTTTTCTGTGTTAATTGTGATTACATGCTGGTGAAAATGATGCAAGCACCTAGGAACACCTTGTTCAATATATTCTGGCTGCTCCACAAAACCACAGTTAATATGAAACAATTGATAACCCAGGTAAATTTTTAAATCACTTTTCATAACTGAAAGAGTGCAAAGCAGCCAGTGCTTCTTAAAAATACCCTCAGCACAGAGACAGGAAAATAGGCAGGTCCAGTTGCTATAAATCAAACATAACCTCAGGAAGGCAGACAGGAACATTGCCTAGAGGCAGGAGACTTCTGTTCTGTTCCAATCTTTTACCTAGCCTGGGGCAAGCTATTTCATTTACTTTGCTTCATTTCCCATATGTGAAACACTGTACACACGGGCTGTCTGTTTTGTTAGGAGTTAAGTCCTAAGCATGCACTATAGGTGTATAACTTAGGAGGGGACTTGTGTGTAGTTATGAGCCCTTTGCCCTGGACTAAGCCTTTAAAGAGCACGACTGCTCTCACAGTATAGACATGAACATAGGGGTCTTCACTGAGAGTGCTTCAAGGTCAGTATATGAGATGTGCTATATGAAAGCTACATGCAACTACCCTTAACCTCTACATTCTGGAAGAAGTGGATTAAGCCTCCTATTTCCAGGGCAACAGTCATGGGTTAGCTCTACTGGCAAAATATCTGGCACTTCTAAAACAATTTTTACCACTCAGCTAAGTTACCACCTCCGTATCTGACTAGCAAATAACTGACCTGGCAGTCTTCTTATTTGGTCTCTTTTGGTGTGAAAGAAAACACATTCTTTAAAACTTGGTTGAGTGTCCTCCAGGACACAGTTTGCTCCAGGAGCAAATGAATACGGGGTATTGCCAAACAGCTGAGTAGGAATGGCTCCGTAAAGTGTAGGTGAGGTTTCATATGTGGTGTATATTGCTTTAAACTCAGTGATGGTCTCATTCTCACTTTTTATATTCTTTTTTTTCCAAAAAAGACCAAGAGAAAGCAAAGGATTTTTATTTATTGAAAGTACACTGGAGATGTGAAGTAATCAGTAGACACCACAGTCATTTTTATAAAAGTAGCTGTCTAATCATCTTTGCTTCCCAGTGTATTTACTGTAAAGAAATATATTTCATTTAAAAAGAGCAATTAACTTGTGCAATCACTATATACAGAAAGACATTGATTCTGCTCAATACTACATTGCTATTAGACTCTAGCTGAATGTGATAACTAACCCAAGGCTGACATCGAGGAAGAAAATGTTTTTATTTCAGAGGAATCTGAACAACTTTCAATTTCCAAATAATTTGAGCAAAGATGCTCACTGTAAGGAATTGACACCATTAGTCATACATTTTATTTGATTGCTTTTCTTAATAGTCTCTTCATAGTGCTTGGATTTCCCTTTTCTAGTGAAAGTGGAGATAATTTAGGCTCAGACATGACTTGATGTGGTTGCTGTTCATGAACATACCAACACTAATCCACCAAAGTCTTATTTATTGTAGCTGACAAACAGGCAGAAGAAATCTGTAATGAAAAACAGTGTTAACTTTTACGACTATGAAATCCTCTCATAAAAATTTAAATGCCAAAAAATATAAGGGTCAATGGGTGTTATTAATTTTATCTTCATCTGCTGCTTTGTATTGGTTAGTATTAGCAGGAAGGTCTAGCAGCTACTGACCAGAAATGAGAAGAATGAGTAAACTATAAATCTTTACCTATCTCTATCTGTGAACTATAAGCTCTCTCTCCCTTTTATATAGAAATACACACATATACACATAGACATATACAAGTGTCACAAAGTTTTCTCACTTAGAAATCTCCAAATCTGTCACTTCAGAAAATTCAGTGCCAAAAAAAGCGTCTTTTTAATTCCTTCTAAAATCAGGTTCAGGATTTCTTGAGTGTTTGAGACCAACAGTCACAGCCTTCACCGAAAACCTGGTTCCTGCATCTGTCACAAAAAGACCTGTTGGGCAACATTCACCCACAACTCAGTCATCGGACCCACTGTAGGTTCTAATAGTTTCCTGCTTGCCTGTATAGAGAAAGTCCTGTAGGGAATAAGTTACCTACAGCAGCCACCAGCTCAGTTATCCTGGCTGCTTCTCCTCATGGAGGCTGCAGAAAGCCAAGGTCTGACTGTCCTGGGTGGGAGAGAGTGAGGGCGAATTGCTTTTTTGCCTCTCTTGACTTCAGACTTTGTGGTTATTAAAGCATTTGTGTTGGGCATGCATAGGAGGTGATGTGAAAGCCAACCCCACAGGTTTAGCCTCAGCCTGCCGTGTTGCTTAGGCACCTCAAGCAGTAGTGTCCAATGTCTGCAGATTTTTTATGATGAAAAAAGTATTTGATTGCTTCTCTGATGAGCTGTAAAGAAAGTGTTTGGCTTTTCTTTTTGTTTCACTAATGTCTCTGATTGTTGCTGGAAAGCTTTTTGCAAAGACAAACTGTTCATTCAAAAAATGAAATGCAACAATCTATTTTCTGTTTCTTTTAATAGTTACTGGGAGGAAAATTATTTTTATCTTTGCATATAAATGTGAAGTTCTTCCCAGTCTTGAGATCCATCAGTCTTACAGACTTTTTATCTTCACTCAAATTCCATTCTAAGAATCGAAATGCTTCTTAACTGCTGGGACATTCAGGCACATCTTTTGAAAAGAAGTGGGAGGGAAAGAAAGAGTGGCTAAGAGAAATCTTGCCAGGTTTTGAGGGGTATTATGCTATAACATGGCATGTAGGTTTACTAATTCTACACATTTCTTAGGACAGTAAGCATACCATAGAGAGGTTTGCTGAAATCTGAAACAACAAAAGAGGTAAGTCACATTATGACTTCAAGCTACAGCAAGTTACACAAACAATCTCATCATTTCTTGGTGGTCGAGCAAGGAAAGACCAGTGCATCGTGACTCTGCTACCTTCTTGATTGCCAGATTACCAGCTCCCACTCAGAGGTCACAACTTGCACTCCTTATGATTAAATTGCCTGACATATATGAGTTAGAATCTTTACAAGTCATTTGTTTCTAAGCATATGCGTTTTATTGGTTCCTCATCATTTGCTGCTGATCATTATGCAATTGATTATCTAAATGCATAATCAGTTGGGTTTCAACGATTTGCAATGGCAAATCAATCATGCCCGTGAAAAGTTAACAATTCCATTTAAATCTTAGTAGGGTTTGGATTTTAATAGCTTTTACGCAGCAAAAGACTGTTCAGATTCTATTTTAGGCTGAAAAAAATATAGCACAGCCAATATACACCTCCTCACTTATGGCCACTTTTAATTATGCCATGTACACTTACATTAAACAATGAAAAATGTGGGTCACAGCTTCTTGCTACACTATGAGAGTGTCAAGCTTTTGACTCACACTAAGATCAGATAGAGCAGAGTTTGAAGAACATATGTCTGGACGATGTTCAAAAGCTAGCCAAAGCCTTCAATGAATATTGTTACCCACTTTGGGAAGATTGCTGGGCAATTTAAAGATTCGTATTATTATTTTTTTTGCCAAGTTTTGATAAAATTTGAACATGCGAGCTTTCAGCTGCATTTGATTTTGTTCAGAGTTAATTGAGAACTAATTGTGAAACCTAGTGGCTCCAAAGCAATATAGATGAAAGAAAATCGCTTTGCTATAATTGTCAAATGTACCTCTAGGTTTGATTCGTAAACTTTCGAGAACAAAACCTGGTTTTTCTCTTTCTGCGTGTATATAACATAGCCCAGGTTCACAACTGGACTTGTAGATACAACTGCAACAGAAATATATATTACTAAGCCAAGATGAATAGAATACAGTAGAAAGACCAGAAACAAAGTAGTACATCCACCCTGAACCAAGCTGAGCAGAGGTTGTCTTTTTCCCCCCAGTTTGACACCTCTTGACATCACATTGTTAATCCAGCAGCTTTTGTCATGCAAGGATAAGCAGAATGATGGAGAACCTTCTGATTAATTTTCAAAGGGGGAATGTTACACACTCTCATGCTTCATAGGACTTCCCTTAAATTCCTGCTCAAGGATAGACAGTTGGGTTTTGTGGGTTTTTTTCTCTCAAACCCACCTCCTTTTCACTTCAGATTGCCATAACAATGTGATTGCCACTGGCAAGTAGTGCTGGTGTGCTGGTTCTGGCTGGGATAGAGTTAATTTTCTTCATAGTAGCTAGTGTGGGGCTGTGTTTTGGATTTCTGATGACAACAGTGTTGATAACACAGGGACATTTTCATTATTGCCAAGCAGTGCTTACACAGAGTCAAGGCCTTTTGTGCTCCTCACTCCACCCCACCAGTGAGGAGGCTGAGGGGTGCACAAGAAGCTGAGAGGGAACACAGCAGGGACAGCTGACCCCAACTGACCAAAGGGATATCCCACACCATATGGCATCATGCTCAGCATATAAAGCTGGGGGAAGAAGAAGGAAAGGGGGGGACATTTGGAGTGAAGGTGTTTGTCCTCCCAAGTAACCGTTACGTGTGATGGAGCCCTGCTTCCCTGGAGACAGCTGAACACCTGCCTGCCCATGGGAAGTGGTGAATTCCTTGTTTTGCTTTGCTTGCATGGCTTTTGCTTTACCTGTTAAACTGTCTATCTCAACCCATGAGTTTTCTCACTTTTACTCTTCTGATTCTCCCCTCATCCCACCAGTGGGGAGTGAGCGAGCAGCTCTGTGGGGCTGAGATGCCGGCTGGGGTCAAACCACGACGCAGCGCCTGGAGCACCTCCTCCCCCATCTCCTTCTCTGAACTTGGTGTCTGCAGCGCCTTTTTTTCCCCTTCCTCCTCTGCCTGTCCAGTGATTTCTGCTCTTTCTTCAGTACATTTTCCCAGAGGTGCCACTGGCTTGGCTGAAGGGCTCAGACGTGTGCTGTGGTGGGGCCCTGCAGCCCCCTGCCAACACCTTGCCACTGACACCAGACGGTTTAATAAAAGTAGGCCTCAAAGTAGGCCCTAAAAGGCCTCTTCTGTGTAACCTTTAGACAGAATCAACTTCCTGTCAGCAATTTTCCTTTCAGCTAAAATAACAGTACATTATGAAGCTAACTGCATGTTTTGAAGGCAGGGTCTGCTTCTGAGACTGATAACACTTAGAGTTATAGTCATCACTGACTCTTGCTTGCGCTTAGTCTTAGAGGATCCAAGGTCTCTGTTAAATTCCTCACTAATTACAAAGAAGGGCCAAAGATGAACAAGACTGTGAACAACATCTTCGTAGTATCTAAAATGACTTGATTCATAGCTGTGACTCCAGGAGTAGAGATAAATCCTGTAAGAATGAGAACAGTATCTTTTCCTTGGAGCCACCTGCATGTGTCAACAGAAAGGACATAATGTATTAGCATATGCATAAGGTTTCTTGGAATAGGTGGGGTTTTCTCAGAATTGTATGAATATTCATTTTTCTATAATGTATATAATGAGTGTGCTTTTGTCCCTGGGTGTGCATGATAGGAGAAGAGATCCCCCATGCACCCAGCGCTGCAATAAACCAATGCCGGCTTTCTAAACTATCGTTTGGGTTAGAGAGTTTTCTTGGTTACTATTTTCAGGTAACACCATGGACGCCTAATTAATTAATTAATTAATTAATTTCTACTGATTATTGCTAAGTGCCAGTGGGTGACAGGTTCATGGCAGTTGCCAGATCCCTCTTTAAAGATTTCATTCTTAGCCATATATACAAAGTTGCTCAACCTGATCCAAGTATTATTTACAGTGCCAAGAAAGAAATTCTACTGCTCTTATACAGAAATCAGAAATAAGGAGTCATGATTCTAGAGCAAAAAATATACACATTTCTCCTAAGCTGAGTTTGTGATGAAACACAGACTTTTTTTCTGATGCCTGGGCTAAAAGGGCTATTGTTTCTAATGTCGTCAGTTCTTACCTTCTTGTTAACATAGGCATGCCTGCAAATATATTTCTCCGTCTCCTGGGGAGAAGATGAGGGATAATACTGCTCTGTTTTCTGAAAGACGAATCTGTAGCCTGTGTGCTCCGGAGATGAAATACCCTACTCGCTCTGCTTGTTCATTAATCTCCAAGGCATCATTACAACTGCATGGAGTCCCAGCTAGAGTTTATTGGCTCTGCTGTTTGTCAACTTGGTGAGTATTTTACATGAAAATTCCTAGCCACTGTATTCAGGAAGGACAAGTCCTCCTAAAAAACATTTGTCTGTACAGTGAACAGAACCTAAATCATATTCTCCCTTAAAAAACACACAATCTGACTCACTGCAACCTTCAAATAGGATTTCTGGAAGCTGCTTTCACGGTTGCATGGAAGATAGTTTCTTTGATGTACAGGAGACGACTGGTTTCACTACATTTGTTAAAGAACAGGATGTAAAAATTTGACTAAAAACAATAACTTAAGTTTCTGATGTGGAGCAAAATGTGTCATTTGGTCTGCCTTAAAACTCTGAAGAGGTGGACTGGTACTGAAGCATTTGAATGCTTTATCGACAAGGAAGCAAATAAATAGGAATCAGTTTTGTTGAGATTACTTGAACTACCTGAACATAGTATATTGATCGCAATATATTGTCTGCATTCCTTAGAGATTGATATTGAGGGGGGAAAAAACCCCCCACATTCCTTGGCGAGAATGACTAAACAATGTAGCTTAATACTTTCACTTATAATAATTTAAAACAGGCTTATAATTTTCTAAAGCTTAAACTATTCAGGATAATGTATCCTCTGTCAGATGTCTGCTTCACAGCACATGTGATTTTGAAAGTTTCAGATAATACAGTTCAACCTTCTCCAATAACAAGTTTGAGAGGAGTGGGAGTTTTTTAAAAAAAAAAGTGTTTACAGTCCAATCATATAGAAATACTAGTGCTTCCAATCTTTGAAGTAGGACCAGGAGTTTGAAAGGTGTCAAAGGCAGTGGTAAAATCTTTACGATTTTGTGAATACATATATATATAAGAATACATATTTGAAAATTAAAGTTTGTGCATGTTCTGAATAAGCTTTAGGGAGTTTGGTAATAAATATAAACCATTCTTTCTACTCCGGATAACATATCACGTAGATACTGATGAGCCACAATTCATTGTATCTACCACCTTATTACAAAGCTGAGAGGCTCTGTCAGTCCAAGGATTACTTCTATTGCAACTAACTTTCATCCTAAGAATCACTGAAATTCAGAATTAGTGGTCTATTTGCAACATAAACACTCAAGAAGCATCTAGGGAAAAAAAAAACAAAACAACATTGACTTGCTTACTAAGAAGTGAGGAACAAAAGGGTGAACAGGGTTGTACAGAGGTATGCAGAAAATAAGAGCGAAGCAAAAGCAGAAACCAGTGAGAAAGATAACCAAGTGTTACAATGACATGCAGGATGATTTTTTTTAAAAAGGAATTATAATAAGAATAGGTGTAGCCTGAAAAAGTATTGAAAAGGGTGGGAATGGAAGAAGAGAAATACAGTGTCATGACCAGGAACAAGTATAAACACAGCAAAAGGAACTGTTGCCTTGGCAGAATCCCCAGATTTCTTTTCCTTAGCCTTCATTTTTTCGTTGGCCAATATCAGTAGGTCCCACCATCAAGCTGTATTTTTCTTCTTTTTCTAATCACTGGCCATGTGATGGAAAACAACCTCCTACAGCTGTCTGTCACTGAGCAGTTGAAGGGACAGATGTTTGTTCTACGGTTCTGAGGTCTCCAGTCTGTCCAACGACCCCAATTGCAACCGTTCTGGTGCCATGTGATGCAATAATACACAAAAAACCCTTCAGATATTTCCCGATGAAAAACTACTCTACAAGATGTTCTCTAAGGCTGCAAATCCAGGTTCTCAAAGCTTACTGAATGCCAAAACTGACAGCTGCCTTTGCATCTAACCTGCTGGAGTGCTCACGTGGTCGTCTCCCAACAAAATTCCATGACATTTTTCTCACATTTGCTTCTATTAGCTCAAAAGCTGGAAGGAAATCATTACATAGATTGTTAATACATATTTTTTAACTCATCATTTACTGTGTAGTACTTTAGGACTTCCCGAACGGCAACAAAAACACTATATGAGCTTCCCAACAATCATCTTTGTAGAGGACTGACTCAGAAGGTGTTCACAGCATGTCCCAAACAGCCCCTTGCTGCAGGGCTGGGGCTGAGGCCCGGCCGAGCGGTGCTGCCGGTGTGCGGGAGCAGCCTCTGGCCGCGGGCAGGGCGGCCACAGAGACCCGGGAGGGGCGGCCTCGCCCTGCGGGCGGCACCGCGGGCCGGGCGGGCCGGGCTGGGCTGTTGGCCGTGCCGGGCCGGGCTGTCGGCAGCCGGGGCGAACCTCCTGCTCCGGAACGGGGGGGAAGTTTGTGAAAGGCGGAGCCCCCGCGAGTCCCAGAGCCGGGTCAGGAGCTCTCTAGAAGTTCCCGCTGCCCACACGTGGGCTCGGACGGGCCTCCTGCCCTGCGGCGGGGCAAGGGGTTATAAAAAGGGCGGAATCTGCCGGTGCCGAGGTTTTTCGGTGCCCCCGGCCCTTGGATGCCTCTGGGTACTTTGGGGCTGTGCCTGCCGGCCACGTGTTGAATTCCTCGCTGGACCCAAGGGCGGTGAGATCTTCCCTGTCTCTGCTTTCCTTCTCAGGCCTTTCTCTCTTTCTGTATTCCTTTTTCCCCGCTCTCCTAATTCCTAAGGGTGATGCTGCCAGCAGCACTCTGGGGTTATGAGAAGTTTGGATTGTTGAGGTTTTACTGTTCGTGAGGTTACTGTTCAGGTTGCGGTTCTGGTATGATTCTCTTTATCGGGTTCTGTAGTGAAGGTGTGTTTTTGCGGGTATCTTTTGCCAAATCCTTGTTTGTTGTGATTTTGGTGCATTCTCCAATAAATTGATGTTTTGGTTAAGCCTCTGGAGTGCGAGTCACTCCCGATTGCCGCACAAGGGATCTGTGAGTGAACCCCCCTCCCACCCTCCACCCCGAGCCCACTGAGTGGGTTGGGACCTGACAATCTTTAAGACTTTTATTAAGATTGAACCACTTTATTTGTACCCTTCTTTTCCTTCCTTTTTGCTCTGCTCTCTCTTCTTAAGTCTCTCACAGGTCATTCAATATGGATAAGGAGAAACAATTGCAAGTGATTGAGTTACTGTGGCCTAATGACTTCTCCAAGTCATCTAAGTGAAGCCTTTTCTAGTTTACTGAATACATTAAAAAAACCCCCAAAACTGTATTATTATAGTGGCTCATGAAGATAGTATAAACTAATACACTGCTTGTTGAGATGAACTTGGTTTATGCAGTTGTGTTGCTCAGTTGCTGATAGATCCTAACTCATTTATAAAGGATAATTCAGTTGCTGTGGAGCATCTGTCTGTCTCTCCTCACATTTCAATCTGTGATGAAGAACAGGTTAAGGGACACAAGATCTCTTGCAGTTGTTGCCTTCTTGCCTAAATTCTGCAAACTTTCACAGCTGTTGTTGAAACAAAAGATCTACCAAACCGTATGTTTTGAGCTTTAAATTAATTTTTAAGTCAGTTAATTACGATAACAAGATTAGACTTTTAAAAACTAAAATAGCACAAACTTTCTGTAAAAGCAAAAAGTATCACTTGGTCAGCTGTTGGTTCACACGTGTTTTGTCACAAATGTGGGGTTTTTTTTCTTAACGGGTTCAAGCATTTTTTTCCTCTCATCTAGATCTTCTATGGCTCTCATTTTTGCCACATGTGATCTCCAATCTCCCCTGCTGCTTTAACAGCTCTGGTTCTCTGTGCTGCTGAGAAGTGAATCAAAGCAAAGCCGAAGTCCCTAATCAGGGAGATCAAACAGGCAGCCCTGAGCAGACCCACATGAGTCTGACCCTTTCTGCCTCCAAGTCACCTTTCTTCGCTTTTGACAATGAACTCAGCTTGACTTCCATATCTGGCTTCTCTCTGGGTGACTAACTGATATTTATTACCTTGTTGAAGGATAGACACAATAGAAACAAGAGGGAGTTTCACTCTGTGCAGAATCATAGATTTTTATATCCTATCAACTGAAAGTGTTTAATGTGTTCAAGAGGGGAGACACGATAACCTGCATCTTGGAATAAAAAAAGAAAATGAAACTACAGGTCTGCTGGCAAGGATTGTTCTAATTAACAAGGGATAGTTCTGAATAAATGAAGCCTGGCACATGTAGAGTCTATAGAAACATGAGAAAAAAATTTACTGAAGTCCTTACTAGCCTGTTAATGTCATCTCAGTAGCATGGCTGTTGTTTGGAAGTAGCCTGGAAGTCCAGATGTTTGACCAGACTTTGCTTCATTTGGTAATATCATTCTAACACTCTTAGCAACATATCTGCCCATTTTGAAGTTTTTAGTACGAAGTTTAATTGTGTCCATTGAATCAATCTAAGCAAACAGAAAAAAATTCAACTTCATGTAGTGACAATAAACCATATTATTTTGAGTATCTTTCTTCAGTATCTGATGCTTTATTAAAAAAAAAAAAGTATATCTAACCTTCCAAAAGACCTTCGTTTACCAAAAAACCACCAGTTCTCTTTCTAACTTCATCAGATGAGGAACTAGAGCTTTTTTCTGAAGAAAGCCAGTTTACAGGCCCAACTCAGAGACCAAATCACTGAGTAGGATGTGAAGCCCTATGGGCAATCAGGCAGTATTGGCAGAACATAAACTTACTATAAATAATTTTGACTACAAGCAGGAATGCTTCTAACTATCAACAGAGTCAGTCTCTAGCTTTTACTGAGGTATATAAAAGGCAAACACCATAACTCATTTTAGCATAAAACTTGCTGAGTTTCGGATAGAAATTGCATAGTATATCTGTCTCTGATAAAAACAAGAAAGTGCTAGACTTGATGGAGCCAGAGATCTCTTTCGATCCTGCATACTTTTTTCTTATGATGGCAGTTGAACTGCTACAGGTCTGAGTTTTGGTTTGTATAAGGTTAAAAATTCTAACGTTTTTCCAGTGGTTAACCAAGGTGTCCCAGAATGTATCTCCACAGTAATGTTTTCCTTCTCTTTTTTTTTTTTCTTGGTGGTGTCTTCAAAGTCATTGGGAATTGACTGAAAAAGTAGATGTGCCATGGGAATGGAGTTCTGGTTTTTATGCTATTCCAGCGCTTTAATCAAGAAATTATTTTTATCCCTAACACATTGTGGTTTTACTCTTAAAAAATAACTCATTCTTGCTGTTAAGAGTAGATGTGTACGAGTCCATCTTTGCATGTTCTCTCTGTAAGACAGTCTGTCTCCAATAAGCACAAGGCCTTGTCAGCTGTAAGAACTGGGTACTGTTGGGTACCACAAAGCCTTGTTTACCCTGAGTAAGAAAGTCTTTAAAGAATACAAGATTCTATTACAAGCACCAACAGTTAAGCTTATTTACATTGGCTTCACAGAAATAGTGCATGGGTTTGTTTGAAGTACAAGCTGGGGTCTCTTCCAGTCATTTTTAGATACTATATCCTTTGTGCACCTATCAAAAATTTCAGTGCCTTTTTCAGCTCCCAGAAGCAGTGAGAGGTTTTTTCAAAGCACTAATACCCTACAGATAAACAGATAAAGCAGGACCCAAACAATTTCTGTTTTCCTTTGTGATACCATTGAATTTAAAGCAGCTTAAGGCTTTCACTCGTATGAAAAGCTTTTGAACTGTAGTGTAAATTCATTCTCAGTTTGTAGGGCCTGAGCAGTTTTGTGTAGGGTCTTAAACAATGAGACTTGCATCACCTGCTTTAGCCATCTAAATGTTTTGGTGTCTTAGTGCAAGCTAATCTGTTAGGCTTTGAAATGTCCAATTTAGGAACCTGAAGAAGACAGTTTCATTCCAAATATCTTAAGATCTCTTTTTCTTGTCACTAGAAGCAGCTTAGGTGGCTAAATTATAGTAGATTCTAAATTTTATCTACCTAAAGTCAGAGGAATTCCAGAGGACACCCAAGGCAGACCAGTCATTTCAATTCTTGTATTTTTTAGGGCAAATCAGTGGTTTTTTACTTTGTCACTTGTGAAACACTGTTTATAGCTCTTACCTTGAAACAACAAAATACTTAAAATTCAGAACTCATGTGTTTCAGGATGGGTTTGGGAATTCATTTTGTTATTGTCTTCGATTCTTGTTGTTAGAGTAATCTAGGAATTGAGAAACACATTAGCTTAACCCTAGGGAAATGCATATACATATGCTAAAAGCTGAAAGAAAGCAGAAGGCTAGAGAGATAATGAATTCACTAAGGGACATATTTTTCAACTATATCTCAAAAGTTATATGGTGCTTTGAGAAAGTAACCCTTACCATTGGTCCAGTTCATAGATGAAACTGGCCAAAAGACCAGTTTATTTTATGTGGAAACCTGTCAATCATCCACTTTCTGGTGCATACTTCATAACAGAACAAAAGGGGACTCAAAACAATTGTTTAATACTGTTTTATCTATGCTAGTTGTCATATAGCTGGGAACATGGGAAAAGTAAGGCACTGATAGTCTACATCATTTTTTAAAGACTGTTGTGCTTGTCACAGCAAGAACTATTTCATTAATTTTTAACACTGTACAGGAGTGGGAAGCATACTACAACTTTCATTTAAAGGGTCTAATAATACACGTTAGATTCAGTGTTGAAAATTGGTCATGGCCCTTCTTTTTATCTTCTGGATATCACTGAAGACAGGATTAATGAGGAGAAAAAAAAAAAAAAACAAACAAAAAAACCCCCAAAAATGCAAAACAAAACACCTTCAGTTTGATTGTGTAAGGTGCCAAATTTGAATTCCTTTGGTATTTTATGTCCTTTCAGATTTTCAGTGTGTATATGACTTGGCTTTTCATCTGTAATGACACTCCCAGTCATATTTTTCTCTGTAATCATCAACTTTTACTATATATAATGTACCAGAAGTTTAGATTATACTAGTATGAATTTTCTGTACTTTTTGGTCTGGAAACACAGAATGGAGTGGCACCATAGTAAACAAAACTGACAACAATTAAAGCCCTATTATGACCTGCTATGAAATGGCCCATATTTAGGGAGCATTTCTGCTGAATCAGAAGATAAATCTTTGATTTCAGGTCAGCTTGAGGCTTCCCAAAATTGTGATTGAAACAGCACCTATAGTGAAGTGTTAAACCATTCTTTCTGAATTCCTACTCATGCATTCATTCTAAATATCTACACACACTGAAACAAAGGAGGATTTTATCCTAAAAAGGTATTTCCTCCATATGATTAAAAAGCATTGGGTTCTGACATTAGGCTCACATAATTTGATGAAGTCATATTTGAGGCAATTTAGCTGGCTAAGATTTATAATACATGTTCTACTCAATGTCAGTTTAGATATTTGGGTTTTTTTAATTGCCTTTAATTTAATAAACCATAACCTCAAATCAATAAATATTTATAAAGATGATGTGAATTTGCAGGAAACATGAAATTGTGTTGCCTTGACATGCATTCAAATAGCCTTTTTTTTTTAATAAAAGTGCAAGGTTTATTTAATACCTATGTAACATCTGTTAAAGGAAGAAATATCTTTCTCTGTTGTGGTTCATTCAGATTTATGTGGCTCTTTTCTGGAATGTTTTACAGAATAATCTTTCTTACTGTGTGACTTTCCTTCCAATCTCTATGTTACTAAGCACTGTTTATTTCAAAGCTCTTTTGAATAAGCATTCAACAGTAAAGTCATATGCTTCAGTGAGGACATGTTTTCCTTTAATTTCATCATCAGTTTCTGCTTGGGATAAAAATCAGCCCAGCATTTTCAGGAATAAAGTTTTGCAGATAGCTGGTGAAATCCTGGCCTAGAGAAATCAAGGGAAAATTCACTTTAGCTTAAACCAGAAGAGAATTTCGTCTACTGAGTTTCAGACTAAGAACGTCCACTGCCTTAGCCATAACCTAGTCATACCTCAAATAGACCATGTAATTTTAGCAATTCCACACTAGCTGCGTATGGAATTAAAGCGTATATTTTAAAAAGTTGTCCAGTCTTGATGTAAAGACTTCAAGTGACAGAATCACATCCCTTGATAAACTGTCCCAGTGGTTAGTTACTGTCATTGTTGCAATACGTGCTTTTGCTTGAATTTGGCAAGCTTCAGTTTTCACCCACTGAATCCTGATATCCCTTTATCTAGAGGATTAAAGAGCAGTGTAGGAACAGACGAGTGGTCCAGTGCATTAGTTTCCTTCCCCGTACTTTACAGGCACTGATTATTGCCCATTAGTAGTGGCAGGATATATTGTAACAGATCTAGTTAAGTTTCTTCTGTCAGATACTTCCTATAAAGTTGTGTGGTCACAATTTAAAGGAGGCTTGTGCTATAATATTCTTTTAGCCTGTATGCCATAGTTAAAGGCAGAGATGCTCCAAGGTCACAGTTTCTTTTTTTCACCAAGGAATTTTTCTACTGTACTTTCACTAACCTTGGATGGTTCTGCCACTACAGCAGTCTTCCCACTACAAAAGACTGTCAGTGTCTTTCTGCCTCCTGTCTAGAGCTCCCTGTGGTGCCTTTAAATTTTTTTCCTTTTTAAAATCCTTCTTTGAACCCTTAAACTCTTCACATATCACCTCAATCCCTCTGTCCTACTTAAAGTATTTCACAGAATCACAGAATGTTAGGGATGGGAAGGGACCTCGAAAGATCATCTAGTCCAATCCCCCTGCCGGAGCAGGATTGCCTAGACCATATCACACAGGAACTCGTCCAGGCGGGTTTTGAATGTCTCCAGAGAAGGAGACTCCACAACCTCTCTGGGCAGCCTGTTCCAGTGTTCGGTCACCCTCACCGTAAAGAAGTTTTTCCTCAAATTTAAGTGGAACCTCCTGTGTTCCAGCTTGCACCCATTGCCCCTTGTCCTGTCAAGGGATGTCACTGAGAAGAGCCTGGCTCCATCCTCATGACACTTGCCCTTTGCATATTTATAACCATTAATGAGGTCCCCCCTCAGTCTCCTCTTCTCCAAGCTAAAGAGACCCAGCTCCCTCAGCCTCTCCTCATAAGGGAGATGTTCCACTCCCTTAATCATCTTTGTGGCTCTGCGCTGGACTCTCTCTAGCAGTTCCCTGTCCTTCTTGAAGTGAGGGGCCCAGAACTGGACACAATATTCCAGATGCGGCCTCACCAGGGCAGAGTAGAGGGGGAGGAGAACCACTCTCGACCTGCTAACCACACCCCTTCTAATACAGCCCAGGATGCCATTGGCCTTCTTGGCCACAAGGGCACACTGCTGGCTCATGGTCATCCTGTTGTCCACTAGGACCCCCAGGTCCCTTTCCCCTACGCTGGTCTCCAACAGGTCTGCCCCCAACTTGTACTGGTACATGGGGTTGTTCTTGCCCAGATGCAGGACTCTACACTTGCCCTTGTTATATTTCATTAAATTTCTCCCCTCCCAACTCTCCAGCCTGTCCAGGTCTCTCTGAATGGCTGCGCAGCCTTCCGGCGCGTCAGCCACTCCTCCCAGTTTTGTGTCATCAGCGAACTTGCTGACAGTGCACTCTATTCCCTCATCCAAGTCATTAATGAATATATTGAATAGTACTGGTCCCAGTACCGACCCTTGAGGGACTCCGCTAGACACAGGCCTCCAACTGGACTCAGTCCCATTGACCACCACTCTGGCTTCTTTCGTTCAGCCAGTTCACAAGCCACCTCACTACCCGATCATCCAGACCACACTTCCTCATTTCTGGATCTCCAGTCCCTTCTTTTCAGGCAGGTAAGAAGTATTTAGTATTCCTGGCTTGTTTCAGCCTCAATAAATGACCAAGTAAGATTTAGTGACCAGCTATTGCCACTAGTTTGACAATAATGTAGCACTGCCATTAGCAGCAGTATTTGGCATGTACTCGCATAGATGTAACCAAGATTATAATAGGCCCATATTAGCAGCTTCAGAAGACTGATCAGAATTCATTAATGTGCGGTCAGAACTCTCAATTCATCATGGTGGAGCAGAAATGTGAATTTTCTCCCCTGTTCTATGACACATGGTTGGGTGAATATATTTGAGATTCTTCCAGAACAACAGCCATTCTAGTTCTCTTGCAAAACTTGTCCCAGCCTTATAGCAGCAGTGACTTGGAGATGTAAATCCTATAGCCCTGTAAAAAAATATACTCTGCGCTTTGCTTTGGAGGACATAGTACAAGAGGCTGAGAGAACTGCATTTGTTTTGCCTTAAAAACTAAGACTAACAGGAAATAATATTCTGTCTTCAACTACCTGATGGGAGAATATGGAGGTGACAGAGCCAGACTCTTCTTGGATGAGCACAGGGAAAAGACAGGGGACAACAGACACAAATTGAAATCCAGAAAATTCCAATTAAATAAGAGGAAAAGTTTTTTTTCTCCATGACAGGCTGTCAAATCTCTGTCCTTTGAGATATTCACAGCTCGATTGGACAAGGTCACGTGCAGCAGTTGGACTTTCTTTCAGGGAGGTTGGAGCAGACACCTTCATGGGTCCATTACAAACTAAATTATTCTGCGATTCCATGATAATATTTTTCTGAATTTATTTTCCTATGTCATTATTCCTTTTGCATGGCCATTGTATTTGAAAGTAGCTACAGTATTTTAAAAAAGAAAACGTTTCTCTGACTGTTGGTGTTGTGAGAAGTGCTCAGTGGGCAGCACAGGGCACTGCTGTTCTGTTTACCTACAGGTGGGTGAGTTGTAGGTCCCAGTTCCCATGCCTGCCTCACCTTTAGTAGACCACCGTGTAAAGTGGTGCATACTTACTTCAGGCTGAATATTACTTAGAAATCTAAATGTAAAAGATAATCTATTTGTATTGCCCATTAAGACAAGATTTAGTTAATATGTATTAATCTATTGATGGCAAAGCGGCTTTATAGAATTTTTATTTCCCTCCAACTCTGTTGAAAAACTCCTAATTTTAACTTATTGAACCAGACTACCAATGAACCAACAGTAAAATTTTTGTTTGACCTTATCATTCTCTTGTTTATGGTGTTGTGCCAAAGCACTTTGTAGAATATTTTAATCAAATGCAGCAGCCTGTATAATTCTTAAGATTAATAGTTTGCATTTTCCAATACGAGTAAGTGCCATTATGTTAACAAACATTGAAATGTTAATTACAAGAATACATTACATGACACAGACCTTGAATATATATTTCACTGAATAAAAATGTAGGCTTTTTCCAGAATTAGGAAGCAAGGGACAAAAAGTGGACAATAAATAACAACACACTATAATCACAAGGGAGCATTTTTCATAGATTCTTAGATTTTAGGCACAAAAGAAACTAGTATCATCATTTCAGTTGCCCTGCAGCTTAAGAGGCTTCAAATTTCACACTGACTCTTGCATAGAACCAACAACTAGTTATTCTAATAAGATATATGCTCATATAAGACAGTATTCTGTCTTCAAAGAATGTCCAGGCATTATTTCAAAACTTCACGTGATAGAAAATCAGCCATATCCCTAGGTAAATCCTTCCAGTGGTTAATTATTTTCATAATAAGAATGTAGAGGGCTGTTTCATGCTTGGATGTTTGTGGCGTTCTAGCAAAGTAATGAAGGGCTTGTCATAGGCACTTGTCCCAAAATGGAAAATGAAGTAATGTTGTCTAACTACCCTTTACTGCATAGCCTCATCATTCAGGCTCTCACCTGGGAACGGGAGATCAAGGTTGAATATTCTCATCTTGCTGGGAGTGCTCTGTTCATACAGTGAAGCATATTTTACTATAGGGCACTCGCAGTCTTTCCAGTCAGTGCTGTTTATTAAACTAACGTGAGACAACAAGGGAAAATAACTCCATAAATTAGGATTGCCAGGATGTGAGTCCTAATGTCAATGAATATGTAAGCACCATGAAAGCAGTTGAAGCACTGTCAGTGGGATAACTTCAGAGAAAGGCATAGCATAATCACATATTGCAAGTTAACTGGGATACACTTGTGGGTAATGAGAGATCTAGGATTGAATCTCCACAGGTAGAGAAGAAAATTGAATTACCTGACCTACCTCTTGTTCAAGTGCCTGAAACAGTGGATTACTGACTAAAAGACAGGTGATGTTCCTTCCTTACATGTGTCCAGTTGGTGCCTTCAGAGTTTAAATCGGGTCTAGATTGCAAACTTCACTCAAAACTAGTTGGCTGCTTTTTGCAGATAGTGAAAGTAACAGCTGTCTTTCATCTTTCTATACTGAAATATGGAAGCTCTCAACATGAAGCAGAAATTGCAGTAAATGCATCTATTCAGCTGAAATTTAGACCAGGTTTAGTAAAAAGTATTAAAACGTCATGTAAAGCAGATAAAACTTTGACGATAAGATGGTCTGGGAATGATTCTTTGCTGTATTATTAAAGTGCGACATAATATGTTTCAGTGTGACTCCATGCTTTTTCTTTTCTCTCACAGATTTCATTTTAGCACAGTCCATTCAATTTCAGTTTCATACATGTATGAGGCAAAGGTTTTCTTTGCGCACAGTCTTGAAAGTGCAGATGTATTAAGTGTTTCTGAATTGATATAGATCTCAAAGCTCAAATGCAAATTGTGCTGATCATTTAAGAGAAACTCAATATAAATTGAGTATATAGTTCTTATTTGTACCTAAGACAGAAGGAGAACGTAAAAACACCTCTGTCTTTCAGAAATTTTTCTATTTTCAACATGTATCAGCAAAACAAAGGGCTGAGCTGTGCTATTTCTGGTTATCCATCTCTCTTTTCTAATTAACATGAATGTACATTAAAATTTCAATATACATTCTTGTATTTGAAAATAAAACACATTTTCCAACAGAATTCTTATCTCCTATGGGACTTGAGGAGTATATGTTTAATGGGCTGAGACAACAATAAATAGTAAGAATAAATAACACAATCTGCTTTGCCTTACTGTTGTATAAGATGTTCAAAAACTTCACAGAAGTATTTGGGACTGAATAAGCTTTCAGCAGTGCAGTGTGCATAGAATTCCAAACCAAGAAGGATTTCAAAGCTGTATAGAAACAAAGTAAAGTATCTGTGATCCATGAGGATATGTTAGATACTGAAGTTACCCAAAATTTGACCTAACATATATAGGTGCACACACACTCACAACCCTCTCTCTATATATATGCATATATATACGGTGTATATATATGGTGAAGTCCAACTGAATGTAGTAAGACTGATTACCTTTCTTACCCTAACCACTCTATAGAATATGCTAATGGAAATCATAACTCTGCCCTAGAATTCTGAAAGGTTTTCTTAAAAAAAAAAGACATTACGCTTGGGGTTTTTAGAGTACGTTTTCCAGAGCCTTAGCACATTTTGAAAGGGGCCAATTAATTTTTTTCCACAATAAGATCTTGAAGTCTTCAAAAAAAGGAAAAGAAAAGACAGATGATCGACCACAGATATTTGTACAATGAAAAAACTAACATGTGGACTTGTCTTAATAAGGAATCAAAATATATTCTTTGTTTTTCATGTAACTTAAAACACTTACAGTGTTCTCTCTTCTAATGCCAAATATAATACCAGTTGTAATTATTTATTTCCTCTGACCTTTTCACTAGTATTTAGTAACATAATTTTGACACATCAGGGTAGGATAATTACCAAATAGTTCTTTTTTTACAAACAAGAACAAACTGAAATGAATTTAGCCAAAGCAAGAGCGCTGTGTTTAGAACTGCAGTGACAGAGACTGACAAGGAAATACCTTGCCTTGAGTGAAGACCCAAACATAACAAGGGGGTGTGTTTTCACATGAGAGAAGCTAGGCGATTAGTTTCAATGGTTCTAAATTATTATACAGCCATGAGGGAAGTGGGACAAATGCATAGAGATTTGTTCTGTTAAATTGTAAGCTTGTTAGGTCTGTCATATATTCTCCTCCTGTCTGTTTGCAAAGCAGTGACTATATTCCTCTACGTGAATGGAAGTGTCTGTGTGCTGCATGGAGAAAAAAACACAGAGTAATCAGGGCTTCTCCCCAAAAGCTTGCACTAAAAGCTTCAGTGAACTTCAATCAGAATATCTGTTTTGGTTAAACTTCCAATATGAAGGTTTTCACGTTATGGAGGACAGAGCAGTTCTGTGACCTTGCACAAGAAGGTATTATCTGCTGAAAAATCATACAGAGGCTGAGTGAAATACAGCGTCCGCCTCCTGTTGTGTCCTTGGTTTTGGGGAGAGGATGCTCAGTGCAGATAAGTACAGTGGTGAACTTTACAGTGGTTAAACTAATTTAAAGCAAGTTGATATCAAAACAATGTTGACATTCCCTCCTGTGTAGCTGGGAGATATTTGCAGATAGACATTTGAAACCACAAGTGGATTAATTACCTACCCCTTTACTACATAATTCTTTTTTCCTGACATAATATGAGATGCTCCAGGTTACTTAGTCCACTCAGCCTACATCTGATATGCATTTTATAAAGTTTATTGTGAGTAATTATTTCTGTGCAGACTCCATCAAGCATACTTTATTTCAATATCAATATAACCTCAGTTAATTTTTTCATAAAGTACCTGCCTTATACAATTTATATACAAATGTTAAAATAAATATATTTTAAAATAAAAATACCTCACCTGACCAGTAAATTAAACTTAACTGCAACTCAAAAAGCCTGTCTGATCAACTGATAGCATTATTACTGCACCAACACCCCAATTAATTTCTCTATAGAGTCTCTCATTGAAGATCACTGTGTGGATAAATCATTTATTTGAAAAATTAAACAGCACACAGCAACACTAGACTGTCATAAGCAAAGAAAGCTGTGATGGTCATTAGCTGTTACAATATTTAAGATTTAAAAAATGGCAAAAAATTGCAGTGTTTTTTCTTAGATTGGATCAAATCTTGATGACTGTTTCATTTTTTACAGATTTGAAATATGTGTTTAAATATTACTGAAACTGAGTTTCTTATTACATTAAATATCCTAATAATTGTTTTATAATTTAAAAATGTGTAATAATTTTACTGAAAAAAATAATGTCCAAACAAAGGTTACTTTTCATTCCCAGATTTTCGGCTGGTACTGTTAGCTGTCACTTACTTTTGGGTCAAACACACCTCAGCAATGCCAACCCTCAAGTCTTTACATGCGTGTTATAGTCACGTGCATTCAACTTGTATATGTGGGCTCTTTATGAGAAGATTATCTTCAGCAGTGCGTAGTTTGCAGCAAGTCCTACTCTCTTTTCAATCCTGAGTCTATTGAATCTGTCCTTCTCATGCTGTTTCATATTACGTAAAATACAAAAGACAAATATTATAATGGGTGTATTACACTGGCTAAGCACATAGCTCAGATGTCACAGAATCACAGAATCACAGAATGTTAGGGATTGGAAGGGACCTCGAAAGATCATCTAGTCCAATCCCCCTGCCAGAGCAGGATTCCCTAGATCATATCACACAGGAACGCGTCCAGGCGGGTTTTGAATGTCTCCAGAGAAGGAGACTCCACAACCTCTCTGGGCAGCCTGTTCCAGTGTTCGGTCACCCTCACCGTAAAGAAGTTTTTCCTCATATTTAAGTGGAACCTCCTGTGTTCCAGCTTGCACCCATTGCCCCTTGTCCTGTCAAGGGATGTCACTGAGAAGAGCCTGGCTCCATCCTCATGACACTTGCCCTTTACATATTTATAAACATTAATGAGGTCACCCCTCAGTCTCCTCTTCTCCAAGCTAAAGAGACCCAGCTCCCTCAGCCTCTCCTCATAAGGGAGATGTTCCACCCCCTTAATCATCTTCGTGGCTCTGCGCTGGACTCTCTCTAGCAGTTCCCTGTCCTTCTTGAAGTGAGGGGCCCAGAACTGGACACAATATTCCAGATGCGGCCTCACCAGGGCAGAGTAGGGGGGAGGAGAACCTCTCTCGACCTACTAACCACACCCCTTCCAATACACCCCAGGATGCCATTGGCCTTCTTGGCCACAAGGGCACACTGCTGGCTCATGGTCATCCTGCTGTCCACTAGGACCCCCAGGTCCCTTTCCCCTACGCTGGTCTCCAACAGGTCTGCCCCCAACTTGTACTGGTACATGGGGTTGTTCTTGCCCAGATGCAGGACTCTACACTTGCCCTTGTTATATTTCATTAAATTTCTCCCCTCCCAACTCTCCAGCCTGTCCAGGTCTCTCTGAATGGCTGCGCAGCCTTCCGGCGTGCACTACATACCTACATAATGTCACTACATACCTACATATACCTTCATCTTACAAAGTACTTAATGATTCATATTCTATGTGAGTTGAGACAAACTACCTTTTGTTGGGCTGTGACTAGTCATATTAAGGCTATACAACTATGAAAATAAGTATCACTCTACTGATAGATAAACTATATTTAGTTCAGAGACCTCTGGAAAAAAAAATAAAGCTTTTAAAACTCCTAGAATAGTTGATCCTGCTGGTCCATCATCCTGTAATGTTGAAAAGCTGAATTATTTGATCTAGTATCACTTGCATCAATGTTGATTGGAAACCTTTTCTGTTCATCTTCTCCTGGGCTTCAGAATGGGCACACAGTTTTCATCACAAGCTGTCTCACAAATAAGGAATCTCAGTTATCAAAATCTCTCAGGCATGTCACACCATCTGCCTCATCTTGTGGAAACATCCCATACCATGCTATGTTCAAAGAACATCAGCACCCGTTCAAAACTTCAAAATGTTACACAGCTTTGTGGTATGTCATTCTTAAAGGTAGCCAGAAATTACTGTCCTATTGCTGCTTCATTTTTCCAAAGGACATGATTTGGCACAAGCATTTAAGAGGAAAACCCCTAAAGAGGTTCATAACAGCCTTTTTTTTCATTATTTTTCATGCTTTTTTTAATTCAAGCGTTGTGCAGTGACTGCTTTCTGCTTTTCATGAACAGCTGGGTCCTGTAACCTGTGATCATGGTCCAAACATAACGGCCTGGGCATCACTGATTACCTACTTGGAGCACAGAAGTAACCGCCCCTGATGCACAGAGCAATTGTACCTGCTGGGCTTGTTCAGCAGAACATTACATTCTGGGCCCCGCACTTCAAGAAAGATGTTGAGGTGCTGGAGCGAGTCCAGAGGAGGGCGACCAAGCTGGTGAAGGGTCTGGAGGGTCTGACCTATGAGGAACGGCTGAGGGAGCTGGGGTTGTTTAGCCTGGAGAAGAGGAGGCTCAGAGGTGACCTTATTGCAGTCTACAACTACCTGAAGGTAGGTTGTAGCGCAGTGGGAGTCGGCCTCTTCTCCCGGGCAATTAGCGATAGGACAAGAGGACACAGCCTCAAGCTTCGCCAGGGGAGGTTCAGGTTGGACATTAGGAAGCATTTCTTCTCAGCAAGGGTCATTAGCCATTGGAATGGGCTGCCCAGGGAGGTGGTGGAGTCACCATCTCTGGAGGTGTTTAAGAAAAGACTGGACATGGCACTTAGTGCCCTGGTCTAGTTGACATGGTGGTGTCAGGGCAATGGTTGGACTCGATGATCCCAGAGGTCTCTTACACCCTGGTTGATTCTGTGATTCTGTGACATCATGACCTTACCACAAACTCTTCCACTTGCTTTTCTTCCCTGACTGACATGCTTGGCAATTTTAGGCAATTTTGACAAATGCCTTAGAAATTCCAGAAGCTTGCAGTCATTGTGTCCTTCAAACCCCAATCCCAAATGTAATGACAGTTCAGTGGTGGAGCAGGGCACCAATCTGCATACATTTGCATTAGTGTGAGCACTTCGGTTAGCCTTGGTGTGCTTCCATTGATAACACCTTGTTTGAAAATGCCTTTGTGTAGCCAGTTGCTGCAGCCCAGGATCAATTTGTCAGTTAAGATGTTAACCCACACATCAGCTGGAAGGAGAGAGAAGAATACAGAACTCGACTGCGTTACCTGTGTGAACAGCTATTGAACAAGACTGCTGTCTTCACCAGTAGTACTTAGCAGTGAAGTGCAAACCGGGCATTATGGAGTTAAGGTGGGGAAATTGCACAAAACCTAAAGGCAACATAAAGCTGCAGAAAATGGCTTGACCGAAATGACTGAGACTTGAAGCAGAAACTGTTCAGCAAATTGGAAATTGTGAGTCATTAATGATGCATATTGTTCAATTTACAAATTAAATTAATTGTGTTAAAAGTTCGTGGTTGTGAGTCAAGTAATTCTTCAGAGTACGCATCATATTTAGAACCATTAAGGAAACTCTATGGATGGAAAGTGAGCTGTTATTTGATGATTATGTCTCTTTCCTAAGAACCCTAAATTAAATTTTTAAAATGTCAGGCAAATTACCCGTGTGTGCATTTTTGAGGCACAGAAACCTTTTGACGATGTTATTTCTTCATCTGGTAAGACCTGCTATGCCTGAATATACACAGCACGGTGCAGCATCTGGCCTTTTAAGCATTAAAAGCTTCTGAAAATTCTCAGAGGATAAAGTCATTATGAGGTGTATTTTAAAATTAATCCAATAAATTAAGGAAGAGCTTATTCAATTCAATTTACATTTACTTTTTTTTTCTGGTCCATAGCTATGAAAGAAAAAAAGAAATAGCATTGCTTTTATTCCCTGTTCACTAACTACTGCACTACAAGTGTCTAGATGGCAAGTATGTAACTTATTCTCTTAACAGCTTTATTTCTTTTCAGGCCTTAATTTGTTGGTTTGATTTTGGTTTTGGTTTCTTTTTTTTTTTTAAAATAACTACTTATTTTTTGCAGTCTGGTACAAGGGGAATATAATCTTTGACTGTTTTAGTGCTTTACTCATGTATTTACATTTTCTGCATGCAGATAATATAATAGATGATAAAAGATGTTACTTGAGAGAAATGCATATTGGTGTGTTCTTGGTTTGGTGTGTTCTTGTTTAGTATTACATTTCACTCTATAGTCCTGGTTGTATCAGCTATCAGCTCCTTTTAGGTGATGGGATGGTTTCATTTTAGAAGACAGATTTTCATCTGGAAGCTGAAGAAAGCTTTCGCTCAAAGTTCATCATCTCATTTCTGCTTAGACAGGGAAATTAGCTGCCAGAGGAGTTCGTGAAATTGCTTTTGCTGGAAGTGTTCAGAACAAAACTCAACATTAAACTGAGGAAGTTTGCAGAGAATGAAATCAGTTATATGATTAAGTGGCAGACACCCAGGGAGATGTAGGAAGATTCGTCACAAAGGTACAGCACATAGTTCACCTCGGCTGGTGTTTCTTTAAAATCCCCAAGTCACAATCTCTGGACAGGTACAGAAAGGCAGCACTGCCTCTTCTAATTTGAAATCTGATTCTATTCTAACTTAACTACCAGCATGCCGATGGTTCCTCACTCTTCCCTGGCCCTATAAACAGGAGACAGAGTGTAGGTTTTTATAAGTAGCAGGAGTAAAATCAACTTTGCATGATTAAAAAAAAAAAAGAGATACTGGAAGCATCTCAGTGTGAAGAGTCCTAAGGCAACTGCCAGAGGAGCAAGGTGGAGCAGGAAGGACCTTTATGATGAGTTTTAAACACAGACAGGACGAATTACACATTAAAACCTTTTCAAACGTAGACCCTTCCACGAAGTTAGTCAAGTTTCCTGAGCCTCCAGGAAACCCTCTGCCAATGGTACCCAACATTCACGGGTCTACGGGCACTGATGTTTAGCAGAAGCTTCCCTTCAAGAAACACTACTATAATGCCCCTCAGTGGCTTTCTTTTAAATAAAGTACTCTGTGACTGTCCTGTGACTATGAGCAGTATTGGCCCACAAGCCATAGGATGAAAACATCTGATTCTTTACTACAAAACTGGCATTTCTGCCTATGTGCTAAGTGATTGTTATAACAAAGCAAAAATTTCTGTTTTGCAGGAGACTCACAGAAAACAGTTGGGTGGAAGACTGTAAATATTCATTCCGAAAATGCCAGGATATGTCTGTCTCACCAGCCTGTTTCAAAACTAAAGCGTATTGCTTCTATTGAAGAATAGAGTCATAGTGGGTAATGAAAGCTGCCCTCCCCTTTACTTGGAAACAGCTGATCAGTCACTCTTGTCATGTCATTTTGAAGTGGAAATGTAAAACTAAGGTGTGCTTCACCTTAAACACATCTTAGGAATCTTTTATGTCAAAAATCACACTAGCATGTGCTAAAATATGGTGGTATTAGCTGTCACTGCATGAATAGGGTGCTATTTTTGATTCAGTCTGGCAAGCAAAAAAGACAGATACTGAGTTAATAATCAGTTCCAGGATTAAACACACCTCTCTTAGCTTCACGCTGGATGGCACTTTCATGTTTTATAAATTCCTACTGTCTGGATCTGAGGAGGTGTGGATTTTTTTGTTTTCACTGATGTCTGTTGTAAGTAACTTAAGGAGAAGACAAAAATATTTATTTTTCTTATTTTACTTCAACAAATGATTGATTCATTCAAAAAGCAATAGCTGTAGGCACATTTTAAGTGTAACTACTTCAAAAATTGAATTAAAAATTAAAATGTTTAGCTTGGTGTATATATTCTGGGTGGTTTGTTCTTTTAATGCATCCACAGATACATTTTTACAAGTATTCTTACAGATGATAATTCTTTCCACAGAAATCAGTATTATATTGGTATTGATGAGTAGCAAATGGAATACCATATGCAAGCAGCATGCAGGTTGCTGCCAAACAGATAACTCATCTCTCCTCTACAGGATAACAGCGAAAAGAAAGATAAGTTTCTATAGAGTAGAGCATGACTCTTGGTGCTCCCAGGCTTTGTTGGTGTCATTGGATAGCAGTAAAACAGAGGAGGGTCTGGATATGTGGCAACTCACTGGAGTTCCCTACTCTACAACATGTTACTTGGATGACCTTGGCAGATCATGGAGCATCTTTGGTCTCACCTGGACGGTGTGGTGGGAGCAGCCTCGAGGCCAGCTGTGCAGTAACACAGCTCATACAGTTACCTTCTCTCTGACTAGTATTACCTGGAGGCAATACAAATACTACAAAGGTGCATGACAGTATTTTTCCTGTTGCTCTACACACACTCTCAAGACCTTGTTTTCCCAGGATCAGGATGAAATTTTCAGAAATCAGGATTTGGGAGCCTACCTGTTTTTAAAAATTGAACATGCCTATACAAAGAAAAGTGTCACAGTAGTTCAGTGATCAGTAGTTTAAATGAAAGTGCTTAGTGACATTTGAGATGCCCTCAAGTACCCTGTCTGATCTCCAGCTGCCACTCCAGAAAGGCTAGAGGAATCACGTCACCTCTACTTGGAAATCTCAGATTCCCTACAAAGTCTTCTGTGGCCCTACTAGCCATTAAGTGGGCAACTGATTTTAACCCTAAGATTTCTCTTTTAACTTTAGGAACTTAAACCAGTTGCTGAGAAAAGTCCTTTAAAATGCCATTATCGTATTTGTCAACTCCACTTAGATGGACATAGGGTAACTTAATTGGAATTAAACAGCTGTTTAGGGAGCTGAGTTGCATGACAGCTTTATAAAACTTAGTAGCAGGATTCAGGTTGCTGTTTTAAATGCCTGAATATAAGGATCTCCACATGGGAGCAATATGTGGGTTGGGTGATTACTACATACAGTGTATTCTGGTAGTACACTCAGAGGGGGTTACAGAGCTATTCAGCTCACCCTGAAGCAGACTCTTACATTCATTGTCAGACGAATTGCTGTCTACATGGCAGTGGGTAAATCAACCAAGGGCTTGATAACGTTGCTAAAACATCAGCTTCTGCTGTCATGTAAGATTTCCTCAGGTTCCTGAGGTGTTTTGTCAGGCTGGTAGATGTGACACCAAAAGTTGTTAATGAAAACAACTTCCTTACCTTCAGAAATAAGACTCTGTTGGAGTCCTGGCAAGGAAGAAAAATGGAATTTGTATTTCTTCATTATACCTTAATACATAGGGTGGATATATGGAAATAGTGGTTCTCAAAGTTGATGGGACCAGAATTTAGCTACACTGACTTCAGCTAAAAATCTATTTTATACCAAGTAAACCTACAAAAAACCTCTTTTTCTGTCTCAGAAAATATGAAACTCAGTGGAACTGAAAGAAACTAAAGTACAAACTAATGTTTAGAATTTTTGTGACTACGCTGTGGGTACCAGTAGCACCTGGATATAAAGCAAAGGACTATATGTAAAAGTGTATGGACACAAAAAAAAGCAAGTCTGCTAATGGTACTGATCTCCCTGGTACAGGCTTAGGCCAGCCTCCTTTGAACTCTTAGTTAGAGGACAAATTATCCTCTAACTTCAAGACAGTGCCTTCAACTCTTACTGAGGGTACAGGTACCAGGCACTGTTGGATTCAGGATACTAATTTACGGGTAGATTTCTCAAAGGTATCTAAATTCAACTATTCTGTGATTCCATAAATGGCATGGACTTCAAAGCTCTCATTTCTACAGCACTGTTTGATTCCCTGGCATTCATTCATACTGACTTTATTTATCACTATCTGAAACACTGATATGACATCATATTCTTGTTTAAATTCATTGCTCCATCCACAGCCAGCTGTGTTTCTACCTGACTGCATTAAGTTGACTTCTCATTGAGTTAAACAGGTGTCCTGGTTTCGTGAGGAGAAAATTTATAGAATCAATTTTCTGTTACATTTTGTTTCAGTTTGTGGCCAGCTGTGGGATGATGATCAAGGCCATTAGCAGTTAAATCCGGGGCAGCTGCCCCAGGCTGCCCACAGGTGTGTTCTGTAACATTAACCTCACGTTCACTATAAATGGGAAAGCTTGGGGGGAGGGCTGGGGCTATTTGCTTTGTTTGTTTCTTTATTCTTTCCTGGTTCTCCTTCTCCTCCATGATTGCTGTATGTGGAGCAGCTTGCCACCAATCTGTGGGCTAAGTATAATTTTGTGTCTTTTGTATTAGGATTGATATTGGTTTTCTTATTTTATTAAATCTGTTTAAATTTTAACCCATGAGCCTCCCTCCTTTTCCCACTTCCCTTTCTCAGCTGAGGAAGGGTCTTGGGTGATAGAACAACTGGTTATTGTTTAGCCCTGGGTGCTGGTTAAATGGAGACAGCAGGTTAAGGTTTTGTGGAGATGCATCTCTACTTTACATTAGTTTGCTTTTCCTCTACCTGGCATTGTAGACTGACTCTACCTGTGTGTCACTAACCAATCTATACACTACTCTGCCTTATATTGCTCTTAAATCTGTGTTTAAAGGCTTGTCTGCAGTTCAGTGATGCTATTCCATGCACTGGACCAAAAATGTGAAGGGGTTCTTGCTTCCTGGGGAGAGGTGAAAGTACAGGAAACTCTAGGAAAGAAGTATTGGAATATAACAATATATGAATTCATTCATTATTAAAGGAGCAGCTGAGGAGTCAGGCATGGAAAACAGAGCACTTCTAGGTCAAGGATCTGAAAGTAGATTATAAGAAAGCCAATGACCTAAGGGAAAAAAAAACTGCATTGCTGGCAGTGCATCTGCCAACTGTCCTTATAATAAAGGATTTGACAGGATTCTGTCAAGATTCTGGTTCAAGCTGCATTTCATTGAAGTTAATGCCTCAGGCAGGGAAGATGTGAGATTTCTATGATTCTCATTCCGAGGAGCATGTATCTCTTGTTACAGTCTCTTTGAAGCACAAGGGAGTGGGAAACAGCTGGTAAAACCAACCTGGAGACACCAACTTGAAGATACTAGTTTGCTACCCTCTCTGGAAGTCCTGTGGAGGGCAGTTAAAAAAGAAAGGCTTTCTTGTGTGGCCATTAGATAGAATTTATTTTAATTTAGAGGCACAGATAGTGTTAGTTCTGTTGTAGTGGCTGCAGTATTTGGGGCTAATACAAACAGAAAAGTTACTTCCCTGGGTAACCTGTCCAAAGTTTTTATCCCATTCTTGCCCACATGCTCAAAACAAATGTGCTGGGTGTCTCAGCTGCAAAAAATATTACTGCTTTGAGAACAGCAGTTCAGTAGCCCCTCATGAGTCCTCCTTCCTGCTAATCCACTCCATTGCATGTACATCCAAATTTCACTTTCCTACTATCCAGTCCCCCACTGTCCCTGCAAATTCTACTGATAAAAACTTCACAGGAAACACATTTACCAAGTACTGCAAAAACTAGACACCATCCAAATAAATTTGCCTTGTCACTTCATCAGTGTTTTGCTTGAGGTAACAGGTTTCATAGAATTTCTTTTTGAGATGCTGTGCAAAGCATCAGATCACAGAACTGTGAGATGTAATCCACAGTATTTTATCTTTGCATGTGATAATGTACATTTCAGACTACTGCATCATATCACTGTGTGGGGTATGTTTTATAGAATTTTATCATGTCATTCAACATACGTACTTTAAAGCCGTTTATGTAGACATTTCATCCAGTACAAAGCGTAGCATTTTAGCAGCAAGTAAAGTCTTGAGGGGAAATATTTCAGAGTGTAAGCTTGAAAACATGTGAAAGTACAGAAATACAGTAGAGCACAAACGAGGAAGGAATGTGAGAATACTGCTAACCCCTCTGCTTCTGACAATATGTGTTTCTCATGTTTGTCTACAGGAAATATGAACTACTATAAAAACTACAGCAGTTCTTTACAGGGAGTGTTCCATTACAAAGCACAAGTGTCTGGGCTGTTTTTCCAGCATAGACAAGCTGTATCCTGGGAACATGCTGTAAGGGACCATTTTGGTTACTGGCAGCCCAAGTAACTGCAAGTCATCTCTCCAGCTTCCCAAAAAACCAATAAAAGTGGTTTTTTTTTTTGGTCCCACTGATATAGGATTTGCTCCACCACCATGAGAAAGGCCTACAAAGCTTTACTTTTCTTCTGCAAGTCCCAGCTGCCATAGCCCCAGAAGGCTAATTTAGCTCACAGTATGTAAAGCATCTTCTCAGCTCCATTCTGCCCAATTCCTTGGGGAAAAAAAAAAGGCTATAAAAGTGGCATTTCAAAACCAATGGAGAAAAATGTTCACATTTTTATTCTCTGATTTTCTTGATAATCAATGCCATCTTTCACTTCCAAAGCACAACATCTCTAGGCAACATCTGGCAGCAGAGCTGCTGAGAACTCAGTTGAGGGGAAGATGCAGTTTGCTTTCTGGAAACCTATCTGTAGGTGTCTGCTCTTTATCCCTGTACACAATCCAGGCCAGCAATTAAGCAGATAAGCAAGCTTAGAAATCATGCTCAGGTTCTCAGGTTTAAGGAGGAACCTTCTACTGCAGTGTTTCGAAAACTTACCAGAAGATAAACTGTGCTGAAAGCCTAGAGCTGCACAGATGAAAATATGAGTGGTTTTGAAATTTTGTTGAATCGTTTGCTTAGCTGAAGTATGCATTAAAACTTAATGGGAAGATAAGTAAGATAAAGATAGAGCTAGAGACAGAGAGTAATTTACATTAAATACTTGTATATTTTCACTTAAAAATAAATAGTGATTATATTGAAATGTGATCAGTTATGTTTTTATGAATGCTTCAAATAAAGTGTCTTATACAAGTGTATTTCCAAACATAGAAGTGGAGTTCCACAGAGTAAAAAAATCATAAAAATAATTACGAAATAGTTCATGAAATACTCAGGAAATATCTTCTTAAATTTTGATGGAATATTACATAAAGATTAAAGAAAGTATTCCAACCATAAGTTTAATAAAATATAAGATTAAGATCACAAAAATGATCCTCATGAAATTATCTTGACATACACCATGAACTATTTCATTATATTGCATAGAATATGAATTAAATTTTATTCCTCAAACATTATAACATTAATGAAGTTTCATAGAAATATTATCAAAATGTCAAACAAAGCATAAAGAAGTAATCAGAGACACAAAAAAATAGACATGAAAGTCACTTTTCCATACATAAAAAATATCCTTTAAGAGTACACTTGTTAAACTCATATATAAATAGTATACTTGGATTTCAAAGAGCTTTTGAAAACACTTCTCTTCAAAGGAAATGAAGTTGTCATGGGATAAAAAGAAAAGTCCTCCCATGTATTAACTACTGATTAATGAATAGGAACAAAAGGTATGAAATAATTATAGTTTTCACAATGAAGGGAAGTTGCCAACATAATCCCAAAGGATCTGTGCTAAGCCCTGTGCCTTTCCCTGTGTTCACAGGTGATCTAGAAAAGGATACGGATACTGAGCTGACATGTTACTGATGATTGACTTAGCCAAAGGAGTAAAAGGGAAAGTTGACTGTAAGAATGGCAGGAGGAGGTCACAGTTTTAAGTGGAAAATAAAAAATGAAATTAGATGTTGATAAATGAAAAGTATTGTAGGAAAAAACCAGCCCAAAGTATGAAAATCAGAGTTTTATTAACACTCAAACCAGATATCTTAGAGTTAGAGATAACTCTGAGCAAATATTACTTAAAATGGAGTGGCAAGCCAAAAAGCCAAACAATGCCAGGTTACTGGGAAATAAATAGCAAGTAAAAGAGAAAATGTCATTAAGCCACTGTGTAGCTTCATAGGAGTGGTCACATCTTGAATACTACTTCTCCTTACATCAAAACCCATGAAGTAAAACTGGAAAAGGTGCAAAAAAGAAAGAAGCAAATGGTCAAATGCGTACAGGCACACAGCGGTGTCTGTGTGAGAGATCAGCAACTAGGAGTTTAAACTTAGCAATGGAGCAATGGAAAGTGCTGTGGAGAGGGATCCTAAAAATGCAGGATTTCCATGTTGGCCCATTAATTAAATTATGTCCATCAGCTAAGGATTTAAACTTAGACGAAAATAAGGGCAAACTCCTTTGCAAACTGCTACGTAGGATTTTCCTGCTCCTCTGTATCAGTGACCCTCATCAGTGATTCTCACAATTATGCTCATTTCTGCGGTTGTTAAACTACTGTCATCAATGAAAATTTCTACATCACTTACATGGTCAAATTTGTTGTTTTGTTTTTACCTGGAGAAAAAAATAGATTTTAAGTATTGCAACAAAAGCTATAGATGCAACATCTGGTCTTTATGGAGCAAGTTTGCGGAGCTGTAACTTGTGCATTGTCTCTCCTACACAGTATTCATGCAGTGTTATGATAAATGGATCATCTTGTGAAAAATCTCTGCACACCACTGTTTAGAATTCTCTGAGTCTATAGAAGGCAAAAGAAAGGGTAATTGCTTAGCTGATGCAAAATGAGGCTCAAGGCTACAATTACTTAAACAGTGATGCCTGCTAGCCATGCCTTCAGCTACTAAACAGAGCTGCTTCCTTCCTTCTGTCAAGTAAACTTGCAAAGGACTGAATGTATTAGGTACAAAAATGTGTCTTTTTCATTCTGAATAAAGTTGTAGTTACGTAACTGACAAAAGAGTGAGTTTGTTTGGCAATACTGTGTACACAGTACAACATTTACTCATTATTACAATCAAACCTGAAAGCACTGTTTCAATCTTTCCCATTACTCTCCTATGAATTGCTATTTTTGGTAGATTTTCCTGTGTGGTGAATCTAACCATCCTTTAATCATCTTTGTGGAACTTCACTGGACTCACTCTAGTATGTCCATGTCTCTCTTGTACTGGGAGGCCCAGCACTGGGCACAGCAATCCAGGTGTATCTCACCAGTGCTTAGTAGAGGGGAAGGATCACCTCTATCACCTGCTGGCAAAGCTCTGTCTAAAGTGAATTTATCAATTTTTTAAAAAGTTTTGTGTTATTTTTCAGGATTCTTATGAATACAGAATTTATAAATGTTTCTGGATCATTACCTAGATGCACATCAGCAACAAAAAGCACTGTTTTCTTTAAAAGAAGGCTTCTTGTCAAGTGTGTATGCTGCCAAGAAACAGGTTAGCACCTAGATCTCCTGGAAATTTATTCTAAAGTGTTTTCTCTTCCCAGTGAGTCTAACATATTTTTGAAAAGTGTATATTTTCAGAAATTTAAAAGCACAGTTTTCCTTCTTTGTTATTAAGGAAGATAAATAGCATACTACTATATGAGACTATGGGAACAGTATGAAATGAAACAGTAGAGTAAGAGTCAACGTGGTAACATATTTGATTTACACTCCTGAATTAAAATGAGTGCTAACACACAAAAACAAAAGGCTGAAAAATTCATACTGTTCATATGCTATCATCTGTATTTATTTTGTGTTCTGGTACCACCTAGGTTTCTCACTGTGCAAGGTGCAGCCCAAATGTAAGACAAAAGAGCATTCTGTGCTCCTGGATAACACAGATCATGTTAATTTGCAGTTATTTTGAATCAGTATTTTCCAAAGGTAGTTAAAATCTGTATTTATTAGGGGAATTCTTGTAATACTTGTGGAATATGTAAAATCTTAATGTATGCAAAATAACTTTGATGATAAAGTCCATAAATTCTCTTTACTGTGATGTCTTTTATAATCATAGTCAATGACTCAGTGGCTATTTTGAGACAAAGGGCAGGTGCTTCCACATCTTCATCAAATTTAAAGCTAAAGAAGGTAAAGGTACTATCATGATCAACTAAACTGACCTTTCTATGTTGGTCGAATCATTACTCCCAGTGAGAGAACCCTGTGCTGATTCCAAAGACTTCAGGTTAAACGAGAACATCTGTAGAAAGATACTCTGTACCATAAAAATTATCTCAAAGGCCTGGATTCTAACTTAAGCTGTCAAAAAGGTATCTACTATAAGCTACACAAATATGGGCTCCTGCTTACAGTCAGTGAATTTCAGTCATTTGAAAATAGCTGCCTAGGCTAGATGGAACATATTATCCCAGAAGTGGAAAGGTTCTCCCATGTCTTCTCACTTAAATGCTTTCTGAAGATCACAGGCAGAAACTTTGTCAGAGCTGGAAAGGAAACCCAGATTTTCTTTCTCGTACTGCCTTATACTACTTAAAGCTTTCCAAGGTGGCATACCAGGATGCAGTTGTAACGTTCTCAATGCTTGGCCAGACACACAGAAGAGTCAAGCTACTGCTTCACAGCCAGACAAGCGTCTTTTGCAACCCAGTGACTACCAGCAATTGTGCTTTACAAGGCAGTC